>NC_090922.1:1410766741-1411432960 GCF_040938575.1 Ambystoma mexicanum
TGTGGGACCCTGGGGAGTGATTCTGGTGTGGGTGAGGTCTGGAAAAAGTACAAGCGGATGTCCGGATTGATGAGGCCGCATGGTGGTGTGTCTGTGCTGTTGAAAGGGGAAGAGGTGGCCAGTGAGGAAGGGGAGAAGGCGAATTTGTTGGGGGAGTATTTTGCGGAGGTGCACAGTTCAGGGAATTTTCCAGAAACAGTGAGGCTAGGTATGGGTGTGGTTGAGGAGGAGAGGAGTTGTTGGCGGATGTTGGGACTTGGGAGGAGCAGTACGAGGTTCCGTTTTCTATGGTGGAGTTGGATGGGGCAATTCGGAAGAGGAAGTGGTCTAGCCAAGGGGTGGATGGGGTCATGTATGTATTTTTAGAGAAGTTGCCAGTGGAATGTAAGTTGGAGGTATTGGCTTTGTTCAATGAGATCTGGAAGAGTGGAGTTTTGCCGAAGTTGTGGAAGAGAGCGATTGTGGTTGCGATTTTGAAGGGTGGCACGGTTCCTACGGAGTGTAAGTCGTATAGGCCGATTGCGCTGACTGTTGTGATGTGTAAGGTAATGGAACGGATGGTGGTTGAGTGATTGGGGTTTTATTTGGAGTCGAATGGGCATTTGAGTGATTTTCAGAGTGGGTTTAGGAGGAATCGGTCGGTGGCTGATCCGTTAGTAAGGTTGGTGACTGGGGTGGAGGAGGCGTTGTGTGATGGGGAGTTGGACGGGCGTTCTTTTTGGATTTGGAGAAAGCGTATGATATAGTATGGAAGAGCGGATAATTGATAAAATTGTTGGAGATGGGTGTGAAGGGGAGGATGCTTCGGTGGATTAGGGCGTTTCTGGCTGATAGGACCTTTCAGGTGAGAGTGAGGGGGGTGCTGTCTGAGGTTTGGAAGATGGAAAATGGGACGCCGGAGGGGAGTGTGATTAGTGCAATGCTGTTTAATGTGATGGTGGATGCGTTGATTCGGGCTTTAGCGGGAATCGGGTGTCAGGTGGATTTCTTCGCAGATGATGGTGTGGTATGGGTAAGAGGGCGGAGTTTGTTGTTGGTGCAGTCGGCTGCAAGCTGCGATAGTGCGTATGGAGGAGTGGTGTGGGAAATGGGGCTTTCAGTGTCTGTGGATAAAAGTGTGAGTATGGTTTTCTCGAGGAGAAGAGTGCAGCAGGAGTTGGACTTGGTTTTGAAAGGTGTGAGGGTGAAGAGCGTAGAAGAGTTTCGGTACTTGGGGGAGATTTTGGATAGGAAGATGAACTGCAATGTGCAGGTGGATGGTGTGGTGGATAAGTGTAAAAGTAGGTTGAATTTGTTGCGGGCGGTGTCTGGGAAAGAGTGGGGTGCACAGCAGAAGTGTTTACGAATGTTGTATAAGGGGTTGATTTTGAGTGGGATGGATTTTGGATGTCAGGTGGCAGTGGGTTTCACAGCGAGTCAGAAGTTGCGGTTGGATAGGGTGCAGGCGAGGGCATTGAGGGTGTGTTCGGGTGTGATGAGGTCCTCTCCAGTGAATGCGGTGCAGGTGCTTGTGGGGGAGATGCCGTTGGGGTTGAGGAGGGATGCGTTGAATATGAGGTGGTGGGTGAAGTGCAGTGCGAAGAGTGTGGCTCATCTGGTGCGTGAATGTTTGAAGTATAATTGGAGGTTTGACTATTATAGGGACCGGTGGAGGAGGAAGGGGGGCACTTTAGCGTTTCATATGTGGGAGAAGGGGGTGAAGTGGGTTGTAGGCGAGTTGTTGGCTGTGACAGGTACAGTGGGAGATGGCCGATGTGGATGATGGGGGTCTCCAAAGGTGTGTTTAGAGTTGGCTAGTGTGGTGTCGAAGAAGCAGGGTTTGCGGGGTGAGATCAAGGCTTTGGGTCAGGCGTATGTGGCAGGGAAGGAAGGATGTAAGGTGTTCATGGATGGTTCGAAAGATCCTATGTCTGGGAGAGTGGGTATGGCGTATTATTTGGAAAGCACTGGGGAGTATAAAGTGGGGCGTCTGACGAATGATGTGTCTATTCGTACGGCTGAGTTTGTGGCGATTGCATTGGCGATTGATAAGGTGTGCGAGTTGGGGTATGAGAAGGTGGTGGTGTTCTCGGATTCATTAAGTGGGTTGCAGGCGATTGTGGCAGGGGATGGTGATAGGAAGGATGTGATTCTGGACATCAGGAGGAAGATTGATCGGTGTGTGCGTGGGAGAATGGATTTGGAGTTGGCGTGGATCCCCAGTCACAGTGGCATTTTGGGTAATGAGTTGGTGGATCTGGCGGTGGGTGAAAGTATGAGGAGGGGAACGGTTGATGTGAGGTTATCTTTGAGTGTGGATGAGGTGAAGCCTGTGGTGGTGAGGCGGGTCATGGGTGAGTGGCAGGAGAGGTGGGTGAGTGGGGTGAAGGGCAGGTGGATGTTTGGTGTCTGTGGGAAAGTGTCGGTGAAGGTGGATGCGGGAAGTCTGGAATGGAGGAGGGGGGAGGAGGTGATGCTGAATCGGTTGAGGATAGGGCATGTGGGGCTGAATGACTGTCTGTATCGAGTGGGGAAGCGTGAGTCGAGGGACTTTGCAGTGTGTGGGGTGCCTGAGACTGTGGGACATTTTTTGCTTAGGTGTGAGAGACATGTTGTGGAGAGAGAATTGATGAGGGTTCGGTTGTCTGCACTGGGTGTGGCTGAGATGAGTGGGAAGGCTTTGCTGGGAGGAGACGGGGTGAGAGGCAGGAGGAGGAGCAGTGTGTTGTTGGATTTTGTGAGAGAGACGGGGCGGTGGGAGGAGTTGTGAGTTTATGTGGGCTATGTGTTGATTGGTGGGTTGGTGCACATCATCCTATTGGATGGGGAAGCGTCTGAGTGGGTCTGCCCACGCATTCAGTAATTAAGAAGAAGAAGAAGAAGGCAGGCGAGAGCCGGCCCTCCCACGAAGACACTACCTACAAACGCTTACTACCCTGTGCCGAGCCGCAGGAGCCGGGTGCCGCAGACCGCTGTCCGCTCTTTACCCTAGGTAAGCGTATGCCCATTGCGTACCATTGACGCTGATCAATCTCTGACTTTGCAGCGGCCATAATATCAGAAGCGTACCTATAAACGTGCCCAGTAACACAGCCACTGGCAGTACACTGCACACCTCGATTCTCATCAAACCGATTGTGCATTTGTATACTGCAATGTTTTTTTTAAAAAAAAACATATGTCATGCCAGTATGTCCTTTGTAAACGAGCATGCACTGAATGAGCACATCTGTATTAGAATAGGTTCCTGCTTGTTTCTCAGACTCTGAATAATTGCCACGACTGCAACTTCCTAAACTCACAACTGCACCAACCAAGTTGCAACAAGGCATGCATAGTTGAACAGCCTATTCATAGAGTCCTATACTTCCTAAGCACCTCAACCCATCGCGGCCCAACTACTTACTCCTTACAAATATCGACATAACCTATATTGCCACACTGTACTAGCCTGGCCCTATGCTGTTGATGCTACACTGTACTAGCCTGGCCCTATGCTGTTGATGCTACACTGTACTAGCCTGGCCCTATGCTGCTTAGGCTACACTGTACTATCCTGGCCCTATGCTGTTGATGCTACACTGTACTAGCCTGGCCCTATGCTGCTTATGCCACACTGTACTAGCCTTGCCCTATGCTGCTGATGTTACACTGTACTAGCCTGGCCCCACATTGTGTGCTACCATCCTGAACCAGCCTTCTCCTATACCCTATACCTGCAGTTTCTCAGGTAATCTCCCACACCAACTTTGATATGACACTGCCCATGCTCAATATGCCCACTTGCTCCCTGGCTACCATTACCACACTTACTGCCTTATCTACAATGGCAGCTATCCACTATAGACACCTGACAGTATGGGAACCGTCTAGCAAGACGCATACCTATCCTCCGACCCAACAGTCATCAGAGCTCATCTCCCAGTTCTACCAGAACCAAGTCTGCCCCACACCCCTCAGAAACCTCAGACTAGGATCCTGACTGCCTAAGCCACCACGAGCCCACCTTTACCAAGGTCACACCAAGACGGAACCCACACAAGTACCGCACAACCCTTCTAAAAGCAAACCTATCTGTACTCAGAAACCCTACACTAATTCATCTGAAACCCTGATCAACATTGACTGCACTAGCGATACTATGAAAGGAACACATAACCTTAAGGGAGGCCTCATCAATGTTAGATCCCTGATAGCCCATGCCTCTGAAATTGCAGATATCATCATCTGCAACCAGCTAGATTTTCTAGCTGTGACTGAAACTTGGTTGCACAAAGTGGCTGGTCCAGTCCTAATGCTCGCCATTCCTCCTAACTTCACCATCTTCAGAAAAGACAGAGAAACCTCCAAAGGAGGCAGCATAGCCTTCATCTGCAGAGCTGACCTCACTATCAAAGAAGTAGACCACATGTCCATGCCCTCAGCAGAACTACTCTCCCTCAAAGTAGGTATCTCTGCTTCACGTACTGTTACTGTGCACCTTATCTATAGACCCCGCAGGCCTTCTAGGGTCTTTTGAAGAAGAAATAACCACTCTTCTTAACACCAATGCTAAACCGGGGACACAAATCATCCTACTTGGGGACTTCAACCTAGGATACAATGACCCTAAAGACTCGAATGCCTCAATCCTAGCTAATACAATATTGGAACCAGGCCTCACCATCCGTAACACCGGCCCCACACATGTCAAAGGCCGTACTCTTCAAAGGGTGACAGATATTAACTGTACCTCCACCATAATGGCTATTGAACCGTGCATATGGACTGACCATCATTTGATCTTATTGTCCATCTCAGACCTACCTCAATCTAAAACAACTAAACTAGCGGCACCTCCAGCCTTTGCACGTTGCAAAAAAACATAACAGTCACGAATCTCCTCCCCCTGATTCAGCCCATCACCAAACACTACAATCTTATCACCAATCCTAATGATTGGGTTGACTTGTACAGCAACACTATCAACTCAGCTATAGACGTCATTGCGCCACTGAAACTTAGCAAATCTAAACCACTGGCCCATCTTAACACCTGGTTTACCCCAAGCATAAAATCCTTGCGCAAAGAAAAAAGACATGCAGAAGCTTGCTGGAAAAAAAAAATCCCCTCACAACAAAAACCTACTCACCACCCTCACCAATAGCTACAAGAAACAAATCATTCAGCCAAAAAAAGAAACCTTTAATGACAGAATTAAAAAAGCTAATTCTAACACTAGGGAAATCTTCACCATCCTCAGAGAATTAGAATCCCCTATCACTCCTGTAGACTCCTGCACCAAAGATTAAATGTGGTGTACCAACATTCAAAATGCCTTATGCAATAAAATCACCTTGTTACAAAACAAAATCTCTTCCAAAAGAACCTCCCTCCACAATATTGCGCTCTCCACACAAGAAGCCATCCTACATGAACTTGCCATCAACCAAACTAGACCATACAACCAATTTAACTTTAAAGCTATCTCCATTGCAGAAGCTAAGAATATCATCATATCTCTTAAACCCTCCCGCTGTCTTGGCGACACCTGCCCAGCCCCATATTATCAAAGAAGCTGCACAAGAACTAGCGCATTTTGTCACCTGCTTTATCATCTCCTCCTTCAAATCATGCACTGTGCCCATCAACCTCAAAGATGCCTGGATACTACCCCTCCTAAAAAAATAAAACCTAGACCCTAATGTCCCAACTAACTATAGACCCATAGCGACAGTTCCGTTCCTTCTCAAAATCTTAGATAAAGCTGCCTATCTACAGATCTAATCCTACCTGGAGATTAACAACCTACTGGGCACTAGACAATCGGGATTTAGACCGAGACATGGAACCGAGACGGCCCTCCTTGATCTCAAAAACCAACTAGATGAGCGTAAAGACAAAGGAGACACATCCATTCTTCTACTCCTAGATCTATCAGCCACATTCGACTTGGTAGATCATAAAGTACTATGTAGCCATCTTAAATCGGCTGCCAACTTTTCCACCAAGTCCACGGCATGGACAAATTCATTCTTGGATAATAGAACCATAAGAGTCTTCTCGCCCATCTCAGCCGCTGACCCAGTCCCCATCACCTTTGGTGTTCCTCAGGGGTCATGCGTCTCCCCTACTTTGTACAATATTTTTACAAAGCCCCTCTTTGATATCCTGGATAAACTGGGTGTCTCATATACTAATTATAATGATGACACCCAGATCCTCATACCAATCCAAGGAGATTACGACAACAACACTATTCTCATAAACAAAATCTACCAAATCATTCAAACCTGGATGGCCACATACGGCTTATATCTCAACGACAATAAAACCAAGCTCTTAATCATTGGTTCCACCAACAAACTAAACACACTTTCCCACCTATACAAATCCATCACTATTGATGGTATCATAATCAATGTAGCCAAGGAAGTTAAAACGCTAGGATTCTACTTAGACTCAGCCCTCAACCTAACAAGCAAGTTAACGCCACAGCCTCAGCAACCAGCTGTACTTGCAAGCTAATTCACGCATGTAAACCATTTCTATCTACGGACAGTTGCATCACCATCGCACAAACTCTCATCCTCTCGAAACTAGACTATTGTAACGCACTCTACCTAAGCACCAGCAAACACAACAGCCATAAACTCCAAAACTTGCAAAACAACATCCTTAGAAAAACATTAGGCATTCCCGAAGGACAACATATATCTGACCATAGAAGACCTGGCAACTGGCTGACAATCAACGACCGTATCGAGCTTAAAAGCCTGAACATTACACACAGCTGTCTTAAAAACAAAGCTCCAGCATACCTCACTGAGAAATTCACCAGGCACACATCTGAACGCCCCAGCAGAAATGCCCAAACCAATAGCATCAAAATCCCTAAATTCAAGCTGAAAAGAACTGGAGGTTCAAGCTTCCCAGTACTGGCTGCAAGTCTATGGAACTCTATTCCGGATTCACTTAGAGCCATTCCCTCCTTTCACATGTTTAAAACCAATGCTAACCTCTGGCTTCAAACCAACGATTGCTGACACCTCTCCTATGATCGACCGGTCTCTCAGACACCTCTCCCCTCACCCCTTGCCTTCCCCTAAACTCCTCTATGCTACCGATAACTTTAAATATATGCTAATATACTGTATGTAACTTGTAAGATATGCCTGCAACTGAAGTATAAGAAATGTAATTTTTTTACCTGTAACTGTAACATAAGAAATGTAACATATTTATGTAACTGTAATCTCAGATATCCACAAGTATAAGAAATTGTAAAATTTTCATATAACGACATACTGTAACTGCAACATAAGAAATGTAAGATATTTATGTAACTGTAACCTAAGATTTCCACAAGCGCCCAGTTGCCTAACGGCCTAGTTCGTTCTATAAATAAATAAATAAATAAATAAATAAACAATACAATACAATCCTCTCAACCTTACAAATGCAGCAGCATTATGCTAGCATGGCATTTTCTAGTTGACATAAATGCTATGGATTCCTATGGATATAATGCATGTCACTTTCAAGTTTGCATAAATTCGATGGATTCCTATGGATATAATACAAGGCATTTTCAAGTTGGCATAAATGCCTTAATTCCAATGGATACCACCTGCTTTTTGTACAAGCAAAAAGCATGCAGATTATTTAGGAATACATTGTAAGCGTTGCCTGTAATGCAGAAATTGTGTGCAATGTTTAGTCAATTTGCACTATGGAGTACAAAATGGACATGTAAATGTGGTTTTGCCTGTAGTTTGCACCTCCATTTGCACTTTGCTTTGCAATATATGTTCCCAACACTTGGTGGCGATACATGAAATTATTTCCTGGGAAAATCAGTGATTTCCGTGCCATTCTGCGTGCAAAACCCTGTTCGTCGATTCTTGGAATCAACTGCGCAGCACTTTTTTGTAACTTGCGTGGAGTTCGCGCAGGCTTGACACATCTCTGCGAGCGGTCGAGTGCCTTGTGCAAGCCACCATTCAGAGTGTGGGTGAGGTCTGTGCAGAGGACAGAGTAGGGTGTGGAACTCGACAAATTTGGAAGAACAAGGGAAAAAGTGGGTGTTACGTGGGACGGGCCTCAAGCCATCCATAGCACACCCGCAAATGCGCACAACAAACCGTATTCAAGGATGTGATCATGCAGCCTCTTGCCTGTAAAATGCCCATGCAAATCCCACCATCTCTCCGCCACCAGAAGGCAAGAGTAAGTACACTTGCACATCGGAATAGCAGCATGGAGGATGGTTTGCATGTCGGATTTAGGGGTGCTTGTATGCAGCCGGGGATGCACCCGCACTTAGGTGTGCGCATACTCAGTGTAGTGTGGAGCAGGAACGGTTTACAGGGGGTCGCATGCAGAATTTCCGAGGTTAACACTGAGTTACGATACATTTTACGCATGTTGTTGAGTGCTGGTTACAGCTAAGGGGGACTCCGCGCAGGATCCCTGAGATGCAAGCCCACTTGTGGGGACCCTACAGATTGTTTGAAGGGTGTGTGTATTCGCACCCAGGAGTGCACTTAAATGTAGCTGTTCTGGCTGTTTTTGCTTTGCGTGGGGGCGTGATGGGGGCGTGCTGGCCATGACTTAAGTATACGGTTACTTTGCGCAGGAACTTCCATGAATATGCGGTGCACGCATTCACGTAGGCTTGTGCAGTGTCGATCCCGGCACGTGGCACTTGCAGGATTAATGCGCCCTTTTCTATGAATCAGGCCCCTGGAGTCTCTTTTGTTGTATTGCCTTGTGAAAGATAAGTTATTTGACCTGTGAATCAGTTAATAACCATTTCCCTGGTTGGTCTCGGAGGTGCTGGACATCTGTGATGCACCTTTCATTAGCGCTCTGCTGTACTGCATGGGGAATGAAGTCGCATGCAGCCCACCATCTGCGTTAGTGCACTTTTGTGTGCCTCATTTCTTTGCGAGATCGCCTTTTGCTGCATTGAGGGACTACCTGCAATATGGCTGTCACATTTGGCCATCCCTCTAGGCTGAGTGATTGGCTGGCCTTGACTTTTCTGTAGCCGACAGGCGAACGCTGGCCCACCAGTCAAAGGCCTTCACCAAAGGCCATGTCTGTTCATGCCTGGGCCTGGCTGGGCTTCTGGGCCCCACTCCCTTGCTCCTGCAGGCAAAGATGCTCCATCATGATGGAAACTCCATCCACACAGCTTTAGACTGTGACATCCCCCCTCTTGCCATCATGTGAATGCTGACTGTTTCTTGGTGGCTGCCTCGTCTCTACTTGACTTACTCCCTCTGCCTCTCCAGTCATTCACATTGCCCAGTTTTGCTGGTTGATGTTCCCTGTACTACGGTGAAACTACACTCTGATTTTCACTTCCTGAGCTTCATTTCAACTGACCTATCTCTGTACTGCTGTGCTGCAATACCTGTATCATCTTACATTGATTGTGACTGTTAGTGTAAAAATCGAATTCAGTTGTGCCTTCATCCTAAATTACATGTAACTGTCAATGTAAAAATCCTGCATTATTTTGTTATTTGTACTCTTAACACCCACTTGGCCGACTGTGTTTCAGGTTCAGAACTGTGAATTGCCACACACACACACACATACACACACACACGCACGTACGCACGCACGCACGCACGCACGCACGCACACACACACCACTCTTTTTCTCTTTGCCTCTCACTCCGAGATGGCACTCTCCATCTCCCCAATCTACTCCAGCTGCTACACGATCACCTATCCTCCCTCACTCACAAAGTAATGGATGGAAAAAGCATAAAAAAGACATCCTTGCTGCAAACTCTGGCCTGCCAATTGCGACACCTATGTCAGTGCATCCTCCAGAGAAATCTTCACTGACATCCTTTTCTCTGTCCCATCTCCTGACCTATCGACATCTCACCTTACCTCCACTCTGCCCCACTTCTTCCACATCCATTAATGGCGGCACCAGGTGGGAAGTCCTCCTTATGGGCTTCTTCCCATCTCACTGCTGCATCAATGTCTACCTCACGAGCAGGGTCCTGGTTCAAGGCCCTCAGGGGCCAACCTCCTTCCATGTGACTGGAATCCTGCCATCTCTCATCAACTTCCTTTCTCCCCCTGCCTCATCCCCTCCTACCTCCCCCGCTTCCCCACTTCTGACTGAAGCCCCACGTCCCTACACTGCGCCCGAAAAACATTCAAAGGCAGCAATCATCTCCACCTGGTGACCTTCAACTCATGCTCAGCCATAAAACACTCTGCTGACATCTGCCGTCTTCTTGAAGACATTGACCTGGGCATACTTTCACTCACTGAAACTTGTTTCAATGCCAGCTCAGTTACTACCTTTGACTCACTCTTACCCAATGGCTTTAAGATCACCTCAAAGCCTCGACCCCACCTTGTTGCCAGTGGGGTTGCCTTAATCTTGCCTGAGTGGATTCCTTATTCCATCCTACCCACTCAGCCCTATTCGTCCTTCGAGAGTCTAGTATGCAAATGTGTCATCTCTACTTCCTCCACCCTGACCATTGCTACCATCTACCGGGCTCCTGGTGCTTCTTCTCTGTTCCTCTCTGAGTGGGTAGACTTCTGCTCCTCCCTACTCTCTCCATTCTTCCCTCCGGCACAACCCATTCTGCTGGACACACGCTAGACGCCATCATCCACTCCAACCACCCTCTTTCTACTCCCCTGGTCAACCCTCATTCCTGGTCTGACCACTCTCTCCTCATCTCCCATCTCGGCACATATGGACCTGTGTCAACTCCTCATAAAGCTCTGCCAACCTCGTTCATGAACATCCGTCCTATGAAACAAATGTTAGCTTCTGCCTTCTCTTCCACCTTCATTCCCTCTTGCCTACCCAACAAAGACTCCACCACTGATTTCTCCCTCAGCAACCTCTATCGGTCCAGTACCAACACCCTTGACATCCTTGCCCCGGTCATGAGGATCCACCTGAAACCTGCCTCCAAGCGTAACACCTGGTACGACTCAGAACTTGCAGACCAAAAACGTAAGTGCAGGGCTGCAGAACGGAAGTCGCAAACTTCAGTTTCACCCTCTGACCAACTGGCGACTGCCTGCTCCAAAGGCACTACAGACTCTCTATCCATGCAAAAAAAGGAGCCCACATTCAGGCATGAGTATCTGGCGCTTCCAACGACACTCTTCAAAATCTGCCAATCCATCAGCAGTATCCTCTGCCCCTACTCCTTCCCAGGCTCTCTGCAATGCACTCCCAAATCACTTCACTTCCAAAACCCAGGACATACTGATCAGCCTTGTCATGCACTCTCTCAATCCATCCCTTGCCCCCTGCCAGGTATTTTCCAAACAGGTTGCCCTTGCTCATCCAGAACGATCAAAGAAAACATTTCCTCTCTCGCCACTGCTCTCGCTAATCTCTGTAATCACTCTTTTGCCACTGGCTCTTTTCCATCCTCCCTCAAGAATTCCCTTGTACGCTCCCTCCTAAAAGAAACATCAGCAGATCCTTCCTGCCCGACCAACTATCGCCCCACCTCCATCACCCTCTTCCTGGGGTAATTGCTTGAGAAGTTGGCTCTCCCCCAACTTAACTCCCACACTGAACTTGTTGACAGTCTTCATGACCATCAGTCTGGATTCCGAGCACCCAGGAGCACGGAAACCGCTCTCCTGAACACCCATGAACAACTGCTTCCATCCCTTGACTCCAACTCCCCTGCTGTCCTCATCTGCTTTGATTTATTCTCTTCTGCATTTGACACAGTGATCCACTGTATAATCATAAAATGGCTGCATGACACCCTTGGTCTCTCGGAGCAGCCACTGGACTGGCTTACCTCCTTCCTAACCAATCGCTCCTTCAAAGTCATACTGGGTTCCTTCTCCTCCCCTACTTCCTCCTCAACCTGTGGCGTCCCCCAGGGCACTATTCTTTCACCTTGGCTCTTTAACATCTACCTTACTCTGCTTGCACGCCTCATTTCCTCCTTCTCCCCTAACTTCCAGTGCTATGCGGATGACACACAACTCTTCTTTAAACTTCCTACAGACGCCTTGCACCCCCCTTCATCCTGACTGCCACCCTGCCATCCAGGCGTGGTGCACTTCAAATGATCTCTGCCTCAATGCCAGCAAAATAAAGAGATTGTCCCTATTGGGACCACTGCAACCTACTTCTTCCCTTCTGTCTGACCTTCCTCCATGGGTTCTCCCCGTGCTCCTTCCTCGGAAGCCAGGAATCTTTGAGTGATCTTCAACTCCTCCCTCTCTTTTCTCCCTCATACTGAGGACATTATCAAGAAGTCTCACTTTCAGCTCTTCCTTCTGAAAGGAATTCTACCTTTCCTCTCCTTCCCCCAGAGACACAATGTTACTTGGGCTATGGTTCTCTCCAGGCTTGACTATTGCAACATTCCTCCTTAATCTACCTTTTTCCACCCTTGTGACCCCTCCAGCTAATCCAGAATAGAGCAGCGAGACTTATCCTTGGCCTCAAGCCCAGGAACCGCATCTCTTCTGTCCTACAAAGTCTCCACTGGCTTCCGATCGCAGCGTGGAATAAATCCAAATCCCTCTGCAACATCCACAAGGCTGTCTGGGGCCAGGGACCACTCTATCACCAACTGTTTCTGACCAAATACTCCCCCTCCAGACACCTGCGTTCTTCTGGCATGAACTCCTTGCATGTGAAGCGGTTTGCTAAACAGAGTGCTGGTGGTTGTTCGCTTTCCTCAGAAGGCTCCTTTCTTTGCAATAGCCTCCCCCTCCCTTTTCGTTTTGAGCAGGACCTCCTTTAGTTTCTGAAAAGCCTCAAGACATTCCTCTTCTCCTCTTCCTTCACTACCTCTCTCTCCTGCTAATTGCACAATCACTTGACTGAAGTTCAGGGCCCTTATGCATTCTTGGGACCCTGGCCTCCCACTTCTTATCATCTCAACTCCTGTCCATCCTCTGCACTAGTTCGGCTCACCCTCCC
Source organism: Ambystoma mexicanum (assembly GCF_040938575.1). NCBI lineage: Eukaryota > Metazoa > Chordata > Amphibia > Caudata > Ambystomatidae > Ambystoma > Ambystoma mexicanum. The sequence continues at coordinate 1,410,779,658 of NC_090922.1, forward strand.
CTTGGAGGTTGCACTTACCCTTTCTGCATAGCACTTCACCTGCTGCTCACCATGAGCACCACAGCACCTATCCCATACCACCCAGCCCTCTGTACTTGCACGTTCTGAACACTCACAAGGCATTGTAGGTTTGTCTTCTCCTCTCTTCTCCTCTTCCTTCACTGCCTCTCTCTCCTTCTAATCGCACAATCGCTTGACTGAAGTGCAGGGCCCTTATGCATTCTTGGGGCCCTGACCTCCCACTTCTTATCATCTCAACTCCTGTCCATCCTCTGCACTTGTTCGGCTCACCCTCCCCTTGGAGGTTTCACTTACCCTTTCTGCATAGCACTTCACCTGCTGCTCACCAGGAGCACCACAGCATCTATCCAATACCACCCTGCCCTCTGAACTTGCACGTTCTGAACACTCACAAGGCATTGTAGGTTTGTCTTCTCCTCTCTTCTCCTCTTCCTTCACTGCCTCTCTCTCCTGCTAATCGCACAACCGCTTGACTGAAGTGCAGGGCCCTTATGCATTCTTGGGGCCCTGACCTCCCACTTCTTATCATCTCAACTGCTGTCCATCCTCTGCACTTGTTCGGCTCACCCTCCCCTTGGAGGTTGCACTTACCCTTTCTGCATAGCACTTCACCTGCTGCTCACCATGAGCACCACAGCACCTATCCCATACCACCCTGCCCTCTGTACTTGCACGTTCTGAAAACTCACAAGGCATTGTAGGTTTGTCTTCTCCACTCTTCTCCTCTTCCTTCACTGCCTCTCTCTCCTGCTAATCGCACAATCGCTTGACTGAAGTGCAGGGCCCTTATGCATTCTTGGGGCCCTGACCTCCCACTTCTTATCATCTCAACTGCTGTCCATCCTCTGCACTTGTTCGGCTCACCCTCCCCTTGGAGGTTGCACTTACCCTTTCTGCATAGCACTTCACCTGCTGCTCTCCATGAGCACCACAGCACCTATCCCATACCACCCTGCCCTCTGTACTTGCACGTTCTGAACACTCACAAGGCATTGTAGGTTTGTTTTCCCCTCCTCACTATCTTCTTTGGTTTAATTAATTAATTAATTAATTAATTAATTATTGTTGTAATTCATTTTTTATCATCCCCTTTCACCTCCCTGTTGCCCCGTGGGAACTAGAAACAGTATTTGCTTCCTGTATAAGCACCTAACAAGTGAACAATAAATAAATAAATAAATACATACATAAATACTCTTCTGTTCATGCTCAGTGCATTCAATTAGACAAATTCTGAGAGAGGATTGAAAGGCAATTAACAGTGGCCATGGACTGCATTCTATGAAATCTGATTCCCTTTTCGACATTCAACATTCCACTGAACTATCAAATTGATTCCTCCAGAACACCAACTGTACTTATCACCTGTGGAGTCCTGAAAGGACCTATTTTCTACCCAGTGATCTTTCATCTTTACATGGAACTGCCTGGAACCATCCTCAATCCACACAACAACCACATCCACCAACAGGCAGATGACACGCAACTCTACCTCAATATATCCTTATCTAAGACCTCCACAGCTGCCTCACATTTCTCCAGTCATGGATGTCTTGTGTTTACCTGAAGCTCAACCCATCCAATCCAGCTGCTGACCAACAACAATGAACACCCAGACATCCAGACTTGGGCTCTCTGCTATGTACCTCGAGGGCTTCATATGCTAGCTGACCTCCTGTGCCAAGTCCTTGGGTTCAGCATCGACAGACAACACTCCTTCAAACAGTACATAGCAAGGAAGACACAAACAGCTTGCTACCAACCTACTCTGCTGAGGAGCCTTTCATACAGGCTGAAAACAGGACACAAGTATAACAAGAAATCAAAGTCCAAAACAGAACCTCACATTGCAAACAAGGGAGATGCACAGACAAGGAGCCTTGGGTTCTACTTTATTTCATGCCCCAATATTTGATTGAAGGTTATGAGATTGTTTCCTGTGCAACATACCCTTTCATTTTTGCGGTGCCTTCTTATGACCTCACACACCGCCTCGAGTTCCTTGGACTGCCCTTAGTATAGATTGTATAGTAAAATGCGGTTGGTGCCAAATCCAAGATGGCTACCCCTTCTTTACTGTCACTGTTTTTTTTTCTTTAGGAATCCTCCCATCCCTTTTCTTAAAGCCACTTTCTTCTAGATCCTCCTCAAGCAACCCTCTTTCTACAGTATCACCAGCTGACGTTGCAGCCTTCGGTGCCATCACCCAGCAAGTAACCTGTGCAAATCTCATTGGCACACCCTGTTAACTTTTGCCATGCTCGACATGCTCTGTTGTGCCTTTGACTGCTCACAGCAGAATAATTTTGCTGTGGAAGGCCGTTGTCCAACACTACGGATTAGATGCCTGACATCCTCTGGGACACATAGGGAGGTAAGCCCTACCAACTTTGAATACTAAGCAATTCATATATGATAAACTCTGTGCAAACAATAAGAAACAGAAAGCAAAGGTTTTGGCACATGAATTTTGCAAACAGGAACACTATGAGGATAATTTGTTTAAAGGAGACTCCAAGCGAAAGCTGCCGCAGTCAGAATACCAACGTTGTTGCATTTGTAAATGCCGCAGCATTTACAAATACAACAACGTATTTGGGGGAGCCCAGGAGACTCCACGCGAAAGCTGCCGTAGTGGGAAACACTACAGCTTTTCAAAACACACCCATGTTGTATTTCTGCCTGCAGCGGCTTTCACTTTGAGTCTCCTGGGCTCATGCGGGGGAGCCCAGGAGACTCAAAGTGAAAGCCACGGCAGGCACAAAAACAACACGGTTGATTTAAAACGTGGCTCTGAGAAGTGTGAGAAACTTAGAAAGAAAACCACAGCATTTTTAAATACAACAACATTGTATTTATGTTTGCGGTAGCTTCAGCTTGGAGCCCTTGATTTCATGTAGCATACATTTCAATAGTTAAATAGCTTCCAGTCACAAGAGCTTCCGAACGCGAATCCATCCGGGTTTTACCAGATGTCCTTAGCGGGTACCACTGCAGACTTCAGAATAGGGCGGCCGGAATGAACGGGCCAAACCCTTACTGGCCCCCTTCATTCCGAGGCCGCCTGGGTCGCAATTTGGCCCATTGACTGCCTATAAACCTGCTAATCCCTATGACCACTACATCTCCCTCCCTGCCCAAATCACATCCTCCTGGGATTTTAGAGTTAGCTTTATTAAGTAGTAACAACAAACCGTGCCCTTCATGTGCATTTCAAACTAGTGTGCTGAGAGTTAATGGTTTAATTTTAGTTGTAAGTGAACTGTTTTACTGGTGTTAAAATTGTCCTAACCAAGAGTGCCTTCTAGCCCTTCATTTAAATGTCTTGCTTGCACTGAGTCCTGGTCAAAACAAGGATTGACAAATGTATTATTTATTTATTAAAAATGATTATAACGCACCTTAAGCCGACAGGCCTCAAAGGGCAAGAAAGAAACAAAACATACAAGCAGGGCAAACAAACAAAAAATAAGACAACAGAGCAAAGTGGGCATACAATGGAACCAGGAAGATGATAGTGCAAAGTTTCGTGAAGCATGTCCAGATCAAACAAAAAGCCCAAAATTAGAAGAGCCCCTGGGTAAATATTTACATTGTCTTAAATAACTGAGCAGGGTACTAACTCCACACCCCACGACAGTACAATAATTGTTCCCCTGGGCACACCAGTCGTCCAGATCTATCCTGCGCAAAGAATTCAGGTCAGAAGGGTGAACAACCCTGGGCCTGCATCTTGCACGAAGCCAGGCAAGGACTTTATTTCAAAGAGCATCACTAGTTCCACTCCAGACAGGTTTCGTAACGTTGGTAATAATAAAGTTTCTATGGTCCAGAACCAGGGCTATGATGGAATCATCTTTCGGAATTGCCATGTTAGCTTTTTTTTAGCGAAATCTTCTACGGTTACCCGGTCTAGGATTCACAGATTCACCAGAACTACCGAAACGTGCTTCCCAGGACACTACCAAATGCTCAGGGAGAACAGAGTGAGGGGTCTATAGTTGTTTATTAGCTAAGAGAGAGAGGTGGTAGAGCCTGTTTCACCGCTACCATGGACTCAGAGCAAGGACGAGTGACTGGAGCCCCAACAAGAGCCCCTGCAAAGTGCATATGATTATCAACTTCCTTCACAGGCAGATCTGTTTGAGACGACTTGCACCTGATATGTTGAACCGTTTGGGGACTTTTTTCACATGTAAGATAATGGTATTTCTCAGCAGAGATATCCAAAGATACTAACCAAGCATCAAAGTCCAAGGAGGTGAAACAGTTATTCAGCTAATTAAAGAGGGTAACCTTCCAGTCCCACCAGGTCTCTAAGGTCATGGTACTCTCAATACCTACCAGGGAATCTGATGGGACTTTGAGGTTAGATGTTACAGCCCCTTCAACCTGGGGGGAGTTGCCACAGAATAATACATTGTCATATCTCCACTACTATCAGGATTGAAGGGGGAAACATAGCTGTATTTAATAACCCCATCCAACGGGAGAGAGCATGTCAGAGTCGTGGGAGTTGGCTGTGCCACATTATTTCCATTCACATGTGCAATGAGGGACTTCTTAATTGCAGAACGTGTTAAGTGTAAGTCTAGTACTGACCTTTTAAAGGGAGTTACAAAGGACTTAGCGGGAGGACTCCTAGGGTCATAGGGTACATCTATACATTCAGCACCAATGCGCTTCCTCCTACAGACACTTAACGCCAAAACTTCTGCCAATCGATCCCCAGAGGGAAAAGGTGAAGTGGCCAAGGAGTTAGGCACATGGCCAGGCAAGGAGAATGGCCTAACAGCAGGCAAAGTGTTAATCAGGTAGCAAGCAGTACTGTGATAGCAAAGCGCAACGTAGATGCGGAAAAGAAGGGAAACACTCCACATAGGTCCAGGTCCCCGAGAGAGCGTACTTGCGGCTCAGTGACATTAGTGCACAAGCCAAGACAGTGCCAGCGTGATGAGGTCCACGCACCTCTACTAACAAAAGAAGGGGCAGTCGGGAAATATAGCAGGACAAAAATGCCACTCAGCAGCACCGTTCCAGGGGCAAGACAGATTTGAACAGTCTCCAACCTCCAGTAGTCCGAAACAGCAAGACGAAGTAGTGCGCAGGCACACGCAGACTGGATTAGAGAAAGGCACCCTGCAGAATAACAGGAAAGCAGGAAAGCAGGAAGCAAAGCATCACATCCTCAGGCTGCCAAGCCACACTGCAGCGAGCAACCACTTCCAACGAGCCATCCCCATTGAGGATGTCCATTCCCAGTTTTGGCTTCTGTATAGATACTTCGCTCCTATGCCCTGGTAATCACTCAATTTTCCACTGGTTGCCATCTTATTGCCAGGTAGTACGTTTATGAAAGGGCCTTGCAAATCCATATCCCATGCCTACTCACAAAAGCCCAAACTGTTGGCTTTGCCAATGCTTGTTTAAGAGTCAATGAGAATCTCTCGATAAGGAAAGCTCTCCAATTTACGCAGCTCTTAGACCCATACATCAGTACAAGAAAGGCACCATATTTAAAAAAAAATGAATCTGCTTTACATGCCTCCACTAGCCATGCATGTCTTTCCTCAGCAGCATTCATCTCTCATTTCAGTCAGCACAAAACTCCCCTAAAAACCTAATGAGGTGGAAGGAAAGCAAAATGTACTTTCTTGTACTTTCTCAAAATGTACTGGAGGGTGGATCAGGCTCCACCGAATGTGCGTCTTTTAAAAACACATTACAAGAATTCACGCTGTTTCATTTAGACGGGTCTGCAAAACAAGGTACCTTGTTTCCAAAATGTGTGAAACATTTTGTGTTTTGGTGTCTTTTTATACCTCCTTTTATGCAAGTGTGTTGGGAGCAGTGCATGCTGAGACCGTTACCCCGATTCTCAAAACTTTGTTTCCGCAAGTAATGGATTTCACTTGCTCTTAAATAAAAAGTTGAGCCAAAAGCCCAGACTCTCAAAACGTTGTGCGGCGGAAACTTGCCCCATAAAAAGTTGCGCATTTTGAAACCCATTTTGAGCGTTTTGAAATCCACCCCTTCCTCTGTAGCCCATGCCCCTACCTCATGTACAAACCCGTTCCCGCCTTGGTCCATCAGGCGCTGATTATTTGCCTGCTTGCTGTACTCCTAGTCCTTCTCCGCTTGTCAATACCGCCCCTTCAATGACATATTTTGACTATTTCTTGCTCAAAACTTCCTCAAGTTTTCTAGCATCATCTTTCTTTCTGTTTTTCTCCTGCAATAGCCGAAAGTGATGCACTATAGTCAACTGTATTTTAGACCATGACTTTGCTTCCATTACCACTTGCTTCTTGCGTTGCCTCTGTACCTGCTCAGGCAATCCCTGACATAAAATGTGGTAACATTTCCACACTGCTTACGCCTTTCCTCATCCTCTTTCATTTTACATGTCATAATTGCGCTCATGTCTGAGACATCGAGATACTGTACTCTGAGAGCTCTCAGACATCTGCCCTACAATTATTAAATGGCGCTCCTTTGTGCGTTGTATTATGTGCCGTGACACTTGAACAGCCCGCTCTCGCCCAAATGTAATCAGCTCTTTCGGCAAGAATAGCTGCTGGGTGACCCTTAATATCTCCTATTGCTACGGTATTTCCTCCTGTCATTTTTTCTAACTCATGAGTCCATTTTCCCCCACCCACCTTTAAACTGGGGACTTTGCACCACAAATTATCCTTATCCACCTGTGGCTATGAAATATACTGTGGTCTCGCCCCCCCTTTTTCCAATAAGGGAAACTGCATAAATCTCGATTCACAATCGGCTCCCATCGTCTGCCTTTCTATAGTGGGGACAATGGTTCCTGATCGCCTTCTTCCTGGTAATGACCTTAACCTGTTAACATATGGCAGTGATTCTCTCTTCTCGCTATATGATCATCCTTTTGGGCACTCTGGATATGCCATAGGATCTGGCGTTCTTTCTTTAGGTTGCTCTAGATCAGGCCATCTTACTTCCTTGTAAGCCTGCATGCCTCCCTCTGGGGCACATGCACCTCCTCCCTCTTCCCCACTGAAGGATTCTCTCTCCTCGTCTGACATATCTAGTCCCCAACTAGTGTGACTCTCATCCTCTTCACCCTTGTCTAAGGTCAGTCTACTTAAAGACAAGGGTCTATGCTTAAAACTAAATGGATTATTCTTTTAGCTTTGTGATTGGAAGGCTAGGGTTTGATCGCCCTTCCCTTGAAATCCCAATTTGCCACATTCTCTTAAGTCCTGATAGCCTTTATCAATTCTAGGTCCGATTTTCCCTATATCGAAGTCCTCTTCTAGGGTCACTCTAAAAGACCCTGACATTGCTCCCTGTAATGGGAGGAACTCTTCTATACTGCGCCATTTTATTACTGGACTTGGCTCCATCAATTATTTTTTAATGTGATCAATATCGCGTTCGCGCTGTCTCCTTTTGCGTTCTAAATCTTCATCTACTTCTCTTACTTCCCATCTAACTCTTTCTTCCTCCCTTCTTATCTCGTCCCTCCTTACCCTTGGTCTTCTTTCTTCCTCTTCTCTTCGTCTTTGTATTCTTCTGTCTCTTAATTTCTGTGCTTCCTCCTCTTCTCTCTTCCTTTCTTGTTCATCCTGTTTTTCTATTGCTCTCTGTCTGTTGTCATATTTACTTTACTCCTCTGCCCTATTTTCTTTGTTTTTGTTGCTCCTCCTGATACATCTGTTCTCGCAGCTGTTTGCTCTTCGTTTATGCTCGTCTTCTTACAATCTCTTTTCTTATTCCCTGTCTTTCCTATCCTGTTCGTCTTGCTCTTCCCTTTGCCTGACTTCCTCAATGCTTTTCCCATCTAACTTGAGTAATATCTGTCCTCCCATCCATTCATTCTGTAAAAGCGTTACTTCATCAGCGTTATCCTTCTCTCCTTTCCATCTCTTGATTTCTTGTTCTTTCTCTGTTGATACATTTGATCACTCGCTTTTCTCTTCCCTATTCTGTAAGACCTTAATTTCTCCCCTTTTCTCTTAGACTCCTCTGGACTATCGTCACTACTATAAGCAGGCACTTTGCATATCGAATTACTATATCCCGTCGCCGCTTTCAGTTCCTTTAACGGATAAAACCTATGTCTTCTGTGCTATCGCTTTTTACCTCAGGCAAGGCAAGGGGAGCAGAAGGCTCGTCACCTTCCTCTTTACACTGGTTAAGCATCCAATCCATCCAATCCTCAGGTGGTGGATCCTCTCTCTCTTCCTGGTACATCTTCCAAAGCTCTAGAATAACTAACCGTTTCTCCAATTTCATTCCCGTGTACGCAGCATGCAAGTATGTGGTCATGTGTTGCAATACTGCTTTCGACAATGATCCCCCTTGTGGCCATGGCATGAACATCCTATCTGCCATGCCTTTCACCCACTCTGCACTGCACTTTGAGCTTGGGCATGTGTTTTGACAATGTATTACATAAATGCATCAGAGGAGCAATGGCTCCCATTTTGACAAGTCTCAATTTACTGTCAATATGTAGAGGTGGAGCCAAGTACCCCCACCCAAAGCTCCTCCCCCATGCTGCCTGTATGTTGGGAACCAGAGTGTGAGACACGTGCCGTATCATTTAAGGTACCAATACCGAAAAGGATCTTGGAAGTAAGATTCCCATTGTGGAAGCCATACAAGCATTCACGACAATATGATGGCCATTTGAATTAAACCCGGAAGAAGTGTGAAAACTGAGCAAAAAAGAAGCCTGGTGACATCATACATAGCAGGGCTGACACACTCAGAAGAAGAAGCTGAAGAGTATAGACATTCAATGGAAACAAAGAAGGAGGTGCTAAAGATGAGCAACATTTCGTCTTGAGATGAAGATGATCATGCTACAGAAATAATGAAGAAGATACCAAGTCATTTTACAAGTGTAAAGATGCAGTAACGCAAGTAGTCAAAGTATTCTTAAAGACTAGCTATGTAGTGAATAGATTGCGGCGATGCACCAACATATATGCATAGGAATGTATGGACTATGGATGATTCCACAACGCATTTTAGCAGAGCTAGATCCAGTGAAAAGAAAGGCTTTCAGTGTGTCGCCGTTGGAAAAGCAATCGACATTCAGAGGTGAATCAAAGAGAGGCTTGGTTGAACCAGCACCAGGAAGTCAAGGTCACAGTGAACCTGAATGTTCATGCAGTAGTTACAGAATGTTTGAAAAGGACAAATTCCTGTCTTGGATGAGGAGTGAAGACATTGAAGACGTCAGAGGCACATCATTTAATAGTATTTTAAATGCAGAAAGACTATGAATCATGGTCTGCAGTTACATGGATGGATGAAAATAGATACTGAGTTAAGCTGTATCGAAACCAAGAGACAAAGCATGCCTATAATCCCTCTTATTCTCAAGCACAGAGAACATTTGCAAGGGCAAGTTCAAAGCCTTAATTGACTGGAAAACTGCAAGAGTGATGATAGATGATAGGCTAATTGGTGGGAATCTATGGTTATAACCAGCCCACCAGCGCCTGGATGTTAGCCTGCGTGCTGCTTGCATAGATGGAATATTACAGACGGGTACATGGGTGCCAACCAATTATAAAGGGCCATGTAGCAGAGAGCCCTATATTTTTTATAACCAATGGGATGTTGTGTATTTGATGACGTTCATATTGACCTGCACTAGAGGAGGGTTTAGTTGCCCCACCTAATGATAGAGACCCAATCACCTTCCCAACAATGTTGAAACGTATACCTAGAGGTTCTCTGTAATCCTATCACATCCCCAAGTAGGTTTTTTTAGTTTGCAATGTAGATTGATATCAATGATGAGTTTTTAGTTTATGAGCTATGTTTCTTATGCAATGCATTGAGTGAGAATATCGAGCGAGTTTGTTGTTGTTCGTTATACTCCCTGGGGTAGATAATTGATATTAAAACAGATGAACTTTGCCAACTTCCTGAGTCAGTTTCATTATTGATGTTTAAGTATATTCTGCATCCCCATCTATCTCAAACTATTGTTACCTCGTCTTGAAGGGCTTGTGTAGTTACAAAAGTTCAAATACCAGTGTTTACAAAAATACTTCTTATAAAAACAACAAATATGAGCATGCTCCAACAATCACTGCTCAAAGCCTCTGTTTTTCAATACTCTCAGTCTACCTCTGAGTCAGTAACCAACAGTTTCTCTAGATAGACGCGCTGTCTCCTTGACCTTTTCTCAATTCTCCTTACACAATTGTCGCTCTTAGACACCTTCATTTACCACAATTACACAAGCAGACAGACTAGTCGACTCTTCACATTTATGCTCAGTGATCACTCCTTTTGTCTCTGCCCCTACATACCCTGATCACGGGATTTGAATTGTCATCTCATAAGGACCTATCCGTAACGTAGCCTAGTTTAATTTGACTGAAGTGTATGACAACTCCTTCTAAAACCCCTCTGGTTAGGATTCCTGGGCCTTCTCTTTCTTATTTACACAGAAAAATCACTTGTTACTTTTCCCTGTTACTTTTAAACTACCCGTTACTTTTCCCTGTCACTTTTAGGTTACCACAAACCCATCCCCTTAGTCTACTTACCATTCGCTAGTTCAGCCTGAGGCATTCGGTATCAACTTCCCCCTCCAATCGACCACCGTCGCCTTCCTTCCGCAAAGCGCCTGTGTTAACCAGGAGGGATTTTGTCAAAGAGGGATCCGTCCCACCGTCTCGACCTCGCAATCTTCCTGCTGGAAGATGGAGGGTACTTGATCGTCTGAAATACTGGAGTCTTACTGGTCGATGGGTCTTGCTACCAAACCATCCTCTGCTACCAACTGAACCCTTATGGTCCTTTTAATTAAGGTAACACATTGTACAATGGATGGGATGGAGAATAACTCTCACAACAAATAAGAAGACCGACTCAAGAAGTTGGCAACTTGTCTGGTTTATTCTCAATTATCTAAAACAGTACAACGGACATCAATGGACGTCTCACAGCATGGTCTCAATGCGTTTCATAAAAAACATTACTTTTTTATTGCAAAAACCTGTTTTATGTGACGTCATACTACGTGGCAAACTACAAAAACCTACATGGGATTGTGATTGGACTAAGGGGAGTATCTATGTATACTTTCTATAAGGATTGGATTATGATTGGGTCTCTATAGTCAGGTGGGCAACTCATGTCCTCTCTTGTGCAAGTCATCTTTGACAGTGATTAGAAACATGATATCTCATTGGCTCTCAAAATATAAGACCCTTCTATATACGGCCCTCTACAATTCACACTCGTGCCTTGTCGGGAACAGTTGATTCTCTAGCAGCACATAAACTGGTACCTTAGTTGCTGATGAGTGAATTTGACCGTACATTCCACCCAATTAGCCCCATCTCTCTCACCGCTCATGCCGTCTGCCATTCAGATTGTCTTTGAGCTTGGCCTTGTAGTCGCTTCTCGTCTCTCGGAATATAAGGGAGTGTGAGCATGTTCTTATCAATGTTCAGGTCTGCATGCCCACTTCTATTTTCATCCTGTACTCACGTGATCAGAGACCATGAATCAACCAGTTTTATAGCATTGAATTATCCTGAATAAAGAAACTTGGCACTCATGGTGTTCTGTCTTTGCAACTTAAACAAAGGATGCCTCGGCAACTCACATTCACTGTTTTTCAAGGACTGATAACCCGTGTTGGCTACTTCAGCCTTTGACACCAGGCCAAGCAGCCTTCCTTTGGTCCATCTTTGAGGCTCAGATTATTATTTGCTGCAACACACACACAGCTATCAATTGTCCTTTCTCCACGGGTTGAGCTTACTAAAATTGTGACATCAAATGTCCAGATTCTACATACATATATTGGTGGCACCACCTGCAGTTTATTCACTACGTACAGGAAGCCTTTACGATTACGTAGTCTACTTGCATTACGGCATATGTACAGTTATGAAATGACTTGCATTTTCTGCAGTGCTTCTTCACATGTGCAATCTTCATTCCGCACATGAAAGTCTTCTCGTTACTTTACTTCACCATCAGATTCTGTAAGGTTTATGCCTTCTCTTCTTTGCCTTCTTTGCGCTCATTTCTTGTGACGTCACAAGCCTCTCTTTTTCAAGTCTTCACACTTCTTCAAGCATCTCCCTCAGGAGACCGTCATCTCTTCGGGGATACATCATGCAGGATTTTCTCAGTGGATACCTTGTCTTAAAAGCTCTTCGTGGTATAGGTACCATTACTGGCATTGCACACATTGCAATTTCTGGCTTCCAACATATAGGCAAAATAGGGCCAGGACTTCCTGCAGAGGCATTCAGCTGCTCCTCTACAGGTGTTTCATGTCTGAGGTTTGTGTCAGCTCAGTTATGTAATGAGGTGGATATGCAGAGTGTTAGAGGGTTAGAGATTTATTGATAGGGTTGGTTGGGACTGATTGGGGTTTTTGTGATGGGTTGGTCCTTTTGCTTAGTCTTGTTCCTGGTGTGTTCTTGGTTGGCATTTCTCTTGCATTGTGATGGGTGTATTATTTGTTGCTCTGAAGTTTTTATAGAACTCGGAGTGTTAATGAGTCATGTTTTTAATAATTTCCGGAACTTGAGGTTATTCTCTGTTGTTCGTATTTTCTTTGGGAGCGAGTTCCAGAGTTTTACTGCTATGCCGGAAAATGTTGATCCTCCAAATGTTTGCTTTGAGTATTGCTTGTGTTCAAAGTGGATGGTGTTGCTGGATCTTAGTGTTCGTGTTTGTTTGTAGATGGTGATTGTAGCTGGTGAGGCTATGTTTTTTCATGAGGTTGATTAGTGGAGTCATGTAGATGTTAAAGAGTGACAGTGAAAGCGATGAGCCGAGTGGACTCCACATGTTGTTTTCTGAGGTGTTGATTTGAAAGGCTCTAGTCAGAATGTTTCTGTTCTTTCTGTCAGGAGGGATTGTAACCAGAGATAATGTAGGTCGTCACAGATAGATAGTAGGGCAGTTTCTGTTTATCTCATGCCTGATCCAGCAGCTGGTTGTTTTCCAAGATTTGCTCGTACACATAGCTTTCTAGTAGCTACAGTACAGTATATTTGAAATGGGCCAGTAGTTGGTAAGGACTTCTATGTTTCCCAAGGTATCTTTAAGGAGTGGTTTGATGTAGGCTGATTTGAACGCTGGTGGCACTAATCCTGTTTCTAGTGAGAGGTTGAGGTAGTACTCTGCCAGTGTGAGCTGGGCAAGTAAAAGTAAACCCTAAATTCTCACTTGAGAGGAAATACAACCCGTTATGGAAGATAGGCACAAGTCGATCTTTTAAGGACAGCATGTTTTAATCTCATATGCAGATGAGAGTAACAACAAAGTACTTTGCTGCCAAGAACGTTCTGCTGAAAAGAGGTACAAGCAGAAACATTTAAGGCAAAAAGATCATCACAATGACGCAATACATGTAGTAAACACCCACGCAGCTAATTGGATGGAGCCCATACCGGTGCTCCCTTTATCCATATGGGATGACAATTTATTGGTCCCAGCCCAGTCCGTTCATCTTCCATCACATGGGCACCGCAGGGCTCATCTTCTTCTCATGTCGAAGGTCAGAAAACAAATTAATTATACTTCTACTATACAGCTTGTTCATCATTCATACCGTACGCGTGGCTGGGTTCAAAACAGACACACGGGAGGTTTCAGGGCTCTTTAACCTTCACCCACACATTTCACTCACTCCCTCTGCGCCATCCAACTCCAAGGTCTCCATCCTCATTTGAACTATCATTTATCCCTCCCAGCACCTCGCAATACAAATCACACGATTGTCGCTGCAACGATACACCCTGTCCATCCCCTTTGAACATTTCAGAACTTGTCACTTTGGGGTTGATGGTCAAAGGGCACCTGGTGTCATGGGATTCGGGGATCTTAGGGTTCAGTCAGTTATATGGGCTATAACTCGTGGTCAATAAGGAATGGGCTGGGTCGTGCTTTAGCCAAAGTGAGATAACATGCCCACCAGCCTCTAATCGCGGCCTTATAGGGCACATTCCGTTTGGGTGAAAGACAAATCTTAACAACACTTTCAAGAACAGTAGACAAACAGTGTGGTGGGTGGGTGTGCGAACTGTCCTCCTGGGAGCTTGGGCATGACTGGAGATTTCTTTGGCCTAATGGACTTTGGCCTAGTGCAAGCAATCCCACCTTTACCATGCTTACCTCGCAAGCCTTCGCTTCTACCTAGGTATATTAATATCTATGGCATACAAAATAACGATGCTGCCCACGCCTTGGGTCGCACCATATGAATATGCTATGATTGATGATGTTATCATGGGGTCCTATCGGATGGAAAAGCGAAAGTGGCCAGAACACGGCCCTCGCTTTTGAATCCAGTTCCTGGGGGTGGACCAGTGTGGGAAGATCACCTGGGTGAGGAATGTTCGAGGAGTGAGGGTGAGCAGCCGATGTGAGACGCGGTATTCCCCCCTTTTTTGTTCACCTAACTCATCCTATTTTTTAGGATTCTCTGAGGTCCCAACTCCCACCCCCTTTTTGCACAAACACTAGGCAGAGGAAGAGGGTGACTGAGAGTAACAAGATTAACTCTTATACATCGTACTGGTCATGTCCCGCTAATCAGGTCAGGCAAAGTCAGGCAGTTGATTCTAAGTGCATACACCTGATACCAATTAGCCCTCCTCACATGCATAAAAGGCAGAACCTAGAGACACACTCTGAACAAGGCGGAACATGAGTACGAGCAGGACATCAGAGGTGAAGGCAAACAGCAGCAGTTCTAAAACCCCAAGAGTTCCATACTGGAAATCATTGCCTCTACCAGGCTGAAAAAGACACGTAAAGAGGGCAGATCTCACATCAGAAGACTGCATTTTGTTTCAAGGAGTTGAGGAGCCGATGCCAAGCCGGTGGTACTAACCTTGACTTGTGAATTGGAAATCATAAAACCAAGCCAAAAACACACACAGCCGATGAGTTGCCATGTGATGTGAGAGACCGGTGTGTGTTAAAGAAAGTTTGAAGCAGCAACATTATATTGCAAGTGAAGGCTGCACGCGTGTGGGGGAGACATGAAGGAAGGCAGACCTGTGAATGAACTTTGGAGTAAGGACAGCTGTGAAATCAGTGATACTGAGTAATGGAGTGGTCTGACGAAAGGGATTAGCCCCCTTGGAAGTCTCCATGAAAGGTGCATTGTTTGTAAAAATGAAGTGTAAGCAAAATTGAACCCGAGAGAAGGGGACAGTAAAAATCTGAACCTTGAATTTTGAGTCGAAGTGGTCCTGCGGAGGTCTGCAAAAAGAGCCACGCACATTTGAAAGTATTCGACATCCGAAAACGGTCTGAGCCTGACTGAGGGAGACCCGAATTGTAAAAAGCTTGGGGAAGGAGCCCCTTACCAGTATTGTTGATCTTTGGTTTCTAAGAGGTGTGAGCCCGATAAAGGGAGACCTATCTGAACTTTGTTGTGTACGGTCTGAGCCCGACAGAGGGGGACCCACGTGAACTTGGTTGTGAAAGGTCTGTGCCCGACAGAGGGGGACCTACGTGAACTTTTTGTTGAAACATTATTTGGAGGTTTGGAAAGAGAGACTTTATTGGGGAAGGCCAGGCGGGCCTCGATCCACATTTCGTTGGAACTGTGTTGTGTTGAAAATCCGCGCCAGAGTGTGTCATCCTGTCTTCAGGGCCCGTCTTACTCTTTGTGATCTAACGTGGGGAGGAGAGCTGATTCAGCCACATTTAATCTTTTGAATACTGATTTTTCCCTTTCATACATTTCTCCTTTATAAACTTTTTGGACAAGAGACAGGCCAGGCATTCGGTTTTTGTTAGCATAGGCCATTTTGATTTGACTGACTCCACTAGGAGTATTTTGTTTATCGTTTGATGGTTGAGACTACTCCCATCTTAGTTATACGACAACATAGGAGTTTTCCAATCCTAGAAACTTCAATAACGTTTTTACAAATTGTACCCATTGTGTCAGTGTCATACTTGTGATACCATGCCTCCCCTAGAGTACAAATGTGTTTCTGGTGCAATGTCATCTATTGTTTTTGTGATCCAATTTAAGATTCCATCTGTCCTTTATTCTATGCTGGTTGCATTTACGTCAGTGAGTTTTGGTTTTGTGACTTACAGATTTTGCGTTTAGGTCTACAATGTTGATGGTTCTCCAATTTCTTTTCTGTGTTTGTTGGATAAATAGGGAGAATGCCAGGTATCCTGGATGGTGGTTGGATCATGAAGCGTATAATGAGGTGGTTGCTCCCGAGGATTTACATTGGGGTGCGGTTGTGACCAGGTTTTAGTTAACGAAGATTGCATCTAGTGTGTGGCCTGCTCTGTGGTTGTTCCTTTTACCATTTGTCTTAGATGCATTGTCACTAGTTGATTGGTTATTGTTTTGGGTGAGTTGATGTTGTTTACTACGAACCAGATGTTGAAGTCTCCAAGAATAATCAGGTAGCCAAGTGCATACATATGATACCAATTAGCTCTCCTCATATGGATACAAGGTGGAACATAGAGACACACACTGAGCAAGCTAGAACACGAGTAACAGCAGAACTTCTGGGGTAAAGTCGAACCTACTGGAGCAGAGCGACGGACCAAGGGACAACAGCAGTGGGTGGGGGACCCCAGGAGTTCGCTAAAGGAGGTTGTTGCCTCCAAAAGGTAGTGAAAGACATGTGGAGAAGGCCAAATCCCAACTTAGAAGGCTTCATTGTGTTTCAAGGATGCCAGCGACCCTCCCGGGTGAATGTCTGAGTTGGGGAAGTGAGGCCAAGCCTGTGGTACTGACTTTGACTCATAACTTGAAAAGCTGTAAAGACAAGAACGAAACGCTACAGCCGGTGAGTTGGCAGGCAATATGAAAGACCAGTGTGTGTTAAGGGAGATTGAAGTGCAACATTACATTGCACAGTTGATGGCTGCATGCGTGTGGGTGAGACGCAAATAAAGGCAGACCTGTGAATGAACTTTGAAGTAAAAATAGCTGTGGAACCAGCGATACTGAGTAACAGAGTGGTCCGGTGAAAGGAAGTAGCCCACTCGAAAGTCTCTGTGAAAGGAGAAATGTCTCTGTGAAAGGAGAAATGCAAACAATACAAGAGTGCTGAACTGTGTTAAATTGAAGTGGTCCTGTGGAGGTCTGTAAAAAAAGTCACACACATTCAAAAGTCTTTGACATCAAGAAATAATCCTTGCCTGACTGATTAAGACTGGAAATGTAATAAGTTAGGGGAAGGGAACCCATAAAGGATGTGAATTAAGATTGGGGAAGAGAGCCCCTGCAAGTGTTGTTAAACTTTTTTTGTTTTGTATCAGCTGAGCCTGACTGAGTGGGACTGATGTGAACTTTTTGTTGAACTTTTGCTTTGAAAAGTCCGAGCATGACTGAGGGAGACCACCGTGAACTTTTTGGTGAACTTCTGCTTTGAGAGGTCCGAGCCCGATTAAGGGAGACCGGTGTGAAATTTTTTTAAAACTGTGTTTTGGAAAGCTGGAAAGGAAGACTTTAATGTGGAAGGCCAGGCGGGTCTCGATCCACATTTTGAACTGCCTTTGTGTTAAGAACCTGATTCAGAGTGTGTTATCATGCCTACGGGGGCTGTCTTACTCTGTGCTGTCTAACCTTGGGAGGAGAACTGACTCAGCCACATTTATTGTTTATATTTGAACACTATTTTCCTTTGCATCCACATGTTGGTTTACGAACTTTTGTACAAGAGATAGGGCAGGCATTAGGTTTTGTTAGTATAAGACATTTTTATTTTATGGACTCAACTAGGACTGTTTTACTTATTACTTGATGGTTGAGGCTACTGCCATCCTAGTTATAGGGCAGAGTAGGACATTTTCCAAACCCATAAACTTTAATAAAGGTTTTACAAATTGTACCTTTTCTGTCAGTATCATACTTGTGATACCATGCCTCCCTACACTATGACCATGTAGCTTTGGTTTGGTTTAGTCAGGTTTCTGTTGCATGATTGGACATGGATCTGGTATTAACTAGGTTGTAGTGTTTCTTTGCAATTTTTGTGGTCTGTTGGGTCTTTGACTGTGTCTTTTGGTCTGTGTGGGCTGATTCTTCATTGAGTAGTTCTGTCAGTTTCCATATTGGACTGATGTCTTCTTCATGGTCGTCTCTCTGGTGATGATGGTGCCTATGGGCATGCCGGTTTTTGGTGATGAATAGTGTGGTGCTGTTGTTACCTTCAGTTTGCTTTCTGTGTGTTTCAAATCTTTCACCTGCGTGTTCTTTTATCCTGTTAATGTGCATGAGGGTCTTTGGCATCATTGGCTGTCCATGTGGGTGGTGGGTTACATGTAGGATGTTAGGCAGAGTGATTTTGGTCTTGTTTCAGTGAATGCGTTTTTTTCTGTGGGCGGGCTGTTTGATCCCTTGGTGTGTGTCTATTTTCAAGTGTGGTGTTCTGAGATTGTTCAATTTTGTTTGCTCTGTTTTCATTGTTCCTTGTTCAACGGTCTTTCCTGGTATGTGGCATATTGTACCATCAGTATCGGGCTCCCTACAGCAAGGGCCTCCCTCTGGTGATCTGTTCTTGCTGGTGGTTATATCTTCCCTTGTAGTGTGTCTATGTTTGTTGGTTCTGGCAGTTTTGTAGTTGCGTTTGTATATGTATTCATATTGGATTCTCAGTTGTGAATGCCTCCTTGTGGTACCCTTTGGTTTGTTCTTCCCTTGTGAGGACCTTGAGTTGTGTAGTTGTTGTGTGGGGTTCACAATTGTAAAAGCCTCCCTGTAGTGACATGTGGTTTGATTTTCCCATGTTGGTTCCTACGTGGTTGTCTCCCTTTTTTGTCCCTTGTATTGGCATTTGGTTTGTCGGTCAGAAATGCCTCCTTATGATTGACAGTGTTGTCGTATGGTTAGCTCTTCTTATATTGGGTGCTGTGTGGCTGTCTCTCCTTGTTGGGTACCATGGTATTTGTTGTGCCCAGCGCACAGAGGCAGCAGCCTTCATGTGGTGATTTGTGGTTTTGTAGTTGTGGTTTTATGGGTTTTGTAGTTTTGGTTCTCTCTCCTTGTGGGGTCCTGTGGTTTTAGCGAATCCATTTCACAGCGATGTTGGCCTTCCTGTGGTGATCTGTGGTTTTGTAGTTGAGGTTGTATTGATTTCATGATGGCGTAGCCCTTCCTTCCTTTTGGTGACCTGTGGTAACCTGTTGTAGGTTCTTTCCTTGTGCGTTCTTTTTTGGATGGCTCTTTTAGTGGGTTCTTATAGGTTTGCACTTGTATCAGGTTACACTGTGCCGCAAGCTTCCCTCTAGTAACATGTGGCTATTAATCCCTTGTTGGTGCTTTATGCCTGTCTCTCCTTATAGAGTATCACAGTTTGTAGTTGTGTTTGGTTCACAGAGGCGGTGACCTTCCTGTGGTGGCCGGGGTCTTGATTGTTACTGGGTGCTGCCAATCTTACATCAAGTTGTTCTGTGTGAGGAAACATTGTGGGGGGAAATGCATTTCAATGCGGTGTAACCCATCGCTACTAGCAGTAGTGGTGCCTTTCCATAGTCAAATATAAGGGGTTTGTGTGAAGTTCGCGTGGGTTCAACAGTGGCTATACTCAAATGGTTCTCTTGGCTTCACCCTACGCTATATTCTAATAGTTAGTCTAGATACTGTGGTGGCTGTGATGGGAATTCACATTGGGTTCTCAGTGGCTATACTCAAATAGTTCTCTTAGCTTCAGCCATAGCAGTATTTTAAAGTGTGGATGAGTTCTACTGTGGTTGAACCTCAGCAGTTCTCACAGGTTCGGCTGTGGCTATACTCTCGTAATTCTCCTAGATTCAATGGTGGCTAGACTCAAATATTTCTAAGAAAAATAAGTACTTCCACTGGAAAACACTCACTCTATTTAAAACAAAGGTAACATTTTACAAACACTCACAAAAAAGTTGCAGATGGTCATCTGTATAGTGTGAATACAAAATAAACTAAAGTTTAAAGGCACTATGTCATATATAACTATAACAAATGTATTCATCAATTATCATGTACCTAAGAAAAAAAGACAAAAAATAAAATCAATATCATGGTTGAGTCAAAAGAAAGATGAAATAGGCCAGAAAGAGAAGACCGAAATGGTAGTGAACCCTTCAAAAATATTTCGAATATGAAGAGTGTTAAACCAGAAACTAGTGGGTAAAGTAAGAGAGGAACGGGAAGAGAAAAGTGCTCTTCTAGTTTGAGAATCAATCTTCAAACCTTATAGCATCAATAATCATCTCATGTAAAAAAGTTACATGTTACATTCCTGTCAATGAAGTTAAGCATGCTTACTTTAATCACAAGAGTAAATGCATGAGATTGAAATAATTACAATGATTTCAAATGCATAAAACCTAAAAACGTTATCGGGCTTAGTAACTGCCCACAAGAAAATATAAATGACTGCAATTTGTCACTTAGAAGCTAATGATGTCCTCAACATGTCTTAATAGGTCATTCAGTAATCGAGGAAATGCTGGGTCTTCAGCAGGAATGTTAAAAGAAAACTGCCTTCATCAGGACGGAATTAAAGACCCTAAAATACAACGACATGAGTCATATTTGATGGCCAACATACTGTAGGGATGACTCAGGCGGTGCAGTTAGCCTAAAGTAGCTTACCATATGTTAAGGCTTGATGCAGAAACCCCTTTTTCAGGTGAAGGAAAGCAGAGGAGTGAGGTGTAGAGGCTGTAATTATACAAAGCCCTACGGGACAAGGAACAACAGTGTAGAGAAGCAGCGAAATGCCTCTGGAGGCAGTCCCACCCCCCTACTGCCTGTATGTTGGAAGCCTGAAACTGCAACGTGCTTGACACCAGTAGTTGTGACCATACAGCGACGAGTGTTCGAGGATAGGTATCCGTTAAGAAAGCCATACCTGATATATGCTCAAAGAGATGACCATCTCTTGGAAGAAGTCCCGAAGGAATATGAAAACGAGAGAGAAGTTGATGTCACAAGAAGTAAGAGTGACACGCTAAGAAGAGAAAAAGAGGAGATGTATGCACCCGATAGAAACTGATGATGAAATAAAGAAGTGAGTAAACTTTTGTATGTGAAAAGAAGATTGCACGTGTGATGTGCACTGCGGAGAAGGCAAGCAGTTAAATGAATGTACAGATGCAGCAACGCAAGTAAACTAAGTGATCATAGAACCTAGCTATACATAGTGGATAGAGTGCAGGCGAAGCTGTCATTATACAGTGTCTGGACATCGGTGTCATACATTTTAGTATGTTCAGACCCACGGAGAAAGAAGGATCGGGAACTGAGCGTCGCAGGAAAGAATTAGCTGGAGATCGCAGACTTGAAGAGTGAACTGTTTGGCCTGGTATCAAAGCTGGAGGAAGCCAAGGCCGGTTATCTATCCTTGAAGAACAGAAACCATGAGACTCTGAATCATCCTTTGTTGAAGTGCAAAGGAAAAACACCATGAGTGCCAAGTTTATTAATTCAAGACAATTAATTGCTGACAAATGGGCCGAATTGTGGTCTCCTGTCACGTGGATTAAGGATGAAAATAGAAGTTGGGCTTGCAGACCAGAACTATGATAAGCATGTGCCCATACTCCTTTATATTCCCAGAGACGACAATACATTGCAAGGCCAAGTTCAAAGGTAATCCTCATGGCAGAAGGCATGGGCGATGAGCGATGTTGGGCTAATTGGGTGGGAAAGTAAAGTCAAGTCCACCTCCCGGCACCTGGGTATGAGCTTATGTGCTTTTAAGGAGCCAAATGTTCTAGACATGGCACAAGCGTGCCAACCAGTTATAGAGGGCCGTATAACAAAGGGCTTTATAGTTTAAGAGCCAATAGTATTCTGTGTACTTAATACGTTTTGAGGATGACTTCACTAGAGGAAAGCTTAAGTTGTCCACCTGACAGTAAATGTCCTATCACAACCTGACCCCATATAGAAAGTATACCTTGAGCCAACCACAACCCCACATAGGTTTTTCTCATTTGCCACATAGTATGACGTCACTTATGATGAATTTGTAGTATATAAGTGTTTTTTTAATGTAAAATGTATTGAGAGCTCGAGCGAACATCTGTCGATGTCCGTTGTAAGTCCCTGTTTTAGACAATTGATATTAAAACAGTCGTATTGGACTTTACCAACTTCCTGAGTCGGTCTGATTAGTTGGTGTAAGAGTTACACTGCATCCCATCTTTTGCATGACATGTCACTGATTAAGGACCTAATGTTCAACAGAATGGCTATTTCAGTTTAAAAGCGGGAAACAAACAGACTAAAAATAATTGGATGCATTAAAAGATTAGTTATCAGCCAAATAGGCTTACTGTATTGAAGGCCCTGATGTATGGGGAGTGTGGAGAGCTTGTAAAGACGAGCTTCTTATAAAGCAGGAATATTCCCAGTCAGTGAAGAAATAGGGCACCACACCATGAACGTTCCTAAACCTCTGGCTGACTCTAAGAACTGAAATATAGAGAAAAGCCAAGGAGGACATGAGGCCTGAATGATACCTGGCTAGCGCTGCCGACAAACGAGAAATATCTACAGAACAGTATTTCAGGTGAATTACCTGAATCAATGTCAACTAAGCATGTATGCTGGCCCATAGTGCAGAGTCTCGTTCAGTGTCTAAGACTCAGGTCCGTGGGTCGGGTGGCCATGGCGACATCTGTCTCTTGTTGCTGAAGAAACAAAAAGCCAGTACGGGCATTAAGATCTGCTGTCTAATAGTGTGTGAGGGAGCTAGACCAGAGAACTAAATCAAAGTAGAAAATTCCTGCTTAGTCGCCACTGTTGGTTCCAGGTGGCATAATAACGATGTGTTAGTCAGCGTCTTGGCAGGACCGAGGGATATGCATTACAGCGGTTGTCATGGTAATGTCACAGTGAGGCTAATCCAGTGTGTGCATTTGTGCACAGTCACGTCTGCTCAAGCCTCATGTGCTTAACTAGGTAACGCAAGGCCACATCATTAGTCAGCCGGCATACTGCGTTGTGTGCAACAATTTGATGTAAATCCTGAAGCCATTGAGATCGCAGTGGGAACAGAACAGCACATACACTATCATTAGTTAAATTACGGGTAGAACCTGTTCATTGAGTCCATTTAAATGAAAAGTCAATCTTTGCATCCAGCGGGCTTCCTTATTTAGGCAGCTCTGCTTTACATTTGGCTTACCTTAACAACTTCAAGTACCCACCATCTCAAATAATTTGTGGTATGCTGATAAATAGTGGTTGACAAGCCATAGCATTTCTGCAGCTGATCTTGGATCTGAGTTCAGAAATGTGGTCTGCAGCTGATCTTGGATCTGAGTTCAGAAATGTGGTTATGGACAGATCGCATAGTCTGTCCAACATATCTGGGCATTCAATACAATAGACCACTCACCAGCTCTTACAATTGGTTAAGCTGTGTTCTTCCCATTGTTTATCACCAAACAGGAAGGATTTCATTTTCCTGGTGAATTTGCACACTACACTGTTGCCACATGGCAAATGTCCGGTTCCCGTCCGTAAATTTCAGAGTTAAGATTTGGAGAGCTCCTTTGTAAATTGTGAATGAACGAGATGTTCACGTAAATTCTTAGACTGAATGCAAAACATGAGGGCAGTTCTTCTGATAAGTTGAGTTTGACCAGATCCCAATGTTTGCGTATCAATTTATTGACCTCGAAAGTGTGTGCACTGTGTGTGATAACACATGTCATCTCGGTAAATTCTTGGCTTGTGGCTTGTGCATGATGTGTGAGTAGAGTTTCTGGTGTTGTAAAACGAGTCACAATTCAGTTTCCTTGGGTACCCCTGTGCTTTAAGCCTCTCAACCAGTTTACTAGCATGCCCATGAACTTACATTCATTGAGAGATGTACAGTTGCATCTGATATGTAAGTATTGACCATACAGTACATTTTCCTTGATGTGTTTTGTATGGAAGCTTTGAAAATGTAGTAGAGCATTTCTGTCACTCATTTTTCTATAGAGTGCATTCTAAAGACCGTTGCTGAAGTTTCATGATCACGTCCAGAAAACAAATCTGGCGGTGGTTGTATTCCATGGCGAACTGAATGTTGGTGTCACACATGTTGAGACACCCCCAGAACTGTACTAGCTCGTCCTCTGTTCCTTCCCAAACAAAACTGATGTCATCTACATAGCAGCTCCAGGATAGGATTTTTTACTTGAAAGGATGGTTCCCTGATAGAATTCATTCTAATTCAAGGGATGCCACGAAAAGGATCGCAAGGCTTGGGTCAAAGGCTGATCCCATGGCAGTACCTCTGTTTTGTAAAAAGAATTAGTATTCAAAGACAAAGACATTTTGGCAGAGAGCTAAAGTCATGAGTTCAATAATAAAGTTGCTTGGGGCACTCATTAGTAGGTAATGAGTTCAAATGATCCCTCATGAACTCAAAGACCTGTTGTTGAGGAATACTCATATATAAGGACGTAATGTCCATCGTGACTAAGAACTGAGACCCTGGGGCATAGGACATCTTTTAAAATGTTAGGATGGTATCAGTCGTATCCCTCAGATATGTCATTGTAAGTTGACTCATAGGTTTAAGAAAGGTGTCCACAAACGTACAAAGTGGTTCCAAGACCGTTCAATACCCGGACACTACAGGGTTCCAGGGGGATTCGTCAGACCTTTATGGACTTTCGGAAGTGCATAGAAAGTGAGGGTACGTCCCTGTGTACTGTTCAAAAATGAAACTCTTTTTCTGTGTTCCAACTCTGTTCATACCCATAGAGGGTTGTATCTACCATGGTCTGGTGAATCTCTTTGTTGGGATATTTTTTCAAGTTGGTATAGTTATCTGTTTCATTATTACTCCAATATTGCACCTGGAGTCACCAGAGGCTATGTTGTAAAAGTTCCCCTAGATTCTAGCACTGTTTTAGAAATGCACATGGGTTCATACAGTGGTTATAGTGTGACATTCTTCTGGATTCAACAATGGTTATTTTCCAATCTTTCACGTAGCCTCAGTAGCGGTTATATTGTAAGAGTTTGCTTAGATTTAACAGTTGCTATATTGTAAGTTTACATGAGTTCAACAGTGGCTTTGTTGTAAGAATTCAATATAGGTTCGACGGTGGCGATGCGCAGGTATTTCAAATGGTTTCGGCAGTGGTTATATTGTATGATTGACTTGAGTTCACCAATGTATGTGTTGTGCGAATTCACCCATATTTGGCAATGGCTTTGCTTAAATAGTTCCCCTGGATTCGCTGCAGTGGCCACGTCAGACCATAGTGGAATTCAACACATTGACGAACTGGGGGCGCAGCATAATTCAACACAGTGGCACCTAGAGTGCAAAGTGGGTTTAAACGCAGTGGCAAACTGGGGAGCGCAGCACCATTCAGCACAATCGCAACCAGAGTGCAAGGTGGGGTTCAAAGCAATGGCCAACTAAAGAATGCAGCACAGTTCCACACAATGGCAACCACAGCGCAAGGTGGGGTTCAACACAGTGGCCAAGTAAGGAGTGAAGCACAGTTCAATACAATGTCCAACGAAGGAGTGCAGCACAGTTCACTCAATGCCAGCCAGAGTGCAAGGTGGGGTGCAACACAGTGGCCAACTAAAGAACGCAGCACAGTTCAATACAATGGCTAATTAAAGAGCGCAGCACAGTTCAATACAATGGCCAACCAAAGAGTGCAGCATAGTTCAACACAATAGCAATCACAGTGCAAAGTGGGGGGCAAAACACAGTGGCCAACTAAAGAGGGCAGCACATTTCAATATAATGGACAACTAAAGAGCACAGCAAAGTTCAATACAATGACCAACCAAAGAGCACGGCACAGTTCAACACAATGGCCAAACAAAGAGCGCAGCACAGTTTGAACCAACGGCAACCACAGTGCAAGGAGGGGTACAACACAGTGGCCAAATAAAGAGCACATCACAGCTCGACACAATTGTTAACTAGAGAGCAGAACAATTCAACAAAATGGCAACACAGTGAAAGGTGAGGTTCAACACTGTGGCTAACTAAAGAGCACAGCACAGTTCAATACAATGGCCAACCAAATAGTGTAGCACAGTCCAACAAAGTGGAAAACTAAAGAAAGCAGCACAGCTCAACAAAATGGCTAACTAGAAAGTACAGCATAGTTCCACACAATGGCTAACTAGAAAGTGCAGCCCAGTGCCACTCAATGGCAACCACTGTGAAAGGTGGGGGTTCAACACAGTGACCAACCAAACAGCACAGCACAGCTCAACATAATGGCCAACCAAACAGCAATGCACAGATCAACACAAAGGCAAATGCTTGGCAATGTGGGGATTCAACACAGTGGCCAACTGAAGAACTCAGCACAGCTCAATACAATGGCTAACTAGAGAGCACCGCACAGTTCAACACAGTGGCCAACTAAAGAGCTCAGCACAGCTCAGCACAATGGTTAATTAGTGAGCACAGCACAATTCAACACAATGGCAACCACAGTGCAAGGTGGGGTTCAACATAGTGGATAACTAAAGAGCATAGCACAGTTCAATACAATCGCCAACCAAATAGCACATCACAGTTCAACACAGTGGACAACTAAAGAGCACAGCACAACTCAACACAATGGCTAACTAGAGAGCAGAGCACAGTTCCACACAATGGCTAACTACGGAGGGCAGACCAGTTCAGCACAATGGCAACAAGAGTGCAAGGTGGGGTTCAATACAATACCTAACCAAAGAGTGCAGTGCACAGTTCCACACAATGGCTAACTAGAGAGTGCAGAACAGTTCAACATAGTTGCCAACTAAAGAGTCCAGCACAGTTCCACACAATGGCTAACTCTAGAGCGCAGCACAGTTGAACACAATGGCAACCACACTGAAATGTGGGGTTCAATACAATGGCAAAGCATAGAGTGCAGCACAGTTCCACTCAATGGCTAACTAGAAAGAGCAGCATAGTTCACCACAGTTGCCAACTAAAGAGCGCATCACAGTTGAATACAATGGCTGACTACAGGTAGCGCAGTGAAATACAACACAATGTTAGGCGCAGGTGGTAGAAGAGCAGAAGTGTCAGGGTTTTACCAGAGCACAATAATGACTGTGCTCCCCACCTATACCAAATTACCTAGTTGTAGCTGTAGAGTGTTTTATCAGGCATTGAGAACAAGGGCCAAAAGGAAATGGGAGCTGCCCAAGGAGGGAGCTATCCTTTGCTGTAGCCATTTGCTGGCTGCCTGGGCAGAATATTTCCTATACGATCCACTGAAGAAGAGGGTACCGGTCCCATGGTGTGCCGGAGGACAAGGCCAATCAGATCCGAGGAGGGTGGGACAGGGATAGAAACAAAGCTGGGAAAGAAACTAATGGAGCAATGTCCAGGCAAAAGCAATTGACTCAGAGCATAAATAGGAACATTAACCAGTTTTAAAGAAGCACCCACCCAACTTGAAATCAGAGTGCAAATGGGGGACATGGCGGGACCGGGAGGGATATCAGGCTGGGAAAGAATCAAACGCGGAAATACCAGGCAAAAGTAATTTACTCACAACCAAAAGCGGGAAGCCAACCAGTTTTAAAAAAATCAGCTACACAACTTGAAATCAGAGTGCAAATGGGATGCGGGTTCCGTGAGCACAGTCAAAAACACGCCAGTTCCAAGCAGATCGTTCTGGTCATTATGTGTGCTGGGGGACATGGCCAATCAGATCCAAGGAGGGTGAGACATGGAGGGGAACCGGTTGGGAAAGAAACAAACAGAGCAATATACAGGCAAAAGCTATTCACTCCGAGCATAAAGAGGAACATTAACCAGTTTTTTTAAAAAAAGCAGCTACACAACTTGAAATCAAAGTACACATGTCCAAACACAGGTTCAGTTATTTGCTTGACACTCTGAAAAGGGGGATTTCTGACCCCCTCACCAAGGTTCTAATACAGTTTCCAACAAGTTCCATGTGTTTCTTGACACTCAGGAAAAGGGAAATCCTGGCCCCTTCATCAGGACTTGGGTAAGCTCACAAATTTGAAAAAACTATTTTCGTAATTCAGACACTTGTGTGTTGAACCTCCGTTCTCTTATTAGTTCTCGGGTCTCTATTAGCCTTGCGTGGACTATGTGGCCTACCTTGTCGTAGGTTTAATACAATGCCCTAACCGGTCCAGGTGTCCTGGCTCTCTCAGTACCTTGTAGGCTACTTAGTCGTGTTGGCCGTATGTTAGATGCAACGTTCTCACACCCCTTCCAGGGGTCCTGGGTCTCTCAGCCTCTAATGGGCTATTTGGCCTCCTAAGCCAATACATAATGGTCTCACACCCTTCTCCCCCAGGGGTCCTGCGTCTCTCAGTCCCTTGTGGGCTACTTGGCCTCATTGGCTGTGTGTTTGATGCAATATTCTCACCCCCATGTGGATTTCTTCAGATTTTGACTGTCCTCCACCACGTTTTCTGTACTGGTCTCATACCTGTGCCTTGGTGGCATTGCTCGTCAAAGAAGGTGGTGCTCCTTTGGTTGCAGAGTCATACATTTGTGGTCATTTTCTCAGTCACAGTGGTTCTTTACGTCTAGACTCGATATCGCAGATGCGTCGTGTCTACAGCAGTTCTGTCTCCCGGGAGAACTCGGATCTTCAGGCGCTCTGCCCTCCTGGGCTGAGCAGTGTGCGGTGGGCTCTGGGATTCCTCCACCGACCACATATCTGACATGGCCCTGCCTCTAGGAATGATCCGCCCAGCGTCCTGCCTCTAGGATTGATCCGCCCAGAGTCCTGCCTTCAGGATTGATCCGCCCAGTGTCCTGCCTTCAGGATTGATCCGCTCAGCGTCCTGCCTTCAGGATTGATCCGCCCAGCGTCCTGCCTTCAGCATTGATCCGCCCAGCGTCCTGCCTTCAGGATTGATCCGCCCAGTGTAACTGTATCCGCGGGCTGGCTTAGGCTCACTCTTCACCCACAGGTGCGTTCTGGAGTCCTTGGACATTCCTCTGCGAAACAATAGAAAAAACAGGAATGGTTCTGTGTCTGATGCGGTCAACAGAGTGGGGTCATCAGCCAAGCCATTCCCAGGTAAAGGGCCCTTTTCATTATAACTTGATTCACTTTTCATGTAAACCATAAAAATTGCAGATTCTCAAAGGTTGGAAATTGACTTGGGACTTCCTTGTCACCTAAGGGGGGTGTTGCCCCAGTGTGATCCTGCTTTCACTGTTCCCTAAGGAGTATCTTGTGTAGCGGGCTCACCTCCCTAGTCCCAAAGAGGGTGGCTCCCCCTGAGGAGACGGGAGGAATTCCCTGGATTCATCACGGAGGAATCGGGGGGAGGGCAGATGGACAGGGGACTTGGTTGGTCTGACCGCTGACCGATGTGCCTAATAGAGGGTGAATGGCACAAGATATCCTGGGCTACTCCTGCCTACAAAGATATGGTTGTTCCTCAAGTGTTACATTTTGGTCAGATTCTGATAATATGGAAAAGGGCAACTGTTAATGATTTCTAAAATATGAGAATATTAAGAGCCATGAGTTCAAAGAACAGATACTGTGCAGACAACTCTAACCATGCTTCTTTAAAACAGCAAAATATTGAAAGACAGGCTAACCGCTAATGTTTTGAGGAATGCTGAATGTGAACACTGTTCCTTTGGAATGCAGTGCAGACAGCTCATGAGTGAGTAGCAGAACTATTTTGCAGAAGCAGTGGCAAAACACAGAATGTGAGGGACCCCCTGCAAGCCTTGCTGAGGCCAGGCTGGGCCACCATGCATGTACAATGAGCATGATGATCAAGCTACTGCAGGGACACATAAAGTGGCTGCACTAGGTGGAAGGTGGAAATAAATGTTTTCATCAAACCTTACATGTTCACTGAGCGTAGAACCAATGGGTTCGTGCCTGCCCTCAAATGTAACAGCTCCCCTGTGCGTGGCCAGTAACATTATTTTGTGCATGCCTTTAGTTGAAGCAGCATTTGGTGCCTAGAGGGTTGACAGCTACTACAGGGCACTGGCTTAGTAAACAATACAGGTCAGAGGTGACAGGTGGATATTTATATTGGTGGCCCACTAATAAGTCACATGGATTTGTGTGAGCAACCAAACATAGCGATGTCTCCCAAAGAAATATAAGAGGGTTTGGGGGATCGCTCCCAAAATTACTTTTAAGAATAATGTTTGGAAATGGTAAATTTTACATCACAATCTTTACGAAAAACGAGAGGAAAACAGTACACATAAGCATTTGAGAATGTTTTTATAATACCTATGAGCAAAACAAAGGGCGGCATTGCCATTGCAACTCTCTTTCATCCAGCTACACAATCTATATATGGTATCATTAACACTGTAAATCACATTTATGATGATGCAGCCACAATCCATGGAAGTATGGGTCAATGTGAATCAATTTCATGAAGCTGCACCACAATT
The DNA here is from genome assembly GCF_040938575.1 of Ambystoma mexicanum. Classification (NCBI taxonomy): domain Eukaryota; kingdom Metazoa; phylum Chordata; class Amphibia; order Caudata; family Ambystomatidae; genus Ambystoma; species Ambystoma mexicanum. The sequence continues at coordinate 1,410,810,044 of NC_090922.1, forward strand.
GATGCTAGTGATGGTCACTGTAAACCACTTTCATGAAGCCACTGCAATAATAAAGTCACTTTGATGAAGCTGTGGCCACAGTCCATGGAAGTATGATCAATACAGTAAATAGCTTTCATGATGCTGTGTCCATAATCTATACTAGTATGGTCACTTTGAATCTCTTTCATGAAGCTGAGGCCACACTGTATGCCAGTATGGTCACTACTGAAAATCACTTTAATGACCCTGTGGACACAGCCTTTAGCAGTGTGGACACTGCTGCAAATTATTTTCATGAGGCTGTGGCCACAACCTTGTAAATCACTTTCATGAAGCTGCAGCCAAAATATATAGTAATAATAGTCACTGGAAACCACTTTCATGCAACTGTGCCACAATCTGTGCCACAATCTATGTTGATAACTGTCACTGTAAATAACGTTTACCCCTACCCCTGTCCGACCCAGCAAAAAACATGAACTAATCACTCTCTCTTTCAAACATGTTGAACACACACACACTGCCAGTCAGACACACAAACAAATACACATGCGCACCTAAATCTGGAGAGGCCTAAGAAAGGTCTAAGAGAATGTGAGCTTCAAGGACAAACCTATGAAAACCAAAGGACACACATGCCAGAATGCACCTGCTCACCAATAACTTTGTGGTAATGTTGATTATTGACGTATTGTTACGCTCACCTGACTCCCACAGGGGCGTCGGTCGGACCCGGACAGCTGCGGTCTCCACCCACGTGATGCGTAGTGCAGCGATGACTGACTGGATCTGCCCTCTAATCTTGTCTGCTTAACCCGTAGAAATATTCTCCTGCAAGTGGAGAGATGGATTTAGCCACTTGTGGATTCAAGTGATGGCACCCCCACAGTCCTCCCCAACTAATCACCTCCGAAATGCCCTCACAGCAATCTCACCTTATATTCTTGAAAGATGAGCTCTCCATCCTGCGTGGATTTGCAGGGGCACGTCGATTCCAGTTACTTCACTGGTTTGAAGGCTCGGGAGAGTTCCGGAGAGTATTGACTCTGAGGTTCATGGTGAGGACCAGTAAGTATTAAGTTCATAGAGTTCAATATGTCCGATGTTCACTCTTGTTCCCCCCTTCCTTTCTTGTCTTGCAGCTGGCTCGTGAAAAGATGCTCTTGTGGCAGCTGGTGGCACTCAGGAAAGAGTCTGTATTACCCGGCGCTGTCCGGTAAATGTTGCCCGAGGAAAATGTGTTGTTTTGTCTCTCTTTACAGATGTGGCACGTGAAAATATGGAGAGTCACAAAAGGATGCATCCGGTGGTAAATCAGGTAAGTCTATGGTGGTAAGAATTATATTTGTTGGTTCCCTCGGCTCACCTTGTGGTTTCCTTTTGTCTCCAAATGCCGAAGTTCGGCGAAGAAATGATGGAGGCAGCGTCGACCCGAAGGATGCTTTGAAGACTGGTGAGTATGGCGCGGCACTGGAGCTGGAGGTGCGGCGCGTGCAGAAATGATGTTCTTTACAGGTCCGGAGACAAGATGGATCCAGAATCAGGTGTGGAATAGAAATAAGTTTGTTTTCTAACCTTGTCCCTTTCTTTCCTCTTTGTTTTAGGAGCTCCAGATTCGAGGCGGGCGTGGCAGAAGACTGGATGCAAACTGCATGCACAGTGAGTGTTACGCTGCTGGATGCAGAATAACGTGAAGCGTGTGTTGCTGGTCGGGCATGGTTTAAATAGCCTCAAAAGTAGTCCCAGGTAAGAAGTCCCTAGAACCACACCCGAGTAAAAAATAGTCCCTGTAGAAATATAGTCTCTTTCAGGCTTCATGTTGGATTGGAGTCATTTGCAGCATGGTCTGCCTGAGGTAAGTAATGACTATGAGCCTGGCGCCTTAGGCGCCAGGACTGATTCCTACTATGAGCCTTGCGCCTAAGGCGCCAGGACTGAACCCAGATAGCCCCTAGCCGGGGCTGCTGAGGTTTTACTAAATGTCTAGATGCCTGCTCCCGGGGCTGATGGGCTTGGTCCGGATGCCTGGGGGTAGGCATCATGACACCTATGTTTCCTTTCGATCATGAGTACATATTATTACCACTCAGAAGTTCCAAGTTGACATTACTTTTCACATAAGGTTGTAACAGATATTTATGACAAGGTACTGCATTATGAAAGTGATTTCGAATGACAATGCTGGCATATATATTGTGTATCCAGCATCAGGAAAATATTGTCAAATGTTCCTATGTACTGTTGGTATCCTGTCATCTATTGGTCTTTTTTATGTGGTCCCTAGAGAACAGATTATGGCAATCACCCCTGCGTCATGGGCGGACATGGCCTGTAATGGTTTTCCAGCCCAAGATGTGGGCTCTTACTGCCAATGTCAACCCCCCGCCAATACCGCAGAGGGAGGAAGTCTCTGCTGAAATTATGAAAGGCATTATGAAAGGCATCGAATTTCTAGGACCTTCTATTTCTAAATCACAAGTTTGTACACTGACGCAAAAGTAGATTATATCACACAGTGCATATGTTACTTTACACAGGATATATAGTTTCACAGGTTACATTAGATCGTTCAATTTGTTTTCCACAGTACATAGAGTGTTTACCTTATGAAATCTTCCCCCACTGACTGATGTGTAGCAGATGTACATTCATTAAGAACAGAATAAGTGATCGAATTCAAACACATTTTAGACAAGTATGGTGCAATTCAAAAATGCAAAGTTCTCAGTTATACGCAAGTTGACAATTAAGATAAGTCATGTTGAGTCAATTAGGATGTAATTACATTTGTAAATCACATATAATGAGACCATTTGCTATATGAATTACAGTCTAGGAGTTACAGAAAAGGGGTCAGTGAGAATTTCTCATTCATTCCGGTTGGGTTCAATGAGTCCAATTTGTGGATCCAGTACATCATAACAATACTATCCAGGCTAGAGATGTAGGCGAGTTAGAAGACTGGACGTAATACCAACAGAGACGTTTTTATGGTAGGGCAAAAGGCGCACTTGCCCAGGGCCCCCATCTTGGAGTGGGGCCCCACAAGGCTAGCTGATCTGAAGAAGTAAGATTCCATTGTTCACCAGTCTTAAATAGCTAAGTCAGGATATTCTAAGGGGTGCTGCTGAGGATCTAAACTCATTGCCTTTCGGTTTTGACAAGTACATTCTGCCGGTTCCATGTGTTAATATCCCCGGAAAAATATCCCCATACAAAATTATCACCATATTTTTGTATCGATATTAAGGCATGGAACCTGCGGGGGACACCCCCGCAACCTCCCTATTATTTTCAAAGGAGAGGGAGACAACCCTGCAACCCCCGCTCCCAAAAAACCTGTATATTATCACCACTAAAAATATCGCCTATGGCCATTCCCGACGACCATATATACGGCGATATTTTTGGTGGGGATAATATTACCTGATACCATTCTGCCTTGATCAATTAATCATGTATTGCTTTCTGTGTTCACTGTGGTATACATAGTTTGTGTTTTACTTATGGCCCTTACTTATGGCCCAAATCTGTAGCATTCTTTCCTTCCTGTGGGAATTACGTTGATCATGTGCAATAGGCAATGGTGAAATGCATATTGATAAATCGAGTGCCAAAATGTTTCAGAAGTAAGCTCAGTGTGTGAAGCACCCATTGCAGAGATATGTATTCATATGCAAAATTAGAATATCACATTCCAGTAAGGCTGGCTGACCATTTCCTATGTCTGAAGTTTATAAACCTGCCTGCATATGTACTTGGTTTTGCAGAACAACATCTGCAATTATCAGCAATGTACCTGCACCAGATAGGGGTTGCTATAAAAAAAACAAACATATGACCCGTATGGTGAAGGTCTAGAAATTGGTTTGTTCAGATGGGGTGTTGTAAAACATAGACAATCGCCTCCAACGATCCAAATTCAAGACTATGGAACAAAAGCGTTCATGCTTGTATCCTTGATTTTTCAGCAGACGATGCAGTGATCCTGGTCAAATCATCTAATATAACTTACATTACTGTGCTGTCTTCTGTGAGGTTTGATTTCTTGCCTGCTGCTGGTATCGTTTAGCCCATTACTTGATCTTTCTTCTTATGCAGGCCATTTGGGTGGAAGGGATGGTAGACAGATGAGAGCGGACCATATGTTGCAGACCTCGTGCAATATTTTAAGCTCTGCTTGTTTGACACAAAAAGCGGTTTGCTTTTTGGTAAAAGTCAAAGGTTTTTATGCACGTTTATAAATGAAAATGTCACAAGCCATTGTTTTGGTAGTATTTAAAGCTTTAACATACAAAAGACAAACTCAGATAAAATGTGTTAAATCACATCGATTGGTATGCTGGTTCTTATATACTGATGATGGAGAGAATGAAGCTAGAAGCATTCCCATTTTGCATAACACCCTTCTATAATATTTTGTTTAAAAATGGTCATGTTTGGTAAAGTGATTTGTGCACTTGTCAAGTGAGTTTTTTTTAATAAAATGAGATTGTTTTACTTCATGGTAAGAACTGGAAAAGAAAGTGTTCAAATGCAGAAATTGCATAGTTGGCACAAATCCCAGCTTCACACCTTCACCCCTTAACCAATGTGTGATCCTGGGCATCTCATTTAATCTTGTATTGCTTAACCTCTCCATATTGCCATCCCTAAACCTTTCAAAATGGTCACCCCTTCAGAGTAATTTCCTTCTCATGGTATGATCTTGATAAAAGCCTTATTCATGGTTTCACTGTGTTAATAGTGAGCAGATATTACACCACAAACATTTGTTCCTTTATTATCTAATGGCAGCACTATTTGAAAACCATATCCCACTTCTAATCTCAGTCTGTCTGGATAAATACACCTTCCTGGTAGCTACTAATCATCCTCCACTATCCATGCTGCAGTCTTTGTAGTGTTCTCCTTCCTTCCAATTGGTGGTCTCTATTCATGCATGAGCACTTTTGCATTCTGTGAGGCAGCTAATGTGAGTTCTCTTTCTAGTATGGGTTCTATGTACCTTTTACATAAGGTCCTACATTAATACTACAGGCTGCATACCTTCCTGGATGTTATTGATAAAAAGTATCCTGTATGTACTAGAACAGTAACCTCTTCGTAGACTGCTACTGGTGGTCTTCTAAAGCTACTTGTTTATCATTCTGAATGAAGAGGTAAGAGGACTTAAATGGAGTAAACGTGCTTATTATGCTGCGAGACAGCACATCAAACTATAGGCTGTGAGCACGACGGGTGGGGGTAGAGTGAGCAACCAGTATTCTTGATCCCTTAATTCCTTTAATTTGGTGGAGGGGGGGCCCAAAGATGTCCGTGCCCAGGGCCCCAACAGTGCTTAAAATGGCCCTGATTACCAAAGGGTCAGAGTCTATATGGTAGGACACAAGTTGTGAGGAGGGTGATGGATGATAAAGTAGAATTGGGAGATAGGAGAGTGTGGAATAAGTGAAGGGTAGCAGGAAGAACGAGGTATGTTTCAGGGAGGTTTCTTTTGTATGCTTATTTGAGTTTGATGAAAGAGGGGAGGTGTGTTATATTGTATACTCACCATGTTGTACATAACTGTAAGTAGTTTCTTTTTTACATTCTGTTCTGGAACTGTGCTGAAAGTTCGTGATTTGTTTATGTAGGAAAGTGTCAGATGGAAGCAGGCTATTGGCAGGAGAGGGCTGGCCCAGCTGGGGGGCCTCTCCGCATATGCACTCAAATCTCGGTTCACTACAAATAAAGGAGTTCCTTCAACAGAGTGTCCGTCCTCGTTATACATTGGCTTTGCCAAGGCTTATTTAAGCCTGTTTTAGAAGTTTTCAATAAACACTGCAAATCAATTTTAGTACTAATGTGTTTTGAGTTTTTGTTTACAGAAATGACCAAGTTCAGTTAAGGCCATCCTCTGAAGCCCTATTTCTGTGTCAGAATCACTGCCTGTTAATAACATTTCAGGTTGATTTGAACTGATGGCCTGCAGCTGTGGCTGTGGAGCTAGAGCACAGGGGGTTAAGACTTATCTCCTTTTCATGCCAGCTTTGTGCAGGAAATGCTTCATCTAATTGTGATTCAGGCGGAGGGGATTACATCAGTATACGGTTTCTTGTTAATACTGGCCACCATGCACGTTCATGGCTGCCGGAATTACTCTTGATTTCCTGGACGTGTGTAAAAGGCTAAATCGGCAAGGAGGTTAATCGCTCTAGATTATCGTGGGATGCACAACAAGCAGGGAGCCGAAACACTAAGGGCCTCATGTTTGTCAAATGTGTAATTGGCGGTGGAGAGCTGTTGTGTATGTTGCCTTTTGTCCTTCACATTTGCACTCCGCAGTGCAAAGTGAGCAAACGCTGCCTTGCATGCTGGCATGCCAAGCAGCGTTTACTATTCATTGGGAGCGCTGCTTGCCATGCTCGCAAGGCAAGGGGTGCTCTAATTGAAAGTAAACACTACCCGACATGCGAGTGGGAACACTGCTTATCATGAGCACATGGTAAGAAGTGTTCCGAGTTGAAAGGAAACCCTCCCTGGCACGCTTGTTCATGCTCCCTGACATGCTCCCATGCAGGGAGAGTGAACAATGGATCTCTATGGAGTTCGCCTGCTTTATGCTGGTGCACAGAGCAGGCGAACCTCATAGGGATCTCCAGCATGTATGCCATCATGAAAATGCATGCAGGTGCAGATGGAAGGGAGCTGCAGAAAAGCAAGTTGCTTTCCACCCCCCTCTCTACCACACAACTGGTTGAAAATGCAGTTTGACATGTGTTGGGAGTCCTGACCCACGTTTGAGCTATCATGCTGCAACATTTGGTGCTGTAGGCTTAGAAAATCCAAGATGGCCAAAAAGCCCACATGTACGCCAGAATAGGAAAACTGTGCAGTACTGGCATGGAAAACATCATAATGGCCAGAACTTCCCAGAAAATGCACAGGGAAAAGCATGAAGAATAGGCTGCCACCCATTTTTGCCTATGTTGTGAGCACAGGAGGGCACTGCCTAAAACCACCATTGGGCTACCCACACAGTAGCCTGAAACCATTGGGAATGGCAATGCTGATTGCCAAAAGCAACATAGAACTGTGGGGAATTCATTTTCTTAAATCTCAAAAATGGTTGCATTACCAGTACTCACCACTATCAGAAAGCCGGCGTTTTAAAACCACCAGACTTGTGTGTAAAACTGAACAAATGAAACAAAACCAGACCAAGGAAAGACTTGCTAAGAGGTGGATACAATGTAAAACTATACTCTGAAATGACTTGAAGGAAGTAATTATTTAATGTGTATGTAAAAATCGTAATAGACTTAAACTGGGGGACAAAAAGTGACATTTAGCTGAAACCTGGCTTAATGAAACTGAATTCTGCCTGACATCTACCCCCACAGGAGTTAAAACCTGCTCAGCCACTCTTCCCCTTGCCAAAAGGAGTTGTCACCTCTCTGATTAGATTAGGGGTGGAGCAGCTACAGGGAGTTGAACAAAGGCCTGTCCTGGGCCAAGGCAGATGGTTTATTAGGGTGGTCATAAATGGCTTCCTTTTGAACAAAGCCCTTCCGTGACTCGGGCAGATGGTTTATATGGGAGGTCGTAAAGTGGCTTCGTCTTGGCAGAAACGGGGAGGGGCAGCCCCTCTGAAGACAGGCTGACCTTAAAGAAAGTGGATAGACTGGTTTCTCCACCATGTGACCTGGGAAGACACACCCCTGTTGGCCAGAATATGATTTTAAGAAAGATGTATAACTCATGGTGCGGACTTGTCAAAATTATTTAAATGATACCATAATTCTTGTGATTTTTCTGCCCACATTTTAAGAGGTTTTAGGACCTGGTGGTATGATCTGGGGGGTTGCTAGCGGAAAATAGGGTTTCACTCCAAATGTCTGCATGTTAAAAATCTGACACTTCATCAATTAATGTCCACACTCCTTGCGCACATGTGTGTAAATTTGGGTAAATGTCTGATATTGCAAAACCAGTTAAAAAGTGCAAAATGTTGCCATTTCTGAATGCAAGCCCCCAGGAAGAGCAGAGTTTGAACAGAGTATACCTCATGTGATATGTGATGGGTGCATGTAATTTTAAACAACTGTGTATCTGTGCAATATGTATTTGAATAAAATTTAGATTTGTGGGCAAACTGACCAGGGGAGGATCCTCTGACCCATATAACCTACAGCATCACTCTGACTCACATTTCCTTCCCCCAATCATGGGAGAGGGGAGAATTGGGCCAATGACAAGTAGAGAGGGGCAGGCTTTGCTAGGCCCAGGCACACACCCATTTTCAAAACACATAAAAAGAGACTGCTGGGACAGGTAGAGGATTCAAATCCAGTTGCTGCAACGCGCTCTGCCGGACCACACAACATCCAGAAGATACCAGATCCAACACTTAGACTTTAAAACTCCAAAGAACTTGATTCAGAACTCAAAGCAAGGGCCTAAACCCACAAACTGAGAACTCTTCTCAGCAGGCCTCAGCATCCAGCAAACCTAACAGCGGTAGCAGCATCCAGGAGCCGTGCAGATCAGCGCTGTGTCCAGAGAAAGCTGTGCAGAAAGATCCAGGAGCTGTGCACAGACGCTGTACCCAGAGATCCAGGAGCCGGGCCAGGAGCAGTGTCAGACCAGACCAGCAGAGCAGAGACCAGACGCTGTGCGCAGAGACCGTCCGGGGCGAAACCAGATCCGAAGCCATCTTGACCCGATCCGTGAGACCTAGACCTTCCAAATACATTGTGAGTACAGCTAGGACGGTGTGAAACCAAATCTCTTAGTTTCCAGTGATATAATTCAATCTATTTAATCTAAGTAGAACTGCCTCCTAACTGTCACTTGTCAATTCTGCAGCCGCATAGCTGTCACCTGTCATTTTTAAAAGCTGTCACCTGTCAATTTGAGTTACTTTAAATTCGAAAAACGACCTTTACAAAATCGTTCTCCTTATACTTTTGCCGTAATCGTGATTCACGCATTCGCGAATTTTGCAGCGATTCGCGATTTGGTTAAAAATCCAGCCACGTGTGAAAACAGCAGCTTCCTTGCTTTCCTTTGCCAAAAATTCGTTTAACCTGCTAGTTACTCCTAGAGCATTGTTAAAGGGAGCCTGAGCTCATCCCAAGTATCTTTCACTCACCCTGAACCTCCTAAAGGGAATTAAAACCGTTTTCTGCATATTCCTCACTTAATTGCCAGCACATATAAAAGCATTTTGGGCCTGTGTTTCAACTTATAACCGTAGTCTAAGCTTGCTTGGGTGAACTGAATTACATTTGATTGCATGTCTGAGAACTGTGTGCTACTCTTCATTTCCTTACATTGCATAAGGGGGGGGGGAGTGGATTGCCAGAGAAAAGTGATTACCCCCTTAACCCCCCAGAGCCAGGTGAGTGCAACCGCCTACATTTAACCTCCTATTCCACCCATCTGGTGGTTTCCGTGGTCCCCCTGCCCCCTCGATAGCCCATCCGCCTCCCTTTCCCTCCCCGCATCCATTTCCTTATTCCTCGGCCCCCCCCCCGCCTCCCGCTCCCGCCCACCCCCTCCCATTGGTCAATCCAACCCACGCTCGGAGCCTAACGACTCGCGTGCCTGCCCCGGCTCCCTTAACCCCCCAGAGCCAGGTGAGTGCAACCGCCTACATTTAACCTCCTATTCCACCCATCTGGTGGTTTCCGTGGTCCCCCTGCCCCCTCGATAGCCCATCCGCCTCCCTCTCCCTCCCCGCATCCATTTCCTTATTCCCCGGCCCTCCCCGCCTCCCGCTCCCGCCCACCCCCTCCCATTGGTCAATCCAACCCACGCTCAGAGCCTAACGACTTGCGTGCCTGCCCCGGCTCCCTTAACCCCCCAGAGCCAGGTGAGTGCAACCGCCTACATTTTAACCTCCTATTCCACCCATCTGGTGGTTTCTGTGGTCCCCCTGCCCCCTCGATAGCCCATCCGCCTCCCTTTCCCTCCCCGCATCCATTTTCCTTATTCCCCGGCCCTCCCCGCCTCCCGCTCCCGCCCACCCCCTCCCATTGGTCAATCCAACCCACGCTCGGAGCCTAACGACTCGCATGCCTGCCCCGGCTCCCTTAACCCCCCAGAGCCAGGTGAGTGCAACCGCCTACATTTAACCTCCTATTCCACCCATCTGGTGGTTTCCGTGGTCCCCCTGCCCCCTCGATAGCCCATCCGCCTCCCTCTCCCTCCCCGCATCCATTTCCTTATTCCCCGGCCCTCCCCTCCTCCCGCTCCCGCCCACCCCCTCCCATTGGTCAATCCAACCCACGATCGGAGCCTAACGACTCGCGTGCCTGCCCCGGCTCCCTTAACCCCCCAGAGCCAGGTGAGTGCAACCGCCTACATTTAACCTCCTATTCCACCCATCTGGTGGTTTCCGTGGTCCCCCTGCCCCCTCGATAGCCCATCCGCCTCCCTCTCCCTCCCCGCATCCATTTCCTTATTCCCCGGCCCTCCCCGCCTCCCGCTCCCGCCCACCCCCTCCCATTGGTCAATCCAACCCACGCTCGGAGCCTAACGACTCGCGTGCCTGTCCCGGCTCCCTTAACCCCCCAGAGCCAGGTGAGTGCAACCGCCTACATTTAACCTCCTATTCCACCCATCTGGTGGTTTCCGTGGTCCCCCTGCTCCCTCGATAGCCCATCCGCCTCCCTCTCCCTCCCCGCATCCATTTCCTTATTCCCCGGCCCTCCCCGCCTCCCGCCACCCCCTCCCATTGGTCAATCCAACCCACGCTCGGAGCCTAACGACTCGCGTGCCTGCCCCGGCTCCCTTAACCCCCCAGAGCCAGGTGAGTGCAACCGCCTACATTTTAACCTCCTATTCCACCCATCTGGTGGTTTCCGTGGTCCCCCTGCCCCCTCGATAGCCCATCCGCCTCCCTTTCCCTCCCCGCATCCATTTTCCTTATTCCCCGGCCCTCCCCGCCTCCCGCTCCCGCCCACCCCCTCCCATTGGTCAATCCAACCCACGCTCGGAGCCTAATGACTCGCGTGCCTGCCCCGGCTCCCTTAACCCCCCAGAGCCAGGTGAGTGCAACCGCCTACATTTAACCTCCTATTCCACCCATCTGGTGGTTTCCGTGGTCCCCCTGCCCCCTCGATAGCCCATCCGCCTCCCTCTCCCTCCCCGCATCCATTTCCTTATTCCCCGGCCCTCCCCGCCTCCCGCTCCCGCCCACCCCCTCCCATTGGTCAATCCAACCCACGCTCGGAGCCTAACGACTCGCGTGCCTGCCCCGGCTCCCTTAACCCCCCAGAGCCAGGTGAGTGCAACCGCCTACATTTTAACCTCCTATTACACCCATCTGGTGGTTTCTGTGGTGCCCCTGCCCCCTCGATAGCCCATCCGCCTCCCTTTCCCTCCCCGCATCCATTTTCCTTATTCCCCGGCCCTCCCCGCCTCCCGCTCCCGCCCACCCCCTCCCATTGGTCAATCCAACCCACGCTCGGAGCCTAACGACTCGCGTGCCTGCCCCGGCTCCCTTAACCCCCCAGAGCCAGGTGAGTGCAACCGCCTACATTTAACCTCCTATTCCACCCATCTGGTGGTTTCCGTGGTCCCCCTGTCCCCTCGATAGCCCATCCGCCTCCCTCTACCTCCCCGCATCCATTTCCTTATTCCCCAGCCCTCCCCGCCTCCCGCTCCCGCCCACCCCCTCCCATTGGTCAATCCAACCCACGCTCGGAGCCTAACGACTCGCGTGCCTGCCCCGGCTCCCTTAACCCCCCAGAGCCAGGTGAGTGCAACCGCCTACATTTTAACCTCCTATTCCACCCATCTGGTGGTTTCCGTGGTCCCCCTGCCCCCTCGATAGCCCATCCGCCTCCCTTTCCCTCCCCGCATCCATTTTCCTTATTCCCCGGCCCTCCCTGCCTCCCGCTCCCGCCCACCCCCTCCCATTGGTCAATCCAACCCACGCTCGGAGCCTAACGACTCGCGTGCCTGCCCCGGCTCCCTTAACCCCCCAGAGCCAGGTGAGTGCAACCGCCTACATTTTAACCTCCTATTCCACCCATCTGGTGGTTTCCGTGGTCCCCCTGCCCCCTCGATAGCCCATCCGCCTCCCTTTCCCTCCCCGCATCCATTTTCCTTATTCCCCGGCCCTCCCCGCCTCCCGCTCCCGCCCACCCCCTCCCACTGGTCACATCAAGGGGACTTCCATTCATAGCCAATCTCCCCAGGGCAGCCCCTGCCCGGCAGCCCCATCGGCTAAGGACCCCAAGGCCAAGGGCGGCTCCAACAGAGACGGCTCCAAGATGTGTCTGCAGGTGTCAGCAGGGGAAGCCAATGAAGCCAGCAACTAACAGACACCACCAAAACCGTGAGTGTGGTATGGCTGGGGGAGTAGAGCAATCACTCCACTCCAGAAAGCCCATGCCTCTCTATTTTACCTCCAAATAACATAGACTGCCATAATGTTAGCATGTCCACTCTTAGAAAGAACTGTGAAAGTTAGCATGCCCACCCTTAGATAGAACTGTGAAAGTTAGCATGTCTACTCTTAGATGGAACTGTTAAAGTTAGCATGCCCACCCTTAGATAGAACTGTGAAAGTTAGCATGTCCACTCTTAGATGGAATTGTGAATGTTAGCATGTCCAACCCTAGACGGAATTGTGAAAGTTAGCATGTCCACCCTAGACGGAATTGTGAAAGTTAGCATGCCTCACACTTAGATGGAACTGTTAAAGTTAGCATGCCCACCCTTAGATATAACTGTGAAAGTTAGCATGTCCACTCTTAGATGGAATTGTGAATGTTAGCATGTCCAACCCTAGACGGAATTGTGAAAGTTAGCATGTCCACTCTTAGATGGAATTGTGAATGTTAGCATGCCCACCCTTAGATAGAACTGTGAAAGTTAGCATGTCCACTCTTAGATGGAATTGTGAATGTTAGCATGTCCAACCCTAGACGGAATTGTGAAAGTTAGCATGTCCACTCTTAGATGGAACTGTTAAAGTTAGCATGTCCACCCCTAGACGGAATTGTGAAAGTTAGCATGCCCACCCTTAGATAGAACTGTGAAAGTTAGCATGCCTCACACTTAGATAGAAATGTGAAAGTTAGCATGTCCACCCCTAGACGGAATTGTGAAAGTTAGCATGCCTCACACTTAGATAGAAATGTGAAAGTTAGCATGTCCACTCTTAGATGGAATTGTGAAAGTTAGCATGTCCACTCCTAGACGGAATTGTGAAAGTTAGCATGTCCACTCTTTGACGGAACTATGAAGGTTAGCATGCCCACACTTGGATGGAATTGTGAATGTTAGCATGCCCACCCTTAGATGGAACTATGAAGGTTAGCATGTCCACTCTTGGACGGAATTGTGAAAGTTAGCATGTCCACTCCTAGACCGAATTGTGAAAGTTAGCATGCCCATACTTGAATAGAACTGTGAAGGTTGGCATGTCCACTCTTAGATAGAATTGTGAATGTTAGCATGCCCTCACTTGATGGGACTGTGAAGGTTGGCATGTCCACTCTTGGATGGAATTGTGAACGTTGGCATGTCCACTCTTGGATGGAATTGTGAAAGTTAAGCATGTCCACTCTTAGATGGAATTGTGAATATTGGCCTGCATCGCATCTAGATGGAACTGCGAAGGTTAGCATGTGAAAGTTGCATTTAGAAAGTGTGCCCTACAGCCTCTGCATCAAGCAATAGCCTCTCCGTGAATTTTAGAAATGTGCCCAATAGCCTCTCTGGTAAATTGAATTTAGAAGTGTGCCCAAGATCCTCTGTGAAAGCTTCATTTAGAAGTGTGCCCAATAGCCTCTCCGTGAATTTTAGAAATGTGCCCAATAGCCTCTCTGGTAAATTGAATTTAGAAGTGTGCCCAAGATCCTCTGTGAAAGTTGCATTTAGAAGTGTGCCCAATAGCCACTCTGTGAAAATTGCATTTAGAAGTGTGCCCAATAGACACTCTGGAAAGCTGCATTTAGAAATGTACCCAATAAACACTCGGGAAAGTTGCATTTAGAAGTGTGCCCAATAACCTCGCTGTGAATTTAGTAGTGTTCCCAATAACCACTCTGTGAAAGTTGCATTTAGAAGTGTGCCCAATAACCCCTCTGTGAAATTTAGAGATGTATCCATTAGCCTCCATGAGAGCTACATTTAGAAGTGTGCCCAATAGCCACTCTGTGAAAATTGCATTTAGAAGTGTGCCCAATAGACATTCTGGAAAGTTGCATTTGAAATGTACCCAATAGACTCCCTGGAAAGTTGCATTTAGAAGTATGCCCAATAACCCCTCTGTGAAATTTAGAAGTGTACCCATTAGCCTCTGCGAGAGTTACATTTAGAAGTGTGCCCAATAGCCACTCTGTGAAAATTGCATTTAGAAGTGTGCCCAATAACCCTCTGTGAAATTTAGAAGTGTACCCATTAGCCTCTGTAAGAGTTACATTTAGAAGTGTGCCCAATAGCCTGGTAAATTGAATTTAGAAGTGTTCCCAATAGCCTTGCTGGAAAATTGAATTTAGAAGTATTCCCAATAGCCTCGCTGAAAATGGATCTTAATAGTGCGCCCAGTAGCTTCTCTGTGGAAAACTGAATTTAGGTATGGGCCCAATATCCTCTGTGAAAGCTGCATTTGAAGTGTGCCCATTAGCCACGCTGTGAAAGCTGCATTTAGAAGTGCTACCAATAGCATCTGTGAAAGTTGATTATAGAAGTGTATCCAATAGACACTCTGGAAAGTTGCATTTAGAAGTTCGGCCAATAACCTCTCTGGAAAATTGAATTTAGAAATGTGCCCAGTAGACGCTGTGCGAAAATTGCATTTAGAAGTGTACCCAATAACTTCTGCGAGAGTTACACTTAGAAGTGTGCCCAGTAGCCTCGCTGATAAATTGAATTTAGAAATGTTCCCAATAGCCTCTGTATGGAAAATTGTACTTAAGTTTGCCTAGTTGCCTCTCTGTGGAAAATAGAACTTAGAAGTTCGCCCAGTACCCTATCTGGGAAAGTTGCATTTAGAAGTTTGCACACTGAAAGAGCATATAACCATTCATACCACACCCCACGCTTACTCTCTCCTTTACATCACCACTCAACTAGAACACAGAGATACTATGACACCATTCGGTATAACTTTTCTCATACGAACATCCGCCGCTTACTCCACATCATTCTATGTAAACACTGCTGGTCTCACACCCTCAGCCAGGCGTTTTCCCCAGGCCTAACGCAGGCACATCAGTTCCGGATTAATCCTGCCAGAACGAACACATTCTCCTGATCTCTCAACCACCACACCTACCGATAAGAATCAGCTATTACACACGTACCGCACGAGCTGCACACATATCCGGTGCACACACGCACCTTTTTGACTCTCCCTACTCTCTCAACTGATCTGAACTTCGGTTCCCAAGGGCGTTCAACCTACCAGCGCCTTCAGACCATACCAATGGTATATAAGGCGCTATATAAGTGCAAAATAACAATAACAATAACAACATTGTTTTGTTGAAATCATATTGAGTATTTTCTGTACTGCATTTTCATTCAACATTGCATCCATCTGAAACTAGATAAAGCATTCTCTACCACCTTATTCTTCTGTTCCTATTCCCAAGTGTGCTACCTCATCCTTATGCTACTCCTGGGTAACCAAATCAGTTTACTAGTAGGACATTATTCACTGTTGATCACTGCTCATGTTTTAAGTGTGATATTAATTATTAATTCATTATAAAAGTGTGATATATATATATATATATAATGTTAATTGTTTTTCAAATAAACCTTTTAATCTTGCAAAACAGAACTACTTCTTGGCTCAGTGGGGTCAGGGGGATTCTAAGAGAGGGGTGTTATATAGGGGTAGTCATCCAGAACTGATGAACTGGACATAAAGATATATCAATAAGGGTTTCCATTCCGTATCCCAGACTAGGCATTGACTTAGCTGTAGTGTTGAATTGAATCCTCTTACACATGAATGAATGGTGTTAAAAACTTACTCAAGGCTTATGTTATGCCACTAATAAAAATGAGCTCTTCATTGCCCGGGTGAAAAGTTATTAATCACTCTTTGACAGCAGTGTGCTTACTGCACGGTGGGGGAGTTGGCAGCATGAGGGCACCGGCATCGGCAGCCTGTAACGTGCGGCTGGGCAGGTTTCATGTCCTGAATTAAAAGAATATGTTTCTGTGTCACAAGGCTGTCAACACTAGGCAGTTGCTTAGGGTCGCCCAGAGTCAAGAGCCCATTTTAACAGAAAAAGTTGAAAGGCCCTGACGCCATGCCTGATGAAGGCCTGTATTCCTGTGGCTTTTTCAGCACCAGCACCTGGAAAGAAAATCGAAATTCCACACCACTTACAATGATCCTTTTCTTGTTATGCAATTCCATATAAGTAGTCTTAGTGTTTGTGGTTCAAACTAAAATAAAATCACAGTTCTCGGGAAATATACTTTATTTGCAGTAAAGAAAGTCAAGCAGGGTCATTTCTTCGCTTTGCTTAATAGTATCATGGCTCCACGTACTAATCAAATCTGTGGAATCTGTAATAACGTTCTCTGTTAGTCAAGGGCACATTAGGTAGGCTTTGCGTGGCATCTGTGCTCGACAGCCCTCCCTTCCCCACCAGAGAGTAAAATCCATACCTGTTTTCGGAATGACCTCAAGAATATGCAAATTAGCTCCACTGGAATGCATTGTATGAAAATGATTCTCATGCATATTCATTGCAGATATCCTGAACACCTGAGTGGATAAATAGGACCGGTAGTCTTCTCTCCTGGAACAGTCTAAGATCGCTTGCAGATCAATATGCCTACTTTGCAGGTTTTGCCAGTCCTATTAAGATGTAGCAGAGCGAGAGCAGTGGGCTCTGGGACAGTCTGAAAGATAATTGCTGAGCCTTTTTTCTAGGATCTAGAAAAAATGCTATATGACTCGTGTTACTTGTCAGTTACCTCTCAGAAATACATGACCCACGAATCCGGCAATATTTATTGGCATTCTGCAAAGCTCATTTCAATATGAATTCATGCAAATGTTAACACTGCTTTTCTTTCCTCTTTTAGAGGCAGCTGACAGGCTCAGAGGTTTATGAAGAATTTCTGGGCCCATGGAGGCATAATGAAACAGGCAGTGTTGGCTGAGGCTTTCAACACGGGAAAAGGCAGTCTGATAAAATTGAATCAGCACCCTGGTGGGGGCAACCAGCCAATCAGATGTCTAGGAACGCGGGCTTGAACCGCTGGTGCAAACCCACGTTCCATGCTGCCTGAGAGCCAGCTCCCCCAGCCGCCATCTACTCCCCCACCCTCCGTCCCTCTTTAAAAAGAAATTCCACTGCACCCCCAACATACCTTATGTTGGCAGTGGCGGAACCACTGCTGCAGCCGCACCTTTTGCTCTGCTCACAATGGCTGTCATGGAAAGGGAAGAGGGGCTCCGTACAAAGCCCCACCTACCCTTTCCATGGCGGCCAACTTTGTAAATGAAGTTCCCTTTGAACAAAAGAAAATCCTTTTTTTTAGCATCCCAGATTACTGGTTTGACAACCCGGGGTGCTAATAGCCTTAAGCCCCCATTCCAAGGCCTGGAAAAGGGGTAAATGGCCCAGAGCCCTCAATATCTGCCCTTGCTTTGCTCGGGCCGATAACTTGGACTGCCGGGCCGTTAACTCCTGTTCCAGCCCTTGAAATGGGGGCTTAATGCCATAAAAAGGGTGCAAGGTTGGGCTCCCATGTCAGTAATTACACTGGGCAGGTCATTCATCAACACAGCAGCTATTTGCATTTGATAGAGAGTAAAACATGAGTGGCAATCAGATAAACGTATTTTGCAATTATTTGCAACCAATTAGTGACAATGAATTAGGAAAGTGTTGAAACTTGGATCATTTGAATATGTGCTATTTTTCAATAAATTCAACTTGGGTTTTTGGTAAAAAGAATAGTTACACAGCGGTTTTAGGGAAATGTATCATGTTTATGCTTCATTCTCTCTCCTACTGAGACCCCCAGCACCTTTTGCCGGTCTTCTGGACATTTTTCTTTAAAACCTGAATGAGTGTAGCCTTTTTCCACTCATTCATTCTTATGGGGTCTGTCTTTTGGAACTCTGTTCTTTTTTGTTTTACTGTCCTATGTAGTCTACTTTCCTCCATATCGCTTTTAAGGCATCTGTATTTTACTTTTCCACCACACAGCTCCTTATGGGCATGTGGCTGGGAACCCATTGGGTTCTCCTTTGAGATTGTTTCAATATCCTCGAGTAACTATTGCCCTTCTCTCCGCTCCTGTGACTTTTCAGTCACATAGACAACCTTCTACTTATGGCTGGTGGCAGTGGACGTGTTATACCAACTATTGTGTTATGTTTTACCGCAGACTGTGTTCACAGTCTCGGTTGTGCACAATAGGAACACCTATGTCCTAATATGGTGGCTTTTTCTTGTTTTGCCATTTCTAGCGTGGTTGTTCTTTCATAGCCCTTCTTCTACCATTCTGGGAAGAGGAGGGGTTGTGTGTGTGTTTTGCCTTTAGTGGGAACCCTTGGGCATCCCGGTGTAGGATCCAGTGTTTCTGGGCAGGCAGGAAGGAGGGGAGGAGTTTTCCCTCTTCTACCCTTTTCTGCCTGACTGCCTGATTGGAACCAGCTCCCACTGGGGGTCTGGCTGTCCTAATTGGACAGCCAGACGCCCCTTTCTGTAAACTGTTGAGAGAGATTGCAGAGGAGTGTGTGCTGAAACTGAAAAAGGTGAGGTTCCTGAGTTGAAAGGCGAGTCGTCCACTGGAAACTGAAGTAACCAAAGAAGTTGACAACCAGAGATACCTGCAGACTTTTTGCAACACTGTGAAGTGACCACTCCTGCCCTAAACCCGTTTTCTATCCGACAGAGAAGTTCCAAAGAGGATGACTCCTTCCCTTAGGCTGGTGGGACTAACCAGCCCTGAGATGAACTACAATCAGAGCCTTCTTCCAAGGTCCTACGACTTTCCAGAGCTGCAGACCGCGTATACCAGGAGAACTCCGACCCAATCGTAGTGCATCATCTTGCAAAGGCTGAATCCATCCAAGTCTTTGATGAGCTCAAGGTGAACCTCCAGAGACAGGATCTGACTCATCCTAGTCCCCTCAACAGAGTGCCAAAATCCAGGAATTGAAGAAGGTTGACCAGGCGAATTGTGTCCTTTGTTGGTGCTGAAGAAATGGCGCCAACATCGCAGACTGACCAGAAGAGCTGAAGAAATCCATGCCATAGGTCCTGTCTCTTGACTGCTGCTGAGAGATCCCGTCCATTGTCCTGCCTTTCATCATCAGACCAAGGAATCTGGAGGTTGGGTCCAGCGCTGCCACATCATCAAGAATACAGCCACGAACATTTCATCAAACCTAAGATACTGTGGGGAAAAAGGTATTGCTTACCTTGATCTGAGAAGTCGCTCCAGAATGCTGGAGTGGACCAAGAGGTGTCCAGGGTAAACCCCTCTTACATTCGACCCAACCTACTGCTTGTGTCCCTTTGGTGAGTCCTTTAACAGGGTCTCCAACAGTGGTTTGATCCCCCTGCATCTTAAAGTCTAGAGACTAGAAAGTATCCACAGGAACATTTTGTATTCTGCTGCTTTGCAAGACTTTGAGCCTCTCTGAACTGCCTTTTAGCTAGGGTTGCATTTTAGACTGCCTCTAAAATCTTTAACTATGTTAGTATTAGTCTAACCAACTGTTTACCTTCCAGAAAGACTAAGGGCCTCATTATAAGTTTGCCGGTCTGGGAACTGTGGTACCGATAAGCATGCTGGTACCGTAGTTCCCGGACCGGCAAAATACGAATGTGCTCTCGGGTGCCTCTCTGCCTGCCAGGTCTGACCTGGCGGCCAGAGCAGCACCGGGGAGCACAGCATGTCGGATGCACCGGAACCGTTATAAACAGTGCCGGTGCATCCAACCTCCCCATCCCCATTCAGCCCTATGGGACCAAATGGGAATGGGGAGTATCTTTTTTCCGGCGCCCGCAAATAGCCATTACCGGGTCCGACAGGGCCGTAATGACCCAGTAATTGCCGATTGCGGGCACCGGAAAAAACTGCAAGTTTGGGGGCAGCCTGCCTGTTTTACCGGCAAGGCTACCACCAAACTTGTAATGAGGCCCTATATCTTATGTGGTTTTGATAACTAAATGCAATTACCATATTTCTTGTATCTCATGCAAGTGCGCGGTAGAACCGATAATACGGTGGAACTGTCATTAGTGTCAAATGCTGTAACTATTATAACCGCGAACAACTACAAGCAAAGTAGTAGCATTTGAAAAGTATCTAGAAGTATTTCGATGTGTGGGGATCTAAAACTCATAGGGATAGTTTTTATATAGTCTCACCTGACAGTGCACTTTGGGAAAACTCCCCTAACAGGCGGAAGAATTTCTTTGCTTCAAGGGGTGGGGCAGGATCTCCCGAGGGGGTAGCAGGTTTCTAAAGAATTCCAGGTCAGCAGCAGATGGTGAATATTTTCAGTGGAGGGGCATAAACATCTCGAAGAATTTGTGGGAGCGGCCATGCATATCGAGTCAGCCCTAAATAATGTAGGGGTGTTTGAGGGGTTATTTCCCAAGAATATTTTTGGAATAATAAGAGGAAATGGTGCATTTTACAGCACAGTGTTAGAGAAAAATGGTTTAGGGTAACACATGAAAAACCTGATTGATGCCTGGTCACGAAACATTTTGCAATATCTGCATGATATTGGGCCACGATAGATGCCAACATGTGTATGGTAAGTAACTTTTTTGAATCTGTGCCAGAATATATGCCAATTTACATCACCTTCATGTAGCTGCACCTATCCCACTCTATGCCAGCAATGGCATTGTTATGCAGTCGTATGATGCTGTGCTAACAATATATTTCAGCATTCCTACTGTATATCACTTTCATGATGTTGTGACCACAACATATTTCAGGATTTCCATGGCAGATCACCTTCCTGAAGCTATGCCCACAATATATACCAGAAATTCCAGGTTAAATTACTTTCATGAAACTGTATCCACCCAACAATATATGACTGCAATTATACTGTTAATCACTTTTGAGATGGTGTGCCCGAATATATGCCAGCATTTGTACTGTAAATCACTTTCAAGATGCTAAACACAAAATGTATGCTGGAAATCATACTAGAAATAACTTTCATAATGTTCTGCTCGTAATATATGCAAGCCTTTCTACTGTGAACCACTTTAAAGATACTACTCCCACATTATATGTCAACATTGCCACGAAAAATCTCTGTCATGATGCTGCCCCTCAATATATTCCATCATTGTTGTGTTAATTACTTTCAAGATGTGCCAACAATATATGTCAGAAATTATACTGTAACGCACGCTGATGATGGTGTGCCCTCAACATATGGTAGCTTTGTCACTATATTTTGCTTTCAGAATGAAGGTACGCACCCAAATGTCAGGAATGCTAAACACGTGTGTCTACCCCATTTGCACACGCACTCACTTAGTTTCACTCACATATACGCATACACTCACTCAAAAATACATTCATGCACAGGCTCACTCACACGCATGCTCACTCACCCTCATTCAAACGCACTCAAACAAATTGCAAAACATTCAAACCACACATGCAGAGATGCCCATATACAAACACTTTTGGGCTTAGCTTCACATGTGTGATCTTCTGCTTCAGGGATGGAGTTCTCTCTTGTGCAGCCTAGGGGCAACATGACTTAACACGCAGCAACAGAATAGAGAGGGACTCATGCCCATTTCATGTTTAGTGGGTTCTATATTCATTCATCGACTGTTGCTTTTTCTTTGAAAAAACCCAGCCAAAAGTGTCTTTTTTTATTTTTGAGGGTCCCCACAAACGCCCCTCCCATATCAGTGTTACTCTGTTCCCTTCTCCCCACCCCTTATATTATATACCCTTACCCACCCACCTATATATTTTGCGATGGGATTTGATTTCCTGAGAAGGGAATTCGGCAAAAACCCATCGAAAAAACAACTGTCGATGAATGAACGTTGTACCGTCGAATGCACTGTGAAGAGGGAATCTGCTGGTTGCCTAGCAGTGGCAATTTGTGGTTGCACTCAGTCACACTCAGTAGGCCACGCCTATGTGCAGTGTTTTTTATCCTTGGGTGACTGTGTGAGGTGC
Organism: Ambystoma mexicanum; assembly: GCF_040938575.1. NCBI lineage: Eukaryota > Metazoa > Chordata > Amphibia > Caudata > Ambystomatidae > Ambystoma > Ambystoma mexicanum. The sequence goes on from NC_090922.1 coordinate 1,410,832,190, forward strand.
AGCTCAAGCACAGTGACGGCAGGGGTGTCCTAGATTGGAAGAGGGCCCCAAGAGGCAGCCAGCCACTTTTCCCTTGTCTACACAACTGATCGCAGTCTGATTACGAACATTCGCAGCAGCAGAAATGTACTTTGGTCATCCACAGTCAGCCTTTGTGCATGTGTTAAATCGTGTTACGTTAGCACAAGTGCAAACTAGCAAGATTACCAAAAACACAGAACACATGCATTTTGCCCATTCACAAATGGGAGGTGTGCATTTGCAATTACATTAGTGCTAGTACAAATGACAAATGCACGCATTTGCACTGCACAATTATTTTGGCCATCCAGTTTATTTGCATTATCAATCTCTCTGAGACTCTGGAAATAACCTTAGATGGAACATACCAATGCACAAAGCACACCAACACAACTCGATCAAACTCCAAACAAACATCTGTGACACTGGACCCTCCTTTTGGATACAACTGACCCACCCCCACCTCATACAACCCACAGAACCAACATAAAACACTAGCACACATCTGAGGCACTGAGCCCTACCCTCATGGTTACAACAAGCCGGGCCACACAAAAAAACTCCCACACGCAAAACAAACGCACACAGATGCCAGTTCCTCCTCGTTCGGAACCTTTCCTATCATCCTAGTCTCACTAACACACCCCGCCTTCTTCTCTTGCAGAGCCACGTCAGTGCCTGGAGACTGCCCTTGGGTAGTGATGCAGACTGCCCTTGGGTAGTGATGCGCGGTATCAATCTACCTAACATAACATAGCAATTGCGCTTGTGCAAATGGCATTGTAGCAGTGCTGCTGTAGGTTTGACCATGAGACCATAGAGTGATTTGGGGGCACACAGGATAAGATCTTTTTTAGTCTGCTACTCTGTATGAATAGACAAAAAATAGCAAACCACTTAAATTTGCTGTGACAAAAAGTAGATATGTGAGTTAAATGTGATTTTACTGAATACAATTTCAGAGAGGTAAGTTTCACCAAAAATATAATACCAAAAAAATACAGACGTTAACTGTTTTTATTTGGGGGGTCATCATCCCCTACCACACCCCCCCAGGTTTTTCGATCCTTGTACACCCACCCCAAACCCATCCCCACCCATTTTAACCACTTACTCCACCTCCCCATATATATGTAATTAAAATGTCCATATTATGGTTTTCGGTAAAACTTACCTTTTGTTTGTACCGATATGTGTTCGCAAATGAAAGTTGCTGCGTGCTAGTTAGCAAGAGATGTCTTATTGCGCATGAAACAAGCAGCAGCTGCACCATTCTGTATAACTTAAAATATCTGAAATGGCATTCATGTTATTGACCTCAGAAGGATGAAGTGCTGAGTTGGCTCTGAGGGCTCTGCAGTCACTGCCTAAAACCTTTTTTTGATTGGGTGATTATTAGGTGCCACGTGCGACAATGATGCCACTTCCTGACACAGGCTATAACATTGTGCCTTCTGCAGTTTCTTACCATTTGGAACTTTGTTGTGGTTCTCACGGTACAGGCACAAAGTTTAGACATACAAGACATGGGCTGCCGGTGAGTAGGTCTATGTGCTTACAATCTTACAGATGTACCGATGGAATTGGCTTTGTTGAAACAAAGCACTGTGCATGCACTGCGGAAACATGCATCCTCTGCGATGCATGCACTACTCCATGGATTTTCAAAGGCTTTGTGTGGCGTTCATAGCCAGCTCACCTCATTAATATTGTTAAGTAAGATTTGACAGTAGTGAGATGCTTCACACACCAAGGGACTAATTAGAGAGATTTGCATGCGGCTTCAAGCCCACTTTATGAGACTGTGCTGCCCTATCTTCCCACCACTGTCAGCCTCATCTGTAAACAGGGAGAGATCTTGAGGGGACAGGCACAGTGCATATGTGACGCTCTGTCCAGAAGGGAATGGATTAAGGGGTGTTCATCACTTGTGAAAATGTGAGAGGACCTGTATTACACATAGAGAAAGCATGGGCTGGTCCAGGGTGCGTGCAAACAGGCAATGCAAACGTGTTGTGGGCATGAGGTTACCCTAGTGCCTTTGCAGTGGACAGGAGATGGACTCGACTGGTAACAACAGTAGCAGATAACTCCCGTCAGTGACTCTACACTCTACGCTTGAGGGGGTCTTCCACCTTCTGCAATTCATTAGAGCAATGGAGATCTTAATTTATTGCAAGGATTTCTTTGAAAATCAACAAGATTCTTCTGACTTCAAAAAACCATCTGGGAAGTGAGTGTTAGCTCATATAACTAGGCGTTGTCATACCGCCACACAGAAACCTCGAATCATTTGAATTTCAGGGGATTCGACCAGGTCAAACCTCTGAGGGACTTTTTGAAAAGTCTTCCAAAACTTCAATTACATGACTTAAAGGGGAACACATGGTTGGAGATCCTTTCCAGTCTCAGGCAGTTTTCAGAGAGTCAGAGGATCATTGCTGAAACCGGGTTAAGAAATACATGGAAGGTTTAGTAAACTAGAGTGCCTGTTTATGCTTGCACACAGCACTGTGTGACATATTCAGTGATTTGAATTGGGTGACCACCACAAGTGCCATCACCTGAGATTAGGTGAGGCCTCTGTGGAATTAGTGGAGGAGACCAGTGCTATCAGGTAACACCTAGGAGGAGGAGCAGGAGGAGCCAGGAATCGCGAAAGAGCAGCATGCGGGAGTGACACATTTCCTGATTTTTCTACAGAGATTCTGGGAGGAGGTTGACACACGAGTTTGTGTCTATCTCATGAACAAAGTGACCAAGACACTTGTCATTTAGTCACGCCCAGTAGGGGGTGTGGAAGGAGCTGGAAATTCCCGAGGATATCTTGTGGGAGACACAGACTTGCCTGATTGTGTTGGGAGGGAGCAAAAGAGATTCAGGGAGTCAGTTCACTCTTTAAGTGACTGGACAAGAAATTTGTCATTGGGTCATAACTGAGAAGGGAGTGGGAGGAGTTGGGAATCCCTGGGGGTAGCTTGTGGAAGAGACACAGTTACCTGATTTTGTTGGGAAGGAGTAGCAGGAATTCAAGAAATCAATTGACACAACAATCAGTGTTTGTCTCTTGAAGGGAGTGGACAATACATTTCATATCAGGTAGTCCCTGGGAGGAGGAGCGGGAGGAGCTGGGAGTGCTTGAGAACAGCTTGTGCGAGCCATATGCAATTCATTTGTTTGGAGGGAGCCCAGAGATTTGTGGAGATGGATGGCGCACCAGTGAGTAGATGATACACATACCATTGTGCAACACCTCACCTGGTAGAAGGGGTGGGAGAAGCAGGGACTCCCTCAAGACAGCTTGTGGGAGAGGCACACTCATCAGATGTTTGTGGAAGAAGCACCAAAGATTCAGGGCGACAGGTGACATAAAGATCAATGAGTGAACACATTTGGAACACCATATCAGCACTTAAACGAGTCATGGGTAAGGGGGATGTAGCTTGTCTTTTCACTCCAGCGGCATCATATGCTGTGTGTGGACTAGGAAGTCCAGGAGTGCCTTTGGTATATTGAAAGTACCATCCAATCCATGGTCTGCAAGCACGTCACAAGTAGCTCTGGGGTAGATGCACCAAAACAAGTAATTACACAGGTATTGAAATATGACGATGACAGGAGTAGGCAAGGCTGACAGGAGGATGCACATTGAGTTCCATTCACTTTCTGATTAGTTTTCGGTCTCTGCCTGGCCATCCTCTGATAAGTCACACAATAATGAGGATGCTGAGATCGGTAATTATCAAGTCAAAGATTATGATCCATCAGAATCTACATGTAGTGAGTGTTACTGATGGAGAGCAGCAAAACTGGGGCTGTGGAGGAGAATGACACCACAAATGCAGATGCTGTATCATTCACAGAAGCTGGCCCACCTGCGCTGGTCTCTTCGGAAAACAACCTTCCTGTCACATTTATCCTTACATGGCATCCAGAACACCACCAGAAGTGCCACCACCAGCGCCATGGTGCCCACATGAGCCCTAGCATATGTGCAAGCCTACAACGAAAGTCAAAGCTCTGTCAGCACTGCACACAGAATAAACAGTAACTGAAAAAGGCCACTTCCAGACTCTGCCATAAAACGGTGAGCCAAGGGAGGGCAGCAAACAACTTTGTTGACACATCTATGTGTCCCAATATGCCGGGGCACTATGCACAGGCACGGGAAAACGTCAAGGGCTCTGAGTTACATACCTCACTAGTCCACTATACCATCAGGAAAACAGCTTTCCTATACCAGTCTGCACAATTAACCATGAAATGTACTCATGAACATTTCTCAAGTGTGTTAGTGATTGGCAGTATTTATATTTGTATTTATTTATTTGTATAGCGCACCCTGCCCAGGGGCACCTGGGCGCATTTCCTTACATATTTACAGGTTAAATTTACAAGTTAATAATCAGATGTTACAGATATTGTAATGTACAGTTCAGAATATTAGCATAGAAGTGGGATAGCTACAAACATAATTTACTACATAGTCCCATTATACAAGTCTGATCAGTGAGGCAATAAAGTGGAATGATATTTACAAGCGGTCAAAGGATGTGGGCAAATCATGCTCCGTAAGCCAAGATTTGGCTCCATTCTTAAATGAGGAGAAGCGGGTTTCAGTTCTAAGTGGGTTTGGGAGTGTATTCCGAAGTTTAGATGCAAGAACTGGGAAGCTCGCCCCTCCTGCACTTTGTAGTTTGAATCTTGGAATAGTCAGTAAGTGAGCTTGTGACGATCTTAGTGGTCTAGTGGTGGTATGTGCTCTGAGGCGATTTGCCATGTACTCTGATGCTTGTTTGGAAAGACACTTATGTGTAAGAGCAAGGGTTTTGAGTGAGATTCTGAGTGACACTGGGAGCCAACGGAGGTTCCTTCTGGTATCGGAGATGTGCATTTTTCTGGGGAGATTGAGGGCTGCTCTAATAGCGTTGTTCTGTATTACTTGAAGCTTATTGATGTTCTTTTTACTGGTCCCCAAATACAGGGCATTACAATAGTCCATTTTTGACATCACTAGAGTTCTTGCTAGGGTGACGCAGCTGGGGGTAGTGATGAACGGTCTGCAAGCTGTAATGAGTTTGCACATATAGGCTGATGCAGAGACTACAGAGTTGATTTGTTTTGTCATCGAGAGAGTGGAATAAAGGAGGAATCCCAATGTTTTGGTGTTTGTGACCTTAATGGGGATGCCGTCGATAACAAACTCTTTGAAGGAAGAGTCAAGTTTATTGAGTCTGAGAGGAGAGCCGAGGATAAGTAACTCAGTCATATCGTCATTAAGACATAAGCCATGAAGTGCCATCCAGGCTTGGATAACTGAATAGATCTCATTGAGCACCTTTAAGTCAGTTGTGTAAACACCGGTGATTGGAATGAGTATCTGGGTGTCATCCGTGTAGTTAGTATAGGTGACACCCAGATAATCGAGAAAATTAAATAGAGGTTTGGTGAACACGTTGTATAATGTGGGGGATACACATGATCCCTGTGGTATGCTACAGGTGACAGGAGCAGACTCAGAAGAGGCAGATGGCGAGAAGACACACATGGTTCTATTGGCAAGGAAGGAATTGATCTGAGCAGTGGCCTCGTCTGAAAAGTGAGCAGAGGTTTTTAGGTGGTGGCATAGTATTTGATGATCGACCAGGTCAAACGCTGCCGAGAGGTCTAGTAATAGTAGTAGAGCTAACTTGCCTTTGTCTTTAATATCCTGAATTTGTGTAGTTAGGTCAATGAGGGCAGTCTCAGTGCCATGTTCCGAGCAGAAGCCTGATTTCCGGAGGCCAAAGAGTTTGTTAGATTCAAGGTATGCTTGAATTTGTTAATAGGCTGCTCGGTCTAAGATTCTCAGGAGGAAGGGCACTGTAGTAATCGGTCTGTAGTTTGATGGGTTGCTAGGGTCCAGGCTCGGGTTTTTGATGAGTGGGATAACCCAAGCATCCTTGAAGTTATCTGGGACCATACCTGCTTTAAATGAAGTATTGATGAAGGAGGTAATGAAGGGGGCTAAATCATGGGCGGCTTCCTTGATGATAGGCTCAGGGCAAGAGTCACCTTGGCAGTTTGAAGGTTTAAGTTTTTTGATGATGTTTTCCACCTCCCAGGTAGTAAGGGCGGAACATTTAAAGGGTTTGTACAGGCTCTGACTAGTCAAGTGGTTGAGATTAGGAACTGTGGTAAGGGGGTCTGTTAGTAAACTACATTTTTTGTTATTGATTTTAGTCTTCAAGGTAGTTATTTTGTCCATCAGAGCTTTTTGTATGCTAGTGCACCATGCAGCATTGGTGATGCACTTGTCTGTGGGGACTATAGGAGACTCAAGTTCTTTAAGGATCTTGAAGAGCTCTTTAGTGTTTGATTCTGTTTGAAGGATTCGCTTGTTGTAAGTATCCTTTTTTGCTGTGAGGATTGCCTCCTTATTATTCACAGACGCAGAGATCAGGGTTATTTTGTTTGCATCGGTTGGATGACTTTTCCAATTTGACTCAGCCTTTCTTGTAGTTCTGCGTAGGTCTTTCAATTGCGGTGTGATCCATCAGTTATGGTGCGCTCTTTGTTTAGGTTTCCACAGTTTTAATGGTGCTATGGAGTTTAGAGCTTTTAGTATGGTTTCATTATATGTATCTACCAGGACAGTCGGGTCTGAGCAAGATACTGAGATTTTATTAAGAAGGGGAGGATGAGCGGTAGCAGTCTCTCTCTGGTAATGCCCTTCTTTTTGCGGGTATTCGTGGGGGGGCACCATACTAGGTTTCAGATTTAGAGGGGATGCTTTGACAGTGAACGTTATCTTATGGTGATCAGTCCAGATGCATGGAGTGACAGATAACAAATTGACGCAGCAATTGGAATCAGCAAGTCAATCGAGTGCTCTCCCCTTGACATGTGTAGGCTCATGAATATGATGGTTGAAGCCTAAGTCGGTCAACGCAGAGGCAAGGTCCTGGGCTACGGTGTTGTTAGGGTCTTGGAAGCCTTTATATAGTGAATCTGTTATTGTTCTCCCGTTTTGAGGAACTGATCCCCCGAAACAAATATTTTTGGTAGATTACCTTTGTGAAGGTAGTTCTGATTGGAGTCAGAGTGCACAGGGAATCACTCTCCTGGCACTCCATTTTGAAACAAAGCCCTACCAGCAGAATACATGCTTAAACACAATCAGGTGACCCCCCTTTGCATACTTTGTGACTTCCTATTATGATTGGAAATGCAATGAGATTTAACATGGTGGTTTATGAATTTAAATAAAAACTTATTGCGTTCAGGAAAATATTGATCTTACCAAACCTTTGTTTATTGATATCGTACTTTCCCTGGACAATATACTGCATTGATGATAGGGCCACTTTTGTCCAGAGCATCATTCATAACTGGTCTCTGTGCTGCATCGTGTTTGGAAATCAGAATGATGGTCATGCAGGAGATTATGATGACTGGTCCTTTTGTGTAACTGAATGGCAGCAGGTACCAAAAGACATTCATACACTGGCCCATAATCCTAGAGCATGTGGGCTCTTAAAGTGTGTTTAAATGGACATACAGTTACAAAGGTGCAAATGTAATGTTGCAAGTAAATTCTGTAAGTAAACATCCTGGTGTGTATTTGGACTATGCACAGTAACAGTGGCAGGAAGATAGCTCAGGGGCAACGCGTTTGTCTTGAGAGCAACACAGTTTTGAATCCGGGTCCTGTGCTTAGACACTGGTCTCCGGTATTACGAGTGTTATAAAAGATTATGAATAACGTTAATTATATACTCGGTCTGAAGTTGGCTCAAGTTTAACAACTAACACCACTCTCATAGAGTATATGTGAAAAGAGTGTCTGTTCAGCAGAGCAAGCTTGAATGCAGAGACACCATCTTGAACTGGCGCGACTCTCCAGATGACTACGATTTCATGATATCCCACCATTGACTATGCTGCCTAGGTCTGATGGGATGTGTAGTTCAAAACATCTGGAGGGTAAAGACTGCAGAAACCTGCCCTAGAGCATGTGGACTAGAATACGTGTCTGCGTTCCTCTAACGTACCGGACAGGGATGCGCGTACCGCATCATTGCATGCATCCCGACTGCGATACCTCAGTATTCTGTTGAGTCCATAAAAAAACTAAAAACAACAGAAGATTTAGTGACTCTGCAATTTCCCTAATGGAAGAAATGGTTTAAGTGGTAACAAAGCAGGCAAGCGAGGAAATGGGTGATATGTGAGAGGCTACTGAGAATCTTGTCTCCTTAAGAGACTGGCGCATTGGGTGACTAATTAAAGAAATTAAGAGCGGATCCTTATTCGTGTGCGACTTCCGAGGGTCTCAATATGAATTTTAAGACAGCATGTGAGTTTAATTAAAATCCTAATTATTCGACAGCGGAGAGAAAATTTAATTCTGCTGCCGAAAGCAGGTCAGGCCACATAATTAAGCCGCGTATCAAAAGTCAGCACCAACAAGTATTTGCAATGGATGTGAATTTATTCGGCGCTGGTAACAGTCGGGAGGGATTTACCCATATAAATGCGCTTGCTCAAACAAAGAGAGCAGGGAGAGCTTTGGGGCTGCCAGGTTCTGCGTCCTGTTTTTCATTTTTTTCTGGAACAGTATGAGTGAAAAGCTGACCCACTTGAGAATTTACCTGCTGCTGGTTTCTCATGGCAACGGCGCCTTCCTCAAGGGGGGACCTGAGTTAAAGGGACACTGTCAAAATCTCTTCTGGCCTTCAGTTTCATTATGCTTTGAAAATGGACCAATTGTCCTCTGGACACAAAGAGGGGTTCACGTTTAGTGAGCAAGAGTGACAGAGGAATAAATGGACTTTTGTGGCTACCAAGGGGCTGGGATGGAATTAGAGGGAGATGAAGGCCAGGTGCGGGAAAGGGGTTGAAAGCACATGGCCTAGTGAGAACCGGATACAACAAGCATTGACAATGTTAATCGTTTGGGCGTTTGTAGTTGTTAATTGCATTTTACAATCAGCATGGAGGGAAGGAATGCTGAATGACCGCATCGAGAGGAAGAAATTACATCATTGGAGGGAATGAAAGGCAGGGGTATGGGGGCATCAAATAAATGCAACATGAGGGAGAATAAAAAAAGCAAATTGATAAAAGCTAGGCAAGCAACATTACACAAGAGCTTTGCTCAACACCATTTGAAAGGAGTGACAGTGCAAGAGTGTGGGGGGGGTGACAGAGCAAATGTGGGCAAAGAGTGACAGGGCAAAGTGGGGGTGGAGCGACACCACAAGGGGAGAAGGAGCAATAACACAAGTAGGAAGGAGCAACAGCACAAGCAGGAGAAAAGGCAAAAGACCAAGGGGGAGACAGCAGCAGAGCAAGGGGAAAGGAGCGACAGTCAGGGCGGATAGCTTAGCGGCAACGTGCTCGCCTTGGATGCAAGACTACATAGAGCAACACAGGTTTGATCCCCGTGTCCGCACTTAGAAACCTCTGGGTATTAAGCTGGTTATAAATAACCTATCATATCATATCAGTGCAAGGGGAAGGATTGACAATGCAAGGTGGGAGGGACGACAGAGCAAGAAGGCAGGGAGCAACAGCACAAGGGGGAAGGAGCAACAGTGCAAGGGGGAAGGAGAGACAGCGGAAGGGGAAAGAAGTGACAGCCAAGGGGAAAAGGAGCGACAGTGCAATGGTGGGAAGGAGCAACAGCGCAATGGTGGGAAGGACTGACAGCACAATGGGGAAGGAGCAACAGCACAAGCAGGGGAAAAAGCAATAGCCCAAAGGGGAGAGAGTGACAGAGCAAGGGGGAAGGAGTGACAGCGCAAAGGAGGAAGGAGTAACTGAGCAAGGTGGGAGGGCCGACAGAGCAAGGGGGCAAGGAGAAACAGCACAAGGGGGAAGGAGCAACAGCGTAAGGAGAAAGAAGTGACAGCCAAGGGGAAAAGGAGCGATAGCGTGATGGTGGGAAGGAGCAACAGCGCAATGGTGGGAAGGAGGGACAGCACAAAGGGGTAAGGAGCAAGAGTGTAAGGTGGGGAAGGAGTGATAGAGCAAGGGGGAGGGAGTGACAGAGCAAGGGGGAGGGAGTGACAGCACAATGGTGGGAAGGAGGGACAGTGCAAAGAGGAAGGAGCCAGAGCAAGCAGGAAGACGCCTACAGCATAAAGGGGAGGTGAGGCAGCACAAGTGGGAAGGAGAAACAGTGCAATGGAGAAGAAGTGACAGTGCTAGAGGGGAGTATATGTTATGTTATATTATGTTTTGTTATTTAATCTTGTACCGCGCACATCAACCAAAGGCATCTTGGAGCAAGGATTACCACCGTAGACTAAAGCATAAGGCTAGAAAATCAGGGACTTTAGCAGACTCTGGAACTGTAGGTGACTCTCAATCAGCCGAAGGGCCACTGGGAGATCGTTCCACAGCTTACCGGCAGCGAGTGAGAAAGCTCGCCCACCTACCCTAGACAAGCAAACTTTGGGAACAAGAACAAGACCCAGCATTCCTAGAAGGAAGTGCTTGTTCTGGGACATATTGCAGAAACATTTCCAGGAGATACTCTGCCCCCTGGTGATAGTACGCCCAGTGGACGAGGCACAAGGATTATCCTTTTTGCCATGGGGAGCCAATGAAGGGATCGCAGTACGACGCTGATATAGGGGGTATCGATGGTAACCCGAGCAGCAAGATTCTGTAGCAGCTGCAGCCGGTGGATCGAAAAAACAAGGCATTGCAGTAGCCCAGCTGGGTAGTGACCAGCGAAGCGACTACCAAGGGGTGAAGATGGATAGCCAAAAATGGCAACACCCTACGGAGAACTTAAGCAAGAAGTGCCCTGTTTTGCAGACAGCATTTACCTGGTGGGCCATTGAGAGTGAGGAAGAAAGATAGACTCCCAGATTCTTGACCACGATAACAGGAATAGGTGAAACACCAAGTGCGTATGTCCAGAAGGCAGAGTTCCAGAACAATGAGACAGAAGAAGAACCCACCACCAGAACCTCCGTCTTATCCCCGGTAAATTTGAGCTAGTTGTCAATCATCCAAACTCCCACTGCCACCAAGCATTCACTCAGTCGGGACGACACCTCAACCCGGTCAAGATCCAATAGTACCAGGATCTGGGTGTCATCAGCATAAGAGTAACACCTTGAGCTGCACGTAGATGTTAAATAACGGTGGGGACAAGGCCGAGCCCTGGGGAACACCACAAGAGAGTGCCTGAAATGCAGAGGAGAAAGGAGGAAGAGACAGCGATTGACTTCTATCAGTTAGGAAGAATGTAAACCAGGCCAGGACAGGACCTGAGAGGACAGCGGTGGTACTGCGTGCGAGCAGAATGGAGTGGTCGATAGTTTCAAAAGCTGCTGACAGATCTAATAATATCAGAGCAACAACTCCCCCTTGGTCCTACAGCCTGGTCAGATCATCAACTACAGCCACCAGGACACTATCCGTTCCACGAGGAATCAAGAGAGGCAGACATTTACAAAAAAAGACAAAAGAAGAGGAGAAACCAGAGCTTCCAGAACCGTCATTGTAACGCTCACCTGACTCCCACGGAGGTGCTGGTCTAGTCTGGGCTGCTGTGGCCTCTTCGAGCGTGATGCGCAGAACTCGGAACACCGACTGAACAGGACCCTCAAATCTTGCTTGTCTGGCCCATAGGAATATCCTTCTGCAGATGAGAAAGGGGATTAACAGTCTGCAGAATAGTGTGCTTGCTCCCCCCTTTCCCCCTCCGTTCTTCTCTAACTTCCTCCGAAATCCCCGGTTGAAGCTCACCTTATGGTTTGAAAGCATGAACTCTCCATCCTGCTTCTGGTGCAGGGGTGCGTGTTTGTCCAGTTACTTCACTGGTTTTCAGAATGGCGCTGGCAAGATCCACTTGACTTTTCCGAGCGGAACGCCGTAAGTATGAAGGTTACAAAAGTTCAAGTGTTGATCCTCCTTTTCTGTTGCCTTCCTAACCTGTGATCTGTCCATTATTTCAGGTGCAGAATGAAGGCGATGCGTTGAGGGCTTGAATTGCCGATGGTAAACCCAGGTGAGTTAGCGATGGGGGCGATCCCTCTTAATGTCTTTATATTCCCCCAGTAATGTCTTTTGTCCTTTCCCCCTAGGGGCCGGGGTGCGGTACCTGCCAACGAAGCGGCGCCGACCCGAAATGAGGAATGATCCACCAACAGAAGACAGGTAAGTGTTATGGCGGAAAATTAGGCTTTCCTCATATGTTCCTTCTGCTCACCTTTTGTCTCTTCTTCTCTCCCCTAGGCGCAGAGATGTGGCGACCGGTACAGACAGTCGCGGTGGAGCCAGAAGAACTCCCGAGGACAGGTGAGTGAGCGCGGCGCTGCAGCGAGCAACGCAGTGCTTTTAAATGAAAGTCTTTTCTCAGGAACGCTGGCCTGAAAGGTTCCGGATGCAGGTAAGAAGTTTGATAAATTCTTGGTTTTCACCTTTCTCTTCTCTTCTTTCCTTACAGGTTTTCCAGGATCGAGGCGGGCGTGGCTGGAGACCAGATGCAGGAGCAGACACGGTGAGCGGTCAGCTGCTTGGATGCAGAACAACGCGAAGCGTGAGCTACTGTCTGGGCGTGGCTTAAATAGCCCCCAAAGTAGTTCCAGGTAAGTTTCCTTCCCTGGCCACGCCCGAGTGGAAAAATATTCCCAATGAAAAAATAGTCCCTTTCAGGTCTCAGGGAGGCCTGAATCTTGCAGCATGGTCTGCATCAGGTAAGTGCACAAAACACCTTCCTTTATGAGCCTGGCGCCTATGGCGCCAGGACTGATGTCCAACATGAGCCTGGCGCCTAAGGCGCCAGGACAGAGTCCAAAGAGCCCCTATAAGGGGCCGCTGGGCTTTTACCCGGGGGCATGATGCCTGCTCCCGGGGGGTGCTGGGCCTGACCTGGTGCTCCGGGGGTAGGCATCATGACAGCCATAAAGAACGGGAGAAGAGAATAGGTCGGAAATTAGCCAGAACAGAAGAGTCAAGTGAAGGTTTTATCCAAGAGAGGAACAACAATAGCTTGCTTGAGAACCCCTGGGATGCAGCCTGATTGACAGGAACAATTATATGCATCAGTTAACAGAGCGAGCATACCAGGCATAAGATCTTTAAGAACATCAAGAGGAACAGGATCTGTTGGTTGTATGTATAATTGCACCCTTTGGTCATAGTTATTCTATTTTGTAGTTTTGATCTAAATTGGGCTCATTTTAGGCCCAGTGTAGCGCAAGCAAAATGCATTAAAGCATTATGTAAAGCTTTTATGCATTTTGCTTACGCTGTGCCCCATTTTCAATAAGGTGTATGGCGGTGAGGTGGGGTGGAACACAACTTGTGATTTCACTACCATACCTCCTCTCCATCATACCAGTGCTGCAGCATTTGCACTGCCTTGCATTTTCACACATGCACAAATACTGCAGATCCCAATGGGGTCCAGTGGCTTTATATGCCAGCATAAAGTTGGCAGACCCTAGAGGGAGCCATTGTAAAAGCTGCCTGCCATGTTCCCATGGCAGACAGCATTGACAATTTCAATTAAATGCTGCCTGTCATGCTCGCATGGCAGGCAGCGTTTACTCACTTTACAAGCCAAAATTCAAAAGTGCAGGGAAAAAGGTGGCGTACATGTATGTCCGCTGCCTTTTGCCCTGCACATTTGCTCTCCAACGCAAATGACCACTATTTGGTGGCAGGGAGAGACCTACCTGTATGTTTAGATGTAATGACTCCCCACCACCAATTTACCGGGAACCCGACATTTAGACTGAAAGTGATTTCTTACAAGGACACCAGTATGTTGTCAATGGTACTGCACCTCTCCATTGAACTGCAACCTGCAGATGTCCTTACAATTTATTTTATTGGAGAGGTACAGTACCCTTGACAATATACAGATGTCCTCATAAGAATTCCCATTACGATTGGAGAGGTTTAGGGTCTGATTCATGGAAATGTGTGCAGAAATCCTGCAAGGGGTGTGTGCTGAGAAGGACACAGAGTGTGCCTGCGCGCAGAAAGAAAAATGCGTGCCCCGTGTGTTCATGGAATTTACAGTGCAAAGTCGTAATCCAAGTCGCGGCAGGAACGCCCCCGAAACACCCACAGGCAACCTATGTCTTCAGGTGAAGGCACAACAAAAGTTCAACCTCATGTCTTCGTCAGGTTCTCAGTGTCATGTGGAGGGGCACTTTGCCCACTGGATGGTGAGGGGAAGATGACCATTTAAGTTCTATTATGTTTCAATCAAGGAGTTGGCTAATCAATGATGCACAAAATAAAGCGTAAATTGCAAATATGTCCTGGGGGCTGCCCTGCCCAACCTGCAATACTCACCAGCCACACCTTGCACCTCTGTTCTGTAGTCTTTGCACTTCAGAACAGGTTAAAAGCCTCCCTAGCAGACAGACTCGCTTGCTGAGAAAAGGGGAGCCACCCAGCAAGGTCCAAATTCCCCTAAACTCACAGAAATGCTTGCTTACCATTTCTCAAGCATGTGGAATGTTTAAATGACAGTGCAGTTATTTTTTTCTGGAAACATTGACATTGATTTTCCCATTGAAAAACAATGTTTCAAAACAGGCCTATAATGTTTACTAACAGATAGCATTGCCACACAGTTTTGTTTTTGTGTCTTGAAGACTTGACTGAAAAGCTGCATAATGCATAGATTTTTTAGGCTGACATTTTGCCTACATATACTTGTATTCTTCCATTCCGAATGGGAAAAACAAAGTTACTGTCATACTATTTGTATTTCACATAAGTATTTACATATTTGTCATTTCAGTTTACAATGTGATTTGTGTACAAAATCCCATGAACACACAGAGGACAGTGCTCAAAATCTGGGAGCACTGTCCTCTGTATGTTGGTGGGATTTTGCTTGCACTTCGGATTTCTAGCTCCCCGCTGCCGGCATGCGCCACGTTGCTGACAGTGGGGAGGTAGAAATCTGAAGTGAGAGCAAAATCCGTCAACACATAGAGGACATTTCTCACATGAAGACTGTGCTCTGTGTGTTCGCAGGATTTTGCTCATTCTTCAGATTTCTAGCTCCCCACAGATGGCAACGCGGCGCATGCTGGTAGCTGGGAAGCTAGAAATCCTGAATGCTAGCAAAATCCCACGAACACAAAGAGGACAGTGCTCACGTTGGTGAGGACCTTAAGGCTAAAGACCCTGAGAGCCTCTCCGACGTGAAGACTGTGGTGTTTTTATGTCTTTTTTCTTATTTGAAAAATGCAAGTTTCTTATTTGAACACTTTACAGTTGGTTTAAAAATGGCAGGGAAGGAAAACAACAGAAAGGGAATGCATCAAAGGAAAAAAAAGAGATGGGGTCAGCCAGACAATTTATGTGTGAAGCCGAGCACAAACAGTTGTATTGCGGGTCCATGTGGGGCAAGCATCTGCATGACCCTTCTCAGCTAACAGAGGAAATCATTGAGCCAGTAAGGGTTCAAGCACTGTATGACATGTACCACAACATTGCCAATTTTATGTTGTAAGACAGTGAAACGTTTTAAAACTGATTTTAAAAAAGGACAAGCAACAGCCTTGGCTATATTAAAAAAACAAGGAAATGAAACATAGAAACGACAGAAATAATGACTACTGTTGAAAGTATTATAAATTACTTTAGCTATTTTAAAAAATATTATACTTCCAAGATTCAGTGTATCATTTTATTTGGAAGATGCATGGTATCTTTCCTATTCAAATATGGCTGCTAATTTTGGCTTGTTTCCAGAGAGCTTCCTTAGAGACAGTCATCCAAGATGGCTGCCTTCATGGTAGAGCTCAAAGAACTCAAAGAGTTCCGAGAAGGGCAGGAATGGGTGGGATTAGCAGCTAGCAATAGGGATTAGCATGGCCAAGGCAGGGAATGGGGGGATTCAATAACCTAGCAACTGTCAGGTAAGGACAAAGGCAGTGAATATGGCAAGGGAAATGTGCACAATATCACACAGTGAATATTTTGAGTCAAACAACATACACACAGGAACCAATACTCATATATACTAAAACCCAGGAGTGCAAACAGAGTGTGACAACAATACAAATATATGAAAAGGGATGTGGGGTAAGCACTTAGATGCTCCTTATGACTGCAAGGAAAGTCGGTAAGCTCACAATTGCTATTAAAGGTACTGACAGTGCTAAGCACACGTAGAGGGCAAGCAACGACAGGATCTGTGATCTAACATGCTTGATGGTATTAAATAAGGAACTTAAAAACAGTACTCACGAGGACGAGAAATACCACTTGAATGTCAGCAAGCCCAAACAGGGACCCAGAAAGGCTGTAACAGCAATGGAAGGATAACTAAATACATAAGACTCAAGACAAGGGGCAAGTAGGAATAGTAATTACAGAATAGTGAGGAAAACATAGGCATTCACACAGGAGCTAGCTACAAACACACACCACACATAATAATCAATGGGAAATATATGAAAAGGTGCAATGGAAACATGGAATGGATTCCAAGAGAAGGTAAAGGAACAGGAGCAGGGAAAACGAAATTACAAGGGCAAACTTCCCCCACCTATCCAAGGAAAAAGGCAGGAAGCAAATCTATAAAGAAGAAAGACTAAAGTATAAAGGTTTACAATAGCAAAGGACAAAGTCAAAGAAATATAGAACAGAGGCAAACTGGGCTGCACCAAAAGGGAAAACGCTGAGAAAAGCTGCCAGCTAACAGAGGAAGACAGAAAGGGAATCTGGGAAGCAGAAATCAATTAAGCAAATAAATTCGAAATACTAGGATAAGGAACAAGAAATAGAAACTTGGAACTAGGCACAAGGCTAAGAACTGGGAACAAGAGACCAGTCACAAACAGGAACACTGCATCAATGACCAGCGCTGGACTGAAGCAAACTGAGGCTTTTAAACCTGCTTAACGAGCACATGCCGCAGGTCTGCAGCTTGCTGCACCTGCAGCCACAGGTGTTGCCTATCCTCCACCCAGCCTTGTCCTGCAAGGGTGGAGATGAAACTATGGGCCAGGCATTCTGGGAAGCATAGTCATTTGATTAAAGAAGCATACTGGCTGCCAAAAACCTGGAATGGATCAGGAAGGGAAGTAGCTTGGAAAATAAGGATTTAGCACTCCCAATTCATCACAGCACTGTAGCATATGGTTCGGAAGGAAAGTCCAGTAGGGAATAAACCCCAATTCATGCACCAAAGTGGTGGGAACGGGAGCAAAGGTAAGGAAGCGAATCGTGACAGCAACTGTGTATCCCTCCTCAAATGTCATCTCCATTGGAAAAGCAATACAGACCCTCATTCAAAGCCCATATTTGAAGCTATTATGTTAAAGCTCTTATCTTAATGACAATAGTTTTGGCTTAAAGGTAGCGCTTTCAGCACCACCTAATAGCCCAAATTAAAAAGGGCCTGAAAAGTGTGGCATCAGGAGTTGGTGTTAGGTGGTTGAGAGAAGTGTGTGTCAGAGCAGCGAGGAAGGAAAGAGGAGCTTGGAAAAAGTAAGGGAAACACAATTGAAGGAATAGAGGATTAGACCGAGAGAGGAGGGGGAGGGAGGAGGCTGGAGGAAGTGGGAGCAAAAGAAGGGAAGGAGTAAAGCAGTGAGAATGAGGATGTGAAAGGGTCGGATAAAAATGGAGGAACGGAGATGTTTCAAACAAAATAAAGCAATCAGCAAGATGATTAGACATAATTAGGAGAAGAAGTAGAAAGGAGAAGTGAGGGGAAGGAAGAGCAGAATACAAAAAAGAAAAAATGAAATATTATTTTGGGATAAAAGGGGAAAAAGTGTGTAGCAGTCGAGAGAGAAGGAGTAGATCAGAAAAGCAGAGATGGATTGAGGAGGACGAGAAGAGGAGAGCATTGTGTGGGACATCGAGGAGGAAAGAAAAAGTGTTAACTCGAAACAGAAGGGGGCTTATACCAGAGAGAAAGGAAAGTAGAGAATGAGATGGTCAGGAACGGGGGAAAACCTATAGGAGGTTATTTTCCAACAAATGCAAATTGCATGCAGGGGACCACCAGCGTTTGCACTTGACTGCTGTTGGGTACCCTGTCTACAATCTTAAACATTTTCGTGGTGAAAAGGAAAGACAAAAATCAAGTAAACCCGCCTTTATTCTTTCCTTGTACTCTCCATCTCGTCAAAAATACTGCTTGCAAATTAAGCTTTGCAGGACGCATTTATGAATGTTCTTATGGAATCCACCTACTCTTTAGCAGGTGCTAAATTGAGGTCGATTCCATAGTAATCTATAGGAATTCATATGTTTGGCATCTGCATGAAAATCTCATGTAGGTGTAGGACAAAATACACTGTTAAAGAGGCAGTCAGCTCAGCAGAACTCTCATCGCCTCATCTCAACTTTGTGCCTCTCCTCCACCTTGATCCTCCTGCAAAAAGGAGCAGAGCAGGAAATTGAAGTTTAAAAGCATTATGCCTTGCTTTTACACATCCATTTGCGGATCTGCCTCATTTATACTGGGGCTGATGGTCTAGTGGAGGAGTAGAAAGCCAAGTGATCTCTGCCCGCCTGGCAAAAGGTGAACTCCAGGGCACACAACAATCATCCAAATCACCTGAAAATGTGTGATGCTTGACCTATGTCCAAGCACCCCAGGACACAAGGGTAATGGAGTCAGTATAGCGTATAACTAAAGTGCAACGTCCTGAGATCAGCTACAAAAGTCTAGTAAATATCAGCAGTGATCTAGAAAGAACTGTGAGGTATTTAACAACCCAAAGACTGTCAGTGACATTTATGTTTCTCACCAAGAAGGCAGGTGCAAAGGGAAAGCAGAACCAACTGAGGTCGATGGGTTGAGTAGTTCTATGATATTTAATTTCTCTAGGGTACCCCAGATAGCCCAAATCCCTTGGTTTTATACTGTTGTCGGGGTGATTCTCCCAGGGCCGGCAGAGCCGTCCGCGGACCTCCGGGCTGGGGAGGCCCCAACTCCTCCTGTGTCTCCAAAAGGAGTATGAGACACACACAAGAAGCAAGGCGGTACTGCAGTTTATTATAATAACGGCAGGGATGAGTCTCGGTTCGTATGCATCCCATGAGACTCTCACTCATAGTGGGGCTCGCAAGCCCTTTTTACGGCAGTATGACGCGCTACTCGCGTCACCTGGGAAAGTGAGCACAAAACCTATCGCCACTCTGGATTGGTTCCCCGAGTGGTAGGGTTAGTATAGGTAACATATGGAAAGAAACATTAGTGGGTGAGAATGGGTCAGGTGGTACGCTTGGGTTGTCCCTTGCAGTTGTTACTTTAGAATTGTTACAGAGGGAACCTTGGTGATTGGCCAAGAGTAATGGTGTCAGTATTAAGCCCCCCTGTATTCTGATTGGTTCTCCCGCGAGCCCCCAAGCCTGGGACCATTGCCTTGCCCAGCTCGCGGTGTACCTGTCATTAGCAACAATGTGCAACTATGTGTTTGTGCAGACAATGGACAGGTCCGCTCATGGGTTTGTGGACAGGTCTTTCCCATCGGTGTAGGTGTCCATCTTGCCGCTTCGTTGTTGCAACTTGTGTCCCAGACATGGGACCTTGACGGCTTCCTGTCTCGTGAGTTTGGAACCTTGTCAGTTTGGCTTGGTCACGTGTAGAGAGACTGTAGCTGGAGCAGAATTATGAGCATTAGATTTGTATTTCGTCTCTGAGGGCTTGGCACTTACAGGTGTAACCTTGGTGCTGGGATCGCGGCATGCGAGTTGCAACATCGTGGCCTTGGCTGTGTGCTCTCGCTGGAGGCTCGTCCTGCATGGTCAGCACTTGTACTCTTGTTCTGAGAGGATTTTCATTGCGAGGCTTCTGCCTGGGGACTCTTGCTTGCGGCCTACACGGGCCTAGTTCATGGGTGGCGGTACATAATCCATAGCATGGAGATCGCGGGGCGACAAAGTGTCACATGCAGTATTAGATATACATGGTGGTGTCGTCATAGGGATGGGTGGCGGAAGAAGCCTCAGCAAGCATGTACACGAGCTCTTCGGCGTCTTGCGTTTCTGCGGTTCTGTAAAAAGGCCTATGTAAAGAAAAATAACAATGATGTTCGTCAGTGGGTGTGTCAGTCACCTACGTCATAGCACTGAGTATGTTCTTCGTGTAGGTTGGTGTGTGAGTGACCAGTGTGCATGGTGGCACGTGTGTTCTCGTCTGTTGGCTATGTCGTTATGGCATCTCTAACGATGTGGCTACTTGTGGCTGTTGTTCTTAGTCGAGCTCATCATGTCGCAGGCGTCGGCTTGAGCTTGGCGTGCTGGTGGGCATTCTCCTCTTATGTGTAAGTTTCTGAACCAGGGTATTTTATTATCTGGTAAATAGACAAACTCGTCTCGTGGGGGGTGTCTGGGCCGTGATCTTCTAGGCCATGGTCTGGATGAGATTGGGGGGAGGGTCTTGTCCCATTCTCCCACTTTAGTCCCCCCTCTGGTCGACGTGTCGACCACAAACTCATCCTTTTCCTTATCTCCTTTCACTCTCCATATTTTAGTTATTCCAGCCAAATGCCCATAGTGGTTGACGTTATCTTCAAAATACCAGTACATGTAAACGCAGCCGCTGCCAGGTTTGCAGTATACCCATCTTCAAACATAGCTCCTCGGGTTCCTTGGGTTCTCCACCTTCACAGATGGCGGATCCATATGGTTGTCAAGGATCTGTTTGCGCAGCCTCTCTCTTTCCTTTATTATCATGTTGGTGTGCTTTCCATCATCGGCTGGCAGTAAGGCGTGCATGCCTACCATCTCCATTATTTCGTCTGTTGTACGTGCTTTTCTAGCTTTCCAAAATTTTATTACGATCAACACAGCTGCAGCCAATATTATGCATCCTACTATTATCTTCAGCCCATCTGATAGCCATGAAGGCATCCATGGCCAGAGGAACGAAAACCAGCTGCCGTCTTTTTCTACTCCTTTACTTTCTTCCACCATTTTGGAGTGCATCAAGGCAAGTTGTGATACTGCTTCAGTAAGTGTTCCATTGTCTGCGTCATTAGCAGGACTGAATGCGCAACATGATTGCCCTATTTTTGCACAAACTCCTCCTTCCATTGCCGTGAGAAGGTCTAGCACATACCTGTTTTGCAGTGCTACCATTCTTACCGCTCTCAGTTCTTCTTTTATTACGTTGAATCCGTTTACTGTCGAATTTATTGTCATTATCAGCTCCCATCTGGTGATCTGCAACCATTTTGCATTTGCATATGCCTGTAGTCCTGGGTGTATTATCTATGAGAAGAACATTGCTGCTCTGCTGAATAGTATGTGTTCTGGTAGGATGGAGCTGAGAGCTGTTTCTGATCTTCCCCCCAGGTAGTTTCCCGTCAGGTGTTCTCCTTGTCTTTTCACTCTTGCCAAAACGTTATTGTTGTTGTTCTCGTTACCTTCTTCTATGTCTACTGATCTTTTCCTTCTCTTGTTTCCTTCGTCCATCTGGGGAAAGTTGGCCATGTTGACGTATTTCTGAGGCACAACCAGGGATGGCACATTGATGTGCACCATAGTGCATATTCCATTCCATGATGAAGGCAAGGTGTGGTACGCCTCATCGCCGCAGGCCCAATAGTGGTCCATTATGACTGCTGTGCCGGCACCCCCCTCTGGTATTTCTATCGTGTTTTCACAGTTGGTGTAATATCCCACATCCCCATCGCCGTTGTGTTGATAGCACAGTGCAGGTGTTGTGAGCGTTAGTATAGTTATTGGATCTTCGTCCTTCTCCAGCCATGTTAACATCGGTACATATTTTCCCCACGTCGTCCAACATCTGTCGTTGTGCTCTTTTATGGTGGTAATATTTTCTCTTGTTACCATGTTGCTCCCAACCACTCCTATTTCCCACCCTTCATTCGTATATATTTTCCCAGTTATAGTTATTAGAGGTCTTTCCCAACACCCTTGTTCACCAGCAAACTTCTTTTGCATATCAATCGCACGGCAGGTATTGTAACGTTACTTTCTTCGTTTCTCCTTTTTCGGGGCCATCTGTCATGTATCTGAAAGCTTCAGTATGGAGGCTTTGTTTGTGGTACATCAAATATGTTTTGATGAAATTATCTTTATATGGATATGTATCCCTTGATTTCCATTGAAGTGTCACCACTGTCCCTTGAAACCGTCCTTTTGTTTGAAAGAGTGCCAAATATATCAGGCATTCCACTGTCTTTGCTGGTACTTCAGTGGCTACAAATATTCTTGATGCGCTAATAGCGTATGGGATCAACGAGCAAACATAGCAGTTGTCCTCAGTTGTCTGCTTACCAATTTTGGTCATGTACTGATACCACATGTTGTTCGAGACGTGTGCTGAGTCTGTGAGGTATGTCTCAATTTCCTTATCATCTCCATATGTGCTGCGTTTAACCCTACGTTTCTTTCCTTCTGGGGTTGCTTATACCACCTGACACCGTACCTGTTGCAGCAGTGGGAGGGGGTAAGTTAGTTTTGGGTACAGTCGTCATATCATAAGCATAGTGTTTCTGCCAGACAGAGGCAGCCAATAGACCAGTGACAACCAACACACCTATGAACTTTATTACAATAGCTAATTTCACTGGCATTTTGTTCTTACCTTTGCTGCTGTCCTGCAGCTTATTCTTGTGATGTTAAAGATGCCCGCCTGAAAGTTCTGAAAATTTGCGTTTTTTGGTTCGTTTTCTGTTAGTCAAGCTCTCCCTATCACGGAGAGCGAAAAGCTGCTCTCACGCTAATCTAAGTGACCTATCTCTCAGAGCTGGTAAGTGCTCGTGGAGATGTGGGAATGATTGTTCTATGGCCAAAAAGAACATGTTGTAGTACGTGCGTACCCTTCTCTTTTTTAGATACTTTGGTCTCTTTATATGGTATACAAATTGGTGTGACAGGGCCTCAGGGGTGTTATCATCTGTGGGTAGCATCTACTCCTGGGCACAACACAACTTTAGTTTACTTCACTTTTTATACAACACAGTAATACGCGATACCTGCATGTGCGAGAAAAAGAAAGAGAGCATACATGTGTTTATATGTGTGTGCAGCATTCAAGTTAGACAATGTCCGTTATTTGGTGATGATATGGATGGGGTTGGGGCAGAGGTTTGTTTGCTTTGAGATCTGGTGACCATGGGGTGGGCAATGAGCGATTGTCCGAAGTCTACGGCTGTGGTTATGGCTGGGGAGGGGTCAGGGGCAGTGTCACAATTGTCCTTTGTTGCTGTTGCTGTGTCTTTGTCTGTCGTTGGTATTGCTGATGCTGTTGTTGGTGTGGTGGCCCTGTCATCAACGCGAGGGCGGGTCTGGCCTTTGTAGGGTTTGACGTCGTGGAGGTGGTTCCAAACTCTCTTGTCGGCTAGTTTAACGGCTCCGACAGCCACTGCTTCCACCAAGTGGGGCCCATGAATCTGGGGCTGTTCCACTTCCTGTTGAAATTGCGGAGGAGTATGTTGTCTCCTTCCGCAATAGTCCACTTTTTTTGCTGCTCTTGGTCTTTGTTTGTTTCTTCTGCTTGGGTGATCTTCGACCCGCCCCACGTGCGCTCAGCTGTTGAGAGATAAAGGCAACACTAGTAATCAAGGAAGACACGTAGTCATACATTTCATCTCCAAAAACATTTGCAGGTTTTTCGTGGTCGGTGAAGGCCCTTGATGTTGGCGTTAATGGAAGGCGCATCTCACGCCCAGTCACCACCTCGTGGGGAGTGAGGTGGTGATCGGATCCTGGCCTATTTTTTTAGCTCAAACAGAGCCAAGGGGAGGCAGTACAACCAGCTTTTCTTAGTTGTCTGCTGTATTTTGGCAATCGCTTTTTTTAGCAGGCCATTCAGGCTTTCACATACAACATTGGCCTGCAGGTGGTATGCACATGCATGCAAACTTATGTTTAATGCCAATCATTGCAGTTATGTGCTCGAAAATTTCATTAGCAAAGTGTGGGCCATTGTCTGACCGCAACACTTCGCAAACTCCCCACCGTGGGAAAACCTCTCTCACTAAAAATCTAGCTGCTCTGAATGCGTCCGCATGAGAGCAGGGTCCAGCCTCAATCCACCTTGAAAATGGACACACCACTACAATCATGTATCTTTGTCCTTGATATACGTTGATCATGTCAACATAGTCAATGTGTAAGTGCAGAAAGGGGTATAGTACCTTTTACCAGTTGCAGTGTGTGACCGGCTGTAAACTGTTGGCACGTTAAGCTATTGCTGATAAATGCTGCAACATGTGAATTTAGCTCAGGCAAAACCAAGCTTCCTTTATCCGTGCTGCAATCACCTCCTTTCCTGTGTGCGCTGGATGGTGTAGCTGAGCTAGGGCTGTTTTAGTAATGCTAGGGGCATCACTACCTTTCCTGTATTGCTCTGACGCCACAATGCATCTGTAGGTGACATTGTGCGTCCTCTTTTTACCCATAGTTCATTTTCTGCCATAGGTGCTGCTGCCTGTAATTCTAGTATCTGCATTTCAGGGATGTGTGTATACCCATCCTTCATCAACATTTGTCTCACTCCCATCCTCCCCCTATCTTTTTCTTTTTCTGGAGGGGTCCACATTTCTCCAAAATACACAGCATGCTTGGCATGTGCATTTTCTGTTTTGTTACCTTTTGAGATAGGGTCATCCCCATGGGGGTGGGCCTGACACTTAACCAGAGCTATCTCTTTCGGGTCATTAATTACTTCAATTAGTTCTGCTAGTAATAGAGCATGTTGTACTGGCGTACCATCTGCTCTTCTGAATCCTCTCCTCTGCCATTTTATTAATCCTGAGTAGACTGTTGACGTTGACGTATGCACTGTCAGAGTATATCGTCACTCTTTTATCAAAACTCTCCCTTAATGCCAATATTAGGGCCACTAGCTCTGCGGCTTGTGCCGAATAATGTTGGGGTAGTTGGACACATTTTACCGGTACATACATTCAGTCTTCCGTCAACCTAACCACTGCTGCTCCTGTCCTTCTAACACCATCGCGTTGGTCTATCGTCGATGACCCATCAATGTACATTATTCACCCCCCTGCTAGGGCATTTTCCTCAACTCTTCTTGTGCTAGAGTAAAGTTCAATGGCTTGTGTGCAGTCATGAGCGTAGTCACCCTCCTCAACTACCTCAGCTATGAATCTTGCCGGGTTCAAATTGCTGCACCTTACAATTGTCAATTCTGGCATGGAAAGAATACTTTCATAACCTGAAGCTCTCTGGGTGGTCAGTGTGGATTTAGGCTTGTTCAAAATGGCAAAGAGGGCATGTTCCACGAATAGTGTGGTCGGGCACCCCATTGTTATAGATGATGATATTTCCACCGCAAAAGCTGAGGCGGCCAGGCTTTGTTTGCAAGGGAAGTGGCCTAACATTACAGGGTCCAAGTGTCCGCTGTAGAAGGCTACGGGCTTGTGGCCCATGCTTGTTTTCTGTGTCAGTACTGCCTTCATTACTGCTGAGTCGCAATGTGAAAAAATAAAAAATTGGTGTTCATAGTTCGGCGTGGCTAGCACAGGCGCTGTAGATATAGCATGTTTCAATTCATCAAACGCCTCTTTCATTTCTCTTGTCCACCCCAACTTTTTGTCCCATTTTTGTGCATCTCTGAGGGCCTCAAGCAGGGGTCCTATGTAAGAACTGTAGTCAAAAACCCACTCCCTGCAATAGTTGCATAGGCCCAGAAATTGCTGTAGTTCTCTCACTGTCTGTGGTTGTGGTGTGTTGGTTATAGCTTGTGCTCTTTGTGGCGCGATGTTCCTTCCATGCTGAGAGATAAGTTGGCCAATGTACAGTACCTATTCCTGACAGTACTGTAACTTTTCTTTGTCCACCTTGTACCCCTTCTCAGCCAACACTGTGAGCATCTTTACTGAGTCTTTCCTACATCTTTCTTCAGTGGTGCTGCAAATGATGATGTCCTCAATGTATTGCAGCACCATGCTCTCCATTTCGATATTCCCTAAATCCATCTGTATTATTCTGTTGAAGATGGATGGTGACTCACAGTACCCTTGAGGCAGCCTTGTATGTTTCCATTTTGCGTTCCTGTATGTGAAGCTTGTGAGGTCTTATGATATGATATGATATGATATGGCATTTGTAATGCGCCTATACACAAGTGTTTCGAGGCGCGATGAGGTGGGGGGGGACACGGGGAGACAGACAATGATCCTACTAGGCCAGGTGTCATTCAGATCGCGCAAGTGCAAGGGTAGAAGGGAAGGGAAAAGTGCAGGGGGGAAAGGGAGAGGGGAAAGTGCAGTACAGGGTTAATAGGATACAGGATAAATAACAAGGGCCAGCTAGTGGCAAGTGCGAGGTAAGTGCAGACAAGTGCTGGGAAGGGGGGTTGTAGGGATACAGACAGTCGTGCAGTCTTGTGAATCTGGGTGTAGAGGTATTAAGAAAAAGTTGTTTTCGAGGTCAATTACGGTAAACCGTGATGCCTCTGCTGGTATTCCACATAGTATTGTGGCTGGGTTTGCTGCTATGGGGTACTCTGCTTCTACAATGTAATTCGAGTGCCTAAGGTCCTGGATGAAACGCCAAGACCCTCCTTTTGCTTTGCGCACTGGGTACACGGCTGTGTTACATGGTGACTCTGATGGTACTAATATGCCGTTGCTTATCAATGCTGTTATTGTTTCATATATGCCCTCGTCTGCCTCCTTTGATAGTGGGTACTGCTTTACCCGAGGTAATATTGCTCCCTTTTACAATTTTATTTTTACTCCTCCAATGCTCTTTATGCAGCCCATGTCATATGGACTGGTGGTCCACAGTGATGCTGGTACTTTTGCCATGTCTTCCTAATAAAATGGTACTTGTGTGGATGCAGGAGCCTCTAGTGCCATTGCCATTATTAGTGCCACTTGCTTGTATGTCACCCGTAGCCAGATGTCAACACTCATCATAAACACCATCTCTCCTTCTTTATTGTCGGAGAAGAGCTCCTCATCAGACACCTGTGTGAGCCTGCACCCCTCAGCCAGTGCTATTACTGCTCTCCAGGCCCTCCCCTCTATGTCTTGGGCATGTACTGAGATGTAATCTGCAGTTGCCATGATGCTCTTGATGCTCACTGAAATTATCTTCCCCTCCGGTTCACTTGCCGGGGTCTCTGGTCCGAACAAGTATGCTGCTGGCCTCCTCCAAATCTTGCCCTCAATCCCAGGCATCCATGCAAATGCCATGTCTGTCCCATATTGAAATAGTTCTCCATCTACCGGTTCAGCCCGAGCCACTGTTTGGCCACAGTAAGCTTGCAATATTTGTCGGGCTGTGAGCATGTTTATTCCTGGCGTGGAGCAGATTATGCCGTTCTGCGTGAAGGAAATTGTCATATTCAATCTGCTCATTATGTCCCTCCCAAGAATGTTCACTGGTGACTGCTTCGAATACAGGAACGGGAGAGACATATCATGATCTCCTATAGATAAGGCGATGTTATCAGTGAAGGGAACCAACCCTCGAGCCCCAGGCCTCCCCTGACAGTTTAAATTTACCCTCCCTTTTGCAGGACTTGGTGGCCCCGGTGTCAACAAGGAAGGAAACATTTTTGTCACCTATCGCTACCTGTATGCGTGGCTCCTCCTCAGTGTTAGGTGTTGCCGATAGGATGGGACACATCAAAGACATCTGTGGGCTGTCCTATTGTGGATATAGTGACTGACCACTACCTGTGTAAGGTTTATGCCCCAATATGGTCACCTTCCCCAACTGTGTTTGTTGTAGTTGTGTACCAGTAGTTGACACCTAATTGTCTTGTATCTGGGTGAGCTGCTGTGTTAGTTGTACATGGTGCTGTTGTGTTACTACTACCTGTTGTTTTGGCAGTGTGTATGCCTGTACCTGTTGTTGTGGTGCAGCGTGTGGTTGTGCCTGTGATTGTGGTGCAGTATGCTGTTGTATCTGTTGCTGTGGTTGTTGCGTGGACGCTTGTTGTTGCGGGGTGCACTGTTGTGTTCCTTGCTGCTGTTGGTAAACTAGCTGCTCCCCCATATGCCCTTGTTGCCCCTGATCCCCCCAAGCCGGTGAGGTGGGTCTCATTCTACATGTGCGCGACATGTGTCCCACCATTCCACAAACCATACATGTTGGTGGCTCCCTGGCCTGCCATGGAAAGTTCCCTGTGTTATCCTGATACCCTTGCTGCCCGTTTGAGTAGTATCCCTATAATGTCCCCCCTTGTTGCTTTCCCATTTGCGTGTATCCCCCTGCTGTTTTTGCCGTGTAGGGTGGGGGCGGGGGCATTTGTTGTGTTATTATTTGCTCTGGCTGCTGAATTTGTGCTACATGTTGTTGTGTCGTGCCTTGTGCAACTATGGCCTGAGTAGGTGCTGGTGTGGCTACCACGGGTGTTGTCAATAGTGCTCCCTCCATGGTGTATTTGGATAGCTTCTTCTGTACCAGTTTTGCCTCCTCTGCCTTCCTACCTTCCTCCTTGTGTTTCATCTTTTCCTGCCACATCCTACAGTGATTCACTATAGTTAGCTGTATTTCTGGCAAAGCTTTAACTTCCATCCCCACACTTTTCTTCAGCTGTTTCTGAACTGGTTCGGGGAGACCTTGTATTAGTATGTATTAGAAAATTGCTAATGTTTTATCCCACGGTTCCCGAGTTTCCAAGCGCCACTTCTCCTGAATCTCCTGGATGTAATCAATAGGATCTTCATTCTCATGCATTTTGCGTGAGGTAATTGCTCCTATGTCTGATGTGTCTGGATACTGAACCCTTAATGCCTGCCACAGCGTGTGCCTACAGTTGGCAAATGGTGCCCCATCATGTGACGCTTCTGTTACTGTGACCCCTGGAAAGCCTGCCCTTCTCCAGATGTCATCTGCAGCATCCCCTAATATTGATATTAGGAACCCTTTCACGTCCCCCACCGCTAGTTTCTGTCTGACAATGTGTTTCTCCATTTCATATATCCATTTCCCAGCTCCCCCACTTAGGGAGGGGAGTCTGCACTTTATGTTTTCCTTGTCAGCATGCTTCCATGGGACATATTGTGGTCTGGCCCCTCCCCTTTCTAGGAGTGGCATTAAGTTCCCCCCCTTTGTTTCCCCTAATGCTCGTGGGGCTATATCAGTGTACTCATCCTCTTCCTCCGTGTCATGTGATCCTATCATTAGATCATTACAGTTATCTGCTCTGTCGTCCCATTCATTTTCCCTCCCTCTTGTGTTACCCTCGTGTTTCACCACGGGCGTGCTCGTCCTTTCTTCCTGTCTACGTCCCGGGAGATCTCTGAGTCTGTCAACATATGGAGTGTGCTGTGGGCGTGGTGTTGGTGAGCGAAGTGGGCGCGGCGTTGGTGTTACTGAATGTGGCGTTCTCCCTGCTACTTCTCTTACCTGTTCTTCACTCATATTTTACTCCTCCCTTTTCCCGCATGCCCGAGGTGACTCGCAATTTACCCGTGTGATGTACAGTTTATCTAAGCTTTCCCTATTGTCATCTCCTCCATTCTTTCCCGAACATCCTTCCTCCTCGCTGCAAAAATCATCAAGGAAAGACAATCTCCAGTCGGTCAGTTTTCCCCCCACTGTAACCGTCTTTAAATCGATCAAGTTCTCTTCGTTATGTTCTCCTCTTTTAACAGTTGTTCCCTTTGTTGATGTTGTAGGTACCTCCGAGTCCTGGCGAGTGTAAATTCTTACTTCATGCTCCATTCTCCTACCACCTATCTCCCTTCCCTCGATTCCCAATACTTCACCCCTATTTCCTCTCTCTTCTTGCGTAATTCCTTCATTACTTCATTACTTACCTTCTCCAGTATCTTTTCGTCTTCTTCCCATCTTCCCCAGTTTGTCCCTCCTCTTTTCAATATGCTCTCTATTACTTTACCTTCTTCATATTTCTGGGCGCTTTCAGACAATATTTTCATTTTCCACATTTCCATTTCCGTTTCCTTTTCCTCCTCCTTCCTTTTCATTTCCCGCTGCTCCATACGTGACACCCTCTCTGCTATCGATTTTCATCCTTTCCGTTTCCTTCTTTCTCTCCTCCAATCTCTCCCTCATCCACTCCTGTTCCTCCCTACTCTCTTTTCTTTCCTTCTTCCTTCCCTGTGTTTCTTGCTCGTACTGTCTAGTCAGGTCACTTCGTACTTCTCTCAGCTTGGCCAACCTTTTCTCCAACATCTCTTCCTCTGCTTGTGACAGTCACCCTTCCTCTGCGTTACTCGCCTCAGTCCCTTTCTGTGTTTTGTCCATTTCTTCCTCTTTCGTTTTCCTCATTGCATCCTCCTCCTCCCTTGTTAGTGTCCCTCTGAGCTTTAGGAGTACCTGTGCTGCTATCCACTCATCTGGTCCTATGCTTGCAACGTGTTCTCCACTTTCCTTCCCTCCCCCTGTGCCGAACTGTGTTGTGTTTAATCCTAACGTGCCCGCCGCTGCCGCCGCCCCCCTCTGGTAGCTATCATTAGGGGCGTAAGGTGGAGGGCTGTACGCGGGGTTTGAATATCCCTCAGCAGCTGTTAATTGTGGCCTGGCGGCTTCTCTTAATTCCGTCACTGGCTACAATCCTCCTTCCTCCTTCTTTACTACTTTCACCAGAGGCGTATCGTCTGTCCCTTCCTTCTCCATTTTTACTTCTGATACTGCAACCGATCCTCCTTCCTCCTTCATGCCCTCCTTCACTCGTGGTGAATTGCTGCTCGCCGTGCCCACGTCCCCTTCTTCTTCCTTCACCTCTTTACCTTCCTTTGTTTCTTTGCTCCCCTTCTCCTCTCTTGCCCCTTCCATAGTAAACATCCCTGTTGCTCCTGGCCTGGATCCCTGGAACATTCTCCACAAGTTAAATAAATATCTCTACATGATGAGCTTATTTCTTCCCCTTGTACGTGTTATGTATGTATGTCAATAGCGAGTGGTGGACGTATGGGTCAAAACTGCCGTTAGGCGGCCATGGTGTCGTCATTTTGTTGTCTGTTCCTTGTGTCCAGTCTATACTATACTTGATAAGCTTCTCCTTGTAAGGTGATAGTGTCTTGCAAATATGTTGGATGGGGGTAGTTAGCGTGTTCCCCCACTCTCCGGACTCTGACCCGTGGGACATTGTTATGTTATACTTCAACTTTTTTCAGCAACCACCGTCTTTACCTGTCCCCGTAAATTGGGGTCTTCCGACCGTCCGCTGAAAGGTAATACAATTGCTGATATACAGTTCTTTTCCTCTATTGTGTTTCCTCCTCTGATATCTCTCGTATGGCCCCCTGCGTCTGCGGTGTACGTAGCCCCCTGCGGCTGCTTGCCCTGTGTGAAGTGCTGATAAAGCCGCCCCACCTCTCCATTTTTTTTTTTTTGAGAACTTCTCCCTCCTCTTTTGAACCACCTTGCTCAACGTGACCGGCGTTCTCCATGCGCGGCCACTTTTCCCCTTTTCGCCCTCCCCTTATCGAGGGTTGCCGGCGTTCTCTGTGCGCGGTCTCCCCACCTCTTCTATGCCGCCCTTATCCCGATACTTATCCCCTGGCCACCCCTTGGTCAATACGGTGTGGCCGCGGTGACCTATGGAAGCCCTATGGGTGACGTCACCAACTTCTTCAAACTATTACTGGTAAGAAACTCTTATAACATTAATGGAGCATGCAATATGTTTTCTACTTTTGCCGTCGTCGACCCCACAGCTGTCCTCTCGCTATGCCCGGAGCAAGGTACTCAACAAAAAACTCTTATAATCGGACTGCACATGCTGCGTCGCCTCGCATGTGATATGCCCCTCACCAGGGGAGCTTAACCAGCCAATTATTCTCCGCACTTGGCAACAACCTAGCTACCACCTACAGGAAAACGTCATCTACCTAACAAGTTTTACACTGAATCAGTAGGGATCCTCGTTTATTCATTGATCAAAACTCCAATTCATAGGAAAGCCACACACTCCTTTTACAAGTGCCAGCGATCTAGACAAATCAGTGCCTTCGAACAACCGCACGTGGTGCCTTTTGGCTCCACCCACCCTGCTCTGTGACGTGATAGAAGATGGCCTTCGTGCCTGTCCCGCTACCGCTCACTCGTCTGTCAACACTTATCAATCAAATCCATGCAACACACCGTAAAAACCCCTCCCGCCGCCCTTATTACAATTCCTCCCCCCTCCCTCACAATGTCACATTGCTTGTTGGGTGTGTCATACTCACCAAGTTCCCTTGATGCGGGGCCGCTCGACTGCGTGCACCCCTCCAAGCGGCTCACCACCTCCCCTCGTTTGGACCACATCTGGACACTCGCCAACCGCGGGCGGGATACTTCTCAATCAGCTCCCGAGGGCCAATATCCGGATTGCGCTGTCCGGTCTTCTCGCAGTTCCGTGATGGTCCTGTAGTCCTCAAAAGGGGGCAACGGCAGAGGGGGCCGCACTTCCGGGTCACCTCGCTGCAAGGGCCTTGGACTTGTATTACCAGGCCAATGGACACCAACCGATATTTTAGCAGTGCCTCCAGCTTGTCGGGGTGATTCTCCCGGGGCCGGCAGAGCCGCCCTCGGACCTGCGGGCTGAGAGACCCCAACTCCTCCCGTGTCCCCAAAAGGAGTATGAGACACACACAAGAAGCAAGGCAGTACTGCAGTTTATTATAATAACGGCAGGGATGAGTCTTGGTTCGTATGCATCCGATGAGACTCTCACTCGTAGTGGGGCTCACAGGCCCTTTTTATGGCAGTATGACACGCTACTCGCGTCACCTGGAAAAGTTAGCACAAAACCTATCGCCACTCTGGATTGGTTCTCCGAGTGGTAGGGTTAGTATAGGTAACATATGGAAAGAAATATTAGTGGATGAGAATGGGTCAGGTGGTACGCTTGGGTTGTCCCTTGCAGTTGTTACTTTAGAATTGTTACAGAGGGAACCTTGGTGATTGGCCAAGAGTAATGGGGTCAGTAATAAGCCCCCCTGTATTCTGATTGGTTCTCCCGCAAGCCCCCAAGCCTGGGACCATTGCCGTTCCCAGCTCGCGGTATACCTGTCATTAGCAACAATGTGCAACTATGTGTTTGTGCAGACAATGGTCAGGGCTGCTCATGGGCTTGTGAACAGGTCTTTCCCATTGCTGTAGGTGTCCATCTTGCCGCTTCGTTGTTGCAACTTGTGTCCCAGACGTGGGACCCTGGCGGCTTCCTGTCCCGTGAGCTTGGCACCTTGTCAGTTCGGCTTGGTCACGTGTGGAGAGACCGTAGCTGGAGCAGAATTATGAGCATTAGATTTGTATTTCGTCTCTGAGGTCTTGGCACTTACAGGTGTAACCTTGGCTCTGGGCTCGCGGCATGCGAGTTGCAACATCGTGGCCTTGGCTGTGTGCTCTCACTGGCGGCTCGTCCTGCATGGTCAGCACTTGTACTCTTGTTCTGAGAGGATTTTCATTGCGAGGCTTCTGCCTGGGGACTCTTGCTTGCGGCCTACACGGGCCTAGTTCATGGGTGGCGGTACATAATCCATAGCATGGAGATCGAGGGCGACAGAGTGTCACACTCAACATTAGATATACATGGTGGTGTCGTCATAGGGATGGGTGGCGGAAGAAGCGTCAGCAAGCATGTCCATAAGCTCTTCGGCGTCTTGCGTTTCTGCAGTGCTGTTAAAAGGCCTATGTAAAGAAAAATAACAACAATGCACGTCAGTGAGTGTGTCAGTCACCTACGTCATAGCACTGAGTATGTTCTTCATGTAGGTTGGTGTGTGAGTGACCAGTGTGCATGGTGGCACGTGTGTTCTCGTCTGTTGGCTATGTCGTTATGGCATCTCTAACGATGTGGATACTTGTGGCTGTTGTTCTTAGTCGAGCTCATCCATGTCGCAGGCGTCAGCTTGAGCTTTGGGTGCTGGTGGGCATGCTCCTCTTATGTGTAAGTTTCTGAACCAGGGTTTTTTATCATCTGGTAAATAGACAAACTCGTCTCGTGGGGGGTGTCTGGGCCGTGATCGTCTAGGCCATGTTCTGGATGAGATTGGGGGGAGGGTCTTGTCCCATTCTCCCACTTCACTGTTTAATAGATGCCCTTGCACAGTCTAAAGTGCAAAGGTTTGCCAATTCATGGAATTCAAAAATATTGTAAAAAGAGGAAAAATGAAAATCCCCACAGAACGTTCTTAGCTTCAGAAAGGGTCTCAGCCTTAAAACCCTGTGCTTCCTCTGTAAAATCGGCACCACCGGAGCAATAATACAAATAACATTAGCTTTTGTTGTATATTGCTCTTCTTGGCAGGCAGAGTCCTACTTAGACTGTAAACATACTTGCTCTTATTTCCTAGTTAAATGTTACTCAATGTGTGAAAATCAATGATTTAGGGCTTAGATGGCCATGCCAGGATTCAACTTGTGAAATGCCGGCTTTCCCTGTGGCAACAGTGAGTGTATAACCTGTGAGCTATGTGGAGGATAAATATAGACAGAAACTGTAAAGGGGCAAGCAAAATATAAACTTTGACATACAAAAGGATAAAATGAACTGAAAGAGATAACAGAAAAAGACCAGATAGATCCTGAGAAAAGCTGCAAAAACCCCTCCCCGTATATCAAAACGATGGCTATCAGTTAAGAAAAATTCAGAGGTAAGCAGTATATCCTTACCCTGCTACGCACTACCCATCACCACTACCTCTGCGAACCTAGTCCCCTACCTCTATCATTTAGGTTATTCCACTATGGGGAACAACAAAAACTGATGTTTTTGAGGACGACTACATTGGTTGAAACACGTGTCTGCTGTGACCGCAATAAATCACTTTCCACATTATTGGATTTCTTGCTTATTCAAGGACACTTGAGCTTTCATCTTACTATTGAGGATCTGACCATTCTAATACCGAGTCCTCTGCGCACTGTAACTGCACAAACTTTACCGCTTCCAAAAGTAAAATTCATATCTTATTGCCTTGGAAGCTATTTTTAAAGATTCTGGTCACTTAGTTCTAATTCGATCAACGGTTTTGTCTTTGTTTGCTGAAATCCCTGCATTACCTTTCATTGATTCTCATGACCTACACCAGTAGACTATGTGGCTGATACTAGAACTGTTTTGGTGATTTTACATGTGTTTTCTGAGTTCATTTTCAATCTGATTTTGCAGGAAATTGAATCCTTTTTGGGCCTAGTGAAGAGAGCCAGATGCATGTGGCCCTCATTTCGCCGGTCCCTCCCTCGTCGCAACGTTACAGGAATGAAAGGTGTACATTGTTCCTGGCCCCGTCCTCCCCATCACTACTGTATCACAGATGCGAGAAACGCTATCATCTCAGACAACCATACAGACCCTACCCAGATGATGTAGTAGAGGAGATAAACTTGCAGACGATGGAGCGATTGGACTGCCTGTGACCGTGCAGGGAGCCTATGACATCACGACTAGGACCAAGACATAAATGCATTTGACACGAAACATATACTCTTCCATCATGAAGGTACACAGTCAAAAGGCCACATTGTACATAGACACGAAGAACATGCTTTGAGCCACTATAATAGATGACAAATACCCTTTTGCTATGCTGGAACACAAGACACACAAGAATAAACATGAGGCTTGCACAATGCAGAACGTAGGTAACATAAGTAGCCATGAAAATCAAGATGGAAGATGTGGCCACAGTGAAATGGATCGAATGCACTGGGAAGGCTCAAGGACGAAGGGAGAGGTCTAACTCACTGATTTAGCAGTACTACATAGACCAGACTGCTTATGCATCCCATGTACATATTGTTTGTTTGTTTGTTTGTTTGGTTATTAATGTATATAGTGCGCCTGGCCCGTAGGTATATTATTGCCAAGGCTATCAAGGGAGGGAGACAGACAAGGGAAGACATAAGGAACAGTCTTCTTAGATAAGAAACAAATGTTGCTGGAAGGTCAGAGCCACACCACATCAGACTAAATGTGACTGAAAGGTAGCTCAAACAAGGCTCTACAGGACAGGGAAGTTATGGCAGCTGCATGTATACAT
Organism: Ambystoma mexicanum; assembly: GCF_040938575.1. Taxonomy (NCBI): domain Eukaryota; kingdom Metazoa; phylum Chordata; class Amphibia; order Caudata; family Ambystomatidae; genus Ambystoma; species Ambystoma mexicanum. The sequence goes on from NC_090922.1 coordinate 1,410,868,096, forward strand.
CCTTGTAAATGTTGAACAGGAAAATCAAGCCTGTGGTCTCTACATATGTGATATGAGACAGAGGGACAAAGCATATTCATTCGAGCCAGACAGAGACCATCATTCCCATCCATCTTAGGACAGACGATACAAAGTAATACTAGGTTGAAAGCTAAATGTCCTGACTCAAGGCCTAGATCAGAGATGGTAACCGTATTGGTACAGACAGCACCTTTGTGGCCATTCTCACCTTGAATTGTTACTCATGGGCTGGTAGACTTCCAAGACCCCCACTGACCAATCCCTACTGGCCTCCATGCCAATTCACACTGTGTTGCATCGACCAGTTATAATGCACTAACCTGACATGCCTTTATTTGCAACATTTACAAGGTGGTCACAGATGGAGCAACCACATAATGTGTAACCAATCAGAACACTAACCCTATATAGATGCTATATGTAGTTTACCCCACTAACCAACACCAGTACACCGTAGGTTTTGTGGAATAACCTGTCATCATCAGCATCAGGCTTTTATTCGACAGTTTTCTATTTTGCAGAATACATAATAACGTCTGACAGCATCACCCTTTATGGACTGTTGACAAGCCTGTAACCAGTCGAGAGCATTGGAAATCCTGAGATGCCCATTACTGTCCCTGATTTGCGAGATCTTGTTAATTAAGCAATGATTTTTTCACATTTATGGACTTTCTGTTTCTTGGGTGTGGGGATTTTCACCGAACCACACCTCTTCCTTTTACATTGTGGTCTTTCTCACTCTTCACTACACTAGGTTTTGATGTTTATATATACAGACCTCCTCCTGATTTGAGTAGTGGATGAAAGACATCTATTGTTCCCACTCCTCATCAAAATAAAAGAGTTGGCAAGCTACAATGTAGTGTTTTTAACGCAGAGTGTCAACACGTATTTGAAAGAGACAAAAGCTATCTTGCAAATCCACCAATCACCAACTGGTCTTGGTTGCCTGCCTCCCTTATAGGAGCAAAGTGTGTGCCCCCTCTTCCCTTTAGCAGTCGAGAAGTAAAATTCATTTCATGGAACAGCAGAGGGTTCTCTAGCTTTTTAAATATTACAGATGCATTTTCTGTGTTAACTGATTTGTATGTGTTTCCCTACAAGAGGTTTGACTAACTGAGACTTCTGTCTTGTACAGGTATTGTTTATTCCGAAAAAAGCTAAAAAGGGCCACCTGGGACGCCCCTATTGAGGCATCTTGGTGGGGATTAAAAATAAATGTTGCCCAATAATGGAAGCCTGTGAGGTACTGTCCAATTATATTCTGGCAGTGAATTTACATTGATCAACTTCTAATATGGAAATTGATGGCAATTTTCTCTTGAATAACATTCACTAGCATGTACAGCACACCATTGAACATGACTTTATTTTTTTACTCTAGACACTCTTCTTGAAAATTGCCATTAAACTTTTGGGCAGGAGTAATTGTTTTTAATGGTGGACTTCAATTTAAATATTCCTGACTAAACTCACCTTGTTACACCTTGTGTCACTTTTAATAATAGCTCGCAAATAGGAGGAGTGCCAGGTAGGCAGAGGTCTTAAACTTATGGTTGTTACATAAATTAAATGGTAACGTAGCAGATGATATCCCGGGCAGCTCTACGTGGCACAGGGGAAAGAGTAGTTCAACTATAGATTTCATATTCGTTTCAGGTCTTTCAAAGGGTTCTATCTTCATTCTTTTCCCTTTTTTTCGAGTCATTTTTTGCTAAAAAATGTTTGCCGAAAAGAATCATTGCATTTTTTTTTATTGGCCGGTCCCATCAGTCCTCCCTCCTCTATTATTTTACCCTATACAGCACCTCACCATACCCATTATATGCCCACCCCCCCCAACCCTCATATTTTTCATGTTTTTTTTCTGGCAAAAACCTCTCGGCAAAAAGTGCTGGGGAAAAAGAAATGGGGGATGAATGAAAGTTTGTACCTTTCAAAGATGGGGCCCACTTCATGGTTTGAAAACGAATGAGATGCTTTGTCAACTTTGTAATGACACAGGGTCCTGTGAATCTCTGAGGCACCTCCTAATTACTGGCCCAACGACCTACCGTCTCACAATTTTTAAATGTAATAATTTTGCAAGCAGATACGAGGACCTTAATCTTCCCTCTTTTTGAGAGAGAATATTAAGTGGGAATTCATCTGCTCTTGCTATAAGTTTGATCCGCGTTTTAATTAGGATTCATGAGATGTTGGGTGAAAAGGGGTATGTAAAGCTGTATGTATAATTTTGACTTTTTGCTACTATTTTTCTTCATATCATGTACTGTACTTTATAAGTGGATGAGACTTGTGTATGTATAGATTTGTATTTCTACTGATGAATTATATCGATTTCATATGACTAATTGTGTTAAAGTTTTGACAAACTCTAAACACAAACAATAATAAAAAATACATCAATGTAAATGCACATGATTTCAAAAGCACTGAGGCAAAATCATGGAAGTGTAGAGGAGCAGCTAGATGCCTCTGCAGGAAGTACCCCCCTCTACCACCCGCATGCTGGAAGCCTGAAATTTTGCCAGGCTTGACACCAGCAGTTGTGACGATTCTGCAGCGAATATTCGAGAAAAGGTACCCTCTGAGAAAGCCCTACCAAATGTATTCCCAAAGAGAAGAATGATGCGAAAAAGAGCGAAAGAGGAGCTGGTAACGTCACAAGAGACGAAGGTGACACCCTGAAAAGACTGGCTGAAGAAAACATATGGTCCTTATAGAAACTGATGATGAAGTTAAGAATCGAGTAACTTTCCTAAAAACAAAATATTGCACGTGTGAAGAGCACTGCAAAAAATGCAAACCGTTCAATAACTGTACAGATGCTGTAACGCAAGTAGATCAGGTAATCCTAGAAGCTGGCCATACGTAGTGAATAGACTGTAGGCATAGCCGCCATTGTTTAGAAGCTGGAAATCAGTGTTATAAATTTAGTAAGCTCGGACCCATGGAGAGAAGAGTCGAGATCTATGTCGCAGCAAGAATTAGCTGAGATCTTGGAAGAGTCTGGAAGGGCTGTCAGGCCTGGTGTCAAGGCTGAAGCAGTCAGACTGGATATCTATTCTTGAAGGTGGTGAACGTGACATGCTGAATCATCCCTTGTTAAGGTGCAAAGAAAAAAGAAAGAACTCCATGAGTGCCACGTTTTATTCATTTAGGACAATTAAATGCTGCAAAATGGACCAAATTGTGGTCGCCTGTCACATGAGCCAAGGATGGAATTAGAGTTGGGCGAGAAATTCTAGAATAATGATAGTGCATGCTCACACTCCCTTATATTCCAAGAGACAGGAATACTTTGCATAGCTAAGTTCAAAGACAATCTTCATGTCAGAAGGCATGGGTGATGATAGATGTTGGGCTAATTGGTTGGGGGGGTAAAGACAAGTCCAACTCCTGGCACCTGGGTCTGAGCTTGAGTGCTGTTAAGTGAACCGATTGTTCCCGATATGGCGCGAGTACGCCAACCTATTATAGAGGGCCATATAATGAAGGACCTAATAGTTTGTGAGCCAATGATATATTGTGTACTTAGTGTTGAAGATTACATGCTTTTGAGGTAGGCATGAGTTGTCGACCTGACAGTAGATATCCAATCACAAACCCACCCCTTATAGAAAGTATACTTAAATGTTCTCATTGAGCCTATCACAACCCCTCGTAGGTTTTTCTCATTTGCCACGTAGTATAATGTCATGTGTATTGACTTTTTAGTATAAAGATGTGATTTTTTGCAAAATGTACTGAAAGCTCGAACGAAAAACTGTTGATGTCCGTTGTAGCTCACTGTTTTAGACAATTGATATTAAAACAGAAAACATTGCTATCTTCCTGAGTTGGTTCAATTATTTGGCGTTGGAGTTACTCTGCATCCCCATCCATTGCATGTGTGTTATCCAAAGGACTCTAAGCCCAAGTGGTAGCAGAGGATGGTTCAAGGTCCAAATTAGTTTGTCTCAAGAGTTTCAGACAATCGGGCATCCTCAGCAATTAGTCAGAAGATCGCAGGGTTTCCTGTGTAGAGCGGTCAAATAGAAATAATCTTGCAAGTATAACCGAGACAGTGGGCATCTCCCCCTTTGATGAAATCCCTGTCCGGTTTCCACCGGTGCTCTACGGACAGAAGCCAAAGTGGTTGGAGTGGAGAAGGAGACGATACTGAAGGCCTCAAGTCGATTAATGAACGAATGGTGAGTAGACTAAGGGGAATGGCAAATTAAGGGGATAGGGTTGTGATCATTTTTGAGTAATGGGAAATATTGTGAGAAGAGAATAATGGAGCCTAGAGTCCTAGCTCAAGGGAACTCAGAAGAAGACGTCTCAAACTCCAGTGGGAGTACAGCAGAAAAATATAACGCATGAACGGGTTCATGTAAGGTGAGGTCTTAAACCCTGTACGGGGTACAAAAGTAAAGGCAAGAGAGAAAAGGGGTGATCACTTTGTTTATTAATGTGTAAAGTCGACTAGTCTCTGTGTTGCTTGTTGAGTAAAAATATCGAAGAGCGATAGAAGTTATGAAGCAATTGAGAAAATATTGAGGAGCTATAGTAACTACCCTAGCAAAGTGGTGTGTACCAATCAAAAGGTAGAAACAGCTAATTGAAAAATTAGAGGCTTGAGCTGTGAATGATGGTGCACGCTCAAATTTATTGTTTTAAAGGTGTTGAAAAAGTGGTGATTTAAGCAAAAAGTATAAAGGTTACTTTTTAAGTCTGGGTGAAAGGCACGGCAGATAAGATGTTCATGCCATGGCCGCAAGGGGGATCACTGTCAAAAGCGGTATTGCAACAAATGACTATATACTTGCACGCTGTGTATACGGGAAGAAATCAGAGAAAAGATTAGCGATTCTAGAGCTCTGGAAAATGTATCAGGAAGAGAGGGAAGATCCACCACCTGAGGAGTGGATGCTTAGCCAGCGAAAGGAGGAAGGTGTTGAGCCCTCAGCTCTCCTTACCTCCCCTGAAGTAAAAGGTGATAGCACAGAAGAAATAGGGTTATATCCTTTAAAGGAATTTAAAGCGGCAACAGGGTATAGTAATCCATTGTACGAACCTCCTGCCTATAGCAGCGATGATAGTCCAAAGAAGAATAAGAGAAAAGAAGAGATGTGAAAGATCATGCAGGACACAGGCGAAAAGACTGAGCAGTCGAATATATCGACAGAAATAGAAAGGGAAATTAAGAGATGGAAAAAAGAGAAGGATAAAGCTGACGAGGTAACACTTGTGCAGAACGAATACGTGGGAACACAGATATTACTAGATGGGAAAAGCGTTGAGGAAGTTAGGCAAAGAGAAAATAAGGCCGAATAAGATAGAAGGGATAAAGAACGAGAAAAGAGATTGAAAGAAGACGAGCAGAAAAGGAATAACAGGGAGAGACGAGAGCAGATGTAACAGGAGAGGCAAGAGAAAAAAGAAGAATGGTCAGAAGAGCAAAGAAAGTATGACAATAGGCAAAGAGCGATAGAAGACAGGAATAGAAGAGAAAGGAAGAGAGAAGAGAAGGAAGCACAGAAATTAGGGGACAAAAGAATACAGAGACGAAGGGAAGAATAGGAAAGAATGGAAGGAGTAAGGCGGGAAGAACAAAGGCAGGAAGAAGACAGAATTAGAAGGTATGCGAGAAAACAAAGGGAACTAGATGATGAACTAGACAAAGAAGGAGACAGCAGGATTTTGATATTAGCCTTATTTGTAAGGAACCAGCAGGGCAAAGCCCAGCAATGCGATAGGACAGAACAATAAGGAAGCAACATCAGGGGCATCCAGAGTAGTATTGGAAGAAGAAAAATGTGATGTGGGAAGCATTGGAGAAAGAATCGATAAGACATATCAAGAATTAAAGGCAGCTAGCTACTATGGAAGCCAAGGGAGGAAGGATCAATCTCTAGCCTTTCAATGATGAAGCGGAGAAGAAATTCCATTCAGTCATGAATATAAAGCATTGTCCTTTAGCACACTGACATTATACAAAGGTGAAGGGGATGATGGTCACAATTCTTTGGGGCAAAACATGTCAGATGAGGAAAGAGACTCCATCCGCAGGGTAGAAGAAGGAAGCCTACATATACACAAAGAATGAAGATAGTCGGATCTGGAACAACCTAAGGATAGGACGCCAGATCCCATAGCACATCCAGAACGTCCCTGAGGATGATCGTATAGTGCGAAGGGAGTCTGGCCGCCATATGTGAGCAGATTAAGGTCGCAACCATTGAGGAGATGGTCAGGGAAGATCGTCCCTGCCATGTATAGGCTGACGATGGGAGCTGATTGCGGGTTGGGGATTACGAAGTTTCCCTTACTGGAAAAAGGATGAGCAAGACCACAGTATATTCCATGGCTGCAGATGGACAAGGATAATTTAAGCTGTAAACTCCCGAATTTATCTTCGGGTGCTGGAAAATGGATCTCTGAGTTAGAAAGAATGACAGGAGGAAACACGCTAAAGGTCTCCTGGCAGCAATTCTTGGGGAAAGAGCTGATGACCTATGGAGGAGAGCAGAGTATTCAAGTGTAAAAGCACAAAACACAGCGCATGATGGAGCACTGTTTAATAATCGCAGAGCAGATGTCTGGAGGGCACTCAGGGTACAGTATCCCGACACATAAGATATGGGTGCAATTATTACACGTAATATGAAGGAAGATGAAGACTCTGTTGCTTATATTCAGGATATTCAAGAGAAATGGCAACTTGAAACTCGCGAGCCGTGACTTATATTACTACATTTTATGTCAGGTGTTGCCTGAGCCAGTACAGAGGCAGATGAAGAAACAAGTGGGAATGGAAGTGAAACCGTGGGATGAGATACAGTTGACGATAGTGCATAACTGTTGGCTGTTGCAAGAGAAAAATAGGAAGAAAGATGAGACTAGGAAAATAGAGGAAGCCAAGCTAGTTCAGAAAAAGTTGTCAAAATTTGCCATGGAAGGGGCGGTATTAACAAGCGGAGAAGGATTGGGAATGCATGAAGCAATGGGTGCACCGCAGGCGAATAATCAGTGCCCGATGGACCAAGGTGGATATGGGTTTCTGCCACGAGGCTATTGAGGAAGAGGAGTATTCCAAAATAATCAAGGTGGGTTTCAGAATACACAGAAACAGAATCAGAATGCCCAGGGAGGATTTAACCAAGGGGCACTTGTTAGACAAGCACCCCCAATATGTTTGACTTGTGGGATGACAGGGCACATTGCACATGTATGTGGGAGCCAATGGAATGTACAGAATGGACAAATTTCAAGAGGGAGACAACTTATCCTCCACCATATAGCGTCCAAACCAGGGAGGTATGCCCAAGATCAGACATTGTATCAGACACAAGCACCACAAGTGCAGCAGGTACAGCAACCAGAGTGTGCGCAAATGAATCCACTGCAAGGGCTTTACGCAACAGGCCCATATGCAGACATAGCAGAATGCAAACACAGGACAAGTGCTGACACACAGAATAGGAGGTGTCACTGTGGTGGGAGGAAATCCTTTCATAGGGACGGGGATGAGCATGTACCCACAATAGGACAGGTCACAAGGTGACTTGATGTGTTCTGTACTATCTGTGATACCAGACCCCCAAGAGGAACCAAGGGTCAATGTGACGATAGGAGGCAAATACATTTCTTTTCAGTAGACACTGCAGCTACTCGTTCATGTATACGAGAAAGAAAATATCCAATGTCGGGAACTGCCATGAATGCTCAAGTGTTCTTTGGAGCTCCAAGTCGAGTTCTTTTTACTAATGAATTACCCGTCTCTATCGGAGAGTGTGACATGTATGTTCCTTTGTTATATGCACAACAGACACCAGTTAACATTTTGGTAAGAGATTTGATGACAAAACCTAACATGACAATTTCATTCACTGATCAAGGGATAGTGTGCTCCACTCCAGGAATACACTATTTAAATGTGGGCGAATTTATACTGGCGTTCACAGAGCATGTGGCTCTGCGAGGAGTTCCAGTAGAGCCAGAGATTTCTACTGACATGGCTACCTGGCTTAGTGGGAAAGATTGTGAGGATACTTGATGAGTTCTTGTTCAGACCACAAATATCTATGGACGAAGAGGGGGGACAGACTATCACTATAGAATTAGAAGTAGCCATAGTACAAAGGGAAATGGCAATGCCCGAAGGAATGGACAATGAGGGTAGACCATGGAGAACAGTAACAGCTCTCGAAGAAAGGTACAGATTGACTGACATCACTGATGATGACATGTTTAGGAAAGACTGGACAGATGATGTAGTGGTGTACTTTATGAGCATCACATACTGGATAAGAATAGAGAAAAGGGAAGTCCCACAAAGAATGGCGATAATGCGGCAGCATCCAGCATTTTCCCTGGAAGGCTTGGAGAAGGTGCCAAGTGTCCTTTGGACCAAAGGCCCTTATGACATAGGTTTATTAAAGGGGATAGGGGAATTCAAAATAAAGCTGAAGCCAGGGGCGATTTTACCTCAACCAAGACAGTACTTCATGTCTCGAGAGGCTGATGAGGGTAAACTGATGAGGGTTCATTTCAGATCATTTTAGCACTGATGAAACAAGGAATTTTGGAATCGTTGTGTAACACTCTGGTGTATCCGATCAAAAAATCTAAAGGAGGGTCATGGAGATTCATACAAGATATGAGACCAATTAACCAGATTGTAGTTGCAAAGTTTTCTCTAGTTCCTAACCCAGCGATGATACTATGTAGTATCCCAGTGGAAGCTCGATATTTCACAGTGATGGATTTGAAAAATGCATTTTTCTCGATTCTATTACACAATGACTCACAAGACCTGACTTTCTTATGTTCCGCCAAACACGACTGAAACATACTCGTTTGCCCCAGGGGTACTGTGAGTCCCCATTGATTTTTAACAGAGTCCTACAGATGGATTTAGGCAATACTGATCTTATGAGTGTGGTGATACAATACGTAGATGACATTTTAATTTATATCACCACGGAGGATGAGTGCAGGCAAGATTCTATTCAGTTGATGACTATTCAAGCAGACAAGGAATACAAGGTAGACAAGGAGAAGTTACAATATGGCCAAGAAGAGGTGTTATATGTAGGGCAGCTTATTTCACATGAAGGAAAGAAGGAGACGCTTGAAAGAGGTGAGGCAATTATGAAAACCTCAAAGCCAAATTAATTGAAACAGATGCAACAGTTTTTTGGGCTATGCAATTTTGTTAGAGCTTGGGTGCTTGATTAAAGTTCATACATGAGACCCCTTTTATAAGCTTTTAAGAAGGCACCAGTGGATACAGTAAAAATAGAATGGACTGAACAAACGGGGGAAGGGTTTGAGGAGTTGAAAAAAGCCATTTGTATGGGCCCTGGTTTAGGAATTCCCAATTATGCTGAGGAATTGTATTTGTTTTCACATGCAAATGGGAGTTATGACAGCAGTGCTTACACAGAGAACTACACTAGGGTACAGGCCTTTAGCATATTACAGTAAGATTTCAGACCCAGTTATAAGAGAACACTTTCCTTGTGAACAGCTGCCGCGTTCGCAATTGAGAAGTATTGTCATGGGCTGCTCTATGACTCTCTTTGTGGAGCATGCTCTGTTTGCTATTTTAGAGAAACCCAGAGGTACATTGACATCCCAATGAGCTTCAGCTTATGAGGTAATGCTTTTGAATCCAACTGTTAAAATTGCAAGATGTAAAATAGTGAATCCTGCCACATTTATAGCTGAGCCAGTAGCAGAGGGTGATTAGGTGCATGACTTTGCTAATTATGTTGAATTTTATGACAAAATACCCTGTGTGCAAGAAAATGCTTTGTCAGGAGGGGAAATTCTCTTTATTGAGGGTTCTTCAGAAATTGATCAGACTAGTGGGGAAAGGCATTCAGGCGCAGCAGTAGTGAGGCACAGATTAATTGGAGAATTCAAAGTTGTAGCAAGTGCAAGGCTACCGTCTCACTTTTCAGCACAAACAGCAGAATTGGTAGTGCTCATTTTCACATTCGAGAAACACGAAGAGCAGGAAGTGACGGTGTACAGTGACTCCGCCTATGTGATATCAACTGTACACACAGGGCTAGCACATTGGAAAAGGACATGCAACCTACAAGTGGACAGCACTCCAGTGCAGCATGCATCCTTATTGGACAAGCTTATTAAGGTACTACAACGCCCTGTGGCCATAGCGGTTGTTAAGTGCGCAGCTCACACTAAGTGAACAGATTTTATCTCTTGCGGAAACAAAGCCGCAGATGAAGAAGCCAAAAGGGTTGCATATTCTCTGGATATTTCAAGTTTTGATACTCTGAGTATTAAAGGAAAAGTAGTTATTGCCATGTTAGTGCACGAAGGGTTTAATAATAAATTGCTGATGACCCAACTAATGGAGAATCAAGGGAGTGCACCACAGGAAGAATAGGAATTATGGAAATGAAGGGGGTGTTCTTTATCCCCTACAGAAGCATTATGGCAACAGGATAGCACTGGAAAGCCGATGATGCCAGTGGCATTATTGAAGGTCGTGCTTGAACAGCTGCATTACCTTGCACATGTAACTAGGAAGAGTCTTGCTGCAACGACTGGGGAAGACTGGTTCATTCTGAATTTGTTGGATCACGTTGCACTATTTATAGTAAACTGCATTGTGTGTCAAAGGTTTACTGCTGGGCATACACTGAGAACAATTAGAGGGGTAATACCTCGACCGAATGGTTAGTTTCAGCATTTATATATTGACTATGTCTATAGGCTGCAGGTGTGTATGGATAGTGGTGGTGTGTCCACTCTCCAGGTGGATTGAGGCAAGTCTGTGTACACGCCCTATTGCCACTTACGCAGCAAAGTTTTTAGTGCACAAAGTCTTTCCAAGATGGGGTGTGTTTGAAGTGCTGAGATCCAATAATGGGACACATTTTGTAAATGAGGTGTTTGAACAAATAGGGCTTCTATTGAATATTAAACACAAGTTTTCTTCTGCTTATCACCCGCAAGTGAACGGAATATGTGAGAGACTCAACGGCCTCCTTAAAGAAAGGATTGCCAAGGTTAAATTGCCGTTGAAGAAGGGATTGCTGTCTTGCCTACCCTTAGCTTTATATGCCCTTAGGAATCAGCCTGGTTCAGACCATCACCTCACCCCCCACAAGCTAGTGACAGGGAGGCGAATGGGAACGCCTCTTACACCTCCATCTAGAAGTAGAAGTGATGCCCAGAGTGTAGCTAAAACGTTAGGTGATTCATTGAATGACTATTTGACATGTATGACCATCACTCTCTTTTCAGATCAACTCAAGCACCAGGGGGGTCAGTCTCAGAACACAGATGAAGGCAATTGAACAACCAGCACACCTGAACTTTTATCGGAACTCAAGTTCTATGTTGGTGATCTAATCCTCATAAAGAACTTTACCCGAAAGTGGCACAAGCCACATTTGAATGACCCCTTTTGCATCGGAATTATAACCCCTTCAGCTGTGAATGTCCAATGGAGACGATCCTGGCTTCCCTTAGGTGATGTAAAAGTCTACAAAGGTAAGACCCACCCTCCCACCGTTGCCGATCCAGAAGCAAGACAAGAAGAAGAATTTCAGAGTGTGCAGACTCGACCAATGACGAAGAAGAAGGACAATAAAGCAACGGCCAGCGAATAAAGCAGATTTACTTGGACTAAAACTCAATTGATACTCCTCATAGATATTTTAGCAGGAGTACAAAGGCTTGCAGCGAGATTTAGTTGGCCAGAAATGAACTCTAGAAACCTGTTGATGTATCGAAATTATGCCTAAATGTCAGTTCTTGATCAGAAATTGGAAACTAGCTCAGTATCCACATTCATGTGTTGGTGCATACCTGTTCTAAGCAGTTAAACCCTATGGTACTCACAGATAGTGATGTGCATCAGCTTGTGCTTTATCCTTCAAGCTTATCCTGCTATTGTCAGAAGAGAAGTTGATATTCACACTTTTTTACAGGATCCTAAGAATGGCCCTGTGATTAGAAGGCTTTTCATTGCAATAATAGAACACATTTTACGATGGCAAGTGTAAAAGAATTTTTTAATGATCATAGTGAAATTGAGACATGTAGAAGCTGGCACAATTCTATTGAATGAACAAGTGCAGCAAGTACCAGGATGTCACAAAAGGTGAATGTCAATGTTTTGGTGCATGATATATGCCTGCACGATTACACTCTTTGGGCCTCATTACACGAACGGCGGTAAGGGTTAACGGTCACCGTTAATGGTACCGGTGACCGTTAACCCTTACCGCCTTACTACGAGGTCCCTTTGCGGGTTGGAGAATTTAACGCCTGCTTTTTGCAGGTGTTAAAAACCAACCCGCAAAGGGACCAGGGAGCTAATTACGGTACCGCAATTTGCAGTGCCGTAATTAGCACCTTCCCCATTCCCATTATGCCCAATGGGGCAAAAATGGGAATGGGGAAGGGCAATGGGGGCAGGGGGAATTACCACCCCACCAACCTTGGAATAGGGTGGTAATTCCCCTTTCCACCAAGGCGGTGCCGGTATTTAACACCTTGGTCCACCGCCGTCCGTGTAATGAGGCCCTTTGTCTTTCTATCCCTCTTCGTTCAGATTCTCTATCATACTAGAGCCACTATGGTTCCTCCCACTACAGGAACTGCTTTTGATTTGCTTACTTCCACTGAGGTAGAGGCTCCTATGGTTCTCCCCATTGTGGAAACAATTTTTGATTTTCTTCATGAGTATTATACAAACACTAATTTTGTGGTGAGACATAAGACAAATGCAGAAGAAGATAATGAGGGGATAAATACCTATCTAGACAATGCAGCACACTTGGGAAATAAGATGTGGTATCGGCACATGAAAAATGTGGGGGAGAGAACATCTCAGCAGAGTTGCTACGTCTGTGCTCTCATACCCTATGCCCTGAATACAGTATGAACTTTCATTTCAAGAAAATTCCCAGAACACGATGCTAGATGCCTCATTCATCTTGCAGCATGTATGACCAGAGGACAATTCTAGGGAAGTTGGGCTACTCGATGGAGATCGAAATGGTCATTTCCATTCCAGGATGATTATATCAAGACTGCACAGATGGAAAAGGAACCTGAATGGAAGAGCAAGGTGCTTACGTATTCTGCGACAGGACAGGAAGAGGTAATCATTGGAAAGATGAAGAGACTGAACTGCCCTGATAAGACGGAAGTAGCTGGATGGCCTTATATTGGGAACAAACTCAAGTCTTAGTCTCTGGATGGGTGAAATCCAAGAAGGGATGGGAAGAAGGACTGATGTCCTGCAAAGCTCATCTACTAAAGTCAGAATATGTGCAAGAGATGCAGAGAGTGTACAATGGATGTTTGAAGTCATGGGCTAAACATGTCAAACTACTGACATGCGTAGAATATGAACCGAGTCAAATGGTTGTGGTGCCAATGAAGGTTCTCAGGCTCGGTGAGGGCATAAATTCTACTACAAGGAGGAGTAGATCCAGGTATCAGGTCTATCTGGCAGTCATAAGACCTATGAGGAGGTAGAGAGTTAGCCTGATCCTTCCGGAAAACATTTTGGTATTCTAGGTATTCGGGAGGTAACTGGGGAGTCTCTGAAGAAATTGCTGCCAGTGCAACACCAGGTGGAGGGTGACAAGTAGAGACACATTCTGGAAACTGGACCGTTCTTGCTCGCCAATCGATCAGAGGATTGTGTTTCTCTAACCAAGGTATTCCTAGAATAATCTGAAACTGAGGAGCCTTGATCACATCGAACACGATCTTCTCATGGTGTCCATCTTGACTTACTAGCGTCACTTCTTGAGTGGTATGCGTTACTGGTCCGGAGGCTATCTCCGTTCCATCCACCGTAGTAATGACGTCCTTTACAGCCTTGGGACAAAGAGTTAGATTCATCCTCAAAACCATTTCATGATCCACATAATTGCCGATGGCACCGCTGTCGACGTAAGCTTCAATTGCATGTAATCGATCCGGATTATCAGGGCTAATGAGGACCATAGGTATCACGAAATGCGAGGTCACGGAACTGGTTTTCACGCTCGGCAAGAGGACCTCTATTCTTGTCGGGCGAGGTCGTTTCCCTGCTCAGAGTTTGTAACTTTGGTAACTGCAGCTCCTACTGCCTTCTTGGCAGGTTTCACCGGACAGTCTCGAAGAAAGTGCCCTGAGTTTCCGCAATAGAGGCATAATTGCAACTGTTTTCTCCTTTCCCGCTCCTTTTGTGTTAGATGACCTTTCAGGCCCCCTATTTGCATGGGTTCCCCGGAGTCTACTCCTTTGGAAGGAGTTGGCGGTTTGGAAAATACTCGAGCATCAAACTTGGAACGATCGGCCTTCCTGTTCTGCAGTCTGTGATCTATTTGAACGACTAAGTCTATATAGTCCGAACAATCTTGTGGGGGATTCACTACTTGGGCTAACACATCTTTGAGCTCTCCACGTAGACCTCTATAAAACAGCGTAATCCTTTTATCCTCAGGCCATTGAGTTTCCACTATCAGTCTGTTGAAAGACGCAATATAAGCCAAAAGGTCTTGATTACCTTGTCGCAACGAAAGAAGTTCATTGTCCAAGGCCTGCCCCTGTGAATGTCTTGCGAACAGTTTTTCCATACTGAGCTGAAAAGCTTGAAAATCATGGAGGACCGGATCATCTTGATTTACTAGAGGGATCGACCAGTCTGCCGCATTGCCACTAAGGTACGAAAGCACGAAAGCTACTTTAGCTTGATCAGTTGGAAAGGCTGCTGGCCGGCATAAGAAATGCAACCGGCACTGATTGATAAATACTGCAAACCTCTTTGGGTCACCAGAAAATCGTTCGGGCAGAGCCAGAGGTACATTCCCAGGTAGGTTGATCTGCACTGGATTCATAGAGGATGTAGAAGGAAGATTTCCCCCAGATGCGGGTAACGGGGTCTGTCCGGCTTGTGACTGTAGCAATTGTCTAGCGAGATCATCTGTTCGCTCCTTGGAAATAATCAGTTCCCTTCATAGAGCGTTCGTTTCCTGACGGGCTGCATGCACTTCTGCCCTTAGTTCCCCAAGTAACTGGGCTAGCTGGTCGGTATCCGAGGTTTCCATAGCGCCTGGACGGGAGTTTTGCGGTAGGCTTTGCGTTCTGTAACGCTCACCTGATTCCCGTAGAGGCGCCGGTCTTGACTGTGCGTATACCGTATCTTCAAAGGTGATGTGTAACACACGGCTGGCTCTTTGGGCTGGACCTCTGTGCACTGTATGTCTGACTCGAAGGGTAAGATGTCTGCAGATAGAAAATATGGGATTAATGAACTGGGTTATTAAATGTCTCTCTCTTCTTCCCTTTCTCTTCTCCTGTAGAACCCCAAAGGTTAACGCTCTCACCTTAGGTAAGTGAACGCCGTGCTCTCCATCTGCCTCGGGGCAGGGTGCTGTAACCAGTTTCTTCACTGGATAAGGGGAGCAGGCCTGTTGACTTCAGAGGACTGCTGTCCGTCGTTTAATGCACGAACGGTAAGTTTCGAGTAATTCTAATGTATTTAAAAGTCTTTAGTAATGATGTCTCTTGTTTTGCAGGGTTCCGGCGATGGCGGATGACGGGCTGAAGTGAGTTGAAGATGGAGCCCGTGTGATGAATAGAAGCGCCTGGAAGCACGTAAGTAAGCGCTTGTTGCCTGCTTCACGATGCGCTCTAACTGTCTTTTTATTTTGCAGGTACAAGTTCGGAGCGGCTGCAGGGTGCCGGAATACCCACTGGGTTAGATGTGGAAAGGAGTAATGGCACGTGAGTATTAAAGTTCCCCAATGTCTTTAAACGCACCTTGTTTTGTCTTTCAGATGCGGGATGCAGCGCCGAAGGCCTCCGGAGCGTGCGAAGAGTTGGTAAGCTTTTGTCTTTCAGATGCCGGAATGCAGTGCGAAGACCTCCGGAGCGCACAAAGAGTAGGTAAGCCTTTGTCTTTCAGATGCCGGAATGCAGCGCGAGGCGTTGGTGACAGCCGATGGACCAGGTAAGTGAAGCGCTGTCACTGAAGACCGTAATGCTAACCTGTTCTTTCTTGTCTTTATAGGTGTTGCTGAAGACTGGATTCAGGATGGTAAGCCTTTTTCCTTAGGCCCAGGATCAGATGCAGAAGACACGATGAGCGTTCTGCTGCAGAGGATGCAGAATAACGCAAAGCAAGATTCATCCATCGGGTGTGGTTTAAATAGCCTCCCGTAGTGCTTAGGTGGCTCCTTCCACAGCCACGCCTAGGTAAGAAAAGAGTTCCTGCTTTCCAGAAGAGTTCCAGTGTTCTGAACCTAGGGAGTGGCTCCTGCCCCACCCAACAGGAAAAGTAGTTCCAAACAGAAGAGGATCAGAGGCTCAACTGGCAGGCAAGTAAGCAGCATGGTCTGCTGCAGGTAAGTCCACCCAAGCATTATGAGCCCGGCGCTTCCAGCGCTGGGACTGGGCATATTTATGAGCCTGGTGCCACTGGTGCCAGGACTGGGTCCATGGTTGGCACTCGGAACCTGGGTTATGGATCTGCTTCCAAGGGAGTTGGGAAAACCCTGACCTTTTGGAAGCAGAGATCATGACAATACGATTGATGGCCATGCAGAACAGATATGTCCTTGACATGATCACAGCGATGGAAGGAGGAGTTTGTGCCAAATTGGACCATCATGTTGCACATTCATACCTTCTCACGTTGACGAGAATGGAACCTTGACAGAGGCCATAACGTTGCTGAGGAACCTGCATAACCAGATGAAAGAAGAGAAAGAGGACATTGCAGATGACAGTTGGTTTGCGTCCATATTCTCATGGATTCCACAGTGGATGGAGAACATCTTCAAGTTTCTTGGGGCAGTATTAGTGATGGTGATGTTTGGATTCTGTGTGATCAGGATAATAATTATACAATGTAAGAAGGAAGCAAAAAAGGCAGTAGGAATGAAGATCATGATCAATGTTGAATCAGGGTTTGGACCCAAGGAATTGACTGCTGAAGATATCAGAAAATACATAGAGGCCAGCATCGTAGCACCTGAGGGAACAAAGTTCCTACATCCAAAGAATCACAAGAAGTACATAGGACGATGGGTCTACTGTAATCCGAATGGACAGTGCAGCTACATGACCTGGAGTGTCGATGAACATGTAAATGCAGCCGGCAACCCGTAAGGGGTAATGAAGATCTGGATTCTGAAGAAGCACTTCTTCAAGAGGAAGTATCACGATGTGGAAATCGCTGAAGGTGTGGTCCTTGACTCGAACAGAGGGGGGAATGTAGAGGAGCTGCTACATGCCCGCCCCCTAATACCTTCATGCTGGAAGCCTGAAATTGTGCCATGATGGACACCGCATGTTGTGATTATTCCGCAGTGAATATTCGACAAAAGGCAGCCTCTAAGAAAGCCCTATCAAATGTATTCCTGAAGAGATGACAATCTGCGGGAGGAACTCCCGAGGAAATATGAAAAAGAGAGAAAGAGGAGCTGGTGACGTCAAAAGAGACGAACATGATGCCCTGAGAAGACTGGCTGAATAAAACATATAGAAACTGATGACGAAGTTAAGAATCGAGTAAACTTTCATATGCGAAGAAAAGATTGCACGTGTGAAGAACACTGCAGAAAATGCAAACCGTTCAATAACTGTACAGATGCTGTAACGCAAGTAAATCAAGTAATCTTAGAAGCTATACATAGTGAATAGACTGCAGGCGAAGCCACCACTGTTTAGAAGCTGGACATTAGTGTTATAAATTTTGTAAGCTTGGACCCATGGAGAGAAGAGTCGAGAGCTGTGTCAAGAATTAGTATTGTGAAAGAGTCTGGAAGGATGTCAGGCCTGGTGTCAAGGCTGAAGCAGCCAAGGCTGCTTATCCATTCTTGAAGGTGATGAACGTGAGTTGCTGAATCATCCCTTGTTAAAGTGCAAAGAAAGAACCCATCAGTGCCAATTTTTTATCATTTAAGACACAATGGACAAAAGTGTGGTCTCCTATCATGTGAGCCAAGGATGGAAATAGAATTGGGCGAGGAGTTTTAGAACGACGATAGTGTGTGCTCGCTCTCCCTTATATTCCCAGAGACAAGAATAATCTGCAAGGCTAAATTCAAAGACAATCTTCATGGCAGAAGGCATGGGTGATGAGAGACGTTGGGCTAATTGGGGGAGGAGTTAAAGTCAAGTCCACCTCCTGGCACCTGGGTCTGAGCTTGCGTGCTGCTAAGTGAACCGAAAGTTCCAGACATGTCACGAGTGTGCCAACCAATTATAGAGGGCCATATAACAAAGGGCCTTATAGTTTGTGAGCCAATGATATATTGTGTACTTAATAGTGTTGAAGATGACTTGCTTCAGAGGTAGGCATGATTTGTCCAGCTGACAGTAGATATCCAATCACAAACCCAGCCCTTATAGAAAGTACACATAAAGGTTCCAGTTGAGCCTATCACAACCCCTCATAGTTGTTCTCATTTGCCACATAGTATGATGATTTTTTTGTATAAAGATGTGATTTCTTTGTAAACGGTACTGAGAGCTCGAGCAAACGTCTGTGATGTCTGTTGCAAATCCCAGTTTTGGTCAATTGATATTAAAACAGAAAACGTTGCCATCTTCCTGAGTCGGTTTGTTTATTTGGTGTCGGAGTTATTCTGCATCCCCATCCATTGCATGCCTGTTATCCAAAGGACTTTAAGCCCAGAATCCTGAGAGCATATTGCAGCTATTGCCATTGATTGCTAGACACTTACATAATTTACCAAGTACTGAATCCAGGAGTGGGCCAGGGGAGGTGCAGAGACACCATGAAATTATAATACTAATTTTAGGAGTGGAGTGTGGCATCCCAATACTACACCCATCCTTTTCCCACTAGCTCTCATTATCACTCTCCACGCCCTCCCTGGATCAATAGGCAACCGCTGTAAGTGCAATAAGTAGAATTGTTCCATTCTGCCCTTATCCTAGCACCTTCCCTGTCCTTTAGCAATAGGCATAATGCCCCTCTCTGCCAGTTTCTGGACTGCCACAGTGACAGACCAAGGGAGGCTGAGTGGGTGGAGGCAGGAGTACAGTGACTCCATCTTCTGAATTCATCAGCTTTAGGAAACAGAGGTGCAGGCAGGTTTTGGTGCCAGGGGGGCAGACAGCTCCTGAAGGGGTACCAATATTTTAAGTGATTCATGGCTGAGCCCTCACAGCAACACAAATGTTTTATGTGGAGAATCCTAAATGTTTCCTTAAATTAGCGCTGGGGAACCAAGCAAGGAAACCCAAAGCAATCAAAGGAGTTTTGGGGAATTTCCCCAGCAGAACATTTTCTTGAAATTATTGTGCTGACATTTTTCATTTCACAAAATGATTGCTGACAAATTTGAGGTAAAAAATCATGCAATTGACAGAGGATTCTTGTGTTAACATGAAAAAACTTGGCATCACCACAGTACACTACATACAAGCACTTTATACAATTTCCATGAGGGTGCACCCACAATCTATCTAAGCATGTAATGGTCAGTGTAAATCACATGCATGACACTGATGCCACAGCCTATCCCTGGCAGTAATGGACACTTTAAATTACATGCATGAAGAGCTTCAACCTTCATGCGTATGATTTAAAGTGACACTTACTGGCATGGATAGGTTGTGGCACAGCTTCTTGCATGTGATTTAAAGTGACCATTACTGACACAGATAGGACAACCTGCTGACAGCAGTCTCTACAAGGGGTTACAGTGACCAACCATATAAAAACCCACACTGTAAATCCGTTGATAGTGTAAGGGTGCTGTAGTGTGAGTCAGACACAGAGGAGGCACATTTGTTGGCATTTACTTTTATTAAAATTAAAAGAAAGGAAAACCTATCTGGCGCTATTTCTAAGAGGAGTTTCCCTAAATCTATCAAAAAACTAAGGATTCTGTCAGGATGTCCGATAACATAAAGTGTTCACAGTCCTGTGTCCAAACCTATTTCCGTACCTTACACTCATATTAACTAAGGACAACTGGGGTCTTCTTTATGGCAAGAAAACACAGTTCCCAAGTATCAGGGGGGAGTCCCTCGCCCTCTTCTTTCTCCACTTCACAAATTTCTTATCAAATCTGGTTCACTATCCTGACAGACCTGACTGTGGATCTTCTTCTTCTCACCAGAAGTTGTATCTCACAAAGCAAAACACCAAAAAGCCAAGCTCACCAGTGTAGCATCAAGTCTAATTTACTATACTGCCAGACTTGACTGTAGCTCTTGTTGTTCCAGAAAGTATATTGTCTCTTAGCAATTCATTTGTGGGATGTTTTTACCCATGCATCCAAGCCCTACCATAAAACTGTGCGTTAGTGGCATTGAAAACATCATGATGGCCAGAACTCCCCAGAGAGTGCACAGGGAAAACATGAAGAATAGGCTTCCAACCATTTTTGCCT
Organism: Ambystoma mexicanum; assembly: GCF_040938575.1. Classification (NCBI taxonomy): domain Eukaryota; kingdom Metazoa; phylum Chordata; class Amphibia; order Caudata; family Ambystomatidae; genus Ambystoma; species Ambystoma mexicanum. The sequence goes on from NC_090922.1 coordinate 1,410,888,525, forward strand.
ATGTTGTGTGCACAGGAGGGCACTGCCTAAAACCACCATTGGGCTACACACACAGTAGCCTGAAACCATTGGGAATGGCAATGCTGATTGCCAAAAGCAACCCAGAACTGTGGGAATTCATTTTCTTAATGTAGAAAATGTATGCAATACCGGTGCTCACCACTATCAGAAAACCGGCGTTTTAAAACCACCAGACTTTTGTGTAAAACTGAACAGATGAACTCCAAACCAGGCCAAGGAAAGACTTGCTAAGAGGTGGATACAATGTAAAACTATATTCTGAAATGACTTGAAGGAAGTAATTATTTAATGTATATATAAACAATAGCTGCATATAAGTTGGATTTTAATGTAGAAAACTGGGAACTAAAGTGACATTTAGCTGAATTCTGCCTGACAACTAGCCCCGACAGGAGAAACCTGCTCAGCCACTCTTCCCAGGCCTAGCTGCATCCTGCTGCCCCTGCCAAAAGGAGATGACACCCCTCTGATTGAATTAAGGGAGGGGTATCCGCAGACTGCAGGAGGTTGAACAAAGCCCTGTCCTGGGCTCAGGCAAATGTTATATTGGGGGGGTCGTAAAATGGCTTCCTCTTGGGGGAAACTGGGAGGGGCAGTGCCTCTGCTAGCAAGCTGAGCTTGGGGGAAGTGGATAAACCAGTTATTCCACCATGTGATGTGGGAAGCCACACCCCTTTTTGACCAGGGCATAATTTTAAAAAGATAGATAACTCATAGTGTGGACTGGTCAAAATTATATAAATAATATCATTATTCTTGGGATTTTTCCGTGCACATTTTAAGAGGTGTTGGGACCCTGTGGTGTATTCTGGGGGGTTGCTAGCGGAAAATAGGGTCTTACTCCGAATGTCTGCATGTTAAAAATCTGACACTTCATCAATTAATGTCCATGCTCCTTGCGCACATTTGTGTAATTTTTGGTAAATGTCCGATGTTGGTAAACCGACCAAAAACCGCAAAATGTTGTCATTTCTGAATCCCAGTTCGCAGGAACATGGGGCTTGAACAGAGACCTGTCTTAATTCATCTGTAATATGTACATGTAATGTCAACCACTTGTGTATCTGGGAAATATGTATTTGAATCAAATATAGATTTGTGGGCAAATTGACCAGGGGAGGATCCTCTGACCCATAAACAGACCTCATCATGATGACAATCCATTTCCTTCCTCCAATCAAGAGAGAGAGGAGGAATTGGCCAATGATAAGTGAGAGGGGCAGGTTTAGTTATGACCAACGCACACACCCACTTTCTAAAGACATAAAAAGAGCCACTGGAAGCCAGACAGGACATTCACTTTCCACTTTCTTGCGGGACGCTTTGCCGGGAGACTTCAGACTTCACATCCAGAGATCCAGACTTCAAATCCATCAATCTCCAGAACCTGTAGCAGACATTAACTCCAGAATTTGAAGCAGAGAGGCCTGAATCCACAAGCTGAATCCTCTTCAGCAGGCCTCAAAACCAACCAAACTATTCAACAGCCGGGCGAGCTGTTTGAATTTTTGCCAAGAACTTTTGCAAAAGCCTGTAGCAGTATCCAGAAAGCAGTGCTGTATCCGGAACCAGAGAGAACCACAAACCAGACCGTTGTGAGCAGAACCGGTGCTTGACGGACCCAGAGAGCAGAGCTGACCTAGATAGCCAGGACTTCAGAACCACCCGCCGGAAGTCCCGTTCAACCTGTTGACCAGATCGGTGACAAAGTCATTCCTGTCCAAAAGATAGTGTGAGAACTCTAGCACTGTGCCAGACTAATCTCTTAGTTTAAAATAATCTAATTAAAACTATTTTAACCTATTTAGAACTACCTCATAGGAATCGTGTGTGTCATTCTGTCCTTTTTAAAGCTGAAAACTGTCACCTGTCATTTTGAACTTTTAAATTTCAAATCCGAAAAACTACCTTCACGAAATCGGCTGTATCTCCGGAACCGTTTGCTAGAAGCGAGTTTTAACTGTCATCTTAAAACTAAGATTCGAAGCTTTCCAACAAGCCTAGAACCAACTTCCTACTCCTTATAGTGCCTCCGCAATCATGCTCGACGCACGCGATTAAATTTGCCGCGATTTGACATTTTGCACAATTTCAGCCACGTGTAAAAATCAGCAGCTCCTTGCTTTCCTTTGCTAAAATTCGTTTTAACCTGCTAGTTACTCATAGAGCATTGCTAAAGTGAGCCTGAACTAATATAAACTAGATATCACCCACCCTGAACCTCTAGAGGGAATTAAAAGCATTTTTAGCACATTTCTCACATAATTGTCATCACAATCAAAGCATTTTGGGGCCTGTGTTTCAAACTTCTACCTGTTTTCCTCTAAGCTTGCTGGGGGGGAACTGAATTTCGTATTGTATTTGATTGCATTCGTGAGAACTGTGTGCTCCTCCTTCCATTTCTTACATTGCATGGGGGGGTGAATTGCCAGAGAAAAAGTGATTATATTATCTTTTGCCAAAATCATATCAAGTTATTTCTGTACTGCATTTCATTCCTCATTGCTTTTCCCTTGAAACCATAAAAGTATTTTTGCTGCCTTATCCATCCTATACCAACTCCTCATTGATTGTAAAGAGGTGTGCTAGTGTCAGATTACCCATTGTTGATCAACATTATATTCATAAGTGTGATATCAATTATTAATTTATTATAAAAGTGTGATATATAAATATTGTTTAATTTTTCAAATAAACCTTTTAAATTTGCAAAACAAATCTACTTCTTGGCTCAGTGGGGTCAGGGGTATTCTAAGAGAGGGGTGTTATACAAGGGTTCATCATCCAGATTATAACTTGCCATAAAAATATATAAATAAGGGCTTCCCTTGGGCATCCCAGACCAGGCACTGACTTAGCGGGATTGCTTGATTGGAGTCACTTTCAAAGTGGGGGTTAGATTTAGCACTTGTGCAGCTTAATACAGTGTGCTAACTGATGGGATACATACATCCGGTTGGATCACCACGCTGTGGTATGCTGTAAAGCACTCCTCAAAGGAACGCTCTAAGGAAATGGTCTGTTTTGCAAAATAAGATACAAACTTCTGTAAGTCAGGAAGGAACTCAAATTCCAGAATGACGACACTGGTAGACATCAAAATAGCCATAGAGCACTTCTTACATAAGCTATTTGTGAGAGGTGAGTGGACTCATCAAGACCAAACGGTCTGGTTGCAGGCAATCGCGCAACAGGTCACTGAAACAGGGTCAGATAAATGGAGAGATCAGGGTCCATTACATGTGACCCTGAGTGAATTATATATGGCTTCTAAGGCCAAAGATGAACACAATAAGATTGCCAGGATAGCGGCATATTTGTATTTATATATGGGAGCCATGCAGGACAAATGTGCTGAAGGCCAAGATCTGGCAAATAGGCAACAGATGGCGTTAGAAAAGGCCCAATCTGACCTGGTCTCTTCTGAGCAGAGGATGCACAGAAGCCAGGAGTCAGAAAATGAGAGCAGACAGTATCTCATTAAAATCAAAGAGGACATGTGTATCCTGCAACAGGGAAAGTCTGACCAGGATACCAGATTTCTGGCCTTGCAGAAGGAGTACCAAGAAGGTTTGGACTCCCTACTGCAGAGCCAGAAAAAGCTGGAGCAACAATTAGATTTCAATAGGACATGTGCTGAGCAGGTAGTCACCCTGCAAAGCCACCTAGATAGGGAAAAGGCAGAGAGCAATAAACTGATCCTGAAAGACTTGGATACCCAGGCAGAGTTTGATCAGGAGTGCCAGACAGCTGGTACCCTTCAAAGGCAAAGGGACGACCTGGCGGCACAGATGCAGACTCTTAGTCAGGAAAGGGACACCTTAGGCCAGGAAGTCTGCCATTTAAAAAGAAAAACTGAAGAAAATCACTTGGTCCTCCAGGGGCTGGGTGACCTCCAAAAAGAGCATCAGAACCTGTTAGAGCACACCAGGAGGGTGGAAGAGGCTCTGGCAAGAAAGGAGCAGGCCAGTAGGGATGGGACGCAGGAGGTAACCCTCCTGCAGCAAAGACTGGCCCAGTACTCCAGGACCAATCAGGAGGCACAGAGAGAGAATGAGGCTCTCTGACAGCACAATGATAGGCTCCAGCAACAGGTAGCGATGCAGAAGAGATTGATAGAGTCGAGTAAGGCCTTGGTTGAGGAGCTGAAAGCCCAGGCTCTTGCATTGCAAAAGGGAGCAGGGGCTGAAAGAGATGAAGTTCGCTGGGAAAGGGAAACGCCTGAGCATAACCTCAGGAGCCCTAGTACCAGAGGCCTTCATCTCTCCCAGTCCCTGGACTCTGCCACCTCTATGTCCCCTGGCGCGCATGAGCACAGGGCCACAGGAATGGCAGATTACTATCCAGCCAAAAGTATGGGGCTCATAGGCCAGTACCACCCAGGAATGGAGGGGCGGGCATCCGGGTATGGGCACCCAAGCACAGTGCAATTTAGTGGGGAACCCCAGGAGAGTAGGCCCATTAAGGGCATCCTGAAAACCTCTGCCCAGTTAGGTCAGTGGGGGGGGGTTACCCATCAAATCCTGGCAGCAAGGAGGGATCTGAAGACTCCTCTGAGCATTACAGGACACAGGAGACCAGGTCCCCACATTCTGCCAGCCATTCCCAGGCTCGCAGAATCCGGGAAAACCTGGAAGATCAGAGGGGCACCTCTGGGAGCAGTGCTTCTGAGTCGGAGGATGAATGGACCAGGGTTACCCAACCCAAAAAGGCCAATAAGGCAAAAAGGGCCTTGCTTAAGGACCCCTTAAAGCAGATCAAGGCAATCAGGAGTGTCATCACGCCTTATCATAAGAACGCCAAGTATTCCGTTTGGGAACACTTGGAGCTCTATGAGCAAATGATGGAGACTTTCCATTTGAAGGACAGCAGTAGCTGCATCCTGTACGTCAAATGGACATTCTCCCCAGAATACTCCAGTTTCTTTGCGGGGCTGGAGGACCAAAATCATTTAAGATGGTCCACCTATAAGGCGGCCATCTTGAAACATTTTTCTGTTCACAGAAATCCCCAAGAGGCTCGCAAGGCAGCCTACAATTTGCAATGTGGGGAGGATCAGGCCCCACAAGAGTTCGTACAAGAATTGAAGCGGGCCTTTGCGCAGACCACCAGAAGGGTGCGCACGGACAGCAGAGAATTTGTCAATACTTTTTTCCATGCCTTGCCCAAATACATCATGACCCAGCTAGTGAGAGATTTTCACAAGAAGAGGTCACTAGACTGGGTCATTGAACAGGCTACCCGGATCTATGAGGTGCAGAAGCCCATAGAAAATAAAAGTAATGCGCAGAAAAACCCCAAAACCAACAGCACCCCTGCTGCTGCTAAGGTGGCAGAGGTAAAGGTTGCCCCCGTTTTAGATTTGGAGATGGGGGGGCCTAAAAACCTGCCTGCACCAAATAATTCACAGCCCAGAAGGCCCTCGGGCCAGTCACAGACAGGGAGTCGAGGAGGTAGTCCCACAAATGGGGTCCCTCGCTCCCCTGATTATGTAAGTCCCCGCTACAAGGGAAACCGACCCATCCTGGGTTATGTGTGGACTCCTCCAACCCAAGGGGGGGAATCCAGCCAAGCACCTGACCCAGGGAACTTCCCTCCTAACGTCCCCCAGGAGGGCAGAAATTCACCAAATCATGGGCAGAACTTTTTCCCCAGGTATCCACCCAATTTCCAGCCCCAAAATCATCCATCCTTCTTTCCCCAATTCCCTGAGCCCAGACAACCTAATCCGGGAGAGGGGAGGCCAAGGGTGGAGGGGTACCCGAATCTTCCCAACCCAGGGTATTACCAGAGAAGGGATAGCTAACCTTCCCGGGATCAGCCCAGGGGAGAAAATAGAGCCCCATATCAGCCTGAGCGGGTTTCCCAGTTAGAGCGCCAGGTCCAAAATATGGCACGGGATCTGGGTCACATACTGAGGGCTTAACAGAACCCTCAGATGAGCATGCCACCGCAGAATGCCCCAAACTCTGGACCTGGTGCTCCAGAACAATGACGGGGGCAGCACCCTGATAACCCACCGGTTCCCAGGGAGGAGGCACAATGGGAAGGGGGGTGTAAAGTCTTGGAGGAAGCTTCCTTCCCAACTTGTAAACAGCCCCTGGAAAACCAGGAACCGGAAACAAAATCTCCTGCCCCTGAAAGCCTGCTTCCCAAGGAGCAGAGGGGGGGTAGGAGAAACAAAGGACCCAAACAGACCCACTTTGTGGAGGAGGTACAGGTCTTCCAATTTGAGGGAGAGAGATCCTCAGAGGATCCTGGGAAAGGGATCTTCTCCTTCAGAGATGGGGGAACTCCTCCCAAGGAAAAATGGGTCCCAGACTGGGTAGATGTGGGGATTGAGCTGTCGCCGCCCATCATTCTATCCCAGAACCAACAATACCAAAATCCCATGTGTCAAACCCATCCTGATTACTGCCTCCAAAAAGGGGGGGGCGGCCCAGAACCCGAAACCATTTCCAGTTGTCAACTTTTTCTTTCAGATTCCCCAGGCTCTCCACAGAATTCTGCCCAAATCTCTTCTCTCTCAATGTCCAAAACCAGAAAGTTAGCCCACCAGTTGTCCAAAAATGTGCATTATCTGTGCCCCCTTGAGGAGAAGGAGGGAAGATACTATGCCCCGGTACAAGTACAGGGGCAAGGTACAATTTTGGCACTGGTGGACCCTGGATCCCAAGCTACCCTTCTGTCCAAAAGGTCCTTTGATGAACTAAATGCAGGAAGGGGGGAGAATTACCGTATTCCTCTCACCTCTCTTCCTGGACAACTGCAGAACTTTGACGGGAAGGAAATTCCTGTCGAGGGGACTGCAGATTTGGACATCAAAATTGGGCGACACAAGGTGAAACACCCGGTCATAGTAGTGTCTCCAGAGGGCACCCCTTGTTTACTAGGGAACGACCTCCTGAGAAGGTTGTCACCCCTAATAGATTGTGTAAACAAGGTCCTCTGGACCCAGACTAGCCGACCAATAAAATTAAAACAGAGTGTCAACCATGTTAGTTTAAATGGCACCTGCCACATGGTTGAACAAAAATCTGACCAAGTAGAATTTCACTTCCAGAACAACCACATTCCAGACGTGATAATAATAGCAGTAGGACAAAAGACTGGTGATGGGGTCCTCTCTATTTCTGAAAATCAACCTTCCTTCCAGTTTAAGGTGGTATTCCACACTGGAAGGAAACACTCTGAAATTCTTTACCAATCCACGATCAGACACTCCCACTCCTATAGTCCAGAAAGATGGGAAATCAGCTCAGAGCCTGGCTGATATTCAGCAAATTGGAGATCAGTTGTTCATCCCTGTTAAGTTAAATGATGGGAAGGACTCTGTTCTCGCTCGAGTGTGTGTGAACAACGGTAAGAGCTTCATCAGCGAAGCCATGTTCCGCCAACTCCCAAAAGTTCCAGCCATTCCCACATTCAAACTGATAGACAAATGGGAAATGGATCTGGAAACACCCAATTCCAAACATCTCCTGCCAAGCAGGTGTATGCTAAAAATCTCCTTTGGCAACAAGAGCATAGTCCATAATTGTTGGGTCGTGCGAGACGTCACTGCCGCCTTTTACTTAGGCAGTGACATTCTGAATCGCTTCGCCATTAGTTTGGACCTAATAAACTGCAAAGCTTGGTCCCGATTAGCGGATAATACCATGGGTTTTGATGATTTAGAAAAAGCATTTAGGTCAGCTCAATTTCTACCTTATGCAGTTGAAATTCAGATTAAAGAGGAAGTCACCATCCCGGAAAGGACCCGACAATTCTCCCTGGAAGTGAAAGTTAAAAGAGGAAAAAAATTGAAAAACCCTGATGCTTATATTCATCTAAATGCTTCTCTCCAACAGCAAGGGTTGGGGGTAAACCCAACACCATTAGTCAACATAGAACATGACACCATTCCAACAGAGGTGGATAACAGCGACTTAAAGAGTATTACTCTAGCCGCAGGCACCATTATTGGAATGGCGGTTGATGACCGACATTTCTCCATTGATTTAGGAAATGAACTGTTAGGACCAATCCCCAAGGACTGTTTTGACAGTGACAGTGAGGACAATACAACACCAGACAGGATTTTCACCCGGCATGGGGGGAACTTCCTGGTCTACACTTCTTGTCCTTATGGTAAGGAAGATATGACTTGTGACTTCAGAGGGGATGAGGTGATTTTCCAGGTCCATGAGGGCTGCCTTTCCCACCTGAAGCCTCCAGTCCAAATCAGCACTCTGACCAGGGACTTCTCCACCCAGCTGGAGGAGGCCGCTGAGATAGCCAAACCAGAAGTCTTTCCAGGCTTCAGGCAGATGGTGGAAGAGAGAGTCAACCTAGTTGATGCCTGTGTGACTCTGGAACAGAAGCAAAAGTTGAAACAAGTTTTCTTGGATTTCCAAGATCTCTTTGCGGTAGACTCATATGACTGTGGTCGCACCGACATCCACACAATAACAATTCCCACGGACCCTGGCATGACTCCAGTGTTTGTGAAGCAATATCGTTTGCCTCTCGCATTCATGGAGTCCCTTACTGAAATAATTAAGAACCTTGAGTCCCGGGGATTAATCCATCCAGTACACAGGACCTTCAATAATCCGGTGCTGGGAATATTGAAGCCAAACGGCCAGTGGAGACTCTGCGCCGACCTTAGGGAGCTCAACAAATGGGTCCATACTTCCCGATGGCCTCTGCCCTACATTACCCAACGGCTGGCCCAGATCCAGGGGTCACAGGTATTCACAGCAATAGACCTGACCAATGGATACTGGACCGTGCCTGTCAGTAGGGAGGACCAATACAAACTGGCTTTTACCTTTGGGGGCCAGCAGTACACATGGACCCGGACTCCCTACAGAAACCTTAACTCCGGCAATGAATTCAACATTTTGCTACACAAGGCCATGCCCGACCTGGGTGTGAGGGGTCACCTGGCTTATGTAGATAATGTCCTCATCAAAAGTTCATCTGTGGAAGAACACCTAGCGGAGATCCGTTATGTTCTGACACAGTTGAGGGCCGCCGGAGCAAAACTTTCCTTCCAGAAAGCACAGTGGTGTAGAACCCGTGTTAATTTCTTGGGGCATGAGATTACTCCTCAGGGTCTCTGTCCCCAAGAAAAGAAAGTGGAAGCACTTCAGAAACTGAAAGACCCCACAACTCTGCGGGAACTAAGGAGCCTCCTTGGACTGACTAATTACAGCAGAAAGTTCATTGAAGGCTACGCAGAGATCACTAGACCCCTGATTCATCTCTTGAAGGGGGGGTGAAGTGGGAATGGGGTCCAGAACAATCCGAGGCAGTAAGACAACTCAAAAGAAGCCTCTCACAAGCACCTTGCCTAGCTTACCCTGTCAGAAACAAGGAGTTCTTCCTGGAGACAGGGTTCCCTAATACGTGCTTGACGGCAGTATTATACCAAAAGCATGACAAGGTCAATAAAGTAATCTCCTATGCGAGCAAAACTTTATCCTCTGTGGAGGAAAAATTCAACGATTGTGAGAAGGCACTCCGGGCAACGGTGTGGGCATTGAAGAATTACCGCCCGTTTATCCAGGGGGAACACATCATAGTGGAGACTCCACACCAGCCTCTGCAATATCTCCAAAGTGACAGAATCCGGGCCGGAAATGTGAGTAATTCCCGAATTACTTCCTGGATTCTGTCAATGCAAGGTTTTCCTGTAGAGGTCAGATATGACCAAAACAAGAAAAGTCCCCTCGCGCAAGGTCTGGCTGACTTGCATGATTGTGCCAGAGAAAACTGTCTCGAGGACGAAAGTCTAAAAATCATGGACAACATGGAGGCATACCTTAATTCCCCCCACAAAGTCTTTGAAGAAGACAAGTGTGAGGGAATGCCCACTGTCTATGTGGATGGATGCTCGTACCATGTTGACAACAACGGGGAGAAAGAACTGGTGGCCGGCGTAGGGAATGCATGGGTGAATGAGTCCCCAGAACCCTCCGCTGGATACAAAATTGGTCCCCGAAGTAGTCAGGTGGCAGAATTGATGGCTGTGCATCATGCCATCCTCACTGCTGTCCAACATCAACTCCACGAATCATAATCACAGATTCGGATTATGTACGGAACGGGTTCGTGGAGCACCTGGTTAATTGGAAAACCAGAGGCATGTTATGTGCTAATAACAAACTCCTGAAACATGGGAAGCTAATCCAAACTATTGATGATCTGGTCACATCGAATGGGATGACCATCTACTGGAAAAAGATCAAGGGTCATTCCAAAGTAGAGGGACCAGACAAAACTGGAAATGACTTAGCTGATCAGCTAGCCAAAACCAGGGCCATCCAAGGGAATCTAATAGAAATAGAGTCCCTGTTGGGGGAAATCCAGGCCACTGCTATCACTAGGTCCCAGACAAATGCTCACAATGATCTTTCAACTGCACAATGGAGTAAGGAGACCCCTGATGCTGGTTTGATTACAGCTCAGAAGGGGGATCCAATAATTGGTAAGTTTTACCAACACATTGAGGACCCTGAGAACTTTCCCCTGACGGATACCAATTACATTGGGAAAGAGGACCTAAGAATGTTGATGAAATGTCCAAAAAGGTTCAGAATCCAAGACAGTTTGTTGGTAAGGAAATCCCAAGCTGGCCATGATCAGTGGGTGGTTCCTACCTCATTCCGAAGCCTGATGTTAAGTCACGCCCATGATGCGGCCACCGCCTGTCATAGGGGGTTTCACACAACACTTGAGATCTTAAGAGAGATTGCATACTGGCCACACATGGGGCAAGACCTCGACCAATACTTGAAGGGGTGTCTTGTGTGTGCACAGTTTCAGCCATCATCCCTCACACACCGTGCGCCTCTCCAAAAGAGGGGGATGACACTGCCATGGTCAGATTTGCTAATCAACTTTGTAGGCCCTGTAATTCGCTCGTCTAGAGGAAACAAGTACATGTTGACCGTCACATGCTTGTTTACCAAGTGGGTGGAATGTCTCCCGGCCCAAACTGCAAGGCAGAAACAGCGGCTTCCCTGATGAATAACCACATCTTTTCCCGTTTTGGTCTACCTCAAAGGATTGAGTCAGACAGAGGTAGCCATTTCACCAGCGAGGTAATGACAAAGATGTGGGAGGTCAAAAGGAAGTTACATATTGCTTACCGACCAGCTTCTTCTGGAGCAGTGGAGAGATACAACCGAACCATTGTGAGCATCTTAAAAAAGTTTGTGGCAGATTCTGGGCCAAGCTGGGATATCCGACTACCTCTGGTCCTAATGGCCATCAGATCTACCCCTTCATCTGCAACTAAAATGTCACCATTTGAGTTGATGACCGGACGCAAGATGGTGCTTCCCCAGCATTTGCTCTACAGGACCCAAGAGCAGACGTTGATAAATGCCTCCACAACTCATGAGTATGTGGAGAATTTAACTAAACACCTTCAACATGCTTTTGCCTATGCTCAGCGGAATCTAGAAAGATCAGCTGATAGCATGAAAACCCACTACGACCTGAGGACCACCAGGAAGGAATATACTGTGGGAGACCGCGTCTATCTATACAATTTCCAAAGGAACCAGGCCAAACAGCGAAAATGTTTGCCTACATGGAAGGGACCCTTTGAAATTATGGACAAGATCTCCCCTGTTGCCTACAAAATCCGCCTCCCCAAAGGTAATTTGGCGGAAGGGGAAGATAAGTGGGTCCATATTAATCAGCTGAAGCGCTGCCATCCCAGGCACACTCTGCAACAACTGGAGGAATCCACTGGAATCCCAGAGGGGGCCGCTCCAGAGTAATTCAGTTCCCATCCTAAAATATCCCACATATAGTCTCTCAAATATTATGATTTGGAAAAAAAAATGTTTCATATTATATCTTGTTTTTCAAAATGTCTATGAATAGGTATTGCCACTTTTGCTTTCTCATCCTAGGAGAGAGGAAACCATGGAGACTGACCAAGGAGGACGACCGGGGACCGGGAGCGAAGATCCGAGGGGCCCGGGGTACCGCCCAATCCTCCCATCAGGACCAGCAAGTAGAACTGATTGATCGACTGGAGGGAGGAAAAGATGCTGAACTTTGCCATCTACGGAATTGGAAGAAGATGAGGCGAACATCCCAGATCTTGCGAGTTCCATCAGTGAAAGATCAGAATGGCCATCGCAAGAGGGGGGGCTTGTGGGATGTTTTTACCCATGCATCCAAGCCCTACCATAAAACTGTGCGTTACTGGCATTGAAAACATCATGATGGCCAGAACTCCCCAGAGAGTGCACAGGGAAAACATGAAGAATAGGCTGCCACCCATTTTTGCCTACGTTGTGTGCACAGGCAATGCTGATTGCCAAAAGCAACCCAGAACTGTGGGGAATTCATTTTCTTAATGTCAAAAATGGATGCAATACCGGTGCTCACCACTATCAGAAAGCCGGCGTTTTAAAACCACCAGACTTTTGTGTAAAACTGAACAGATGAACCCCAAACCAGGCCAAGGAAATACTTGCTAAGAGACTTGCTAAGAGGTGGATACAATGTAAAGCTATATTCTGAAATGACTTGAAGGAAGTAATTATTTAATGTATATATAAAAAATAGCTGCATGTAAGTTGGATTTGAATGTAGAAAACTGGGAACTAAAGTGACATTTAGATGAATTCTGCCTGACAACTACCCACGACAGGAGAAACCTGCTCAGCCACTCTTCCCAGGGCTAGCTGCATCCTGCTGCCCCTGCCAAAAGGAGATGACACCCCTCTGATTGAATTAAGGGAGGGGTACCTGCAGACTGCAGGAGGTTGAAAAAAGCCCTGTCCTGGGCTCAGGCAAATGTTATATTGGGGGGGTCGTAAAACGGCTTCCTCTTGGGGGAAACTGGGAGGGGCAGTGCCTCTGCTAGCAAGCTGAGCTTGGGGGAAGTGGATAAACCAGTTATTCCACCATGTGATGTGGGAAGCCACACCCCTTTTTGACCAGGGCATAATTTTAAAAAGATAGATAACTCATAGTGCGGACTGGTCAAAATTATATAAATAATATTATTATTCTTGGGATTTTTCCGTGCACATTTTAAGAGGTGTTAGGACCCTGTGGTGTATTCTGGGGGGTTGCTAGCGGAAAATAGAGTCTTACTCCGAATGTCTGCATGTTAAAAATCTGACACTTCATCAATTAATGTCCATACTCCTTGCGCACATTTGTGTAATTTTTGGTAAATGTCCGATATTGGTGAACCGACCAAAAAGCGCAAAATGTTGGCATTTCTGAATCCCAGCTCGTAGGAACATGGGGCTTGAACAGAGACCTGTCTTAATTCATCTGTAATATGTACATGTAATGTCAACCACTTGTGTATCTGGGAAATATGTATTTGAATCAAATATAGATTTGTGGGCAAATTGACCAGGGGAGGATCCTCTGACCCATAAACAGACCTCATCATGATGACAATCCATTTCCTTCCTCCAATCAAGGGAGAGAGGAGGAATTGGCCAATGATAAGTGAGAGGGGCAGGTTTAGTTATGACCAACGCACACACCCAGTTTCTAAAGACATAAAAAGAGCCACTGGAAGCCAGACAGGACATTCACTTTCCACTTTCGTGCGGGACGCTTTGCCGGGAGACTTCAGACTTCACATCCAGAGATCCAGACTTCAAATCCATCAATCTCCAGAACCTGTAGCAGAAATGAACTCCAGAATTTGTAGCAGAGAGGCCTGAATCCACAAGCTGAATCTTCTTCAGCAGGCCTCAAAACCAACCAAACTATTCAACAGCCGGGCGAGCTGTTTGAATTTTTGCCATGAACTTTTGCAAAAACCTGTAGCAGTATCCAGAAAGCAGTGCTGTATCCGGAACCAGAGAGAACCACAAACCAGACCATTGTGAGCAGAACCGGTGCTTGACAGACCCAAAGAGCAGAGCTGACCCAGATAGCCGGGACTTCAGAACCACCCGCCGGAAGTCCCATTCAACCTGTTGACCAGATTGGTGACAAAGTCATTCCTGTCCAAAAGATAGTGTGAGTACTCTATGACTGTGCCAGACTAATCTCTTAGTTTAAAATAATCTAATTAAAACTATTTTAACCTATTTAGAACTACCTCATAGGAATCGTGTGTGTCATTTCTGTCCTTTTTAAAGCTGAAAACTGTCACCTGTCAATTTGAACTTTTAAATTTCAAATCCGAAAAACTACCTTCACGAAATCGGCCGTATCTCCGGAACCATTTGCTAGGAGTGAGTTTTAACTGTCATCTTAAAGCTAAGATTCTAAGCTTTCCAACGAGCCTAGAACCGACTTCCTACTCCTTATAGTGCCTCCGCAATCACACTCGACGCACGCGATTAAATTTGCCGCGATTTGACATTTTGCACAATTTTAGCCACGTGTAAAAATCAGCAGCTCCTTGCTTTCCTTTGCTAAAATTCGTTTTAACCTGCTAGTTACTCATAGAGCATTGCTAAAGTGAGCCTGAACTAATATAAACTAGATATCACCCACCCTGAACCTCTAAAGGGAATTAAAAGCATTTTTAGCACATTTCTCACTTCATTGTCATCACATTCAAAGCATTTTGGGGCCTGTGTTTCAAACTTCTGCCTGTTTTCCTCTAAGCTTGCTGGGGGGGAACTGAATTTCGTATTGTATTTGATTGCATTCCTGAGAACTGTGTGCTCCTCCTTCCATTTCTTACATTGCATAGGGGGGGGGGGTGAATTGCCAGAGAAAAAGTGATTATATTATCTTTTGCTAAAATCATATCAAGTTATTTCTGTACTGTATTTCATTCCTATGAAACCATAAAAGTATTTTCGATGCCTTATCCATCCTATACCAACTCCTCATTGATTGTAAAGAGGTGTGCTAGTGTCAGATTACCAATTGTTGATCAACATTATATTCATAAGTGTGATATCAATTATTCATTTATTATAAAAGTGTGATATATATATATTGTTTAATTTTTCAAATAAACCTTTTAAATTTGCAAAACAAATCTACTTCTTGGCTCAGTGGGGTCAGGGGGATTCTGAGAGAGGGGTGTTATACAAGGGTTCATCATCCAGATTATAACTTGCCATAAAAATATATAAATAAGGGCTTCCCTTGGGCATCCCAGACCAGGCACTGACTTAGCGGGATTGCTTGATTGGAGTCACTTACACATTTTTGACCCTTTGTCTCTATTTCATGTCTTTCTCTCTCTCTCTTATGTGGGTTCCAAAACCCTCTGGGATATTTCAGGTCTCCCAGACATGCTCCTTATCTTCTCACTCTCTCATGTTGGTCCCTGACCCCTTTATGCTGTGTCCGGGCTTCTCGGACATACTGTGGGCCTCAGTCCCATGTTTGTATGCTTCTTTAAACTGTAACCCTTCTGTACTCTTCTTGCAGGGCTTCCCCAATTTCATGTGGGTTGCAGACGCTGATGCACTATACGTAAGGGGCTTCCCAGGTATTATATTGGTCTCAGACCCCTTTCTCGGGTGTATTGCATGTCGTAGTCAGGGTTGGTTCACTAAACTGCCAGGCACTTTTTCTCATAAGTCTGCTTTGTATATTTCCCCAAGTACTAGTTAGAGGGATAAGGGGTTCCTCAACTTTCCCCAACTGTCTCCTTCATTCTCTGTAATCACTACCACCCACTACGGTAACCCAGGCCTTTCGTGGCATACCGGATTGCTCAGACGGATTCTCTGGGCTGCTGCTGCTTGCTCTGGTCTTCCACACACCTTCCTGCACTCTTCCCATCTCCTGACCCTGTTTCGAGGGCTGGTACCTCACGGTCTGGTACCTCATGGCTCTGGTCTTTTGCTCCCACTGCTTGGTCCGGGTTCCCGAGTTTCCAGCCAGGATAACTTTGAACACAGTGTGTGTTCAGTGAGGCTCTGGCAGTCTGCCCTGTTCCCCACGGTGAGCCTCCAGCCAGCTATCGGTTCCTTCGGGAAGGATCTGCCTCTGCACACAGTCTTTCTTCCCTTTTCCTCTTAAGTTTGACTCTGATGGACTGTACCGCATATGTTGGTTCCACAGTGGACTTTTCCCTCCTTGCCGATCTTCTTCACGTCAGTAGGCACAGGCACCACATCTTGGTAATTTTCAATCTTCCTCGTCCCAGTATGTTCTGTATAGATGGGGTCTGCCTTACAGAAATATATAGACTTGTGGGGAACTATGGAGGATGGAGTAGAGAGGAGTGAGGGGACAGAGATGGAGGGGGGTGCATACCATGTTCTACCAAGATAGTCGTCACTGGTCCCATAGAGGGATTCCCTCCCCATGAGATCCACCTGCTGAGTACCACCTCCAGGGGGATTATCGTTTAGCGGCCTCACCTCCCTGGTCTCATGGGAAGGGGCTCCCCCCATGGGAGCAGCGACAATACCCTGGGATTCATCACAATTGATACATACATAGACACATATATACATGCATACATTGTGAGGAATTACCATCTGGCAAGTGTGTAAACCCCTGACTTTTATGAATTGTATGCGGGTAATTCTATTGCTTAAAGAATAATCCACTGATCAGATTCCCCTTTCATAAGCTCCATGATAAAAGCATAGTGTACACCTGTGCACCGCTGCCTCAGTAGCCTGATTGCAGAACCAGCCCTAGAGTGGCACAGAGCAAATTCAGGTCACAGGTGGCCTCTTGACAGCTGGAGAGCCAAAGTCATTGCAGCCCAGAGTTTACATTTAAAACATGCTGAATACCAAAGGGGGCTTTGATCCTAGTTAGAAGGGATGGGACAGGATTAGTGTAACCAGGTGGAGCGCTGCAGAGCTGTGAAAGGATTCTACCATCTTGTCTTTCTCTGTCTCTCTCTTCTTCCTGTCCCCTCCACATCTTGCGGCACAAAGCACTTTGGGTCTGACTTCTGAAGAGCAAAGTCCACTTCTTTTCAGGCCGGGAGGATAGCTCAGGGGCACTGTGTTTATCTTGGAAGCAAGACAACGCACTGCAAAACAGGTTGGAATCCCGGTCTCAAGCTTAGAAACTTGTCTCTGCTATTAAGCACGTTATAAAAGAACAATTATAATAATAGAATAATTCCTATAATAACAGTGATTGGCCCCTTAAAGCAGACAGGCTTTACTCCAATCAACTGTGGACCTTTACTATTAAAAGAAGGGTTCTCACACAACAAATTCAATTCACTCTGGAACAAGAGTGTGAGAAGTAATCACTGGGTCTCGTTTGGGAGAGTTGTACTTTCCAAAGTCACTGAGATGAAGAAGGTGCAGTCCAAGGCAGAGGAAAGCACTGCTCCTTACCCACTCACAAGGCACATTGAGGGTAACTCTTGCTGTGGACAAGGGCCTGCCACTCTGCATCAGAATCTCTGAAAGCTATGAGAGCAGATCCTGAACAGACTCCTGCCCTAGCGTCCCTTGAATGGGCCTCAGAGCATCTGCAGGACCAGATCAGCTAAGGCTTGCTATTCTGCAATTCTTGAACCGTTGTCAAACCGTGTTAATTGCTCAGCGAACCAGAGGGTTCCTGTCGGTTCTGCCTTTGGCACTTCTGCGACCATTCAAACTGTACTGCCTGAATCTCGAGCGAGGTCTTTGCTGTGCATTGCGCCCTGGCTGATCTGATCACCTGCTAGACTTGAGACAACCACGCATAACTGGGACCCAACTCCAACCTATGGAAAATCAATTGCACACCCAGTGGTTATGTCATGTCTCTACCCAACTCACCTCCAGTTCATCGATCTGCACATCGGAGCAACAGAATCACTGATTTGAATCACTGCCATCCCCCGACTCGAACTGCTGGAGCGTTACAACCCAAATCGATCCGGCTCATCTTCAAACAGATCCTGGTGAGTTCCCGGCCTGCTTCATCGAATGCTGCATTCGAACCGCACAAGGCTGGCGCATTCGAACCTGCTCAATGCCCACTTGATGCTTGGGCACACACCATCCAATGTACCCAAACTGAGCTAGATCTGGTAGCATAACTGCTCGCAGCCAGGTTCAAACCATTGAACAGCCAACGAACCAAAACAAGGTAGTGTACTTTTCACCAGTAACTGTCCTGCACGTCCATTTTGGGGCCTAGATACTGGTTAGGTCACTTGTGCAACTTTTTCATACAAAGACATATACTTTTGGTTTATAATTTGCCTATCAACCCTGCATACATGCTCGGCATGCCTCAATCTTCTGTCTTTTCTTTCCACAGGGGTGGGTTTTGTGTAGTGTTTTCTATTTACTTTTCTTGTAGATGGTGTGATTGATTAAAATCATTATAGAGCCTTGATTGGACCTACCCTTTATTTTGGAATATGATACTATGTTGTTTGGGTCACTAATGGATCACATTCACACCCCTCTTTAAAGCATAGCCTTCCCTGGGCCCATGTTACCACAAAAGGCGAAGGGGGTATATCTCATTCCTGGGCCTGTTTTATCTTTATGATTGTGTTGGCTCCTGATTTGTAAATGTGTGAGGGCTGAGTGGGCCTTTTTTACTCGTTCTTGTACTCCTGAAGAGCAGAATCCAATTAATCACTTGCATATATATGTATACATACATAGATAGATACATACATACATACATCATAACAGAAAACACCCACTTATCTTAGGTCGGTAAGGGTAGGCATCAGCACACTGGACACATTTAGGTGCGTGGCGCCAGCGCACCTAGAATTACTTGAATCCCTGGGCACAACGATAACATTGTTGCCATGACATCCCTGTAAGTGGTGCATGATGGCACGCCACTGACAGGGTTGTTTTTTTTTTAAATATCACCAGTGGTGGCGCTCAGTCAGTGCCCTGGCTTAGCGCCCGCACTTTTGATTTTTTTTAAACCTGTGTATTGTGCGCTGAATGTGTTAGCGTGCCACTCACAGTTTTGTTTTTAAATATCAGGGCTGCCACTCAGTCAGAGTGCCATTCCTGCAAGAGGCCTGCGGGTGCACCAGGAAGAAACCAGGAGGGTCAGCCAGCCCCCCAGCACCACCCCTGCTCTGAGAGACTCTACTTCCTGCTGTTATACTTGTTCTGATGACATGGACAGTGGAAGAAAACACCATCACAAGACGAAGGACTAATTGTCTCTATACATGCAAATCATGGGAAGAGTAGAACGATCAGAAGCCTGCTTTCTTGAAAGCAACACAAGGGGTCTTGTTTTGCACGCCACAGTGTGGTAGAATGGGTGTAAAAATTAGACGCAAAAGCTTTACGCCCGTTTTTACATTAATTCTGTCATTTCAGACTATTTAAAACAAACGTTGCAGATGGAAAAGGGAGGCATGGGTTGGGAACAATCTTTTTCCTCCACCACTTTCACACTCTGCCTAAAAAACCTCACTGTTTTAAGCCAGCATGCTGGCATAACAGCCAATCGATTCCTACAATTCCTATTGAATCCGCTGGCATTTAGCACCACTCAAAGCAAGTATATTCCTTTATAATGGATGGAGCGGTAATGAAAGGCTTAACAGCAAGGTGTAATGCTTGTACGCCCTTCATTTACTGCTCCAGTCCATTTCCATTTGCTTTCAATGTGCAGAGAGTTCAGGTTTCTGCCATGCTACACTCCTCCCATCTTGAAAGTGTACTTCGTTTTACACCTGCATGCAGATGCAAAAAGAATAGATGTGTATGGAATCCGCCTCCATTTAGCACCTGCCAAAACCAGGCAGATTTAACATGAATACGTAATTTGCAGGCATCATTTGCTTTTTTCCAAGACAGTGAGTAAAACTGAAGAGTAAAGGCAAGTTTGCCTGCTATTACTTTGCACGTTTGCATTCCTATTTGCAAAATTTGCAGGGCAACCAACAGCATGCAAGTCCTAGCGTTGATGGTCACCTGTATTCCATTTGTATGATGATGATGATTTGTATTTTAAATATAATCACCCCCTTAATGCAGTCTGGGAAGAATAATTTTCAGGCAGAATTTATATACTTCACAAAACGAAGAGTAAAGTGAAAGAGTGGAGGCGATTTTGTCTATTTTGCTCTTACATTTTTATGTTTATGTTTATGTTTATTCATTTATATTGCGCGCCAGACCCGAAGGTATGAGGGCGCAGGTGCAGCAAGGTTATTCTCAGCTTGGTTACAGTGCTGTCCAGTAATTTACAGAGTGTACATAGGTAATGCAGTTGCAATGAATACAGTGATATACAGTTTACAAATATACATATGTACATGGTTTACAAAGGTGAGTTATTGGTCATTATTCTTTAACCGCTGGATGTAGTTACGTCTGAAGTGGGGGTAGGTTTGAGGTGTCCTTAAGGAGGGTCGTAGGGAGTTCCAGTGTTGGGCTGCTTTCACCTGGAAGCTGTTGCCACCCATTTTGGTTCGTTTGAACCTGGGAACTGTAAGCAAGTTTGCATTGGCGGTTCTGGTGGTCCTGTTAGTGGTGTATCTTATTGGTCTGTCGGCTAAGTTGCGAGGGGCTGCATTGTTGAGGCATTTGTGTGTTAATGAGGCTACATTTGAGCAAGATTTTGTCGGTGGTGGTAAGCCAATTATGGGTTCTCCTGATGTTAGAGATGTGTTCTCTCTTGGGGATGCTAAGCGCTGCTCTGAGAGTATTGTTTTGCAGAGTCTGGATTTTATTAGTAACCTGTTTGTTGGCTCCTTCATAAAGGGCGTTACAATAATCCAGTTTTGAGAGTACAAAGGCTCCGGCTAGGGTGATGCAGTTCTGGGGTGATAGGAAAGGTTTGGCAGCTCTTATAAGCTTACATGTGTAGGCTGTGGAGGAGGCCATGTACCTAACCTGTTTATGGAAGGAGAGGGAAGAGTCTAGGTAGAGTCCTAGGGTTTTCACTTCTTTGGCTACCTTGATGGAATTGCCGTCTATAGTAAAGCTGGTGTAGTTGTGATCAAGTTTGTTTAGATTTGGGGTGGATCCGAGGATGATGAGTTCAGTCTTGTCATCATTCAGGCATAGACTATGGGAGGCCAATCATGCCTGGATGATGAGGTACACCCTGTTCACCAAGGCCAAATCCTTGTTGTAATCTCCCGTCAACGGAATGAGGATCTGGGTGTCATCGGCGTAATTAGTGTAGGTGATACCCAGACCGTCAAGATTATCAAACAGGGGCTTCGTGAACATGTTGTACAGTGTGGGGGAGACGCATGAACCCTGAGGGACCCCGCATGTTATGGGGATGGGGTCAGCGGTAGCTGAGGTGGAGAAGACCCACATAGATCTGTTGCTCAGGAACGACTCGATCCAACCGATGGCTTCTTGGGAGAAGTGGGCAGCTGAGTCCAAGTGGTTGCATAGAATTTTGTGATCTACTAGATCGAATGCTGTGGAGAGGTCCAGAAGGAGCAGTAGAGCAGTATTCCCATTATCTCTCAGGGTGTCGATTTGGGCCTTGAGATCGATGAGAGCAGTTTCTGTCCATGTTGGAGTCTAAAGCCTGATTGCCGGATTCCCAGGAGATGGTTTTGTTCGAGGTATTTTTGTATTTGTTGATGGGCTCTCTTATCTAATATTTTGAGCAAGAAGGGGACAGTGGTGATGGGTCTGTAGTTAGTGGGTATAGAATGGTCTAGGGAGTTTTTTTTTTGAGAGGACCCAAGATTCTTTGAGATTGTTGGGGATGCTCCAGAGGAGAAGGAGGCGTTGATAAGTTTAGTGATAAAAGGTGAGAGGTCTCTTGCCGCATCTTTAATGATTTGTGAGGGGCAAGGGTCGCCCTGGCAGTTTGACGGTTTAAGACTGAGGATGATTTTTTCCACTTCTAGTGTGGAGACTTTGGAGAAGCTGAAGCGGGTGAGTGGGTTGGGTATAGGGTTCTGGGGTGTGGGTCGTGGGGGAATGTTAGTGGAGTTGGTTAGGGATTCTTTCTTGTTGTTGATTTTGATTTGAAGGCCTGCAACTTTATTGTAAAGGGCATTTTGGACACAAGTGCACCATTGTTTATCTTTCACACTTGTGTCTGGGACTAGGACAGGTGTTTCCAGCTCTTTGATGATAGTAAACAGTTCTTTAGTACTGGATTTGGATTGTGATATTCTCTGGTTACATGATTCTTGTTTGGCGATAATGATTTCTTTTTTGTATGTGGAGGCTAGCTTGTTAATGTCTGTAGGAGATTGTCTCCAGGCTTGTTCCTTTTTGCTTTTCTCTAGTCTGAGAGCTTTTAGATGGGTAGAGAACCAAGTGTTGAAGTGTTTTCTCGGCTTACATTTTCTCAGTTTTAGCGGTGCAATAAAGTCTAATGCTGAGCACATGATTTTGTTGTAGCTTTCTACAAGGTGGTGGGGGTTGGAGGTAGCTGAGAGTTGGTTCAAGGTCGGGAGAATGAGGGGATGAGTTTTTCCACTGTGATGTTTTTCTTGCTTCTCGTAGGGATAGCTGTGGCTAGTAAGTTATTAGTGATGGGGCTTGAGACTTCAAGGGTGAAGGTGAGGAGATGGTGGTCGGACCATGGTTGAGGGGTATTGTCGGTGATGGAGGCCACACAGTTATGGTCTGCTACCCAGTCAAGGGTTCTCCCTTTGTTGTGGGTAGGGGAAGACACTCTTTGGGTGAAGCCTAATTCTGACACGGTATTATTATTGAGGGTAGCCTGAGGGTCTTTGGGGTCTTTGAGGTATAGGTTGAAATCTCCTAAGAGGAGGCTCTGGGAGGTATTTTTTAAGTTGTTGGTGAGGATGGTAGTGAGGTCTTCCTCGAAGGAACCTAAGGGTTCAGGAGGTCTGTAGAGTAAATGAATGGTGATGGTTTGGGAGTTGGCAGTGCTGCCCACTGCCATCTCCTTATTGTAAAAGTTGAAAATTGCCTGAATGGGATTCAGCAGCAGGTAAGTGCTAATGTTGGATGTCCCCTAAGAGGCGCCCCCAAGAGTGACTAATGGTCTGTGACCCGAGCAGAAGTCCAGGGTGCTGTTGAATGCAGCAGAAACACACACAAAATACCAAAGTGTGCTTTGTCTACCACATCCCAGTTGGGCTACCTTTCAGTGGTTCTGAAGCAAAATGCCAGAGCCAAATATAAAATGACCTGTGCTGGAACAACTCCTCTTGGAGCCCCAATCCTAATGTGGGGAAGCCAAATATCGAAAGCAGCTGCACTCACTCTGCCTGTTTCCAGGATATACATATCTTATACCACTGGAAGTATGCAATGCGTGGGCACGAGTGAGCTTTTTTTGAAGGTTAATTGCACTGGAGGGCCCTATCTGCTCTGCTATATTTCTCTTGATGTGGCATCTGCTGCCAATCCTGTCTGCATGTGGGGCCCACATTCGTGGTGTCTTTTTTTTAATTTGTATTTTATTTATTGTGCAGCTAGGCACATAAAAGGACTTTTTACACATTTTTCATCCTAAAATAATAAACCATTAACACATCTTTTAGAATACAAACAAACATATACGAGCAAGAAATGCATACAAATACATTGAAAAAAAAGAAAAAAAGCTGTTTCCATGCTCACATTTTTTTATATAATTCAATTCATTTAAAGGTTTTAACAATGCAATGGACAGGCGGATCTCTTTTCCAGCTGAAAGCCTGTGCCAAAGATCCTGAGTGACAATCCAGTCTTTGTTTTGTACACCATGGGAGAAGTATTTTTCTCTGAGTGCTATCATGGATGTGCATAATATGAACAGATGTTCCATGTCCTGAGGGACCCCTTCACCACACAAGGTACAGTCACCAGCAGAGCGATCTAGATTTTGCCAAATTCGTTGTGTTTCGTTAGTCTTAATCAAGTTTAGGTGAACACGCAATAGCTCGGCGTGCAAGACTGGATTGGGGAATCTTCTAATATAAGGAAGTGCATACTTACTTGATTTTTCACATAGGGAGAAGTTTTAAGTGTTCTTCAAATTTCTAAATGATGCTCTACTTTGTGGTAACCTGAAGCATCCTCCACCTGGCTTTGGTTGACTGCAAAACAGTGGTTACTTGACCGTGGCACTTGTCATATTCTCTTCATGGGACGCTTGCTTTGTCCCAGTGTTTGAGGGTCGCACTGAGCCAGAATGGGCCTCAGAGTTGGCCATGAACCAGCTCGCTCTGCATTGCTCCGTGATGACTGGCAGAGCTCCCAAGTGTTCCTATTTCATGTTCAAAAGGTCTTGTTCTTTCATGAAAATCTGGAGCTGGTAGTTTTGTCTTTACCATTTATGGCCTACAAATCCCAGAAATCCAATGAACACCTGCAAGGGGAAACTTGAGAGCTGTGCAACGTGGATGCACAAGACCACGTCGAGTGATCAGGGTGTTCTATCGGGCCACAGCTAAATGTGTGCACTTTGGCGCTTTCTAAGAGCACTTGCCATTGTGACCGGCCGATTCCAGCTTGCTATGTCCCCGAACTGCTAGCTAACTTCAATGACTGCTAGGATGTTGGAGGTTCTTTCATATTTCCTTTCTGGACGACAACTTTTTTCTTCAAAATACCAACTCAGACAAGACAACAGAAGAAACACTGCTCGTGTAACCCGCTGCACATTTTGTGGACACCTGTTCTTAAAGACTAAGGTGCTCAAGCGCCAGGAGGTGTGATGGATTGGCGGGTGGCAGTGCAGCAATAAGTCCAATGGCGGAAGCAGAAAGAAGATCGCGCGCATGGATTTCACGTGCAGATAAGCAGTGCTCCTCCCTCCTTTCTCCCCCGTCCTCGCGCTCGCTCTCTGATTTTCTTTGCACGCATTATTTTTCAAAAGGGCACCCCCTGTCTGGCATATAAAGCCACCACATTATTCAAATTAAAGGCTAAACCGCAATGCGTGGTGCAGTCGCTGAAATTCTGTGTACCCGGGCTTTACCTGCTGCTGTATCCGGTGGAGGAGAGAGCCTGGGATTTATGGAGTGGAAGACACAGCCTAAAAATGTCTTTTGATAACAAATTGCTTTTTGAAAAGAAGACAGGCCATCAGGAAGGCTAGCTGAGCTTCAGGCGATGGGATAGTAATAGGAAGATTTAGGCGCGTGTCTCAAATATCCTACAAGATACTATGTATTTATTTATTTATTTTGACACTTATATATAGCGCACCAAACCCTGAGGCATCTAGGCGCTTTTCTTAAGATGGCTTGTTACTACTGCACGTAACCTGGCAGGACCGACTCAGCATTTTATACCTTCGACCTCTTTCAATTGAATTCCAAGAAAAGTGTTACAGCACCTGTTACCACAACGCAAGAACTCATCTAAAGTCTGGAATCAGGTGTTATATGAGTAGCTGGTACTGCTATAGGGGAAAGAGCATTCCTTTCAATTAACATCCAGGAACTTTCTTCGCTCATTCTCAACATGGGATGACATGGCATAGGTATTCCAGGCGCAAGTCATAGGGTCTAGCCATCAAGTGGCAACAGCTGGCACGCTTTGTTAGTGTGAGTTGAGTTAAGTACCTAAGTTCTGGTGCTAGTCCTTCCAAAGGAAAATGAGGTAGTTTGCCAATTTGTCAAGTAGGAAGAGCGAAAAGAAATATCATTGCACACAGAGGGCCTTTCTTTTCATATGTGCTCTTTGGTTGACACGTGTTTCGGCATATTCTAGGTCCTCCTAAAAACTAGGCACTTTGACATATACGTTTGTTTGACTTAAGTTGAGTGAATGCTCGATATGTGTATACATAAATGGGGTGAAGACCCAGAGTCCTGAGTTAAGATGAGGTGGTCCCCGTGTTACAGTGGGATCACATAGCCTAATGGCGTCTCGCGATCTGGTTAGACCAAGTGCCCAGTTTTGAGGACCTAGAATAGGGCGAAACACGTGTCAACGAAAGGGCACACATGAAAATAAAGGCGCTCTGTGTACAATAATATTTCTTTTTGCTCTTCTTACATTGGTAAACTACCACATCTTCTTTTGGAAGGACTAGCGTCATAAGTTAGGTACTTAAGGTATACGTTAGGAGTACCTGGGACAGCTAACGTCCTTAACTTTGAGTAGTACCATACACAATCAAATTGGTCCTAAATTGAGCGCAGAGTGAGCAAAATGACCCAGCTCTTGTTTTTCCAACATTTAGTTAGTATCCGGGCATATTGTGACAGTGCCTGGAAAATCTCTATTCAACCCCTACACAAAAAGCCGACATTGCTTGTTTTAAAAGATATTCCGTCCAAGGATCGGATGCAAGGACTCACAGATTGCTTACAAACCCAATGGCTGATGTCACATTTGGTCTATGACTATTTTAACACCTGGATCTGGTCTATAGTTGCAATTTAACAATTACCTTTCAGAAGACTGCTCAGAAAGCACAGAGCAAGCCCAAAGACATCATAGAGGACTGTGTTTTGGGAGGGAAGTGGCAAGTACTGGGTGGGGATGGCATAGGGAATGGCATGGCCATGGGTAGTCAATCAGTTGCTAAAAACCCAAACAGCGCTAACAGGTTGTTTGCCCATCTTCACATCCCATCTCTCTCCTATTTGCACTTCCCATGACAATATTTTGGCTTGTTGTTAGAGCTTACAGTGCCACCTAATATCCAAACCTAAAAAAGGCTTGGGCAACGCAGGTACATTTATTTTATTTATTTATTTTACTTGTATAGCACCCACAAACCCAAGGGCATCTAGGTCCTGTTGAGGAACCAGTTACATGTTGCCCGGTGGCAGTGGTCAAATATAAATAAAGTTACATACAGAGTGTACAATGCATCAGATTCATAAATCGATGGGAAGCATACGCGGTGCGCAAGGTTTAGGTAAGGAACCAGGTTTTGAGGGCTCTACTGAAGGACCAGCAGGATTCCTCCGCCCATAATGCATGTGGGAGGGAATTCCATTGTTTGGCAGCAATGACTGGGAAACGTATCCCTCCCGCTTTGGCACGTTTGAAATTGGGTTGAACAAGCCTATGGATGTATGGTGTTCTGGTGGGCCTGGGCGAGTGAGTCTTAGCAATTGTTTGTGCCTGGTAGGTTGGAACGGATTTGGAAATACACCTATGAGTTATTGTGAGTGGCTTGAATGAAATTCTGTCTCATTTGGGGAGCCAGTGTGCTGCTCTTCGGGGGGCCGAGATATGCTCTTATGTACGAATGTTCAGGGCAGCTTGCAAGGCATTATTTTGGATGGTTTGGAGTTGTTGAATGTTGTGAGGGGAGGTACCAGTGAAGAGCACATTACAATAGTCCGACCTGTTGCGATCATTAGGCAACTGTCAGTAGAAAGGAAGGGTCTGGCAGCATTTAGCAATTGGGTTGAGTAGGCAGCTGAGGAGGAAATTGTGTTTACTTGGCGGGTTAGGGAAAGTGTTGCATCAAGGTAGACCCCTAAAGTTTTGACCTCTGATGAGGCTGAGATAACGGTTCATCAATCTTGAAGGCTGCGTAATCCAGGGTCAAGTTTTTTCTATTATGGGGGCTGGTTCTATGAGAGGTTCGGTTAGAAAGAGGCCATGGGTTGTCATCCAGACTTGGATGGTAGTGTAGGTTGAGCTCTGCGAGGCGCAGTCTTTGGTGTGGTTGCCAGAAAGAGGGTGGAAAATTTGTATCACGTCGCCATAGTTGTAAATGTAAATGGTTATTTATAACGTGCTTAATATCCAGAGGTTTCTTAGCACGGACCCCGGGATCAAACCTGTGTTGGTCTGCATCATCTTGTTTCCAAGACGAGCACGTTGCCACTGAGCTTTACTACCCGTGCCGAGAAGATCGACGAAACACACAACCCTTGAGGTTCTCCGCAACTGATGGGGGCGGACGCTCTGCAGGTGTTTTTTTTGGAGAAGACTCTAATTGCTCTGCCTTCTAAGAAGGAAGCGATCCAGGATACTGCTTCTGGGGAGAAGGAGGCTGCGCTGATAAGGTGGTAGCAAAGTATATTAGGGTCAACTAAATCGAAAGCAGCAGAGAGGTCTAGGAGGAGCAGTAGGACAAGTTTTCCCCAGGGTTGTACTGGCCCGTCGGCCATTTGACCCGTAGCCGGGCCGATCCGAGGCCCTGCGGGGAGGTCTACTATATGTGGTCTGGTGTGCTCACGGCTGACTGACTTGCCTGCGGGCTGCAGGCTGCAGCCCGCTCAGCAGCCAGCTTGCGCCTCACGATGCACAGCAGATGCATTCACTAAAGAAAGGTGACACGCAAGTGTTACCTTTCTTTGATGAATGCATCAAGTAGGCGTGCTGGACTGGCAGTGCCCTGGGCCCTTAGCCGATCCGGCGACGGTGTGGTGCCAGTTGTTGCAAATGCAATGAATCGCAACAAAAGGAGCGGTTCCTGGGCCAGGTGTTTTGTTGTTCCTTTTGTTGCAATGCATTGTGTACCCTGCACCATGTCCTGGGCTCCTCTGCTCGTCGCCCTCTGCACAGGGGGGCCGGGCACGCTTTCATATTCACCTGTTCTGCAAGTGCCATTGGTGGCAAGAGTGTGCACTGGTATGTGGTACCAGCAGAAGCCTGGCAGCGCCCCTCAGTTGGTATACGATGATGACAGCAGGCCCTTGGGGGTCCGACCGTCCCAGCCTAATTCTTTGGTGCACAGCACTTAGTGGAACTCTGGCGTGCGCCTACAGCTGGTTCGTGGTCAGCTGCGCGTGCTGCTAGCAGGGACTGCCACCTGGGGAGCAAATCGGGTGAACTGCATGCACAGTGAGCAGCGGCAGACGCCAGGGTCACACACCTCCTCTGACCTCCCCTGTACACGCGTCTGTGTCTTCACACCGGGAAGCCTCCCAGGGAGCACTGTCAAGGGGGGCAGGTCCTGTGAGTCCTGAAGTTTGGAGGTGAGGCCGGTGCATGCCTGCTGACTACAGCCCCTGAACGCCCCTGGCAGAGCCCCGACGGGCACTTTGAGCGTGGAGTACATGAGTTATACCAATGCAGAGAAGGTGCTGGTGGGTACCTTCATCTACCCCTGGGCTCCCGCCGACAGCAAGGACTGTACTGTGTACTTCTGCGGATTCCGTGACAAGTACTGCTGCGACGACCCCAACAGCTTCTTTCATTACCACCAAAACTACATGTGGTGGCTCAGGTAAGCCGGCACTGGGGGTGGTCTCGGGTTTCACTAGGTACAGAACCAAGCCAGAGTGTGAGGGCTCAGTGTGCCACTGCGGTGAGGTGGGGGTCCGGGTACCACTAGGCAGAACTTCAGGCACTTGCGGTTCCACCGTCAGACCCACAGCCACAGGAGATGTGCTCAGGGTGCCACTGCGAACAGAGCCAAACTCGTTAGAGAACGGGTTGTGCAGATGCGGTAAGGGTCCTACTAGATGCAGAACCACAGGGTCTCGGTGGGTCACCTGGTGCAGACCCAGAGCAGATGGGGTCACAGTGCCAGTAGACGGCTGCCATGACAGAGGCCTCTCCCAACTCAGTCCCAAACCACAGGGTCTCGGGACCCTCAAGATACAAAACTTGTGCCGATGGCACCCAGGACTTCCCGAAGCGCTCACCGTGTGTCCCTTTATGAGTGCACCGTGCATGCAATGCCCCACCTCAAAAGTCCAGGTGAACTGTTCTAAATGCAGCTGCCCGCTTCCCAGTAAACATCATGTGGAAACAAACTTCAACTTTATAACTATATGACATTAAAAGCAAATTCCAACACATAGAGTACAATAAGCATCCATTTCGGATTACGTATTTTGCTTTTCGTAAGTTGCAGTAATTGCATGTTTTTTTCTGCTGTTGTCTCTGTTGCAATCATCGCAAGACATTCCATCTCGGTGTCCTCGGTCACTTGACAAAATCCTTGTGCCTGAAAGCTTCAGTACATTGTAGAAATATTTGACCATAGCACATCAAGTGGCCATTGACGTCATTGTGCCATAATGAATGCTTTGTTGTAATGTGTCTATCTTTCCCATCTCCATGGCATGCTGTTCAGGATGTTTGCATGTGAGAGGTAATGAGTGCTCAGAGTATGGGATGTCCTGTGAGTGCACTGCTTACACTATTTTACTAACCAATGAAGCCTGAAAAGTAGATGCACACAGGCTTGACATGCGGACAAATTTGCACCAGACCTGCAGATGAATTTAACTGGTCTGCTGTTAAATCTCAGGTATGACTTTAATGGTATCCACTACAGAATGTTGCTCATTTTTCTATAGCCGATATGATAGCTCAGTGGGTTGAGTGCTCGCTGCTGTAATGTGTGTGCCATCTGCAGGTTCCGGGTTCGAATCCCAGTAGGGCCATATCAGCCTTTCATCCTTCGATAAATGAGTATCAACACAGGTTTGGTGAAATTGTATGAATATTTGTTCTATAAAAAAAGAGCTTAAGCGTAAGTGCTATACAATAACATATTTTAATTTGGCCTGTCTGCTTGCATTCACAGTAATTTGACAATATGGATCTATACACACATATATTAATGATAAATATGGTGATCCATTCTTGTATGCAAAGTTATTTTATTTTATGAGTTGGTTTGTCATGTTGTAATGTTGTAATGTAGCAGACACATGAACCCTCCATAAGTAGCATTTTCTGTAAAGTCGTTAATTGATGCGATTAATGGATGATGGTTTGATGGACACTTTTTTTGGGGCGAGGGGTGGGACACTTTTTTCTGGGTGTCCGGGCCTATTTCTTTTCCCAGTACGACCCTGGTTTTCCCTCATCCCGGATCTCGTCAATCTGATTTTTCAGGTCCAGGAGTGCTGACCCCGTGGTGTTGGCTGGGTGGAAACCATACTGCAGAACTCCTAGGATGTGGTTTGCTTCTATGGGGTGTTGAATTTGAACATAGGCTGCTCTGTCAAAAATGTTTAGGGGGAAGGGAGCTGTGGTGATGGGTCGTTAATTGGCAGGTATGGCAGGGTCTAGTGAGGCTTTTTTTAAGAGGGAGAGCACCCAGACCTCTATGACGCTGGTCGGTACTGAGCCTGTTGAGGAGGAGTTGATGAATTCAGTAATAAACAGAGTCAGTGCTTCAGCACAGTCCTTGATGAGAGGGGCCGGGTATACATCCCCTTTGCATCTTGATGGCTTCAGTCTTTTTAGGATGTGTAGGGTTTCCTGTATGGTTACTTTGCTGAAGCTGAACAATGGGGTCAGTGGGGGATTAGAGGTAGGCATGAGGTGACTTTAGTACCTTGGTGGGTGTGCTTTAGGCAAACTTGTTTGGAAAGTATTTTTTCTGAAGCATTGTATTCTGTATGCTGGC
The DNA here is from genome assembly GCF_040938575.1 of Ambystoma mexicanum. Taxonomy (NCBI): domain Eukaryota; kingdom Metazoa; phylum Chordata; class Amphibia; order Caudata; family Ambystomatidae; genus Ambystoma; species Ambystoma mexicanum. The sequence continues at coordinate 1,410,919,623 of NC_090922.1, forward strand.
ACACCAGACTGGGTCATTGGTAAGGATGGATGCCATGGGGGCCAGGGCTTGCAGTTCACTAAGGATGGAAAATAATTCTCTGGTGTCCGAATTGGCATTAGCTATTCTTGAGTTGAAGGTAGTGGTTTTAGGCTTGGATGATAGCTTGTTTGTATTGTCTGAATAGTTTTGTGATTTTCTGTTCTGTTTTGCATCATTGGAAGTTTTTTTTTCCAACAGGTTTCAGCAAGTCTTTTTTTAGTTCTACGTTCCGAAAGGTCCTGGGTGTACCAGGAATTGATGTGAGCTACAGGCTTGGATTTTTAGAGACTAATGGGGCGATGGTATCAATTGCGCTGGTTAGTGTTTTGGTGTAAAGATCAGCTAGTTTCTTTCGATCCGTTTCTTGGGATCAGTGGCGTCTAGGAGCTCCGGTTTTAGGACATCAAGGAATGGTAAGAGGCTGTCTTTGGTTAGCTTCTGTGAGCTGCGAGCCTTGGACGGCAGTAGTGGCTTTGAGGGGGGTTTAGTTAGCCGGCAAGGGGGATAGTGAAGGTAATGGTCTTAACTGAGATATGGCAGTTGAGTTCAGCAAGCCAATCCACGGAGTGCCCTGAAATGTGTTTAGTGTTGCAAATGCGCTGACTGAAGTCTAGAATATGTGTGATTTTTCCACGGCTGATTTTCCTGTTACGGAAATGACCTCATGGGAAATGTACGCAACACAACAATGTTCGTATATTTCCCATGCGGACATCCATTGAAAATCACACAGATTCAAACACATACCCTCCGTCCCACCCCCACCATACCCTCACTCATACCCCAACACACCCCCACCACACCCCCACCCCTACCCCCTACTTACCTTTCCTTCTGACGCGCTGTGTCCCAGCGGCACTGGTTCCCTTCCACTTCTGTGATCGGGAACTGGTGCTGCATGGTCCTTTTCTTTTCTTTTCTTTTTTTTGCTCTTGTGATTTGCAGGGGTGTCCCCTGCAACCCCCGCTTACTATACTGTTTAGTATAGTGAGCGGGGTGTTGCAGGGGACACTCCCTCAGCGGCCAGCATTTTCTTTCTTCTTTTTTTTCTTCTTTTTTTTCGCTTGGGTGAATTGCGGGGTTGTCCCCAATACTGTACAGTATAGTGAGCGGGGTGTTGCGGGGGCCACCCCTGCAGCCCCCAACTTTTTTTTTCACTCGGCTGAGCTGCAGGGGTCTTCCCCGCAACAGCCCGCTCACTATACTGTACATAGTGAGCGGGGTGTTGCCTTTGTGTTTCTTTTTTTTTATTTACTGACCCCACCGAAACACATACCACCAATAGTTCGCACTTTTGGTAGTTCGAACTTTTGGTGTAATGCGTTTTAGGTCTTTATGAAAGGTGGGTACATTATATTTGGTCATGTTGGCCTATTCCGAAGTCTAGTGTGGTTAGTGAATTCTCTAGCGAGTTGGCTTGAAGGTCGGTGTGGTTGTTAAGGCCTAGATTTAGATTTCCCAAGCAAATCACTTGAGAGGAGGTCTTCACAATGTCTCCTAGAGTATGGAGTAGGTCTTCTTTGATAGTCAGGATAGGACCAGACGGACGGTAGACATGGACAGTGATTGTGTTAGTGGGAGAGATGGCCAGTTTTTGCGAGAGGATATCACAGTTTTTGTTGAGCAAGGGGTTGAAATGCCTATTTCGAAGGTGGTGTTCTCGAAATCCTAAGACCCCAATTTTGCTCTTTGGCACCTCTTCAGCTGCAACAAGTTCTCCTGGACTCTCTGGGGCTCGCTGGGGCTCTCGGCATTTTAGAAAACATAATCAGACAGCAGGCAGGAGACGGAGTCAGTTTCATCAGGTTTTATTCATGCCAGACTGACACAAACAGCATCATTGTCAAGTACACGAACAGTGGCCCCATGCTGAAAACGGAGCTTCTTTTTATATCTTTCTGAGAAAGAGATTCGAACTCCCACCCTTTTTCTAGTGCATGCCCAGGCAAAGCTCTCCATTGACTTTACTCGCACACCAGGCAATTATTCCTTATCTGCTTAACCCTTCAAATTGAAATACATTTTGGCACCCATAATTGGATTTTCCCGGCCACACTACCCAAATATGGTCACGCAGCTGTATTCTTTGGCTAAAAACTCAGACATGGCCTCATTATCTGTCTGGTGTCAGACTGATTATCTGGTTTATGCAGGCCACTGTGGCCTTGAAATGTTCCTGCCGCGGGTTGACTCATGCTACCACTGTCTGCAGAGAACTTCTTCATTTAGCACATTCTATTTACTCATTAAAGGTATTGTTTGAATTAAAGGCATTTGTCAGTTACACAAATGGCAGAGTTATTTTCTGTCTGGGTATATTTAAACACTTAATCATTTTCCTACTCAGTTTTTATAATATGCATTCTGTACCCTGCCTACCTACTAAACCATAATAAATGCATTTTTTGACTTTATAGACTTTATAACCATAACACCATTTAAAGTACTAACGTCTTTTAACCCTATGAGTTCTATTTTCACACATTTACAATACTAAATCACTCCATACGAATTTCTCTGCATAGCTTTAAGTGGGGGGCTGCCCCCCTACTGCATTGAGTTGCTGGTACCTCATTTTCATATTGGTACCTCCATTTCAGTGGTCTTTTGCTATGAGGGGGACTCCATCTCCTCTTGAGTTCAGCCTATCACTCCTGAAAATGGTGTAGCCTGATGGGATGGCAAGGGCTAGGGCAGGGCCACAAGCTGCATGCAGCCAGCATTCCATGATGGCGAGGGCATCAAGATTCCCTACTGTCAGGAGGTCTTCGATGTCAAGAGCATGGGCAGGTAGAGAATGGGCATTGACTAAGGTGTGGCTCAGTCGATAAGGGCAGAGCTATAACTATGACTTAGTCCATCATGAGTTTTGAGTGAAACCCGATAGACAACTAGAGTGGACCTCAAACTTTCTATGATCTAACCCAGAACTCTAAGGTGGAATTGCAGAGTTTCAATCCACAGTAGTGATGGTTCCATTGTTGTTTCCAAAGGAAGGGGCAATTTTCAGATGCTCTAAACTTTGACAGCGTTCAATGAATCTACACAAAGGTTTCGTCCAGGGGAGTCAAAGTTATAGGGGGATTTCAAAAGTTGCATTTCCAATTCAAATTCCTTTAGAAACTTTGCTCTAGTCTACAGAAAAAAATGTTGAATGATTATTTGCATCAAACCTTGGCAAGGAGTGATGTTAAGCTCTTCCTTCCTCCGGACAGCTTTAGATCCGCTGTTCAAGCACTGGTCCTATCCCACCTGGTTGGGGGCAATTACTCCTCCAACACCTCCGGTCATCCTCCCTTGTGCACCTGAGAAGTGTCCTACATGCGGCCTCATGCCTCATCAAAGGCATGCAGATATGACCACATCACCGTGGCCCTCATCGACCTTCACTGGCTCCTACAGCATGTACAAATCACCTTCAAGTCTTGCTGCACTATCTACAAGGCAGTCGCCCTCAAGTCACCCAACTATCTTGTGGAGAAACTCTACATCTCCTGTGGACAGTGCACCACCGGAAGGCAGGCCACGTGCAGACATGAAATCCACCGCTGCAAAAAAGGAAAGGAACAGAAATCTAGCCTTCTCTGCCTATGCCCCAAGACTCTAGAACCTCCTTCGCATCAGCATCAGACTCGCCCCCACGCTCCAACAATTCAGAAAAGAACTCAAGACCCACCTCTTCAAGGAGTCTCTTCTCCTCAACACTTAAGCCATCACGTCGTGCCTCACACCACCTGACTCGCTAGATGCCTTCCCGCCTCTGTTGTCCTTGCCACCCGCTACAGCTGTACCCCTCCTCTATGCCCCTCTGTTTCATACTCCCCGATGTATATCTGTTCTGTTGTTACCACTGAAAAGCATTCTGTTTTGCATTTGCAATATTGTACACCTTTGTAAAGCGCTCTGTTGCTTCTCAAAGCTAGGACTGTGCTCAATTAATACAAAAATAATAAAAATAGTAATGATAACAATAATAATAAATCATAATAAAAGGGTGAATATAAAATTTAGAACATTGAATGGGGACATCACAGTGTAAACAAGCCTCCAATCATCTAGACCAACCAAAATAAGGGAGCAAATCAATGTGAATGACGAAACCAGGTTTATTTACTCCATTCGGCCGTTAGAAGGTCCACAGTTGTTCTCAATCACTTCCTGGTAGCCCAGGCATTATAAACTAAACTCATTACATCATCATATTCAGTGAAAAAACAAATTTCACAAGCTGACATTGGTTGTTAAAATAAAACCACCTATATTATTCCATGCATTACTTCTTCTAATTGGATCATCATTATCTCTGAGCCTGCCCAGGGTCCCTCCCACTTTGCAAGACGTCATGTCCTGGGCATCATTGGACCGTGCTCTATTTGATTGACACCACAACATACTGACATCGTTACAATACTGGTGTCTGTTACTTATGTGGCCTTGAATGTTACAATTATCCACAACATTCCAATTAACGTCTAGTGGGAAAGGAGAGATCAAAACTTTGCCCTGGCCAAAGAGCTATCAAACTAACTCAGATCTCATCTTTCGATGCCGAACCCCAATCTCACAAACAGTTTGCTTAACCTTGGACAACTCATTGTGTACTCCCCTCTAGTAAATTCTGCTGTTTACAGGTGTTTGATCTAATTGGGTCGTGACGTGCATAGCTTATTTATTGTAGTGTGAGGCCAGTGCATGAGACCTTTTGCCTTCAATGTATTCAACCTGTTAATGTGTTCTTCATTAGTTTGTTGGACTGCTTTCACCATTGGAAGTGATGTGGGTATGCCTTGCTAGTGTGTTATTGGCACCTCTACTGTGTGCACCTGGCAATTCATCTTTATATATTTTTTTCGGCTGGAAACATAACTAACGTAAGTGTTGCTTATCTAACCTTGAACCACGAGAAAGGCCTATTTGTGCAGTTTCGCTATCTTCCCTTTCTCTCAGCCTTGGCACTTCCAGTCATCTGGCCATCATCATGGACCAACAAAAATCCTTATTAGGATGTGTAAACCGCAATGCTGTGCTTTTTAACCATGTGCTGTGCACGACCTTGCAAAGGGAAAAAATTGCAGTTCTCTTCCCATTTATAATGCTGCTTTACATATGTACCATACCTGACTTTGCATACCACCATTTACTACATTCCCTCTCAGTGTATTCAGTCACCTAATCCTCCCTATATGTTGCAAACTAGCTCCCTATACTGTGGCAAAACTAACTCTATCCTACTTGTATTACATTCTACTTGGCGGTGGCATACACAAAATAACACCTTATTCTAGTTTTCTTATTCTGTATGCTCACTCTCGTTTGGGAACTTGGGCGGGGGCCTAACTGCTCTTATATACACCATCACAACAGGAGGGCCAAATGGGCTGCGTACAGTGTTTACAGAATGCAGATAATAATGTACAGTTCAAATAGTAAGATATAAAGAATCTACAACTCGGGATTGGCAGATCAAGGGGGTGATGTGGTCAAGCTAGAATGGGAGTCGGAGAGCAGATTTGAAAGGAGCGGCATGTTTGACATAATTAAGGAAGGTGTTCTAGTGAACAGCAGCAAAGAGAGAAAGAAAGAAACGCAGGATGCCCAACACAGTGTGGGGAAGAGAGGGATTGAGAACGGAACTGGGACAAACAGTAGGGGAAGAGGGATGTCTGGTGACAGAGTTGTTAATAATAATAATAATAATAATAATAATAATAGTAATAATAATAATAATTTCACATTTATATAGCGCTACAAACCCTCAGGTTAGTTCAACAGAGGGTGACAGGACATGTACTGATTCAAAAATTAGTACGATGAAGTTGAAGAGGAATTATTCATAGCGAGAGAGTGGTGGGGATATACAGAGTTTCAAATTTTAACATTTTGGCGAGGTGGCAAAAGTGCGAATTAGTGCAAAATTCTGTGGACTTCAGGATCGCTGGCGATGAGGACCTCAAGGTTGTCCACATTGTGGACTATGTAAGAAGTTCAGGTGAAATGATAAAGGTTAGGGAAGAAGGGTTGAAGCATGAGATGCAGGCAAGCAGATGACTTTGGTGTTAGAGGCATTGAGCATCAGACAAAGAAGTTCCGTGCAATATGCAATGGCCGGTGATGTGAGAGGACAATTTGAGGGTAAAGTGAGAAGGAGAAATATTATTTGGGTATCAGACTCCCTTGAGTCATACAACAGTGCCCGCTGCAGAAACCCTAAAGGGGGCGCTCACACAGCCTCGCTCAAAGTCAAATCCCCAGGAATTCTGTGATCATCTGACAGATTCACAGACTTTGTCATTCAAATAGACGCCTTCCATTGATGTCCATTGAAATACTTCACTTGCAAAAGAAACCTCTCATGTACTCTCCGCTTTCCTGCCATCTCCTTCCTGCCACCCTTAGTCAATCACAGACTCGGCTCAGAAAGGGGTTGTGAAATAGTCTTTTTAATGTGTTTTAAAATTACTGTAATTTTACCCGCACAGGCCACCTTCTGGTTTTGTCATTTATGTGTTGCTCAATACTAATCTCTGCTTTCAACATCAAACCTATGGAAACGTTTTTGAAGGTAACAACATTTTGCACATGCCCTGAACAGGTCCATCCTATTAATGGATCTGAGCAATAGAATAATGCTGTGAAAAGCTATCCCAAACAGAGCTGACCACAAGAATTGTTGGCATTACACAGATGCTGGTGGTCAAAGCATTAAATGACCATCTACCTTTTTGTTCAATACCTCTGAAATGTGCCTTATTTGCATATTAACATGACTGTATTCATAAATCAGCATTTCTGGCAAGTTGAACTTGAACTTCAAGGTGTTATTGCACACGTGCCCTCTGTGTATAGCCCGCAGTGACGTATACAACCCAAGGGCTTTCCCTTTGCCCAAAGGACCACCATTCCCTGCAAGGAATGGCATATTTAAATAGTGGGTTTCGCACTCACTCGTCTCTGTGAAATTCCACCTAAGAGTGTGTGGCATTCATCAGTCTGAGATGCCTTCTGGGAGCACGGGCCATGACAAATTCAACAGCACAACCGGCTTATCCTCTCAACCCCACTTCGACTTATTTATCTAAGTCCATCTCCCACAGAGGAACCTATTGTGCCAGTTCCAATTCTGTTAACTGTAAAAGCCATCACAGTGTACATATGTATATCTCAAGCCCTGTTTCACATTTTGCATTTTGATCTTGAGTTTGACCACTCTACCGTGACCAAGAAAGATGCGCTTTTTGCTATTCTAATACCATGCTCCAAAAATGTTGGATATTATTTCTCTGCAGCTGTTGGTGTAATGGCTGTAATTTTTCATGAGGACATTTCTGTATCTAATACTGTACTTTTGTGTAGGTAGAACTGCATAGAGAGCTCAGAGGAGGCTGAACTTACTGGATAAAGCAGCAGACCGAAAAGCTCTGTGAATGCTGCTGCCTGCATCCACACAAAAGACCCTGCCCTTGTGTTTGTTTTATACATACCTGGATTAAGTAAATTAATGTTACAGTGTTCTCTGACTTTCCGAGGCAAAGCTGAAGTCTGCTGTTTAACATTAGTTATGCAGCAGTACTGGTTTAGTATTACTCTTTGGCTAAGTGTGCACGGCCCCACCCCCTCTCTGTCTCAGGAGACATTTGGCAACATTGTACACTGCCTGTGACTACTATGCCAGCACAGGCATATTCTAAGCTAGTAAAGATCAGAGAAAAAAAATCTAAAGTAGCCCAATGGTTTGTGAGATAGCCCTAAATAGCCCAAAAAGGAAAAGCACTATGCAGCTGGGAAATGGAAGCCCGGCGGATTTGCTTCTTATGAAGCTGCTGACTGGAGCAAATCTTTTTAGTGAGCTCCTTATTTGGTAATGCAGCAGAGAACCTTGGAAAAATAAAGCCAAGCTGAATCTCCTAGACTCCTCGTTGCTCCACTCATCCAGCCATGTCGCTGATACACATACCTTCCCTCCCTTCCACCATCGACCCTCCCTATCTCCTCCCCTCACCCTCCCCACACACATGCCCCTCCTCAGCATCCCCTCACCCCCTGTTTCCAGACCACGCCCTTAAACCCCTTTCCATTCTCCCAGCATGGCACGCCTTGCTCTTTCCAGAACTATCACCTTGTTACTTTTCCCCTCTGACCCCCTACCCTCTCTCGCACACCTCTTGGATTGAAATGCTCACAACTTGGAAGAAAAGTGTGGCCCTCACCCTCGACTCTTCTTGCCTCACCTCGCCTACACCAGTCCTCCGTCCCCTTAGCTCACAGCCGAGCTGTTAGGACCTCCCCGCTAGCCACTCCCCGACTTTCCCTCTTTGAACACGACCTCTCGCCTCCACCCCCACAGCTCCTACTCCCCCCAGACCTGCACCCCATCTTACAGATAGCTGGAACCCACACACCAAACCGGCACCACTCACCGCCCACTCCCACCCTTATTCCACCTACTCACGCAAACCAGCCACTTCACGCTCACTCTTCCCGCTACTGACCCACCTCACTCACTCTCCCCCCCTCAAACACACACCTACCTCCCCTCAGTCAGGCTCATTCCTTCCGACTGTTCTGGCCCTTCTTCCCACACCGCCCTCGGCTGCTACTGACACTTCCCACCAGCCACTCAGACCTGCCCAATCCATACCGTCACTAGCATCAGGGGAACTACCACCTCCCATGAAGTCACCTGCCTCCAATTCAATGCCCACTCTGTAGCCAAAAACAGACACAGCATTGTTGACCTCCTACCCTCTGACAATCTCAATCTCATCTTCATCACTGAAACATGGTTCACAGATGATTTCAAACCAGTCGCGCACAAGGCTTCCCTTCCCGACTTCATGCTCCTCCCCCACAACAGATCCTCCGAGGTGGCAGAGTAGTGTAAGAGGATTCAATTCAACACTACAGCTAAATCAATGCCTAGTCTGGGATACTGAATGGAAACCCTTATTGATATATCTTTATGTCCAGTTCATGCGTTCTGGATGACTACCCCTATATAACACCCCTCTCTTGGAATCCCCCTAACCCCACTGAGCCAAGAAGTAGTTCTGTTTTGCAAGTTAAAAGGTTTATTTGAGAATTTAAACAATACATATATATATATCACACTTCATAATAAATTAATAATTGAATATCACACTTAATCTGATATGATAAAGATTAACAACGGAGAATCTGGCACTAGCCCACTTCTTTATAATCACTAAGGAGTTGACATGAAATGGATAAGGTAGCACACTGGTAAATAGGGACAGAAGAATAATGTGGTAGAGAATGCTTTATAGGGTTCAAGGAAATGCAAGGTTGAATGAATGAAATGCAGTATAGAAGATAAACTGATATGGTTTCACAAAAGACAAGGTAATCCCTTTCCCTTTGTGGCAATTCACCCCCCCTATACAATGTAAGGAGATGGAAGGAAGAGCACACAGTTCAGGTATACAATCACAATGTAAAACAGAGTTCCAGTTTCCCAGCAAGCTTAGAGGAGAATAGATATAAGTTTTACACAGGCTCAAAATGCTTTAAAATCTGATAGCAATATATTGGAAAATGTGCTAAAATGATTTTAATTCCCTCTGGAGGTTCAGGTTGAGGATTAGTTGGTTTAAATAAGTTCAGGCTTACTTTAGCAATGTTCTAGGAATGATTGGCAGGTTAAACGAATTTTTGGCAAATGAAAGCAAGGAAGCTGCTGTTTTCACACGTGGAGAAATTTGCAAATCGCGGCAAATTCGCGAGTGAGTTTTTCGCGATTGCGGCAAAAGTATAGGGAATAGGAATGCGGTTCTAGGTTCGTTGAAAAGCCGAGATTCCCAGCTTTCAGAGGAAAGTTACTGCAAGTCGCTAAGATATGAGCGATATGGTAAAGGTCGTTTTTCAGATTTGAAATTTTAAAAGTTCAAAGTGACAAGTTACAGCTAGCAACTAGAAATGACAGGTGACAGCTTTGCAAATAACAGGTGACAGTTAGGAGACAGTTCTGGTTAGATTAAAATAGATTGAATTATATTATTTTAACTAAGAGATTGGTTCTGCACAGTTCTGCTAGGTACTCACAATATATTTAGAAATAGAATGGGCCTCGCCACGGATCTGGTCAGGTTTTCTTCACTCGCCACGGACGGTTTCTGCGCACAGCGGTCTGGGTCAGCTCTCTGGTTCTGCGAACAGCGGTCTGGGTCAGCTCTGCTCTGCCTCTGGTTCTGGATACTGCTCTGCTTTCTCTGGGTACAGCACTGCTTCTGGATCTTTCTGCACAGCTTTCTCTGGACCCAGCGCTGATCTGCACGGCTCCAGGATGCTGCTATCGCTGTTAGGTTTGCTGGATGCTGAGGCCCACTGAGAAGAGTTCTCAGTTTGTGGGTTTAGGCCCTTGCTTTGAGTTCTGAATCAAGTTCTTTGGAGTTTTAAAGTCTAAGTGTTGAATCTAGTATCTTCTGGATGTTGTGTGGTCCGGCAGAGCACATTGCAGCAAATGGAATTGAATGTCCCTATCTGTCCTGACTGTCTGCTTTTATGTGTTTTGAAAGTGGGTGGAGAGGCTAGCTTTCTAGACCCTACCCCTCTCCACTTGTCATTGGCCACTTCATCCTCTTCCCCTTGATTGGGGGAATGAAATGAAGTGTCATCATGATGAGGTCTGCTTATGATACAGAGAACCGACCCCTGTCAAATTACACACAATCTATATTTTGACCCAAAAGACATATTTGCACAGGTACACATTTGTTTAAAATTACATGCACCCATCACATATCACAGGAGGTATACCCTGTCCAAATCTGCTCTTCCTGAGAGCTTGCATTGAGAAATGGCAACATTTGCACTTTTTAACTGGTTTTGCAATATCGGACATTAACCCAAATTTACACACATGTGCGCAAGGAGTATGGACATTAATTGATGAAGTGTCAGATTTTTAACATGCATACATTTTAAGTAATACCCTCTTAACTGCTAGCTTGCCCCCAGATCATACCACCGGTTCTAAAAACCTCTTAAAATGTGGGCAGAAAAATCACAAGAATTATGGTATCATTTATAAAATTTTCACAAGTCCGCTCTATGAATGATCCATCTTTTTAGAGTTATGTTATGGCCCCAAAGGGGTGTGGTTTCCCCCCAGCACAAGGTTGAATTTCTGGTTTTTCCAGTTCTGCCAAGCCAGCTTGCTCTCACATGCAGTGCTCCTCCCCTTTCCTTCCAGGAGGAAGCCACATTTACGACTCCCACCAATAAAACATTTGCCTGAGTCAGGACAGGGCTTTGTTCAATTTCCTGCAGAGCCCAGGTAATTCAATCAGAGAAGTGTCATATCCCTTTTGGTGGGAACAGCAAAAGGCAGCTAGGCCTGGGAACACAGCTGTTGTGCAAGTCTCAACTCCTGTCGGGGGTAGCTGGTGGGCAGAATTCAGTTCCTTAAGCCAGGCCCCAGCTAATGGCACTTTTAGTTACCCAGTTTTCTGCATTCAAATAAAACTAACCATGTTTACATATGCAGCTAGAATGCGGATTCTAAGTTTAAAACTATGACATTTAAACAATTGAAACCTATGTGACACTCAAAAGTAGGTCACTCATTTCTTTTAAACATTTAGATTTTTAGTGTCTTTCAGTCCAAATTTACTTAAACTGCTGAAATCCACAGCTCAGCCAGTCTTGTTATAAACCTTCAAGTCACTTCAGAATATAACTTTACATTGGATCCACCTCTCAGTAAGTCTTTCTTTGGCCTGCTTTGGGTTCATTTATTCAGTTTTACACAAAAAAGTCTGGTGTTGTTTTAAAACGCCGGCTTTCTGATAGTGGTGAGTACTGGTAATGCACCCATTTTTGGGATTTAAGAAAATGAATTCCCCACAATTCTAGGTTGCTTTTGGCAATCAGCATTGCCATTCCCAATGGTTTTAGGCTACTGTGTGGGTAGTCCAATGGTGGTTTTAGGCAGTGCCCTCCTGTGCCCATAACATCGGCAAAAATGGGTGGCAGCCTATTCTTCATGCCTTTCCCTGGGCATTTTCTGGGAAGCTCTGGCCATCATGATGTTTTCAATGCCAGTACTGCACAGTTTTTGAGGTAGGGCTCGGATGCATGGGTAAAAACATCCCACAAGCCCCCCTCTTGCGATGGCCATTCTGTTTCACTGATGGAACTCGCAAGACCTGGGATGTTTCCTCATCTTCTTCCAATAGATGGCACAGTTCAGCATCTTTTCCTCCATCCGGTCGGATCGATCGGTTCTCCTCGCCGGTCCTGATGGGAGTATTGGGCGGTACACTGGGCCCCTTGCGTCTCTGCTCCCGGTCTCCGGATCGTCCTCCTTGGCTCGTCTGCAGGTTTTCCTTCTCCTAGGACGACAAAGGAAGAGCGGCAATACCTATTCATGGATATTTCTCCCCCACCATTGATGTAGTGGGGTGGCATATAAATTTATAGTCAAAACATATGAACATGCACATTTCTTTTTGCATTCAAAAACAAAAACACCCACATTGAGAAACTCAGAATTTGATAGGCGATATGTAGGATATTTTAAGTTAGAACTGAATTAATCTGAGACAGCACCCTCTAGGATTCCAGAGGATTCCTCCAGTTGTTGCAGAGTGTGCCTGGGATGGCAACACTTCAACTGGTTAATGTGGACCCACTTGTCTTCCCCCTCTGCCAAACCGCCTTTGGGGATGCGGATCTTGTAGGCCACAGGGGAGATCTTGTCTATAATCTCAAAGGGTCCCTTCCATGTAGGCAAAAATTTTCGCTGTTTGGCCTGTTTCCTTTGGAAATTGTATAGATAGACCCGGTCCCCCACCTGATATTCCTTCCTGGAAGTCTTCAGGTCATAGTGGGTCTTCATGCTATCAGCTTATCTTTCTAGATTCCGCTGAGCATAAGCAAAAGCATGTTGAAGGTGTTTCCTTAAATTCTCCAAATACTCATGAGTTGTGGAGGCATTTATTAGTGTCTGCTCTTGGGTCCTGTAGAGCAAATGCTGAGGAAGCACCATCTTGCGCCCAGTCATCAACTCAAATGGTGACATTTTGGTTGCAGATGAAGGGGTAGATCTGATGGCCATAAGGACCAGAGGTAATCGGATATCCCAACTTGGCCCAGACTCTGCCACAAACTTCTTTAATATGCTCACAATGGTTCGGTTATATCTCTCTACTGCCCCAGAAGAAGCTGGCCGGTAAGCAATATGCAACTTCCTTTTGACCCCCAGTATCTCCCACATCTTTGTCATTACTTCACTGGTGAAGTGGCTACCTCTGTCTGACTCAATCCTTTGAGGTAGACCGAAACGGGAAAAGATGTGGTTAATCATCAGGGCAGCTGCTGTTTCTGCCTTGCAATTTGGGGCTGGGAGACATTCCACCCACTTGGTAAACAAGCATGTCACAGTCAACATGTACTTATTCCCCTTAGCAGAGCGAATCACGGGGCCTACAAAGTCGATTTGTAAATCTGACCATGGCAGTGTCATCCCCTGCTTTTGGAGAGGCGCGCGGTGTGTGAGGGACGTCGGCTGAAATTGCGCACACACAAGACACCCCTTCAAGTATTGGTCAAGGTCCTGCCCCATGTGTGGCCAGTATGCAACCTCTCTTAAGATTTCCAGTGTTGTGTGAAACCCCCTATGACCGGCGGTGGCCGCATCATGGGCGTGACTTAACATCAGGCTTCGGAATGAGGTAGGAACCACCCACTGATCGTGGCCAGCTTTGGATTTCCTTACCAGCAAACCGTCTTGGATTCGGAACATTTTTGGACATTTCATCAACACTCTTAGGTCCTCTTTCCCAATATAATCGGTATCCGTCAGGGGAAAGTTCTCAGGGTCCTCAAGGTGTTGGTAAAACTTACCAATAATTGGATCCCCCTTCTGAGCGGTAATCAAATCAGCATCAGGGGTCTCCTTACTCCATTGTGCAATTGAAAGGTCGTTGTGAGCATTTGTCTGGGACCTAGTGATAGCAGTGACCTGGATTTCCCCCAACAGGGACTCAATCTCAATTAGATCCCCTTGGATGGCCCCGGTTTTGGCCAGCTGATCAGCTAAGTCATTTCCAGTTTTGTCTGGTCCCTCTACTTTGGAATGACCCTTGATCTTCTTCCAATAGATGGTCATTCCTTTCGAGGTGACCAGATCATCAGTGTTTTGGATCAACTTCCCATGTTTCAAGGGTTTGTTGTTTGCACATAACATGCCTCTGGTTTTCCAATTAACCAGGTGCTCCACGAACCCGTTCCGTACATAATCCGAATCTGTGATTATGACCAGTTCGTGGAGTTGATGCTGGACAGCAGTGAGGATGGCCTGATGCACAGCCATCAATTCTGCCACCTGACTACTTCGGGGACCAATTTTGTATCCAGCGGAGGGTTCTGGGGACTCATTCACCCATGCATTCCCTACGCCGGCCACCAGTTCTTTCTCCCCGTCGTTGTCAACATGGTAAGAACATCCATCCACATACACAGTGGGCATTCCCTCACACTTGTCTTCTTCAAAGACTTTGTGGGGGGAATTAAGGTAGGCCTCCATGTTGTCCTTTATTTTTAGACTTTCGTCCTCGAGACAGTTTTCTCTGGCACAATCATGCAAGTCAGCCAGACCTTGCGCGAGGGGACTCTTCTTGTTTTGGCCATATCTGACCTCCACAGGAAAGCCTTGCATTGACAGAATCCAGGAAGTAATTCGGGAATTACTCACATTTCCGGCCCGGATTCTGTCACTTTGGAGATATTGCACAGGCTGGTGTGGAGTCTCCACTATGATGTGTTCCCCCTGGATAAACGGGCGGTAATTCTTCAATGCCCACACCGTTGCCAGGAGTGCCTTCTCACAATCGTTGAATTTTTCCTCCACAGAGGATAAAGTTTTGCTCGCATAGGAGATTACTTTATTGACCTTGTCATGCTTTTGGTATAATACTGCCGTCAAGCACGTATTAGAGAACCCCGTCTCCAGGAAGAACTCCTTGTTTCTGACAGGGTAAGCTAGGCAAGGCGCTTTTGAGAGGCTTCTTTTGAGTTGTTTTACTGCCTCGGCTTGTTATGGACCCCATTCCCACTTGACCCCCCCCTTCAGAACATGAATCAGGGGTCTGGTGATCTCTGCGTAGCCCTCAATGAACTTTCTGCTGTAATTAGTCAGTCCAAGGAGGCTCCTTAGTTCCCGCAGAGTTGTGGGGTCTTTCAGTTTCTGAAGTGCTTCCACTTTCTTTTCCTGGGGACAGAGTCCCTGAGGAGTAATCTCATGCCCCAAGAAATTAACACGGGTTCTACACCACTGTGCTTTCTGAAAGGAAAGTTTTGCTCCGGCGGCCCTCAACTGAGTCAGAACATAACGGATCTCCGCTATGTGTTCCTCTACAGATGAACTTTTGATGAGGACATCATCTACATAAGCCAGGTTACCCCTCGCACCCAGGTCGGGCATGGCCTTATGTAGGAAAATATTGAACTCATTACCGGAGTTAAGGTATCCGAAGGGAGTCCGGGTCCATGTATACTGCTGGCCCCCAAAGGTAAAAGCCAGCTTGTATTGGTCCTCCCTACTGACCGGCACGGTCCAGTATCCATTGGTCAGGTCTATTGCAGTGAATACCTGTGACCCCTGGATCTGGGCCAGCCCTTGGTCAATGTAGGGCACAGGCCATCGGGAAGTATGGACCCGTTTGTTGAGCTCCCTGAGGTCGGCGCAGAGTCTCCACTGGCCGTTTGGCTTCAATATTCCCAGCACCGGATTATTGAAGGTGCTGTGGACTGGACGGATTATTCCCCGGGACTCAAGGTTCTTAATTATTTCAGTAAGGGACTCCATTGATGCGAGAGGCAAGCGATATTGCTTCACAAACACAGGAGTCATGCCAGGGTCTGTGGGGATTGTTGTTGTGTGGATGTCAGTGTGACCGCAGTCATATGAGTCTACCGCAAAGAGATCTTGGAAATCCAAGAAAACTTGTTTCAACTTTTGCTTTTGTTCCAGAGTCACACAGGCATCAGCTAGGTTGACTCTCTCTTCCACCATCTGCCTGAAGCCTGGAAAGACTTCTGGTTTGGCTATCTCCGCGGCCTCCTCCAGCTGGGTGGAGAAGTCCCTAGTCAGAGTGCTGATTTGGACCGGAGGCTTCAGGTGGGAAAGGCAGCCCTCATGGACCTGGAAAATCACCTCATCCCTCCTGAAGTCACAAGTCACATCTTCCTTACCATAGGGGCAGGAAGTGTACACCAGGAAGTTCCCCCCAAGCCGGGTAAAAATCCTGTCTGGTGTTGTATTGTCCTCACTGTCACTGTCAACGCAGTCCTTTGGGATTGGCCCTAACAGTTCATTGCCTAAATCAATGGAAAATGTCGGTCATCAACCGCCATTCCAATAATGGTGCTTGCGGCTAGAGTAATACTCTTTAAGTCACTGTTATCCACCTCTATTAGAATGGTGTCATGTTCTATGTTGACTAATGGAGTTGGGTTTACCCCCAACCCTTGCTGTTGGAGAGAAGCATTTAGATGTATATAAGCTTCAGGGTTTTTCAAATGTTGTCCTCTTTTAACTTTCACTTCCAGGGAGAATTGTCGGGTCCTTTCTGTGATGGTGACTTCCTCTTTGATCTGAATTTCAACTGCATAAGGTAGCAATTGAGCTGACCTAAATGCTTTTTCTGGATCATCAAAGCCCATGGGATTATCCGCTAATCGGGACCAAGCTTTGAAGTTTATTAGGTCCAAACTAATGGCAAAGCGATTGAGAATGCCACTGCCTAATTAAAAGGCGGCAGTGACGTCTCGCACGACCAAACAATTATGGACTATGCTCTTGTTGCCAATGGAGATTTTGAGCATACACCTGCTTGGCAGGAGATGTTTGGAATTAGGCGCTTCCAGGTCCATTTCCCATTTGTCTATCAGTTTGAATGTGGGAATGGCTGGATCTTTTGGGAGTTGGCGGAACATGGCTTCGCTGATGAAGCTCTTACCGTTGCTCACACACACTCGGGCGAGAACAGAGTCCTTCCCATCGTTTAACTGAACAGGGATGAACAACTGCTCTCCAATTTGCTGAATATCAGCCATGCTCTGAGCTGATTTCACATCTTTCTGGACTATAGGAGTGGGAGTTTCTGATTGTGGATTAGTATAGAATTTCAGAGTGTTTCCTTCCAGCGTGGAATACCACTTTAGACTGGAAGGAAGGTTGATTTTCAGAAATAGAGAGGACCCCCCATCACCAGTCTGTTGTCCTACTGCTATTACTGTCACGTCTGGAATTTGGTTATTCTGGAAGTGGAATTCTACTTGGTCAGAATTTTGTTCAACCATGTGGCATGTGCCGTTTAAACTAACATGGTTGACGCTCTGTTTTAATTTTATGGGTCGGCTAGTCTGGGTCCAGAGGACCTTGTTTACGCAATCTATTAGGGGTGACAACCTTCTCAGGAGGTCATTCCCTAGTAAACAAGGGGTGCCCTCTGGAGTCACAACTATGACCGGGTGTTTCAACTTGTGTCGCCCAATTTTAATGTCCAAATCTGCCGTCCCCTCGACGGGAATTTCCTTCCCGTCAAAGTTCTGGAGTTGTCCAGGAAGTGAGGTGAGAGGAATTTGGTAATTCCCTCCCCTTCCTGCATTCAGTTCATCAAAGGCCCTTCTGGACAGAAGGGTAGCTTGAGATCCCGTGTCCACCAGCGCTGAAATCGTACCCTGCCCCTGTACTTGTACCGGGGCATAATATCTTCCCTCCTTCTCCTCAAGGGGGCACAGATAATGCACATTTTTGGACAACTGGTGGGCTAACTTTCTGGTTTTGGACATCGCTAGCGAAGAGATTTGGGCAGAATTCGGTGGAGAGCCTTGGGAATCTGAAAGAAAAAGTTGGCAACTGGAGATCAGAGCCATTGTGGGTTCCCCTGGCTCCGGTTCTGGGCCGCCCCCCCCTTTTGGAGGCAGTCACCAGGATGGGTTTGAACCAGGGGATTTTCTTGCTGTTGGTTCTGGGATGAGATGGTGGGCGGCGGTAGCTCAGTCTCCACATCTCCCCAGTCTGGATTTGCATCCCTAGGGACCCATTTTTCTTTGGGAGGAGTTCCCCCCTCTCTGAAGGAGAAGATCCTTTTCCCAGGATCCTCTGAGGATCCCTCTCCCTCAAATTTGAAGATCTGTACCTCCTCCTCAAACTGAGTCTGTTTGGGTCTTTTGTTTCTCCTACCCACCCTCTGCTCCTTAGGAGGCAGACTTTCAGGGGCAAGAGATTTTGTTTCCGGTTCCTGGGTTTCCAGGGGCTGTTTACAAGTGAGGAAGGAAGCTTCCTCCAAGGCTTTACACCCCCCTTCCCTTTGTGCCTCCTCCCTGGGAACCGGTGAGTTATCGGGGTGCTGCGCCGGCATGCCGATCTGAGGGTTCTGCTGAGCCCTCAGTATGTGACCCAGATCCCGCGCCATGTTTTGAACCTGGCGCTCTAACTGGGAAACCCGCTCAGGCTGATACAGGGCCCTGTTTTCTCCCCTGGGCTGATCCCGGGAAGGGTAGCTATCCCTTCTTTGGTAGTACCCCTGGTTGGGAAGATTTGGATACCCCTCCACCCTTGGCCTCCCCTCTCCCGGATTCGGTTGTCTGGGCTCAGGGAATTAGTGAAAGAAGGGTGGAGGATTTTGGGGCTGGAAGTTGGGTGGATACCTGGGGAAGAAGTTCTGCCCAGGGTTTGGTGAGTTTCTGCCCTCCTCTGAGAAGTTGGGAGGGAAGTTCTCTGGGTTAGGTGCTTGGCTGGATCCCCCCCCTTGGGCTGGAGGAGTCCACACATAACCCAGGATGGGTCTGTTTCCCTTGTAACGGGGGCTTACATAATCAGGAGAGCGAGAGACCCCATTTGTGGGGCTGCCTCCCTGGCTCCCTGTCTGTGACTGGCCCGAGGACCTTCTGGGCCTAGCATTATTAGGTGCAGGTAGGTTTTTAGGCCCCCCCATCTCCAAATCTAAAACGGGGGTGACCTTTACCTCTGCCACCTTGGCAGCAGCAGGGGTGTTGTTGGCTTTGGGGTTTTTGGGCGCATTATTTTTATTTTCTATTGGCTTCTGCACCTCATAGATCCGGGTCGCCTGTTCAATGGCCCAGTCTAAAGATCTTTTCTCGTGAAAATCCCTCACGAGCTGGGTCATTATGTATTTGGGCAAGGCATGGAAAAACGTATTAATAAATTCTCTGCTATCCGTGCGCACCCATCTTGTGGTCTGTGCAAAAGCACGCTTTAACTCCTGCACAAATTCTTGTGGGGCCTGATCCTCCCCACATTGTAAATTGTAGGCTGCCTTGCAAGCCTCTTGAGGATTTCTATGAGTAGAAAAATGTTTCAAGATGGCCGCCTTATAGGTGGACCATCTTAAATGATTTTGGTCCTCCAGCCCCGCAAAGAAACTGGAGTATTCTGGGGAGAAGGTCCACTTAACATATTGAATACAGCTTTGGCTGTCCTTCAAATGGAAAGTCTCCATCATTTTCTCAAACAACTCTAAGTGCTCCCAAACAGAATACTTGGCGTTCTTATGATAAGGCGTGATGACGCTCCTGATTGCCTTAATCTGCTTTAAGGGGTCCTTAAGCAAGGCCCTTTTTGTCTTATTGGCCCTTTTGGTCCGGGTAACCCTGGTCCATTCATCTTCTGACTCAGAGGCACTGCTCCCAGAGGTTCCCGTCTGTTCTTCCAGGTTTTCACGGATTCTGCGAGCCTGGGAATGGCTGGCAGAATGTGGGGACCTGGTCTCCTGTGTCCTGTACCGCTCAGAGGAGTCTTCAGATCCCTCCTTGCTGCCAGGATTTGATGGGTACCCCCCCCACTGACCTAACTGGGCAGAGGTTTTCAGGATGCCCTTAATGGGCCTACTCTCCTGGGGTTCCCCATTAAATTGCACTGTGCTTGGGTGCCCATACCCGGATGCCCGCCCCTCCATTCCTGGGTGGTACTGGCCTATGAGCCCCATGCTTCTGGCTGGATAGTAATCTGCAATCCCTGTGGCCCTGTGCTCATGTGCGCCAGGGGACATGGGGGTGGCACAGTCCAGGGACTGAGAGAGATAAAGGCCTCTGGTACTAGGGCTCCTGGGGTTATGCTCAGGAGTTTCTCTTTCCCAGCGAACCTCGTCTCTATCCGCCCCTGCTCCCTGTTGCAATGCAAGAGCCTGCGCCTTCAGTTCCTCAGTTAAGGCCTTACTAGACTCTATCAGTCTCTCCTGCATCGCTACCTGTTGTTGGAGTCTATCATTGTGCTGGCAGAGAGCCTCATTCTCTCTCTGTGCCTCCTGATTGGTCCTGGAGCACTGGGCCAGTTTTTGCTGCAGGAGGGTTACCTCCTGAGCTGTGTCCCTATTGGCCTGCTCCTTTCTTGCCAGAGCATCCTCCACCCTCCTGGTGTGTTCTAACAAGTTCTGGTGTTCTTTTTGGAGGTCACCCAGCCCCTGGAGGGCCAAGTGATTTTCTTCTGTTTTTCTTTTTAAAAGGCAGACTTCCTGGCCTAAGGCGTCTCTTTCCTGACTAAGAGCCTGCATTTGTGCCGCCAGGTCGTCCCTCTGCCTTTGAAAGGCACCAGCTTTCTGGCGTTCTTCATCAAACTCTGCCTGGGTATCCAGGTCTTTCAAAATCAGCTTGTTGCTCTCTGCCTTCACTCTATCTAGATGACTTTGCAGGGTGGCTACCTGCTCCGTGCATGCCTTGTTAAAGTCTAATTGTTGCTCCAGCTTTTTCTGGCTCTGCAGTAAGGAGTCCAAACTGTCTTGGTGCTCCTTCTGCAGGGCCAGAAATCTAGTATCCTGGTCAGCCTTTTCCTGTTGCAGTATATCCATGTCCTCTTTTATTTTAATGATATACTGCCTACTATCATTTTCTGACTCCTGGCTCCTCTGCAGCCTCTGCTCAGAAGAGTCCAGATCAGATTGGGCCTTCTGTAATGCCAGCAGTTGCCTACTCGCCAGATCTTGGCCTTCAGCACATTTGTCCTGCATGGCTCCCATATGTAAATATAAATATGCTGCTACCCTGGCAAACTTGTTGTGCTCATCCTTGGCCTTAGAGGACATATATAGTTCACTCAGGGCCACATGTAAGGGACCCTGGTCTCTCCATGTATCTGACCCTGTTTCCGTGATCTGGGGTGCGACTGCTTGCAACCAGACCGTCTGGTCCTGATGAGTCCACTCACCTCTCACAAATAGCTTATGTAAGAAGTGCTCTCTGGCTATTTTCATATCTACCAAGGTCGTCATTCTGGAATTTGAGTTCCTTCCTGACTTACAGAAGTTTGTATTTTATTTTTGCAAAACAGACCTTTTCCTTAGAGCGTTCCTCTGAGGAGTGCTTTACAGCGTAACACAGCGTGGTGATCCGACCGGATATGTGTATCTGGTCAGCTGGCCCACTGTATTAATCTGCACAAGTGATAGATCTAATCCGGAATCCCCGGCTAAGAGCCCCCAATTTGTAAGAGGATTCAATTCAACACTACAGCTAAGTCAATGCCTAGTCTGGGATACTGAATGGAAACCCTTATTGATATATCTTTATGTCCAGTTCATGCGTTCTGGATGACTACCCCTATATAACACCCCTCTCTTGGAATCCCCCTGGCCCCACTGAGCCAAGAAGTAGTTCTGTTTTGCAAGTTAAAAGGTTTATTTGAGAATTTAAACAATATATATATATATCACACTTTATAATAAATTAATAATTGAATATCACACTTAATCTGATATGATAAAGATTAACAACGGAGAATCTGGCACTAGCCCACTTCTTTATAATCACTAAGGAGTTGACATGAAATGGATAAGGTAGCACACTGGTAAATAGGGACAGAAGAATAATGTGGTAGAGAATGCTTTATAGGGTTCAAGGAAATGCAAGGTTGAATGAATGAAATGCAGTATAGAAGATAAACTGATATGGTTTCACAAAAGACAAGGTAATCCCTTTCCCTTTGTGGCAATTCACCCCCCCTATAAAATGTAAGGAGATGGAAGGAAGAGCACACAGTTCAGGTATACAATCACAATGTAATACAGAGTTCCAGTTTCCCAGCAAGCTTAGAGGAGAATAGATATGAGTTTTACACAGGCTCAAAATGCTTTAAAATGTGATAGCAATATATTGGAAAATGTGCTAAAATGATTTTAATTCCCTCTGGAGGTTCAGGTTGAGGATTAGTTGGTTTAAATAAGTTCAGGCTTACTTTAGCAATGTTCTAGGAATGATTGCAGGTTAAACGAATTTTTGGCAAATGAAAGCAAGGAAGCTGCTGTTTTCACACGTGGAGAAATTTGCAAATCGCGGCAAATTCGCGAGTGCGTTTTTTGCGATTGCGGCAAAAGTATAGGGAATAGGAATGCGGTTCTAGGTTCGTTGAAAAGCCAAGATTCCCAGCTTTCAGAGGAAAGTTACTGCAAGTCTCTAAGACAAACGGTCACGGAGATATGAGCGATATGGTAAAGGTCGTTTTTCAGATTTGAAATTTTAAAAGTTCAAAGTGACAAGTTACAGCTAGCAACTAGAAATGACAGGTGACAGCTTTGCAAATGTCAGGTGACAGTTAGGAGACAGTTCTGGTTAGATTAAAATAGATTGAATTATATTATTTCAACTAAGAGATTGGTTCTGCACAGTTCTGCTAGGTACTCACAATATATTTAGAAATAGAATGGGCCTCGCCACGGATCTGGTCAGGTTTTCTTCACTCGCCACGGACGGTTTCAGCGCACAGCGGTCTGGGTCAGCTCTCTGGTTCTGCGAACAGCGGTCTGGGTCAGCTCTGCTCTGCCTGTGGTTCTGGATACTGCTCTGCTTTCAGTGGGTACAGCACTGCTTCTGGATCTTTCTGCACAGCTTTCTCTGGACCCAGCGCTGATCTGCATGGCTCCTGGATGCTGCTATCGCTGTTAGGTTTGCTGGATGCTGAGTCCCACTGAGAAGAGTTCTCAGTTTGTGGGTTTAGGCCCTTGCTTTGAGTTCTGAATCAAGTTCTTTGGAGTTTTAAAGTCTAGGGGCCTCATTACGACCCAGGACGGACTTCGCGGTGCTAAATGCACCGCGAAGCATGGCGGAAAGCCGCCGATAGCGCCATGGGGGTTGGCGGATTTACCGCCCCATTCCGACCTCGGCGGAGCGGTAAATCCCCAATCCCCATTCTGCCCTTCCCCATTCCCATTTTCGCCCCATAGGGTATAATGGGAGTGGGGAAGGAGTTAATTACGCCACCGTAAAATACGGTGGCGTAATTAACAACGAGGTCCCGTAGCGCCATGGTTTTCTCCGGCTGGTAAAACCAGGCGGAGAAAACCTCCATGGCGCTACGGGAACTCGTAGTATGGCGGAGAGGTACGCCATGCACTACGCTGGCGTAATACCCTCTCCGCCAGGGTCCTAATGAGGCCCTAAGTGTTGAATCTAGTATCTTCTGGATGTTGTGTGGTCCGGAAGAGCGCGTTGCAGCAAATGGAATTGAATGTCCCTATCTGTCCTGACTGTCTGCTTTTATGTGTTTTGAAAGTGGGTGGAGAGGCTAGCTTTCTAGACCCTACCCCTCTCCACTTGTCATTGGCCACTTCATCCTCTTCCCCTTGATTGGGGGAATGAAATGAAGTGTCATCATGATGAGGTCTGTTTATGATACAGAGAACCCACCCCTGTCAAATTACACACAATCTATATTTTGACCCAAAAGACATATTTGCACAGGTACACATTTGTTTAAAATTACATGCACCCATCACATATCACAGGAGGTATACCCTGTCCAAATCTGCTCTTCCTGAGAGCTTGCATTGAGAAATGGCAACATTTGCACTTTTTAACTGGTTTTGCAATATCGGACATTAACCCAAATTTACACACATGTGCGCAAGGAGTATGGACATTAATTGATGAAGTGTCAGATTTTTAACATGCATACATTTTAAGTAATACCCTCTTAACTGCTAGCTTGCCCCCAGATCATACCACCGGTTCTAAAAACCTCTTAAAATGTGGGCAGAAAAATCACAAGAATTATGGTATCATTTATAAAATTTTCACAAGTCCGCTCTATGAATGATCCATCTTTTTAGAGTTATGTTCTGGCCCCAAAGGGGTGTGGTTTCCCCCCAGCACAAGGTTGAATTTCTGGTTTTTCCAGTTCTGCCAAGCCAGCTTGCTCTCACATGCAGTGCTCCTCCCCTTTCCTTCCAGGAGGAAGCCACATTTACGACTCCCACCAATAAAACATTTGCCTGAGTAAGGACAGGGCTTTGTTCAATTTCCTGCAGAGCCCAGGTAATTCAATCAGAGAAGTGTCATATCCCTTTTGGTGGGAACAGCAAAAGGCAGCTAGGCCTGGGAACACAGCTGTTGTGCAAGCCTCAACTCCTGTCGGGGGTAGCTGGTGGGCAGAATTCAGTTCCTTAAGCCAGGCCCCAGCTAATGTCACTTTTAGTTACCCAGTTTTCTGCATTCAAATAAAACTAACCATGTTTACATATGCAGCTAGAATGCTGATTCTAAGTTTAAAACTATGACATTTAAACAATTGAAACCTATGTGACACTCAAAAGTAGGTCACTCATTTCTTTTAAACATTTAGATTTTTAGTGTCTTTCAGTCCAAATTTACTTAAACTGCTGAAATCCACAGCTCAGCCAGTCTTGTTATAAACCTTCAAGTCACTTCAGAATATAACTTTACATTGGATCCACCTCTCAGTAAGTCTTTCTTTGGCCTGCTTTGGGTTCATTTATTCAGTTTTACACAAAAAAGTCTGGTGTTGTTTTAAAACGCCGGCTTTCTGATAGTGGTGAGTACTGGTAATGCACCCATTTTTGGGATTTAAGAAAATGAATTCCCCACAATTCTAGGTTGCTTTTGGCAATCAGCATTGCCATTCCCAATGGTTTCAGGCTACTGTGTGGGTAGTCCAATGGTGGTTTTAGGCAGTGCCCTTCTGTGCCCATAACATCGGCAAAAATGGGTGGCAGCCTATTCTTCATGCCTTTCCCTGGGCATTTTCTGGGAAGCTCTGGCCATCATGATGTTTTCAATGCCAGTACTGCACAGTTTTTGAGGTAGGGCTCGGATGCATGGGTAAAAACATCCCACAGTAGCCATCCTCCACAAAGCACACATCTCCATCTCACTAACTAAAACCCAGCCATGCACAGCTAACTTCAAATCCCATCTGGTCAGACTCTCTCTGTTGCCCACTCTCTCACACAGTTTGCTACTCATCTACAGGCCACTGGGATATGACAGACATTTTTCCAACAATCTCTGTGACTCACTAGCCACCACTCTGGTTAACCACCCAGCACTCATTCTACTGGGGGACTTTAATATCTGGTTTGATGTGGCCAAAAAAACCACGACCCAACCCCAAGTTGACCGCCTAGAGGCACTCAACCTCTCCCGGCACACCACAGGACTCAACCACACTGGAGGCCACACCCTTGATGCAATTTTCAGCTCCTCCGATCTCATCTCGATTTCCATCCCCAAACCCCTGTTCTGGATAGACTACTCAGCTTTACCTTTCTCTGCTCGCACACCGGCTCCACCACCCAAGGCCCACCCTGCCACCCACACAATCACAAATGCTAGAACAAGGTCAAGGTACTGCCTGACCTGTCTGAAGCCCTGCTACGCACATTCCCAACCTCAGATAAACCTCTGTCAATTGAATCCTTTGACTCTTGGCTTAACGACTCACTCCTCCATCTCACACCATCCCGCCATTCTCCCACCCCAAAGGACCCATTCCCCAATGGTCCACGCCCTACCTGAAGACTTTCAAAACATATAATCGCTCCCTCGAGTGCAAATGGTGAACATCCAAAACCCCACTTAGTAAATCCATGCTTGCCCACCATCACTGTAACTACAAATCTGATATCCAAACGACCAAAGAAGCCTACTACAATGAAAGAATCCTGAACTTCCACAGGATCATCTCAGAATTTGTGAAGCCCTCCTGCACCATTGCCCAACCACGTCCACACAACCACTCTGCAACTCCCTCTCCCAACAATTCCACAGTATAGCACTGAACAGGACGTCCACCCAAAATCCCAAACTTTCCAACATCATCCCCGCCCAACACCCACTCCTCAAGATCCCACCTCCCCCACCACCGTAGCACCACCCATCAACTCCTTCAACCCATCTCGTGCGAAGAGTTCCTCAAATTACTGTCCCGCAGTAGTCCCTCCGGGTCCCCTTGACCCTTGGCCTGTCTCTCTCCTCAAAGAAATCTTCCCCTCCAGCTGTGCAGCAGAACAGGCTTGGTCCATACTCAATGATTCATTTACCTCTGGTATCTTCTTAGAACCCTTCAAAGTAGGGCATGTCAAATCCCTACTGAAAAAAACAGGTCTCGACCCCATTCAGCCAATCAATTACAGGCCCATCTCCAACACCAGAATCCTTGCAAAACTCATTGACCGCTCTGCCTACTCTCAGCTGAACCTTTTCGCTGAATCCAACAACCTACTAGACCCCGCTAAATCAGGCTTCCAGACATGCCACCAGAACTGAAACCACCTTGATCTCAATCTGGGACGACCTGAAAGTCTCTGCGGACTCTGAAGGATGCAGCGCACTGGTTCTCCTTGATCTCTCTGCAGCTTTTGACACCATTAACCACTCAATCCTCCTCGACCAACTCCATGCCCTAGGAATCCGTGACATGGTACTCAACTAGATTGCCTTGTTTCTTAACAACAGGAAACAAATTACTTTCCTCCCCCCTTTTACCTCCACTGTGCACCCTGTGAACACTGGTGTACCCTAAGGGACTTGCTCCTCACCTCTCCTTTTCAACCTCTAAATGACCCTGCTGCCAGTAATCATCCGCTCGCACAACCTCACCTGCTACAATTATGCTGACAATGCTCAAATTAACCTACAAAACCCCAAAACGAGCACAGATATATGACCCAATCTAGCAGCTTGCCTCAGAGATATAGACCTCAGGATGACAATAAACCACCTCCTGCTTAACCCAGGGATAACAGAGATCATGGTGTGTGGCAACACTGCTCTACTCCTGCAACTACTCCCATGGCCCCCCTCCCTCAGCACTTCTCCCCCTACCTCTGATATAGTCAAAACCTTGGCTGCCCAATGGATTCTGGTCTAACCCTGTCCCACCAGATCAATAATGTATCAAAATCCTGTCACTACCACCTCAGGCTTCTGAGACGCTTCTTCCCTTACCTCACCTACCCCAACAGCATCTATTATGTCCATTGTCATGTCCAGACTGAAGTATGCGAACTCCATGTACTTGGGAGCACCGGCCTACCAACGTGCGCTAGGATGAAGGGACCACATCTCGCCTGCTCTCCGCGCCCTTCACTGGCTCCCTATCCGACGAAGGGCCACGTTCAAAATCCTATGCACAAGGCCAGCCCGAAATACCTTCAAGAGAAGATTATGCCCTACCGCCCAACACACACCCTAGATCAATCACAGCCCTCCTACTAGTGATGCCAGCCTCCAATTCAGCGAGGTGTGGAGGGTCAGCCTACTCTACCCTGGCACTGACACTGTGGAATTCACTGCCTCCTGACATTCGACACAACCAACAATACATGGCCTTCCAAAAAGCATTAAAAACATAGCTTTTCCCTAATCTATAAAAGAGACAGCCTAAGGCCACCAAACCCTCCACCATTGGCCATATTTCAGATAGAACGGCATTATCTCGAAAAACAAAACAGGAACAGCCAGCCCACAGAAGCCAGCTAATAAGACATTTCCTCGGAAAGTAGGAACTGTCGGGGCACAGAAGCCAGTTCTAGAGACTGGCAGACTCTGGGCTAGGCAACTATGGGCTCTACGCACCCCGGCTCAACGAACAAGGCCCTATCAGCCCCTTTGCCATCTAGTTGACCATGCCAGCCCATTGCTCCAAACCCATTGCCCATGACCCAATCCCATGACGTGACTTCACCATATTCGTATGCTGTGACCAAGCAAGCCCACTGCCATCTGACCAGACATGCCTGTCGCCCTAAGACCAAGAGCTGTCTGTCCGCATATATCAACCTGGAAACTAGAACTCAATAATACCCACAACCGAGCATACCCACTACCTTCCCATAAGGAAGCATAGAGCGATTGCTCCAAGAGTTGCCAACCATTATCAAACAAACTTGTCCGCACCACATTCACAGAATGTAATAGCTCCTCGGATAGCTAAATGCATCTGGACCCACGCATGTCAAACTTTACCCATTTGGGATCTAACACACAAAGCCACCCTTGCAGGCCCTCTGCCAGCCAACTATGTCTGGCCCTGTTCCTTGTTAACCCGTGCCATGCCCTACCCATCTGGTTATCAACTCACTGAGCCACCACTGCAGAGTCTCGTAGCGATTAGGATTTAAACATTACTGTTGGGTTCATGTCATGCCAGTTATCGGGCACACAAAGGCGTATATGAATAGATGAGGCAACCCTGGCCTACCTAGGAATAAAGCCAAGAACTCCCAACCGGAGGCACAATAACGACTATGCTTGGCTAGATTCATGTGATAACTACTAACATGTAAGGAACTTCCCAGCCTCCGGCCATATATTTTGAACAGGGACCCGCAAAATGGGTCCTCTGACGCCAACAACAGATCTTCTGAAAAGGACCGTACAACCAGGCTAACACAACATACCCCACACCAGCCAGAGTATCTTTTTCGGAATTCCACTACCGCAACCCACCAGGATAAACACGGCCTGCTCATCGTGCTCTGAAATTAACCAGGAACTAGGGCCTTCTACAGGTAATCACAGACACTCATTCCTACCATTATGCTCACTTTCCAGTTTACACCAACAAACAATAGAACGCAGCTATACCCCTCAATCAATTTTGTCCTAGCTGCACACATACCCACACTATTCCCTGAACACCTCAATCTCTGAACACCTCAACAGTCTGTTAGTACGCAGTTATATCCCACAAAAGAATTGGCCAATTTGCACACATAATCTCCTACACAGGTCCCACGGCAGCCATGCAGACTCATGCAGAATGCAGAATGCAGTCTCAGAGAACTCCTACCATGCTGCACACATTACACTGATCTCTCACAACCACTGCACCACACGTAGCATTAGAATTCAGCCAACCCCTCGCAAACCCCTCTGGCTTTACACATACCAAGTGCACCCAAGCACTATAGGCTACCCTACTCTCTCCACTGATCTGTACTATGGTCCCCAAGGGCGTTGAACCCACATCGCTTTGAGATCATACCAACAATATGTAAGGCACTATAAAAATGCACGTATCATAACACAACATATATGATATATTAAAATGTACGAAGTTCGTATAATATCGTATTTAAATAACTCCGTTATGAATAAAGGGACAGAAACATACATGATATCTTCGCTACAAAATATTCCTATGAATCTGAATGTATCATTCTTATCAATATCAATGACAAATGTGTTAGGCAGAATCACATGCAGTACCCTTTGGGACCACTAAACATAATTAAGACTACAAGTGTAAGTACAATGTCACCTTTGGTACAAATCTGTACTACACAGTAAAGTGGTAGCAATGACTGAGCAGCCAGACTTATCTCAAGAGTAAAGTGAGCAGTACAAGAGGTTACACAAAGGACCAGCAATCACAGTGATTCAAACAAACACTTACTCAAGGTTTCTTGGTAAAAGAATATACATTTTCTTTCACAATCAGTTGGTAAACATTCCACTAGTAAGAGCAGCTCAATATGACAATCTAATATACTACAATACGCAACCAATCAGTTTCTGAACAAGTTCAGCTTCCCTGAAGTGGGAGCAAAATGGCACTTCAGTTACTTTAAAAAGGGGTAAAAAGATAAGGTTAAAAGAATCAAAAGCACCAATACATTTAGAGGTAGGGCAAATAATTTCACCAGCAATTCAATTCAATGGGCCTGGGCCAAGGTCAATGGTTCAGAGTCTTATATAGGATAGCACAGTTCTGGTAGTAAACGGTTAAGTCATTGCCACGGTTTTTACAAGTAGTTTGTCAGACGAAAAGTTAGATGTTGGTTTAGGGAAGGACAAGCCTTCAAAGTTGGGAAAGTTTCACAAACTCTCACCGCGGCCGGAAGGATTTCCACACCGCATTTGCACAGTACCTTAAAGATGAAGAAAATCTGTAGCTGAGGCAGTTGTTCCAGGCAGTTCCTCAGATTTTGATGTTCCTGCACTTCAGTCATGGGGACAAGAAGGAGGATGTCGGAGGTTCCTGCACTGCGCAGGGAAGAGGCCACAAGCTTGGCAAAACGTCGGTTTAAGGTGTGAGTGCCTTAAAGAACACAAACTGGTATCCTTCTTACTGGCTATCTGATTTTCAACAGCACTCTGAAGAAAATTTGACCAGTATGGAGACGGTGTCCAGTTGTCTTGTGAGTTGGTTGTTCCCACCAAACTAAAGGTAAGAAGTTACCCTTGGTGTGCTTCTCTGTCGATGGAGTTTCAGGCAATTCAGACCTGCAGCAGGGCTTCACCGGTGGACCAGGAGTTGCAGCAGTCGTCTTCCTTCAGCTCGTCTCTCTCGTTCCAGTGGTCGACTCTGCTTTCCAAGTCCCAGAGGCCTGCTTTTCAACAGTTTTCTCCCATTCATTCCAGCCTAGCTGTCACTCACCCGGCAGGGTGGCTGTCCTTGCTGGACAGACAGCTGGCCAATCACACCAGAGTGCATTCAGGTCTCCTAGGAGACTAAGCACAGGGATTTTCGGGCACCTCCCTCACATTCTTTCTACCCCAGACACTCAGGCGCCAGAGGAGGGCTTCAGCACTGAAGCCCGCCAAAGGACGATGAACAAAGGGACCAAAATGTGTTTGGTGTGCAGAGTTAAACACAAGAAGGACCTTTCCAAAAGGAAACGGCAAAAAAAGATGACCGGAGTCTATTTTTACAGATAGGTCTCTGGCGCGATATTGAAAAACATGGCTGACCTGATTTTTTGCTACCGGTGTTCACGGTCGGGAAAAATCATGGTAGTTTGTTTAAACCACTGCCACCAGCTATTTCCAGAGAAACATTTGACGGTTACATGAGTGTTTAGACTCAGGGGATGCTAGGCAACCCCTCCAGCACTCTATAGTAAGATCGTGTGTGCTGGGTCTATACATTTAAAAAGACTAGTAAAGTCAGTTTAACTTTACACGCTCTGGGAGACAGTAGTCCGTCCCAGAGAAGCCATTTAAACCTTGAGATGTCTGAAAGACATCCCTGTGCCACTGGACTGAAGGTGCTGTGTGACACACAAGAACAGATGATGCCTATAGAGTTGTTTTAAAACTCCATAACCAAAGAACACACAAGTAAAACACACATCAAAATACAAGAAAGAGTTGGAAAAAAGGCTCAGTTGCTGGGAGTCTCAAAAGGGAAGGGAAATTAGCACATTCTTGAGAATTCTCCCTAACACTCATCTCCCCCACCCCCAGACTAAGGTACAGGAGGATTTAATCCACTCCTGGATGAATCTCCTTACTCAAGTCGGTCAAACATCCTGGAGAGACCATGAGCATTTGGGTGGTGACACCCAGACCTGTGTTCAATGGTAAAATCAAACCCTTGCAGGCTGATTGACTATCTCAATAGTTTAGGGTTTTCCCCTTTCATTTGCATCAACCATCTCAAGGGTTGGTGGTCAGTCTGAATCACAAAAGCAGATATGGTCTAAACTTCTTCAGTGACCACACAATAGCAAAACATTCTCTTTCAATAGTTGCCCACCTTGTCTCAGGTTCCTTCAGCTTCCTGCTGATGAAGCAAGTGGGGTGCTCCCTACCTTTCTCATCCAGCTGACTCAGAACTGCACCTATACCTGTATTTGAAGCATCTGTCTGCACAATGAAGGTTTGGTTATAGTCAGGAGCTGTATAGACTGGAGCTTGACAAAGGGCTTTCTTAGATCCTTCAAATGCTTAAGTGCACTCCTCATTCCACCTGACCTTTTTAGTGAATTTGGGAGAGGAAATCACATTTAAGAGAGAAGCTATGGTCCCATAGTTCTCTATGAAGTTCCTATAGTAACCAGTGAGGCCTAGGAAGGCTCTCACTTGGGTTTGAGTAGTAGGGGTGGCCCAGTTTTGTACAGCTTGTACCTTGCTAGGCAATGGCCTGATTTCACCTCCTCCTACCTCATGTCCAAGGTAGACCACTTTACTCTGACCAATTTGACATTTACTTGCCTTTATGGTCAGATGGGCCTGCTCAAGAGCCTGCAAATATATCCTAAGTGGTCAACATGTTCTTTCCAAGTAGGGCTGAACACTGCAATGTCATCCAAGTATGCCATGCAGAAGTCCTCCATCCCATTCAGCACCTGGTTAAACATCCTTTGGAATGTTGCAGGTGCTTTCTT
Organism: Ambystoma mexicanum; assembly: GCF_040938575.1. NCBI lineage: Eukaryota > Metazoa > Chordata > Amphibia > Caudata > Ambystomatidae > Ambystoma > Ambystoma mexicanum. The sequence continues at coordinate 1,410,952,031 of NC_090922.1, forward strand.
TCGTCCAAAAGGCATTACCTTAAACTGGTAGAAGCCTGCTGGGGTTAAAAATTTAGTTTTCTCCTTGGCATGGTCTGTCAGTGCTATTTGCCAATAGCCTGAAGTGAGATCAAATGTACTGAGGTACTTGGCTGAACCAAGCTTGTCCACCAGTTCATCTGTCCTTGATAAAGGATGGGCATCCGTCTTAGTGACTGCATTAAGAGCTCTATAGTCCACACATAATCTCAACTCCTTGGATCCTGCCTTTGGCACTAGTACAACTGGACTAGCCCATGGACTTGTAGATGGCTCTATTACCATGAGATCAAGCATCAATGCACAAGCGTAAAATGATGGCAAGGCAGGCCCGAAAAGAGTGGTGCATATGCGCACGCTGAACCATCCTGCAGTGCATTTGATGAACTTGTTGGAAAATCTGAGCTTTTCGAAAAAACATGTTGCTTTTCATGTCGTAGGGGTAGAAGCCGAATATGGCATGTGGCATGTGCCAGTGACACGTGCCACTGCATGTCACTACTATAAGTAGTAGTAGTGTCACATGCCATGCCCCAAAAAAAGGTTTCACATGCCACGGCAAAACAAATATCAGATCTGCCGCCTATCTCTTCTTTTTTAAAAATTATAATACTCTTTTTTTTAAAAAATAAAATGGGAAGCTCCAATTCTAATCGATCTCAAGACCTCGTGATATCAGACTTAGCTGCTTAACCACTAGACCACCACGTCTGATGAAAATGATCAGTTCAAATTCTACCTCTAATTTCACTTTTCATGGGAAAGCAGATGGTACGATTCCGTTTCTGCTCTTCGGATTTCTGTGTGTCAGCAGTAACCACCTTTGCAAGGGAGCGGCAAGGGATATGGCACTTCCTGTTTTTCATTTCTCATTATCACCTTTCTCACTCATTTATAAATATGGCGTCTTTTTCCCTGGATAGCAAAGCACATCATTACCAAGTGCACATACAGCTCCTAATATGATTCCCCGGACACCCTTTTTTAACACCCTGTTCTCTGTGCGTGGGAAGGGAAGATGTCCTCTAGCAGCATATTGGTCATGATGTTTATTTACATGCAAAAGGAAAGAGAGGAAGGACGATCGGGTTCGCCAACAAAACCTCACAGGATACGGCTCTGAAAAAATGCAAAAGCTAACAGAGAATCTTACAGAAAAAATACCTTTATTAGGCTATCTCCTTATTTGCTGGGTTTCAAAACTACCTTACAGCCTGGGAGAAGAGACCGGTGTGGTTCTGACCACTAGCAGACAAAAATAGAAAGTTAACCAAATGAAGGTATCATTGCTGCGAGATCCTATGGAGTTTTAAAGAAGGAGGAAAAACAACCCAACAACCTGCATGAGTAAGAAATGCACGAGCGTGAAAACACCATGTCACGCTCATCCATGCTGCAGTGTCACTGCGAATTACTACACATATGCACATTACATATTCCCACTGACTCTTTTGGGGTGATGTGTGCACCAAGCATGGAAGATGTGCGATTTACAAATGCCAATCAATATAACATTAAGCATAGTAGCTGTTTTTTTCAATTAGACACTAAGGGCCTGATTCATGGAATATTTGCCCGGTTCAAAATGACTTTCACTGTTGAAAAGTGACTTTGCACTTGCGACACAAACCCTGATTCATGTGCAAACTGTATTTTTGCTGTGCAAATCCCATGTAAAGTCATTTTGTACTGCAAAAATAACTATGCGCTGACTTTGCCAGGACTTTGCCCTGCACAAATACACTTTGCACGGTTCCATGAATCAAGGGTTTGTGTCGGAAGTGCAAAGTCACTTTTCATAAGTGCAAATTCACTTTGAACTGGGCAAAATTTCCATGAATCGGGCCCTAAATGTTTAGCTTCTTCTTTAAACACATCATCCTTGTTATATCGCCTGGCTCTATGACTGGCAAGCAGAACATTGACCAGATATCCACAGAAAATAGAGTGAAAGTGCTTTTTTCCTACTGAAAAGTGATGGACAAATGCAGACAAAATGATAACTGAACCAATGCACGTGCTGGTCACAACACAGCAGCAAGACCTTCTTCACTAGGTCTTTATTCTTACCTTGGCCCACTGGTGGTGCAGTTGGCTCAGAACTGTTCTGTTGATGTTCCTTCTGTGACGCCGCGCTTAGAGCAGCATTAGGCACTCCCAGGAGAACCCACATCACCAAACTCAGAAGGGCCAACAACTGGCTCTCTACTAGGGAGAAAATCCAGCTAAAAATTGGCCTGACTTGTTTACAAATGCCTAAACAATGCCGCACCATGCTACCTCTCTGCGAGATTCACGAGAACTAAACCGACAAGATTCACCAGATCCGCCAATAACATATCAACACCCAGATTTAAACTGTCCAGAGTCGGTGGCTGTAGCTTCCAGGTTAAAGCAGCTCAACTTCGGAACTCCCTACCACCCACCCTGTGGACAAACCAACCTTACTTCACCTTACGACACAACCTTACAAGGTGGATTAAAGACGTAGACAAATAACTGACTACCATCTAGCCTGGATTTATCCTGCGTCTCTCTTCACTTCTGTATTTTGCACACCTACTACCTAGTAGCTACTGCCTGCTTAAGTAGAATTGTAAATACGTGCACCATCACTCCTGCCTGTTGTGTATATTGTGTATATCGTGTATTTTTATTCTTCTGTACATTTCTTGTTTCTTTCTGCCATGTGTTTTTCCTGTAACTAAGTTGTAAATTGTCTTATAAAATGCGCCCGGTTACCCCTGGGTCTGGCGCGCAATACAAGTAATAAAAACAAACAAACAAACAAACAAACGCGTACCTGTCTGCCCCACTAGTGGCACTGGCGACTGTGTAGCACCGATCGCAGTCATCTGCCTGTGTGTGTGCAAGACTCAGTGCCTATTGGTGAACTGCATGCTGGTTGCACACAAGAAAAAAAGAGGGAAGTGCTCAGTTTAGCATGGCCCTGCCAGTACCCTCAGAATGCCCACACTTGAAGAGGTGTAGCAAAGCCAAGGTCATATTGACACTGGCACACATACATGTGCGCCTGCCTGACTTGGTGCGCTGCGGTGATACTGTAACTAACGGGCTGCTGACCGCACGGCACACCTGAGCCACCCACCCTGCTGCTGCAATGCTGCCAGCTATTACAGTAGCAGAGCAGTACCAGTGTCATGTAGGCTGACTAGAGCAAGGGCTCACCCATGGCCATCAGACCTACAAATTAGGCACTGCATAGGCCATCATTGTTGTCCATACAATAGAGCATGACATCCCTGTGACCACCATGCATGGTGAAGACACGCCCCTAAACGCTCACACCAGAAAAAATAGGGAAAGAAGCCCAAGAAACTCTTGTAAGGAAAACAAGATTTCCTTCTACAAAAATAGGTGCATCAGCAAAGAACTCTGCAGCCAAAGAACGTTCAGCGGGAAAACGATGCTAGCAGAGACTTAAAAGGGGACACAGCATCATTTATGTACAGTGAAGACCTGTCCGGCTGGTTGGTGCGACCCTATACATGGTGAGCCTACTCCATAGGGGATGCTAGGCCATTGGTCCCAGCCCCGTCCGTCCATCATCCATTACGTGGGATCAGCTGGGCTCATCCTCTCTGTTAGGCAGAATCCTGTGCAGTGCCCTTAGGGACCACTACACACAATTAAGACTACAGGTGGCAATACAAGTTTTACCTTTGGTACAAGCCTGCACTACTATGTTAGAGTGGTAGCAGTAGCGGAGCAGCCAGGCTTATCTCAAGGGTATATGCGCAGTAGCAGAGATTACACAAAGGGACCACAATTACTGTGACTCAAGCAAACACTGACTCAAGGTTTCAGGTAAAAAAATATAAGTACATTTATTTTTAAACCATTTGTTATTAACACAACACTTCTATTAATTCAAAATCACACGTAAAATACACTACAACCAACCAATTCACTTTGGTACACTCTAACTCAAGTACCCTATGTTTTAACGGACGGGTGTTATGAAACAAAAGACGTTACCGGGAATACACTTGCGATCTCTTTTTGACAGTAATGACAGTTCGGTCTTACTAAAGAAACGCGTATCCACGGCAATAAATGTTACCGGGGCAAAAACACACTTAGCACCTGAGTTAACCAAAGAGAGTTGGGGGCAAAAATCATATGTAATACATTTGTCAAGGCAGACAGAATCAGAGAATACTATTTGACGGAATTCAAGAGTCAATAGGCCGGAGCCAGTGTCAAGTAGAACTGGGTTCCTTTTGTCGAGTATCACACAGTCGGACAGTTCAAGATTCAACGTTGCCAGGAGAACTTAGATATTGTCAACAGAGGAAGCAAAAGTTATAAGAAGGAGGGAAAACAAGGGCAAGCCTTGGAGGCGAAGAAAAGGGATTCACCCAAATTCCTCAAGCAGAACACAGTACCTTATTCAATGAAGAAGCTGGTGCCACGGCAGTTGTTCCTGTTGGTTTCCGGCAGACCCACTGTTCCTGGAGCTTCGATCCGACGGAGGACGTCTGGAGGGGTCTGCACCACACAGGGATGGAGCCGGCAGCAGCGACAGTGAATAAAAGGTGCACTCCTTAAAAACAGGAGAGGCTCTTCAGGTGGCTATCCGGACCACTACAGCAGTGTGCAGCGATTTCGACCACGAAGAAGATCCTCTGGCTGTAGAAGATGAGCTGGTTATCCCGACTCTGGACTGGATCTTCTCTGGTCGTCGAAGGGTAGATAGCTCAGGACTGCAGCAGGGCTTCACCGGAATGGAATAGTTGCAGCAGCCGTCTTCTTCTCCGCTTCTCTTCGGTTCCTTGTAGTTCCAGTGGCGACTCTGACTTCTAGCGCAAGAGACCTGCCTTTTATGCGAAAAACCCCCATTCACACAGCCTGACTGTCAATCACGCAGCAGGGGGTTATCCAGCCCGGACAACCACCTCAGCCAATGATGGCAAAGTGCGACTTGGGTTTCCTAGGATACCATGTGCAGGGGGTGACTACACCACTCCCTCACATTCAGCCTACCTAGACACCCAGGTGCCTAGAGGAGGGCTTCTTGGCAGGAGCCTGTCAAAAGACAGTGAACAAAGAAGGCAAACCTAGTTTGCCGCGCAAAGTAAAACACAAAATGAAAATGGCAAATAAACCCGACCGGAGCCAAATGAAGAAGTATTTGGTCAAGCGGGTTTATGTTCGAGGCTAATATAATATGCCTAAAACAATACCACGTTTATATAATATAATCGCAGTAGAAAAGTTAGGGTAGATACCACTGCCACCAGCCAAGTCGCAATGCTAAAAGAGCCAAACAATGCTCTAGGAGGTACAGATAAAAAGGGATACGGAGTAACCCTTTCCAGTAGTCCATGTAAGATGGGGTGTACTGGATCTGTGGTTAAATGACTAAGTAAAGTTAATGGCAACTTTACCCTTTTCTGGGGGACTGTAGTCAGCCTCAGAAATGGAGTCGGTGGGAAGTCTAAAAGACAACCCTGTGTCACTACACTGAAGGTGCGGTGTAATACACAAAAGACGGGGACTACTGAAGTGGTGTACTCCAGAGTCCACAATCACAAAAGCAGGTAGAAGACACATGGCGAAACATGGGTAAGAGTGGGGGAAAAGCTCACACTCTTAGCAAGTGAAGAAAAAAAACCTCCAGAAATCCAGCAAAGCTGCTGGGGGACTCACTAGGTGAGAAAAATTAGCCATGAACGGAAATTCTCCCTAACACTCTCCAGGGAACCAAGGTCAAAGAACCAATTAGATCCAATTGCTAACAATACTACTCTATCATTATACAGAGCACCTGGCATGTGCATAGGCTGATACAGGGGGAGCCTCGAGGTCACTCTGACCGACACACATTTCACTCATCCCAGTCGCGTCTTCCGACTTCCAAGACTTCCACCCTCGATTTTGAACTATAATTTATCCCTCCCTGTTCCTCACATTACAAATCATGTCATTATGAAATAAAGAAAGGATGACAATTCTCTTGGATCTTTTATGGCTTTGGTTTATGGTTGGTTGTCTGGGATCAACTGGTGTCTTTGGAATTTGGGGGTATTAGGACTGGGGCAGTTGTAGGCGCCATAACTTGTAGCTGGCTGGGTTGGGGTCATAGGCCTGCTCTGGCCTGTTTGTGATAACACGTGCATCATGGCACCTAACACTGTTGCATGGCCTTGCAGGGCACATTCTTTCTTAGAATAAACATATTGGCAACAATTTTAGAACAAAGGGGAGTTTCTGTGGAAGTTAGCAGTGTGGGCCTTTCTCATCAGCACTTGGGCCTATTCAGGTTTCCCCTTTATACACGCAGCCTATGTATGACACACCAAATATTAGTGCATGGCTGTGCAGGCCCCATGCTCCAATTCTGGCTACAAAAATGGTGTATGCTTATATACGCACACTAAATCTCAACATCTAAGTTTCACATAATAGTATCATTGTGTAGGGGCTCTTAAAATGTCCCCTTCCTCTGGGTGTACCACAGGTCTCCCAATGGGACTCGCCTTACCCTAAAGTGCCTTGGGGGGTGGGATGGGGTCATTCCCTTTCCAACATACCCCCTCTTTCGTTACTTCTTCAGTAACAAACTCCCCCACGCATGTGCTCATTCTCCCTTCTTACTGCCTCCTCATATGAGCCCGTTCCCTTTATTGGTATCCACGCCCTGCATACTGACCACAAACTTTCTCCTGTTCATGCATATTCTTCAGGCGTGCATGCCATATAGATACATCTACCATCACCTGCTAGATCCACCCTTTCTTCCTCATAGTTCTCAATATCAGGGGTTTGGACAATGGTGCTGTAATATAAGCTGTCCACTTTGTCTCCATAGGGAATGGGAATCATGTGAGGGATGGCGTGGTCACTTTCAATCCCCTATGTTTTGTATTGCGAGGTACGTTTGAAACACCAATTGACACCACCATCATTGCGCTACTAGCCACTGCTTTGGCACAACACTGGAGGCCCATTTGGCAAGTGCAGAAGATGACCAAGATGAAGACGATGACAGGTACCAGCATCTTCACGATGGCTTCTAGCCAGTTCGGGGCCCAGTTGAATGCAATATTAAACCAGTAATGTCCTTGTATTCCACTTTCTTTCTTCATATGGACTCCTAGACCAGGTACGGCTGCAATTATGTGAGACAATGACCCATTCTCCGGGTCTTCAGGTAGCACGAATGTGTAACAGGAATTCCTGATTTTCCAGCACACGCCTCCCTCCATTGTTGTTAGCATATCGAGGACGTACAGTTCTGCATCACCATCAGTCTTGGGGCATGCAACTTGACTTTTTTGATGTTGAGCCCATGCTCTGTATCATTTGCCAATTGGACCAGCTCCCAGCGTACAATTTGCAGCCATTTTGCATTGGCCGCTGCTTGCACGCCGGATAAGAACAGGGAGGTGAAGAAAGTCTCAGCTGAGCTAAATCGTCTGTATTCTTCAGGGTTTTCAGCGAGTTTGATGTCTACTTCGTCCGCAGTTTCTCATACTGCCTTTTTCCGAGAAGGATGCAAAACTCTGGTGCCGGTGCTGGATTCTATTCCTCGAATGCAGGAGAAACGGTTGGGGCTGTGTTGGGTATTGGCCCCCCTTGCAAGTGGTCTTCTGGGATTACTAATAGCGCTGAATGCAGCATGGCCAGTAAATAGTAGCCCATCCATGATGGTGGGAGGTGCAAGTATGCCTGTGGCCACAGACCCAATAGTAATCCTTCACCGTTGCCATGCCCTTCTTTAGATCTGGAATCAGGAGGGTCTTGTTACACTTTTCATTAGAGATTATAAAAATGGTCCCTTCACTGTGGAAGCAAAGTTCATATGTTTCTAATTAATGCCTTCACTGTTTTTTCTATTGCTGCAATCTATGTCAACTTTGTAACGTGCTCTGCCCAGATTTGTGCACAAGTTGCTTCCACTCAAGCCAGGACTAAGAGGCCTTCTCCCAGACAACTAAGTGTTGTTTCTTGCCATTTGCTGTTTATATATTTGAGTCCTTGAATTACCAAATATGGCTGCTGCAGGCATTTAATGTCTCTCGGATTATCATTACATTGCAGGGTATCTGGATCGATGAACTCTACTCGTACGCTGTGTGCCTGGAAGGTGCCTTTAACCCTACGTAGAGCAAGATGAACCAGGCGCTGCGCCTCTATAATTGGTACTTCCTGTGGTACTAATATTTTGGGTGCCCTGACACGTGTGGGATCAGTTAACACACGTAGCAACTGACATTTGCTTTTTGTCTCCCTACCACACTCATATCTGTGTACCAGCTATTTGTCATTACAGGGTGTTGTACATCATCGATAGCATCAAGGCCAAGGATTTGGTATGCATCGTACTTTGCCCTTTGTGCTTGCCGTTTCCTTCTTTTATGTGGTCCCATGGGTTTACAAACAGTACTTCCACTGCTAATATCATTATAAACACTTATGTTATGCAAAACACTTTTAAAAATAAATGGGAAAATATGTTCTAGTATTATGCTCATTTTCTTGCGCCCCTCTCTAGAAAGAACATGGCATGATAACCTGTTCTGTGTTTTATTCCGACATTGAGAGTCTGCAGCCATCACGTTTAGCTCACTGTACCTTTCACAAAGGAGGAATATCAATTTGCATATCAGCCATTGTCCCGCACAGAAGGGCAGTCCAGCACCGAAATGCCAGGTGTTTAGCCTTCTTGGGTCTCATCAGTGAAGTGGAGCTGTGCCTCTCTGAGCACAGTGAGCAAGGGGTCCACGTATTTGTTGGATTGTTATAACTATTATTACGCTTGTGACTATTAATATACATATTTACAGTGATGTTTGCATATGTACTCCCCCTCCTCCCCTTTTCTATGATCTCCCCACATAAAAGATGCTCCCCAATAGATCCCTAACAAAAACATTAAAATGGTTAACAATGCTGCACTAAAATGCATCCCGCACATTTAGGAATATGAACATCTAGGAGTAGTTTAATAGCGAACATTCTTTCTAACATGTACTGATGTATCTGATGATGCTGGTTCCATTGTTTTCTTTCCTGAAAGGAAAAAATAATGCACGAGAAAGAAAGAAAGAAAGAAAGAAAGAAAGGAAGAAAGAAAGAAAGAAAGAAAGAAAGAAAGAAAGAAAGAAAGAAAGAGAGAAAGAAAGAAAGAGAGAAAGAAACAGTGAGTAGCGGAGAGAGAGAGAGATTTGATAACCATTCCATTTGATGCTGGCTTTGTGTGTTTGTGAATAAACTAAGGGCCAAATACTGTGAGATACTCTTTGAATTTGTCACCTACAACCGCTGCTGCCCTATGGGCATCTGATGCCCTTCTGACAGGGGATACAGATGTACTCATGCGCCGACAAGTGACCACTTTGGGGTGAGAGATGAGGAACCTTTCTGGGTTGTGTGTGTAGGCTGAAGAGGGCCAAGGGTAAGCAATGCACCCAGTTATTTTTCAACGTGGTGCAAAACGTAGTTTGCTTTTGAGAAGGCTGTTGATCCTCTCCACAACGCTGTTGACCGGGGGTGATAAATGGAACGCATCTGGTGCTTAATGCCAATTAATGCCATGATCTTGTTAAAGAGCTCATTGAACAAATGTGTTCTGTTATCGGACCTTAGCACATTGCACATGCCCAATTGAGAGAAGACCTCCCAGACAAGAAATTTAGCGGCACATTTGGCATTCGGCTGTGCACAAGGTCCTGCCTCAACTCACCGTAACAAAGGGCAGACCACAACAATCAAATATTGGGAATCATTGCACCTTTCTCCCATGTCGGCGTAATCTATGTGTAGCTCGCGGAACGGCCCAATAAGGCGGGGCAGAGTTCCCCCTAAAGTTCAGAGCATTGGGCCTGTACTGAATGTTTAACATGTGGTGCAGTGTATGATCATATTCATGAGGTGCTCCTGAAGATTGGGAATAAACCAATCTTCCTATATGTCTGCTGCAATGTGTTGCTTTGAACAGTGAGAGGGGTGGTGGAGCTGAGAAAAAGCTATCATCAACAGTTTGTACAGCATTACTGCCTTGCCAGTGCACTCTTGTCACCACAACAAATCAGTCGGGGATTGTTTGCAACCCTTCCTGACCCATAGCTCTTTCTCCTGAGGTGGCACTCTGCCTTGCAGTTTGATAAGCTGTGCAATAGGCACTGCTACATTGGCTACACTGATGTATATGGGGTGTCCTGTAGAATAGTTGAGGGTGTGGTTATCACATACTTGGAAAATGTGGGTACTGGGAGATAAGCTGCCATTTTGGCAGGTGCGTCTGCCCAGCGCTCCCCATTGAGATTTGATCTGTACTGCTGGTATGGGCGGCACATTTAACAACCGCCACTACAGAGGATTGGGACAATGCAGAGATAAATATGTCTAGCAATGCGGCATGTTGTACTGGGGAACCGTCTGCTCTCCAGAAACCCCTCCTCTTCCACTGTGGCAGACTGGCATGCAAATTTGTGGTGACGTATGCCGAGTCATAATAGATGGTCTCGTGGCATCCTTGTGACGCCCGCAGAACTACAGCAAGTGCTATGAGCTCTGCTGCTTTGGCCGAATTATGCATGGGCAGTCTTTTCTTAATCAATGTCTCATATTCACCTCCCTCAAGGTGCATTACTGCGGCGCCCGTATGTCTTTGTCCTGTCTCCTGATCAATTGCTGCTGACCCGTCAACAAAGAGAACCTCTCCCTCATCCAATGGGCTATCCTTTCCCTTGCTAATGTCATCCTCCTCACCTTCATATGTGGCACAATCATGTATTTCTAAGTCTTGGTCTGTACACATTTCTGTCAAAAAGGTGGCAGGGTTCACTGTTTTACATCGCACAACATGAATGTTTGGGCTTGAGAGGAAAATCTCATACGCAGGGGCACTCTGTGTGGTCAGATTAGATTTCAATCGCTCCAAAATGGCAAACACTGTATGATCCACATACAAAGTGACAGAGCATCCCATCACGACTGTGGAACTTTTTCCGATCGCGAAAGCAGCTGCAGCAAGTACTTGCTTGCATGCAAATTGCCCCTGCATAACTGGCACAAGCATACCACTTTAATAGGCCAATGGCTTGTGGCCCACTGTACTCTTTTAGGTCAATAAGGTCGTCATGAGTTTGCTGTTAGAATATGAAAATATGTAGAATGACTGCGTATAGTCTGGGTAGGCGGCCACTGACCGGCGGCCACTGGCCTGTGGATATCATTTCCTTCAGGTCATTGACATTTTGTATCATGTCTGCTGTCCACTCCGGTGATTTCCTTTCTGTGCTTCCTTGAGGGCCTGTAGGAACGGCTTGGTATATGCTGCATAGTCTAAAATCCCTGCTCTGCAATAGTTGCATAGCCCTAAGAATTTCTGCATGTCATTCATTGTTAAGGGTCTGGGGGAGACGTGCACAGATGCCACCCTGTCTGGTATGATTCTTTTGCTGTTTGTTGATATTAGCTGACCAGCACATCCTACTGGCAGTACTGGAGTTTGGCTTTGTCAACTTTGTACCATTTGCAGGCCAGGAATTGTAGCAGTGTTCTAGAGTCTCTTCGGCACTTCTGCTCACTGCCGCTACACACAAGCAAATCATCCACGTACTGGATGATCGTGCTGGGCACTTGAATATTCCCAAAGTCAGCGTGCAATATCCTGTTGAAGCTTATTGGGCTCTGGTAGTACCCCTGGGGCAAACAAGTGTGTTTGTAGCGCTTGCCGCCATGGTTAAATGCTGTGATATACTGTGAGTCGGGGCGCAAGGGTATCGAAAAGAAAGGGTTTTTTGGATCAACCATTGCAAAGTGGGTCGCTTCTTTGGGGATAATACACAAAATGGTGGCAGGGTTTGGGACCACTGGAAACTCTTTCTGTAACGCATCATTTAGGGGCGCAAATCCTGGATCATTCTCCAATTGCCCCGTCACCTTTTTGACAGGGTAGATCGCCGTGTTGCATGGTGATGTAGATGGCACTATTATCCCTTGACTGTTTAGCGCCTGTATCGTGTCTCTGATTCCCTCTTCTGCTTCTCTTGATAGGGGGTACTGTTTCACCTAGGGTAACACTGCCCCTGCCTTTAGTGTTATGTGTACTGGGTTACTTCCTTTAAAAACCCAGCGTCATGTGGGTTGGTGGTCCATAATTGCTCAGGTACTTATTTCAAATCTGCTTCAAGGAACGGTGTCAAGGCCACAACAGTCATCAGGGGGCACTGCACCCTTCGGTACTGCACCATGATCTCGCAAGGGATGCAAATCTCCAAAATTATTTCTCCATTGTTGTCATTGTTTTTAAACAATTCTGCATTTGTCACCTCTGTAAAGGGTACAGTGAGGTCGATTTTATTTATTTATTTATTTATCACATTTGTTGCTGCTCCCAAACCCAGAGGTATCACGGCGCAAGTTACAGGAAGGTCATATAGCATTCTGGTTACAATGGTGAAAATACATAGTTCATACAGAGGCAGTTACAGTCATAGTGAACATGAGGTGAATACATAGTGTATACAAAGTTCATACAATGTTAATTATAGTCATAGTGGGCATAAGGTGAAAGAGACAGACCTATTAAAGTCCAGATCCACAATAAAGTGGTATGATAAAAACATATATATACAACAGAGAGCTTTGACAGTCCTAAGAGTGCATTCTATGTTTAACGTGTGTCTTAGAACTTGTTAAATAACCAGGTTTTTAAGAGTTTCTTGAATTGGCAGTGTGAGGTTTCATTACTAATGTTTGCAGGGAGAGAATTCCAGATCCTGTGGCTGCGACAGCAAAATTGGAGGCACCAGATCTCGTATTGTCGAAACTAGGGATAAGCAACTGTATATTAGAGTTGGATCTCAGGAATCTTGTGTGGGTTTTGGCATGAGGCATTCATTTAGATAGATCAGGGCATTTTGGGAGATGCATTCGTGTGTCGTGGTGAGAGTTTTAAACAATAGTCTGGCTTGTATGGGTAGCCAGTGTGCTTCTCTCCTGATTTGAAAGATATGGGGCCTCATTACGAGTCAGGCGTTAAGGGGTTAACGGCGCCGTAAACGGCGCCGACCCTTAACGCCTGATTCCGAGGTCCCTTTGCGCCATGGTGAGTTAAAATCCATGGCGCTAAGGGACCATGGTGCTAATTACGCCACCGTAATTTACGGTGGCGTAATTAGCGCCTTCCCCACTCCCATTATGCCCTATGGGCCAAAAATGGGAATGGGGAAGGGTAAATGGGGATTTACCGCCCCACTCACCTTGGAATGGGGCGGTAAATCCGCCATCCACCATGGTGGTAAGGGTACGACCCAGGCGGTAATTTACCGCCTGGGTTGTAATGAGGCCCAAGGTCTCTTTTTTATGCCTAACGCTGCTCTCAAGGCTTTATTTTGAAGTAGCTGCAATTTGGTCAGGTTTTTCTTGGTAGTACCTGTTATATAGTTGAAGCTTTAAGTTGCTATCAGGTTACAGAAGTTATTTATTTATATGCTTTGTTGTCAACTTATAGTATCAATGCATGGTTATAATAGTATATCACAGGTGCAGTACACAGTAGCTCAGTCAGGTGAGGAACCCATACATGCTACCTACAGAAGCAACATTCTATGTGATTATGATGCAATTGTTTATGTTCATACAAGATTCTAAGTTTGTTTGTTGCTGAAGTGAGAATTACATGGAAGCAGCTTCTTAGTTGGAGGTCCTTGTTATACTGTTATACTTAAATAAATACCCCGTGCCTTCTCCGTGTCGACTGAAGAGTGTTACTTATCATTGGCGACAAGGATCTGCTCTGCCGAGGACCTCCAGCAGCATACAGTGCCTGAAGCACTGTGCCTGAAGCGGCCGCTCCATTCCACAGAACGTAGTAGCGGCCGGGAAGTAAGTCCTGCGCCTGCCCATTCATTTCGCTTTGTGCCCGTCCTCTTATCACCTTTTGCTTAGGGTTTACATTTTTCCGAAACCCCATGGCAGAAGTCCCCTCGTCCCTCCTGCGAACAGCGTTCATGTTGCCTGCCTGCTCCAAAGAAGTTACCGTATATATGTGTATACGCGCGCATGCCAAAACGGGATTTTCAAGCTGTCAGTGAAGTGAGGTTCATGTGTATGGGAAAAGGGGTGAAGATTACCAAAGTTTGTGAGGCCAGAAGCTGAACACAGCGGCAGGCAGGCAGGGGGGGGCACAAAGTGGCATATGGAATGTTTTGGGCTGTAAGAGCACATGATGATATTTGAAGCTACAGAGGGGATAATAGTAAATTGAAGCAACAGTGTTAAAAGAAAGACAAAGATCAAGGGGAGTTTCTGGAGAGTTTTCCAGTACAGCCAATCTTTATTGTGCTTTATAGAGTTTACTAAACTCTGAACATTTCAAAATGGCGATGTCAAATCTCAGCGGCCCTCCCATGTTTATGGCGAGTCCTGGCCCAGCAAAAATCAAATGGGCCCAGTGGAAAAAAGGATTCCTGCATTACCTAAAGGCGGTTGGGGGAAATTCATTTTCCTCTGACAGGAAACTTGCTGTGCTGATGCATCATTTGGGATATGAGGGTCAAAGAATTTTTGAAACCCTTCCGCAGTTGGTGAATGGGGTTGAAGGAGATGAGATGTCTGAACTGCAAAGTGCTTTGGCAAGATTGGATCTTCATTTTCATCCAAATACTAGTACTGTTCTTGAGAGATATCATTTCCGCATGAGAATTCAGGAGCCAGGTGAATCGGAGGAAGAATATATCACATCTCTTCAACAATTAGCAGCCACTTGCAAATTTCAAGGTTCACATGATGAACATCTTTGTGATCAATTTATGACACACTGTAGTGCTGACCGCATACGTGAAGAACTGTGGTTAAAGGACAAACCTAGTCTGGATGAGGTGTTAGTTATTGCCCGCTGGGTGGAACATTCTTTGGCATGCATTGCTAAATTAACTAAAAAGGACTTAAATGAGGCAAAGACGGATTTAGTGAACGTCAATGAGCATATGAAAAAGAAAAAGGGCAAGGACAAAGAAAAGATAAGTCACGTTTACGGCGGCGATGACAAGTCGTGGAAACAGGAAAGTGAAGAAAAAGGGGAGAAGGGAGAAAAGGAGGAACGTTTATGCTATCGATGTGCTAGCAATTCCCATTTTGCAGCATCTGTGGTTTGTCCTGGGAGTAGAGCGATATGTAATAAATGCAAAAGACGCGGACATTTTGCGAATTGCTGCAAAAAATTACGACAGTGGCCAAAAAAGCGTTCTATATGTGAATGAAGAAGAAGGAAAGAAGTCTTCGGATGATGAAAACGAATGTTATTTGGAAAATGTCATTGTTAACACTATAACAAATGTAGTGGGTGATGAGGGTAATGTTGACAGTGAATGTGAACGCCCGTATGCTGACATTAGAGTGAATGGAAGGCAAGTGCGTATGATGGCTGATTCGGGGTCAAAGATTACCTTAATGTCAAAGGATGTTTATGAAAAGGAGGTGAAGGGTGATATTTGCAATCTGAGCAAACCTGACATTAGTCCAGGTGGTTATAACCAATTACCCATTGAGTTGTTAGGATATAGCATGAATAAGTTTGAATTTAAAAATAGAGTGTGTGAAGGAAAAATATATGTGGCTAGGAAAGGTCTCACTTTGTTGGGGTGGAGGGAACAGAAGAAGCTTAAGATCAAACTTGATCTCAACGCGAGTGAACAAGTTTTGCAAGTTAGTGATTCTATTACAAGCAAACATCCCAAAGTTATCAGGAAAGGGATTGGAAAAATTAGAGGTATCCAACATCAAATCGTGTTGCGAAAAGGTAACATACCGGTAGCGGCAAAACTAAGGCCTGTGCCACTAGCAGTAAGAGAAAGGGTTAAAGAGGAACTTTCCAAGTTATTGGCTGATGGTGTTATTGAAAAAGCAGGTGGTGTAGATTGGGTATCGCCATTGGTGGTAGTGAAAAAGAGTTCAGGGGATCTTCGATTATGTGCAGATCTACAGCAGCTAAACAAATGTGTGATGGTGGACCGGCATCCTTTACCAAACATGGCAGAAATGTTGTTGAGGATTGGTCAGGGGAAATCATTTTCTAAATTGGATATGGCATCTGCGTACCACCAGGTGGAACTAGAAGAGCGATGCCGCAAATTGACTGCTTTTATATCCCATGAAGGAGTTTTCCAATTTAGACGCATGCCTTTTCGTCTAGTGTCTGCTTCAGCTGATTTTCAAAAGATTATGGATAGACTTTTGGGTCACATTGCTGGTGTGCATTGTTTCCAAGATGATGTGTTAGTATGCGGAAAAAGCATCGAGGAGCATGACTGCATATTAAATAGAGTACTCAAAGTATTTGAAAGGAATGGAATTGTCCTGAGAGAGGAGAAATGTAAATTGGGGGTTGAGAAAGTTGAATATTTAGGACATGAAATAACAGCTGAAGGGGTGAGACCAAAAGAAAGCCTTGTGGATGCGATAAGTAAGATCAAGAGTCCAGAGAATAGAGCCGCCCAATTAAGGTCATTTTTGGGAATGACCAAATTTTATGAAAGCTGGAAAAGGAGAGGTTGCCAAACCACAACCAATGGTGGAGGTTAAGGTACCTAATGGAGTATGGAAAGATGTTGCCATGGATATATTGGGTCCGGTAGATTTGGGATATGGACGTGGAAAATTTGTTGTAGTGATCATAGATTTGTTCTCACGGTGGTGTGAATTTGATGTGCTTAGAGACACATCGGGGGAAGCTATGGTGAAATTTCTGCAGAAGATGGTTTCAAGGGAGGGTGTCCCTGAAAGTGTGTTGACGGATAAGGGACCGCAATTTACCAGTGAAATATTCAAGAGATATTTCAGGGAGTGTGGTATCAATCACAAGAGGACATCATTATATCATCCAAAGTCGAATGGTTGTGTGGAAAGAATGAATAGGTGTATTATGGAAAGCATTCGGATGGCGAATGAGACAGGTGGTGATAAGAAGGTTGCCATTCAAGACAGGATATTCGGTCTGTGCATGTCACCCCATTCTGTTACAGGCATATCGCCTTTCGAACGGATGAGAGGCGGCAAACACAATACGGTGGTGAGCCCACCATGGTTGGGCACGAGTAGAGAGACTGATTTTGTAATGGAGGGTGTAAAAAGACAAATGAAAGGAAAGAAGGAGAAGTGGGTGGAACTGGTGAATGCAAGGAGTGGAAAGGGAGAACCGCTTTATTCTGACCCTGTGAGAGTGGTGGCAGTTCTACCAGGTGCGATTCGGGAGACTGGAGGACAAGTATGGAATCGGCATCGTGTTACTATTGTGAAAAGGCTAAAATAGAATGGAATGAAAGGAAGAAAGGAGGGAGATGTGTTATATAGTTGAAGCTTTAAGTTGCTATCAGGTTACAGAAGTTATTTATTTATATGCTTTGTTGTCAATTTATAGTATCAATGCATTGTTATCATAGTATATCACAGGTGCAGTTCACAGTAGCTCAGTCAGGTGAGGAACCCATACATGCCACCTACAGAAGCAGCATTCTATGTGATTATGATGCACTTGTTTATGTTCATACAAGATTCTAAGTTTGTTTGTTGCCGGAGCGAGAATTACATGGAAGCAGCTTCTTAGCTGGAGGTCCTTGTTATACTGTTATACTTAAATAAATACCCTGTGCCTTCTCCGTGTCGACTGAAGAGTGTTACTTATCAGTACCTAGCAGTAGTATATTGCAATAATCTAGCTTGGACATAATAAGTGCTCTGGCAAGCGTGATGCAGTTCTGGGTTGAGAGAAATTGCCGTCTGAGGGAAATATGTTTGGCTGTATAGGCTGTGGAGGAGGCAAGCGAGTTGACATGTTTACACATGGTGAGACTAGAGTCATGATAGACCCCTAATGTTTTAACTTGGTTCGAGATGGGTATAGGGGCACCATCGATGTCGATGGAGGAGTAATCTGCGGGCAGTTTTTTTTGTTGTGCTGGAGATCCTACAGTAAGCATCTCAGGCACAGACTGTTAGTTGCCATCCAGTTGTGGATGAGTGAGTAGATTTTATTGATTTTGATGGTGTCTTGTTCTTTGTTTCCAGTGATTGGGAGGAGTATCTGATTGTCGTCCGCAAACTTGGTACTGTGGGATGTTTTTACCCATGCGTCCAAGCCCTACCTCAAAACTGTACAGTACTGACATGGAAAACAGCATGATGGCCAGAGCTTCCCAGAAAATGTACAGGGAAATGCATGAAGAATAGGCTGCCGCTCATTTTTGCCGATGTTATGGGCACAGAGGACACTGCCTAAAACCACCATTGGACTACCCACACCGTAGTCTGAAACCATTGGGAATGGCAATGCTGATTGCCAAAAGCAACCTAGAATTGTGGGGAATTCATTTCTTAAATCCCAAAAATGGGTGCAGTACCAGTACTCACCACTATCAGAAAGCCGGCGTTTTAAAACCACCAGACTTTATGGAAAACTGAATAAATGAACCCAGAGCATGCCAAAGAAAGACTTACTGAGAGGTGGATCCAATGTAAAGTTATATTCTGAAGTGACTTGAAGGTTTATAACAAGACTGGCTGAGCTGTGGATTTCAGCAGTTTAAGTAAATTTGGACTGAAAGACACTAAAAATCTAAATGTTTAAAAGAAATGAGTGACCTACTTTTGAGTGTCACATAGCTTGCAATTGTTTAAATGTCATAGTTTAAATTTAGAATCAGCATCCTAGCTGCATATGTAAAAAATAGTCTTGACTTAAACTGGGGAACAAAAGTGACATTTTATCTGAAACCTGGTTTAAGGAACTGAATTCTGCCCACCAGCTACCCCCGACAGGAGATGAGACTTGCACAACAGCTGTGTTCCCAGGCCTAGCTGCCCTTTTGCTGCTCCCACCAAAAGGGATATGACACTTCCCTGATTGAATTACCTGGGCTCTGCAGGAAATTGAACAAAGCCCTGTCCTGACTCAGGCAAATGTTTTATTACGGGGGCTGTAAAAGTAGCTTCCTCCTGAAGGAAAGGGGAGGAGCACTGCCTGTGAGAGCAAGCTGGCTTGGCAGAACTGGAAAAACCAGAAATTCAACCTTGTGCTGGGGGGAAACCACACCCCTTTGGGGCCAGAACATAACTCTAAAAAGATGAATAATTCATAGTACGGACTTGTGAAAATTATTTAAATGATACCATAATTCTTGTGATTTTTCTGCCCACATTTTGAGAGGTTTTTAGAACCGGTGGCATGATCAGGGGGCAAGCTAGCAGTTAAGAGGGTATTACTTAAAATGTATGCATGTTAAAAATCTGACACTTCATCAATTAATGTCCATACTCCTTGCGCACATGTGTGTAAATTTGGGGTAATGTCCGATATTGCAAAACCAGTTAAAAAGTGCAAATGTCGCCATTTCTGAATGCAAGCTCCCAGGAAGAGCAGATTTGGACAGGGTATACCTCCTGTGATATGGGATGGGTGCATGTAATTTTAAACAAATGTGTTCCTGTGCAAATATGTTTTTTGAGCAAATATAGATTGTGTGTAAAGTTGACAGGGGTGGGTTCTCTGTATCATAAACATACCTCATCATGATGACACTTCATTTCATTCCCCCAATCAAGGGGAAGAGGATGAAGTGGCCAATGATAAGTGGAGAGGGGTAGAGCCTAGTGATGCTGCACACACACCCATTTTCAAAACACATAAAAGCAGACAGTCAGGACAGATAGGGACATTCAATTCCATTTGCTGCAACGCGCTCTGCCGGACCATACCACATCCAGAGATCCAGACTTCAAATCCATCAATCTCCAGAATCCAGAGAGGCTAGAGAGAGAGCAGAGCTGACCCAGACCACTGTTAGCAGAACCAGAGAGCTGACCCAGATCACTGTGAAGTGCCGAGACCAGACCAGAGTCCAGTCTAAAACCTGACCAGATCCGTGGCGAGGCCCATTTATTTCAAAAATATATTGTGAGTACCTAGCAGAACTGTGTAGAACCAATCTCTTAGTTAAAATAATATAATTCAATCTATTTTAATCTAAGTAGAACTGCCTCCTAACTGTCACCTGTCATTTTCTAGTTGCTAGCTGTCACTTGTCTTTTTGAACTTTAAAATTTCAAATCTGAAAAACGACCTTTACCATATCGCTCATATCTCCGTGACCGTTTGTCTTTGCAGTAACTTTCATCTGGAAGCTGAGATCCTAGGCTGTCCTAGGACCCCAAAACGATACTGCTAGTCCTTGTAGTTCCTCTGTAATCGCGAAAAACGCACTCGCGAATTTTGCCGCGATTTGCAAATTTCTCCACGTGTGAAAACAGAAGTTTTCTTGCTTTCCTTGCTAAAAATTCGTTTGCCTCGTAAGAACCATCCCTGACATTGCTAGAGTGAGCCTGGACTAATATTAACTAGATACCACTCACCCTGAACCTCTAGAGAGAATTAAAAGCATTTTAGCATATTTTTCACTTCATTGCCAGCACATGTAAAAGCATTTTGGGCCTGTGTTTAAAACTCCGATCTGTAATCTAAGCTTGCTGGGGTGAACTGAATTACATTTGATTGCATTTCTGAGAACTGTGTGCTTTCCTTCCATTTCCTTGCATTGCATAACGGGGGGAGGGGATTGCCAGAGAAAAGTGATTACATTGTTTTGTTGAAATCATATTGAGTATTTTCTGTATTGCATTTTCATTCAACATTACATCCATCTGAACTTATATAAAGCATTCTCTACCACCTTCTTCTTCTGTTCCTATTCACAAGTGTGCTAGTGCCAGATTCTCCGTTGTTAATCTTTATCATATCAGATTAAGTGTGATATCCAATTATTAATTTATTATAAAGTGTGATATATATATCTATTGTTTAAATTATCAAATAAACCTTTTAAACTTGCAAAACAGAACTACTTCTTGGCTCAGTGGGGTCAGGAGGATTCCAAGAGAGGGGTGTTATATAGGGGTAGTCATCCAGAACGCATGAACTGGACATAAAGATATATCAATAAGGGTTTCCATTCAGTATCCCAGACTAGGCATTGACTTAGCTGTAGTGTTGAATTGAATCCTCTTACAGTACACATTACTCCCATGGCATCTAGTGCTGCAAAGAGTAACTTTGTGTATGCATTATATAATGTGGGTGAAAAGCAGGATCCTTGCGATACACGTCTGGGGACAGGAATGGACTAAGCTGCTTCCTCACCTATAGCTACTCTAGAGGTTCATTCTGATAAGAATGCTTTGATCCAGGCAGTGGCATTTTGTGAAAAGTGGAAGTTTTTGGATAGTGTTAGGCATAATTTGTCATGGTCCACTAAATCAAACGCCACGGACAGGTCTTATAGTAGTGGTATGAATAGTTTTCCTGAGTCTCTGAGAGCATCCATCTGATTTTCTGAATCACGAAGGGCTGTCTCAGTGCTATGTTTGGGCCGAGTGCCAGACTGTCTGTCACATAATAGATGGTTATTTTCAAGAAGGGCTTGTACTTGGGAGTAAGCTATCGTGTCAAATATTTTAAGAAGAAACGGGACTGTGGTGGTGGGTCTGTATTGGTAGGGGTGGAGGGGTCTAAGGTGTTTTTTTAATAGTGGTGTGACCCAGGCTTGTTTAATATCTGATGGGACAGTATTGGAGGTGAAGGATTAATTGATGAAACTGGTGATGATGGGAGCTAGTGTCGCGGAGCAAGTTTGGCAGGAAAGCTATCCCCTTTACAGTAGGAGGGTTTGAGCGAGACAATTGTGGTAATTAGGTTTAGAGGGGCTTTATTCCATTCAATAGTCTTAGTCCAAGTTCTTTGAGACATTAAGGACAAGGAACACCACTAGCCACCTGACTCAGTTTAGCATAACCTCTAAGTGCCAAACCTCACAGAACACTCATTCAAAGAACTCATACAACAGTCCAACATTCTGAGCCGACAGTCACTGGTTACTCATCAGCCGCACATCTCCCAATCTCTGTAGCCAGCAGGCCATACAGACAGGCCCTAACCGAGGCCCATTGTGTGTTCTGTTTCAGTACTGACTACTGAAACAACTACTGCTTGGGTTAGGGTGATATGCCGTTGCTGCATTAGAACTGCTAGGATTCACACATTCAATGCAACTGATGGAAAGATGTTTGGATAACATTGCGGAAGAATAAACGATAGCTCGTAATGAAAGGCGAACGTGCCTTGCAAGATGATAACGAAGGCAAGCTCATAAAGAGGGCACTGTCGGGAGCAAGGCGGGCTCCAGTTCTGTTTTTGCACAAGCAAAAAGAGACGATTCTGCAGCATCCGTATTTGTAGGTGGAGACATTCCTATTGTATTTTGTGCTGTGCTTTTGAAAGACTTTGACATCTTGCACATGCGCACTGTGAAAAAGAGAGGCAGGGCAATTGGCACCAGGGAGAACTGCACAGAAGGTGTTGGGTGTTTGTGAGAGACAAAAGAAACCCTCTCACGTGTTTTACCTCGAGATGACTAGGTGTGGCCTATGGGCCTATGGCTGCCAAAACCTTAAAGCTGTGGTGGCAAGTGAGTGACATAGAAGTCTGCATGAAAAAGAGACTGCTTGTCAAGACATTTTGTCCCCGAGTTGTGCCCCCAATCCCACCAGTCCCAGGCGGGGACTGGTGAGATTTGGAGTCTCTAAAGGGGGAGGATGAAATCAGAAGGAACAAGGACCAGCCTCTTGCAATAGAAACAGGTCATTAGGCCTGACACTGCAATTCCACCAACAAGCGGTTAATATGGCGTCACTTCTAAACCTCAAGTGCGCCCTACCCTTTAGAGAACAAAGAGGGAGGATCGTGAAGCTATTATTCTGCTCACCGAAGGTCAGACCCATGAAACATAAGATGATACAACCCTAAGAATGTACTGTTGCATGGCCTGCTCAGAAATTATCATCGATATCCAGTAAGCAAAGGCTGGTGAAAGGTACAAGGGTGATGAAGAAGGAGCTACTTAGCATGTGCGCACAGGTCCAAAATGAAAGGAGAAAACAGAACAGTGACATGAGTTTACAAGTCAAACAACTCTACATGCTGAAACACATGTGTACAGGCATGTTATAAATGACATCATATCATACATGCCAACTCTACAGGCCTCAGAATTGGAAGGGGTGTGGCTGACTGCCTATGAATTGGCATCAGTGTTTGCTCCTGTGCTTGGGCATTAGAGATATACGTTTGTTCGTCACTAAATGTTCTTGGTTCTCTGATGTATCTCTGCCGGATGGACATGGCAGGCGACCCCCAACAACTGCCTAGAAATGGCCACAGATAAATACCCAGCGTAATTTCATGCAGATGATGCAGTATTAATGGCCACAACCCTGCAAGGTTTGGAAAAAACACTGGCAATATTCGTGTCCAGGTGCTAAGAGCTGTGATTGCACCTGAACACTGAGAGATCAAACCCTGATTTGCAAAATGTAGTCCCCTAGTGCTAAAGGTGAACAGAACCCGACTAGACCAGAGTAAAAAACGTTGACTATCTTGGGGTACGTTTCCATGAATCTGAGGGTTGGGCAGCCCATGTGAAACATTAGGTTTCTACCTTAGAAAAATATGGGGGCTCTATCCAGGCCTTCCATGCAAGTCATGAAGGAGGAGCAATCTCGCCAGTATTAGATTTATATGACAAGCAGGCTGTTCCAGCCGCCCTATACAGGGCTGAACTGTGCGGGCATGCTAATCTTGTAAAACTAACATCCAGCTAACTGAATTTTATAAAAAGAAATTGGTCTTTTTACAAAAGAGTACCCCCTCTGCTTTAGTACTTCTGGAACTTGAGGTAACCGCTGCGGCCGCTTTGGCATCCATTAGCCCAGCCCTTTTCTGGTTAAGACTGTGGAACCAATATGGGCTAGAAAAATATAGAGACGCCTTAACTCATGTGATGTCTTTGGATGGAGGGAAGACAATAGACTGACTGTGTCATGTACAAAAGACCCTCTATTAAACATGAGGGGGTAACCTATGGGAACATCCCCAAAATCAGCTGATTGGAAAAAGGAAAGTTCAAAGGGTTCGCTCGGCCAAAAGGGCAAGGGACTAGTTGATGGTGGTGCCATGAAGTTAAAACGAAGTCCTGCCTACCTTGAACTCATGATCCCTGGCAGAAAACCCTACTTAGATCTAATCACACTTATATAAAATCCCTATGTATGCGAGTGAGACTAGGGACTCTCCCTTTAGCAGGTGTTACGTACATTTGGAAAGTCTCGGATTCAGACCCATGTTTGATGTGTGGAGAGGCAACTGAGTCAATGATGCATGTTATGCTGATGTGCGAGAAAACAAAACATTTGCAGCTTATGTATCTGAAGCCAAAACTGCAGGAGGCTGGGATGAGGGACATTGGAACAGCTATGATGTTCATACGGCAGAGTATCTTACCCAATGAGGTTTTTGCGGTAGCCCGATATACCCATAGCTCCTGGCTATTAAGGAAGAAGCTGTCAAACTGCCATTAAATGTAATTAGTACTAATGATAGAGGCTGCAAGCAGGGCTCTACTCTGTGCTTTGTCTGTAAAATATGTGTATTTATACTGATAACAATATTATATTGTCAATTTTGATATGTATTTCATGTATGACTTGAAGAATTTATATCGAATAAAAATGTGTTGACTGACTGGCAAGGTGAGACGACAAGGCCATATCTCCCCCAGCCAGAAACAACTGACCTGGCTACCTGGCGGTCAGGGAATCTCACATAAGACCGTTTGCATCACCCACACGGCCCTATTCGAATCCATACCGTTGAATCTGTACAATGTACTGAGCTTCTACTCCACCCCCCCCCCCACATCACTGAGATCAGCAGATAAATACCTCACCAGAAGCACGAGATCCCGGAAGTCCTGCTCTGGAGGAAGAAGACCTGTCATCAAAGCTCCAGGAATGTGGCAGAAAGCGCCTGTACAGTCAATACAAGAGCGTCATGTGCGCTTCAGAAGAGACCCTACGTTCTGGTTGCTTGGCAAAGCCCTACATCTGTTGTGATTCCCACCTGCATGTGCATTATGTTGTTCTATCTGATAATGTTGCCTGGGAAAAAGTGGCCAACTTATTATCCTGCACCCCTAAAAGTCTTCCCCCACATATTCTAGGATGGGTATTGTTTACTATTATGCACTTCCATCTTAGAATATTTGGGGCAAGTGCTTACATTTCTTGGGAGTGCACATTTGGAGAAATGTGGACCCCTGGGGACCTTTTCACAGGCGACTTTATCACTGGGTACCCATTATGCATAGGAGACTTGCATCCTCCTCCTATTAAAATGCAACTGTAACTGTGATGACTGTGCAACCTTCCCTGAAGATCACCTACCGGTGAGTCTTAATCAGCGTCATGCATCTCATTGTCCCTCACTTTCCTCTCCCCCTGACCACCAGTGCTTGCCTGTGCTTTGAAGAGGCTTGCACGAAATGTAGCATGTTATAAAACTCTGATAACATTTTTAAAAGCATCTCTAGTACCTCTCAACAGTGTACCAGAATCACAGAAAATACGAAAATGTTCTGCTTTGCAAGCTGGTTTTCTTCTCTCTATTATGATCAGCACTCCTTCTGATACATCAACAAAGACTACTCCCACAATCCCACTACTGCAGCCATATTCCCCCTTTCCCAGGCCCATTGTCTATTTCCATTTGTCTCTCTGTTGGTATCCTACCCCATCCTCTCTCTTTCTCTCACCTCTGGTCCTCCTTTCTGCCACACACCACAGCCTAGTTCACCCCGGAGGAACACGTTTTTGGATGAGCTTCCATGCCTTAAGAACACTAAAATAGCGACGGACTCAGTATAAATGCTTTGTAACATAAAATAACATTGTGATCAAGAATTGGCATGCCAACAATTACACTAAGCAAGAACTGATTAAAAGAACCTGGCATATATAGGCATTTACAAAAGCAGAGGCTTGCACGATGTAAGCAAGAACCCAAACATGTGTTCCAAATGCTCACGCTCTTACGGACTCATTGCAAGTTTGGTCGTAGAAGCAAAGCTCCCCAAATTCCGAGTTTCAGACATGAAACTCTTGCAAACCACCTAAGCTCACATCCAAACTCTCTAGTCAGCTTTCCAGCTGTCTGTCCGTGATCCGGCATTGGGTGGCACTTTGTTGCCTGATGCTGAAGACCGCCAAGTCTACCTCCCTGCCTTCATTACCCCTTTTCTCTTGGCATGCTCTCCCAAGGCTTCAACCTTAGGGTCCTATTTGACAGAGACCTCCATAATTATCACTTCATTACCCATTCTGCGACTGTGGCCAGAGTAAACATCCTAAACATCCCAAAAAATCCTTACCACTTCCTTGCCTTCAACTCAAACATCATACAAACCTTGGTCTTCAACCACCTGGACTCTTGTATCAGCCTACTTCTTGGCCTCCTCACTACTCTTTCTCTCTATTGACAAAGTTCTCAACATTGCCAACAATACCCTCTACAACCTTCCTCACTCCTCCGTCACCTCTTCTCACAGACGTCACGAGAGTTGGTTGTCGATGAAAAATCCATCCCTTCTTAGATTCCTTATCCTTGTTTTCAAATCCACCCACAGTGGCTCCCCCCTACCTAGCAAATGCTACCTTCTGCTACACACCCCCGGCACCCGTGGCTCACCCTTAATGCCTCAATGACTGGTTCAAATCTGGAACCCCTCTCCTCATCCACAAAATATATCCTCAATTATCCACCCGCTCAAGTCTGTTCTTAAGCTTCTCCCACCTAGCTTGAATGTACTCATCACAGTTACTCCCGCATCTCGACTCCTCCCTGACCGTTCAACATTATGATGTGATATGATATCATATGGCATTTATAACGCGCCTATACACAAGTGTTTCAAGGCGACAAGGGAAGGGAGGGGAAACAGAGGGAGGACAAAAAACAACAATCTTACTAGGCCTAGTGACAGTCAGATTGCGGAAGGGAACAGGCAGGGAAGAAGTGCCGGGGGGAAAGGTGGGAGAATGGAGAAGTGCAGGACAAAGGAAAGCGGAAAAAACAAGTAGTGCAGCCAATGGGTGGCAAGTGCGGGTGCTCAGAAGTGCAGAAAGAGAGTGTCTAATAAGTAGGAGAGGGGACTATAGGGTTACAGATACAGACCACAAGTGCAGGGGGTACGAAGAGCAATTACGAGTTTGCAGCTGGACAGGCAGGGACCTGGGCCCGAATTCAGAAGTTGGCGTAGTGACCAGTGCGGGAGCAGACAGGAGATCAGCAGGGGAGAGGAAGAGAACAGGCAGAAGCAAAGAGGAAGGTCTTGAGGTGCTTTTGGAACCAGAGATGGTTCTGCTCAAGTTTCAGAGAGGCAGGGAGGCTGTTCCAGAGGGAAGCTCCAGCCGAAGAAAGAGATCTGCCTATAACTCGTCGCTTGGAGAAGCGACTGACCCTGAGGGAGTTGGAGGTGGAAGAGCCGAGGGCCTGAGTAGGAAGATATTTCGGTAGAGAGGCAGGGCTCAAGTCGAGGGTACAAGCGGGTGGATGGAATCCACTCACTTTTTTCAGAGGTTGAACTCAGTACCCAAACCTCTGGGATAGTACCGCAATCCTCATGTTTTCAAACCGGACACTTCACCACTGCACTATATAACTTGATAAAAAATAAGAAACAACTCAAGGCATATTTCACCTTGATATGCTTATTTCCACCAAAGTCACACCTCATTGCGTTTGTTGAATCCCGCCACTTACATTTTTAGCACTTGACCCCTGGTTGGAGGTATTGCAGTCCCCAGCCCCAGAAAGCCTTGTGGACGATGCAGAGGGTCTTGAACTTGATCCTTGCTGCAACTGGGAGCCAATGAAAAGATTTCAGTGCTGGAGAGATACGATCCATGGGCTTGAGGCCAAGGACAAATCTTGCAGTCCTGTTCTGGATGAGTTGTGGAGCACAGAGAGTAGAGGCAGGAAGATTTAGAAAGATACTGTTACAATAGTCCAACCCAGAGAGGACCAGAGCTCTGGAGACAGTGAGCTTCTGGGGGAAAGTGAGAACACTAAGAATACCTCTGAGGAGTTGCAGCTGGTAGAAACATCAGTGATGTGAGGAGAGAAGGAGAGTGTGCAGTAGAGGATGACCCTGAGGTTCTTAGCCTCACAGGTAGGAGGAGGAAAAGGGCCCAGAGTGGGTGGCCAGAGAGTGAGAGGAAAAGAGGGAGCTGGTGATCCGATGAGGAGGATCTCTGTCTTACTGGCATTAACACAGAGATCATTTGTGGCATACCACTCCTGGATTGCGGACAGACAATCTGGGATGAGAGAGGGAGAAGAGGTGGCTGAGGGGAGCCTGAAAAAAAGTATCATCAGCATAGCACTGAAAGTTGGAGCAGAGAGTAGCTATGGGGTGGGCGAGGGCTGCTAGATATTGGTTGAACAGCCGAGGAGAAAGATTAGACCCCTGGGGAACACCACAGGTAGAGAGAGAGATAGAAGAGAGGAAGGACGCAAGTTGGACCTGGGAGGGTTGGTTAGAGAGAAAGGTCAGCCAGACTAGGGCCTGATCAGTGATACCCAAGGTATCACGGAGCCGATGGAGCAGGTTGGCATGGTCGACAGTATCAAAAGCAGAAGAGAGATCAAGGAGGATCATCCCACTATGAGCATCCTACTTGAATGTACATAATAACTGTTGAAACAGGATTTATATTATCCGTATGTCATGGCACCAATACCTGTACCACTACTCTTCCTTCATACATGGTTCATATCCACCGTATAATCACCTCATGCACCGTCCTGACGCAGGATTGCACTGCTGTCTGTTTATAACTTATGTATGTCTTTCTGGTCGAAACAGTATGGCCTGAATTTTTGCACATTATTTTGAACAAAATAGATGGGGGTTTGGGCTATGGAAATAGATAAAGGTTGGGGATATGGAGGTGGCTGTGGGGAGTCTCTCTGGTTTTAAATTTCGAAAAAAAAGAGAATGTTTCCCAAATTTGATTTACAATAATTTGGAGTTTTCAGCCTAGTTTTTTTCTCGTTATTTAACGTAGATTCGACGAAAACCCTTCTGTGCCTCAATAAACATGCCCTATTGCATACATGATGGAAATGCTTTGTAGTATACATGATAGACATTTACTAGGACATACATGTAGTGCATGCATTCTTACGAAGCCATTTTTTGCATTTCAATTAGCACTGCAACTAGGACCTGTCAGGAAGGAAGCAACATTTTAATGAAATTTAAATCATGGTAAAACAGCAGTGAATTTAGCAAAAATGGTAGCTATTGGTTTTTTAAGTATTCAGGGAGGCTGGTAAATGGATGAATTTGACACTCGTAATTCAACTGCAATGTTCCCAAAAATGGCAACAATAGGTAATCTGTAATGACATAAATCAATTTTAGCAGGGGAGACATGAAGTTATCTAATGTCAGTCTACAAGCACCCTTCATAGCAGCTTTGTTTTCTTAAATACCAAGAAAATCTGCGAGGAAACCAATCCCGGAGAGTACTCCAATCACCCGACAGCTCAGGCACATGTAATTGTCATTATAATTGCATTGCTTTTGCTGCTGATAATGGGAGCAGTTCAGAAGGTGCATATCACTGGCTGGAATCAGTGAAGGTAATCCATCCTGTCTGGGCCTCTTTGCGGACGAAAGTCAATTTCAAACTCTGCCAGACTGACCTGAGCTGAGGAGGCCATTGAAAGCAATTTGCATCCGGAGAAAGACGCTAACTTGAGGGTTTTCCGTGTGCAGTGCGCCGGCTGCACGCCAGCCGCGTGCTGCCAAAAGGACGATGATCTCCTTGAGGGTGGCGACATTCATTTCACAGAGGGGAATAAAGGGCAAATTGCACAAATGCTATGATAACTTCATTCACCTCTAGTGTGATTGCCAGGCTCTTTGCCTGATAGCGTTCACCTAGAGTGGTAGGATGGCTCCACAGTGTAACAAAGAAGGCACTTTCAAGTGATCCTCATGAAAACCGCCATTTTCCTGAGCACACAGAACGTCGTTTTTATTATTAATTATTTTCTAAAAGTCTATTTACTCTGCAAATTATGATATAAACGTACCATAACTTGGTTTTTGTATTAATCCCTCTATTATTTATTGAAATTGTTTGTGGACCTGTAAGATAGTGAGCACTATGAAACAAGCACTGCCAAAGCGGATAGTTTTGGCTTTGCTGTAGGCCTGGGATAGGTATTTACCAGGAACTACTATAATGATAATACCTGGCTATAATTATTGATAATTATCCATCAAGCAAATAGTCAATCTGAAGAGCACAATGTTGATACCCTAATAAGAGTGATTAAGAAAAGCGTGGGGACAACAAATTAGAAGTAGTAGTTCAAATTAACATGAGGTACAACCTATAAGAATCGAGGCCCAAAGTTAAATCCCCATTTGAGGGAGTTTAAAAGGGGCTGGTAAAATTCAGAGGAAGACAGAATCTCGGGTAGGCAGACTGCGTGTGCTCCACTTGATAAATGGGTGGAACTCTGAAGGAAAGATGTTGAGAAGAAGAACCACCTGGGATGAGGCTGCAACCATCTGGGAGAAGATAGAAACACCCAGACTTGAAACTGTCCACACCGGAAAACCTTGGATGGAGAGGTTAACCAGAGTGTTCAGTTCCATTGCTCGAGGGAATTTGCAGTGCCACAGCCCCACATGGACCCTACTGAACGGGGGGGGGGGAATGCATATTCACGCACGTGTAAAGATGATCAAATTTAAGGTCTAGGAGGGCTCTGATGCAGATCCTGAATAGAGGGACACTTTAGGAGGGACCTATTAGGAATTCTGAGCAGATGCAAGGTCCAGGAGGTACCTGTTGATAAGCCTGAGCAAAACCAATATCTATGAGGAAACCTTTGAGAATTTTGAAGCCAATGTCTAGAGTTGACCAACAGAGAAAGCGGAAAAACAGAACTAAGGCCGAGGAGGGTCGCTTGAGAATCCCAAAATGAATCAAGGTCTAGGAAATAACTAGTAAGAATCCTGGATCAAGGCAAGTTCTATGGGAGACCAGCTAAGAATACTAGTTAAAACCCCAAGGGTGGGGAGGGACCTGATATAAAACTGAGAGATCTGAAGGAGCAAAGAAGTCCCCAGAAGAATGGATACATGAGGGAAATAGCCATGATTTAATATGAGCAAGGGAGGATGCACTTGCAGAAGGGGAGGTCATCTTTGTTGATGGGTCATCGACGATTGATCAGGAGACTGGTCAGAGACATGCCGGTGCAGCAGTGGTATGACTTGTAGATGGGGAATATGAGGTTGTAGTTTAAAGGAGGAAGGACAGGGAGAGGGGGGAGGAGGGAAAGCACAAGGGGGAGGAGAAAAAGCACAAGGGGGGCAACACAAGGGGGAGGAGTCCCTAAGCAATTGGGTAAGGAGGAACAGTGCAAGGGAGGGGGAAGGTATAGCACAAGGGAGGGAGAAGGAAACTCACAAGGGAAGGAGGAGGGACAACACAAGGGAGCTGGGATGGACAGCGCAAAGGAGGGAGGAGGCCCAGTACAAAGAGGGAAGGAGCAACAGTGCAAGGGGGAAGGAGTGACTGTGAGGAATCAACTTCCGGGGCACCAGTGGTTCAGGGATGAATATCGGTTTCTAAACCATCAATCAGCCCCAGACCTCTAGCATTATTATTACAACAGACAGGTCGAGCACACTAAAAAATACAACCCACCCTGTAAAGGAAGACAGAGGACAGTTTCACGAAGGAAAGGAATGCACTCTAGCTACTGACAGGAGGGTAGTCGGTAAAGCAATCAGTCTTAACTGTCCAAAGTTATTTGGTTTCAGCACCAAGGGAGCAAGGGGTCGTAAATGTCACTAGCGGCCTTCGGAGAAGGACTGGGGGACAGAACGACAATGTACCTGGTGCTTGAGCAGTTCTTGATGCTTGACAGCATCAAGCAGGTTCCAGGCTGCTTTGCAGCTCATGTGACACAGTTCAAGACAGGAGACAGCTGCAGGTATCAGGCGGCAGGCAGTTCGGCAAGCAAGGCTGGATGGACAGCTGCAGGCTGGCCTACACGGCGGCTCGGGGTCAAGAATCATTGTCTCTGTGATGGTTGGCAGACCTGGAATGCTGGTTGAGGCATCTCAGATGGCCTAAGTGACTGCAGCGTGACAACAGTCAGCGGTGCAGCCAGTCGCTGGTCGAGCGTTCAACTGCCTCCAAAATGTCCTTAAAAGATGATGCTGGTTGATGCTTGTGTGGCACTCCTCCTAGCTTCATCACAAGGCTCCTGGCATCCTTTCAAGGTCGGTGGGCCAAAGCTGCGGAGAGTGTTTGCAGGCAACAGCCTTGGCCTTTTTTCAGAGACTCTGGCACTTCCCACCTAGGAAGATTGCTGGCAGAAACTAGCCGGGCACGCTGTATTCTGGCTGGGTACCTGTTCTGGAGCTGCACGACGGGTTCTCTGAGTCCGGTATCGCCCTCTGTTCCTTGGCAGATGTTTAGGGGAGAGATCATGTTTCCCTTTTGGAAATCCTGGCCCTCCTTCACTGGCGGAAGATGTAAGGTAGACTGTACCTTCAGACAAGGTCCACATGAGTCCTTCTTCTTACTCCTTTCAAAGTCGTTGAATGATCTTCTAAGTGAGGGGCTCAACCCTCTTTTAAAGTCAAATGGGCCTGAGTGATTGGTGCAGGCAAAGCCTACCTTAAGGAACCAATCTGGGGTCCCCACCAACAATGTTCTGTTATGCGTGAGGTCAGGACCAGAGTGCTTTGCAACAGGAAAGATAAGAGGTGACAACATGTACTCCTAAGATCCACCCATCTTTCTGTCTGTTGTAGATCAACATATCTCTCTAGTTAATTGAGCCCCCTGTGGCTCTTGATCAAAGCACAGGTCTTACTTGAAGTTTGTGGTGAAAACAGACTTCTGTATCGTTCAAATCACATACTTCATCCCACTGAAACAGAGTTTGCCTACTGTAAATAGTTGTCCCAGACATGACATGCACTGCCCTTCTTCCAGAGGGGTGGGAGCTAGCTGCAAGGTGACACATTGCATATCATAGAGGTGCTAGTTTTCCTGCCCATTGTTAAGTTATGTGACCAAGCCTATTCGCAGGCCTGCTTAAATTAACTCTTATCAGTATGCGCCACCACCACACAAAACTTAAACAATAGAACAGGACGGATTTGTGGAGCTTTTGTTAGGCTGGCCATGGGAAGATGAAGGTGTTGCCCTTCTCCACTGGATGTTTTCGTGCACCCCTCTCTGTCACCTGTCAAATAAATGTGACAGGGAGGACTGCGCCTGTAGACTTTGTCCCCAGAGTACACTGGACTATGTGTTTGTTGTGCAGCGAGTATTAGAAAATGCATGTGGATTAGCCCCACACATTTCCGGAGGTTGATCTCCCATCATTCCATTTTTCTAAAAAATCATCAAAAAAATCCCAAGCGAGCGCACACTACCCATCCGGATGGTCGAATCCCTCACAGTGACTGTGCAAGGAGGAAGGTACAACAGTGCAATGGGTGGGGAGGTGGGACAGTGCAAGACCGGAGGAAGGACAGCGCAAGGGGGTGAGAGACAGCACAAAGGGTGGTGCAACAAGGCAAGGAGGAGCAACAGCACAAAGGCAGGGGTGACAGTGCAAGGTGGGAGGTGTGACAGCACACGGCGGCAGGAACAACAGTGCAAGGAGGAGAAGGCACAGTGCAAGGGGGAGGCACAGTGCAAGCAGGAAGGAGGGGCAGTGCAAGGGTATAGGAGTGAAAGCAAAAGGGGGAGGAAGGAAATCTCAAGAGGGACAGCAAAAGAAGGAGGCGGGCCAGTACTAGAGGGTGGGGAGGGACAGCGCAAGAGGCAGGAGGGACAGCACATGGGAGGGAGGAGGGATAGCACAACTCGGTAAAGAAGCATTTGCTCAAGGGGGAAGGAGCAACAGCACAAGAGGGAAGGAGCTACAGTGCAAGGGTGTGGAGGTAAAGAAAATGGGGGAAAAGGGGACAGCACAAGGAGGGAGCATCAGCAGCAAAAGGGGTGGAATGGCAGTGCAAGGGGGAGGAGTGACAGTGCAAGGGGGGAATGACAGCACAAGGGAGGAGGAGCGACAGCGCAAGTGGGAAGGAGAAATGGTGCAAATAGGAAGGAGGGAGAGCACAGTGGTGGAAGGAGGGACATCACAAGGGGGAAGGAGGGACATCACAAGGGGTAGGAGGGACAGTGCAAGGAGAGAGGAGGGGCAGTGCAAAGGGGAGGAAGGACAGTGCAAGGGGAAGGAGGAACAGTGCAAAGGGAGAGGAGGGACTGCGCAAAGGGGAGGAGGGACAGTGCAAGGGGAAGGAGGAAAAGTGCAAGGGGGTCACTACAATGAGGGGAGGAGCACCAGTTCAAGGGGGTGAGGAGGGACAGCATAAGGAAGGAAGGAGGAACAGCATAAGAAAGGATGGAGAGACAGCACAAAGGGGAAGGAACGACAGTGCATGGGTGGGGAGGAGAGACAGTGCAAGGGGGGTGGTACAGCACACAGGGGTGGAGATATAGAACAAGGGGGAAAGAGGGACAGCACAAGAGGGAAGCAATGACAGAACAAAGGGAGGAGTGGCAGTGCATGGGGGAGTAGTGACAGTGCATGGGGAGGAGTGACAGTAAAATGGGGAAAGAGAAACAGTGCAAGGGTGAAAGATGGACAGCGCAAGGAGGAGGAGGGATAGTGCAACAGGGAGGAGGGAACGTGCAAGGGGAACAGCAATGGGGAGGAGCACCAGTGTAAGCTGGTGAGCAGGAACAGTGTAAGGAAGGGAGAAGGGACAGAGTAAGGAAGGGAGGAGGGACAGCGCAAAGGGGAAAAAGGAACAATAGTGCAAGGGGGAAGGAGTGACAGCACAAGGGGAAGGAGTGACAGTGCAAGGGGAAGGAGTGACCGTGCAAATGGAAGAGCAACAGTGCAATGGGTGGAGAGAAGGGACAGCGCAAGGGCAGAATGTGGGACAGCACTAGGGGAGGAAGGTCAGTGCAAGGGGAGAAGGGACAGTACAAGGGGAGAGGAGGGACAGCACAAGGGAGAGGGGCAGCACAAGGGGTGAGAAGCTACAGCACCATAGAGGAAAGGAGCAACAGTGCAAGCTGGGAGTGACATCTGCCACTTAGCTGCTCTGAAGACTTGTACCCCACCTGTTTGTTCTTGTTCGGTCCTTATAGCGGCAAGGGACAAACCTGTTATACTGCATTTCACCTAGAAAGCAGTTGCTAGCACATCTACCCGTCAAAAGATATCACCACGTGTCTCTTCTCTCCACATACCATCCCCACTCTCACTAGGGATTGAAGGGTCAAGCGTCCTGGGCAGACGCGGAAAGCTACCCCAGCAAACCTCAGCGATATTGCCATTGCCCCATCCAACACCCACAGACTACAAGCACATTCCCAGTCATGTTGATCAAAGCTCGCTCAGCAGTCGCTCACACTGACCTCATCTCGTACAACAACCTTGATACCCTGTTCATCACTGAAACATGGTTTACCCCATCCTCCCACCATGTTTTCCTTCCCTAAGACTACTGCATCCAACATGCTGACTGCTTAGGAAAGGCATGACGTGCAGTGGCAATCATCCACAGGAGCAATTACCCATGCTCCATTATCCCCTCTCCCAGAAAAATCTCTACTGTATCACTCGCCTGCCGATTGCCTTTATCGCACAAGGAATCCAACAACTTCCACCTCATCTACAGCAACTTCACAGGAGTGATTAATTCCCGAAATCTACAATTTACTCTAATCTGCCAAATTAGCACAGTATATTAATGTCTTTCTCTGAGATTTTAAAGTCCCTGACTCACAGGCCAACAACTACACTCGAAGCAGGCTTTTCGCACAGGACCTTAATTGTGCTCTCCCCTATGTACAACAAAGGCAACACCCTAGACATAGTCTTCACATCTTTGCCTCTCATCACTTGTGCAAACCCCATCCCACTCGACTGGTCTGATCACGACCCTGTCCCACTATCTGTCACCTACTCATAAACAATATGGTGGTAAAAGGCCTCATAAATACCACTTAGAGTTGGAGGCTAAAATCTAGACAGCCGCTCTATACAGCAGTGAGATTTGGGAGTCTACGCATGTGGGTGTCTGGAGGTCATGCAGAACACCTTCCTGGGGAAGATGGCTGGGTCATCGCCCAGTTGCCCAAGAGATGATCTGAGGTGTGAATTGAGCGTTTTAAGCATGTCCTGCCAGGCTCAAAGGAGATTCTTGGAGTTTTTTCTCAGGGTTCAGTTGTAGTTAAGACAGTTCCCTATTAAGGACCCTAAATTGACACTCCAGTTGGCTTGACTATTTGATGAAAAGCTGGGGACTTGGGGATGTAGCATCCCTGAGCAGTCTCTCGAATGCTCAGCACAATACCTGTCTAAATTAAAGAGCAGTGGAAGTTCAGCATCATTTAACCCATGTATTTATTCATGTATACACTTGTATAGCGCCTTAAGCCTTCGGTTACAAGGGCGTTCTCAACAAAAGCATAGGACTAAATAAACAACACCAAGAGCACAACAGTCAAATTAAAAGAGAAATGCTAAAATATGAAGCCAACTAAAGTACAGGTCTCAACTGGATGATTAATTATGTAAAATTATTACCACCCCATCCCACCAGAACACAACTCCTATTGCTCTGGGAACAACAGTTGACTAATTCCACCCTGCACAGAATCTTAAAGTCAGAGAATCTTATAACGCCTACCCCAGTTTTTGATTTGATCGTAACCAGGCCAGCACTTCAATTTTTAAGGGGTTCCTTTGATTCATACTCGGTCGGTTTCTCAACATCCATTATCACAAAGTTTCTTATATCCGTAACAAAATCACTTAAAGATTTGTCCAGAATCACTGGCATGCATTCCTTGCCAACTCACAGGTCCTTAGTACAACACAGTTTACTTTTAGTGGGGACGGGACAAACAGAAGATAACAATGCTTGATTAGGCCTGGCAGTTACCAATGGCAATATTAGAATCAAGGCCAAGGGGTCAGGCCACACCTCCCATGTGTTGGTAGATTTATCGTCCATGAGAGTCAGTCACACATGCAGTGTGCCAGATTCAATTGCGAAAGTCTACATTTTATATACAGATTACGTGCCAGAGGTAAACCAACCCAATCTAAGTAAGGTTCAAACCCCAGTATTTGTTTATGACACAAATATGTGGCATCCACTGAAGCTCCTAAGCAACCATTAATTAGGGCTTCCTCGGTCCACCTCCATGCCGTACCTTTTGCTTTGGTAATGTCTCCCTGAGAGATTCTGTACAGGTGCAGCCAGAGGTCGCCTAAGTCCATCTGTATCAAGTGCCTTTTTGTATAATGTAACCATGGTAGTGATTTCCACCCTCCATTTCCATATTGTGTGTTACTCCCTCCCGAAATGTTTGCAGTTCGGGAACTAACCATAGTCTCAACCAGAAAAATACTGCTCAAAACACTGTCTCTTCCTGGATAGGCATTACCCCTAATTCAAGGTAGATTGGAGCTCTTGGGCACACTTTAGCTAGTCCTAACAATCTTTTCAGGAAGGATCTCTCAGCCAGGCCCAGCTTGTTTCCATCCTCATAAACCCACATTTCAGTGCCATATATCACTGCTGGCATGACGTGGGATGAGAACATCTTGATAGCTAGTAAAATTTGGCCTTGACCTGGTGGATAACAATATCTCAGGATACTACCCCCACCATATTTCACTGGGGCTAAACTAGGTTTTGAAAACTGGGGTGACCAGTTACCTAGGTCATTTAATCTTACAACAAGGTAATCCTATTGCTGCACTTGTTCAAGGGGGATGTTATTTATGGCAAGCCAAACTTCAATATATTTGCTGTATCTGGGGCGGAATGTTTTGCTTTTTGCCATGTTAATCTCAAAATTGAGCTCCCTGCATTTCTCCAGAATCGCCTCCATAGTAATTCTAAGGTACTTACTCAATGTAGAGATGTAGAGAGGAGAACAGCATCATCTACAAAGAGTAGGATTGGGCAGACCTCTAACCCCAACTTCGTGCGATCCTGGCATTTAAGAATCAACTGGCGAACCACTTCATCCATATAAATGAGGAAGAGGAGGGGGGCACTGAGTCGCGATTGTCATAGTACAATTGAATTATTATCTGTAGGAGGCCTGCTGGGGTCCCCGTCCCTGCAAGAATTGCCCACAAGGTTGACCTTGATAGACTATTGAACATTGTCCTGAGATAGATGAAGACTGCATAGACCCTCATCTTTCTCATAACCGTGTATTTCTGTTGAAATACCTGGTCCAGGATACTAAACTTCTGCAAAATAATGTTTCCTTTCACATGAAGCCACTGCTCGTAACTAAGTTGCGTGTCATTTTCCTTGACTTGGCCTGGTGAAGGTGGTAAGGGACTATCCGAAGTAGCAATGACGAGTCCATTCATTGGACTTTCTAATGGCAAAGTAATGCAAGTATCTGTCATGTCCATGACCGTACCAGACTTAGATGTAGTCATACTCTGGTCAAAATCATTGGAGTGATCATAAAAAACAGCTCACCGGTCCTGGAGATGTTGCCTTCTCCTAGTACTCAGTATTTAAACTTCAGACAGCCTTCTCCCCTTAGACCCAGGAGAAATAGGTGAGACATTGTACTCCAAACCAACACAAGGGAAACCCTTGACTTATTCATGGACCACATATTCCTGTGTTTAGGTTGAGAGGAAGAAACATGAGTTTTGACTGCAGACTTAGTTGACATATATTTAAAATAGGCTCTGGTTGTGGGTATATTAACTTTAACAAACAAGTTAACAAAATAGTCCCCCAAGCACCAACTCAAAGATTCACATTCAAATAAAATTAAGAGAAAACGACTTCTTCACCACCTTTGCCACCATGTCCTACCAAATTCGCAAACCACCCCTAACAGGGGGAGCAGCAGGGATAATGAGTAAGGGGCTTCAAAAGAGAGTACAGACCTCAGCCGGTGAATTAGTAAACTATTGTGCATGTAAGGGCAGCCGCTTTTATAGACAAAACTAAATCTCTGGAATTCCAGAGAATCATTCTGATTATTAGGCGACAGGTGCAACCTTTAAAAGCAAGGATGTGGTGGTTGAGCACAGATAGGTTATGCAAGCACAGTCTGGGCAAAGACGAGGATCTAATGCATTTCTTTTAAACTTGCATGTTCTTTAGCGATTTTAGGACGAAATGGCTTAAGTCGCATATTATTTGAAACAACACAAAGATATGTATGGATGCCATGAATTTGTTTATGACCCATGACAATGTGAATTTTTTGCATGAGAAGTCAGCATTTAGAAGAAGATCTATTGAAGTATGAATTTTACGAATATTGATTACCTTTTGGGCTTTGTTTTATGTGTTGTTGGTGATTTTGTCAACGGAGAACTCCGAATAACCTTTTACCTACCTACCAATCGACTACCACACACAAAGGTTAGGCTAAATCACCCTCTCTCAATGCCGCTCATTTAAAACCTTCCCAGTCAAGGAGCTACAAGCAAACTTTGCCGACTTCCCCACCACAAGGCATGTCTCAGGCATCCTAGAATTATTCAACAACTCTGCTATGAAACTGATGAATACTCATGCCAAACTGCCACTCTAAAACCATGTCATCTACCGCTTGTTGCACCCCTGAGCTCGCCTCCAACCAACGCTGAATCAAAGCCCTAGGAAATGGTGGTATAAAAACCATAACCCTGGAAACCTCACCAATCTCAAATCTCAAATCTCTCTGTACCAACCATATGATTCTGATTACAGAGGCCCAAGCTGCTTACTACTCCACCACCATTGAGGCAGCCTCTAACAGGAGCAACGCCCTCTTTGAAGTAGTAAAGCATGGTAGCAAACCCTCACCTAAACCCCAATCCGGAAGAACCGTATATAAAAAGAGATGGAATCAACAAATATTTTATCGAAATAAAACAGACAAAATCTGAGAGAACATCAAATTAATCTCCCACATTATTAGTGCCCGCTGCACCCTGGCACAAACACTGTCCCTCTGAACTGAATTCTCGCATCTCCCTCCCCACTGAGATCTACTCAAAATGATTACTTCCCTCAAACCTACTTCTTACTCTGACGATATCATGCTGGCCTCCATCATTAAACAATTGATGGGACTGGAGCTCAATGCAGTCCGCAGCATCTTTAGGAAGCTTGGAAAAAGTAGTTGTTACAAAACTATTCACCAGAATCGAACAACTTCACCTCCTAAATGACTATCAGTCAGGGTTCTGCTCCAAGTGTAGCACTGAGACAGCCAGGTGATGGGTGTGGCCCTCTAAATCTCCTTCCTTGCTGGCGGGATGGGATTCGCTGGCACTGCCCTGAATTGGTTTATCTCCTACCTATCAGGAAGATACCAGGCAGAACAAATTAACTTGTTGCATTCTAACCAACTTCAGGTATCCTGCATAGTCCACCAAGGCTCCATCCTCTCACCAATCTTTGTTAACCTTTACAAAGAGCCTTTGGGCATCCTCCTTAAAGTTCCTAATAAAGCCATCCACAAATATGAGGAAGATACTCAGTTGTATATGAGAGTAAATAGCATACAGGACATCACTTGTCTGCGTGATTATCTAGAGATCACCCAATCCTGGATATCGTCTGTCTAAATCAAACTAAACCTATCCAATACTGAATTTGACTTCATCGGCCCACCCGATAGACATAAACTATGGCTCAATGATATGTGCCTAGAAAGGATTTGATTCACAACTCTCACACTCAGCAAAACCCTGGTTGATAGCACAAAATACCCAACATGACAGTTCCTCGTTTAAAAACCTGCAAGCCGATGTGCGGAGGGCACTTAAGATGCAATTCCCTGGCACATTAGATATGAGTGCAATAATGATGAGTAAATGGGATCAGACAAAGACCCAGCTGCCTATATATAGGAAACTCAAGAGAAATTGCATTTAGAGACTAGGGAGGTGTGGGACAAAATATAGCAATGTTTCATCACATTTTATGTCAGGGACTCCCTGAAGAAGTGCAAAGCAGTTAAAGAAAATTGTTGGGATGTTAAGGCCTGATACAACTGACTATTTGCCATAATTCCTGAACAAAACAAGAGAAGGACAGAAAGAAGCTTGAGGAAAGCAAAATAGAATAAGAAAAATTGGTCCAAAATAAGCTGTCAATATTGACAATAGAAGGAGCTGTATTAACTAGTAATGGGGAGAACAATACCGGGCAGGAGATGCAGCAAAAGCAGCAACGGCTTAATGCACATTTTGCAGAAAGGGGAAAATATAATCAATACCCCTGGGGAAGAGGGTTTGCTCCCAGAAGAAGAGGGTCTGGATTTCAAGCACCACAGGCAGGAGGATTCAATGGGGGACAACAACAATTCAGAGGACAACCAACACAGTGTTGAATATGTGGAAACCTGGGACTCATTTCATGGGTTTGTAGAAGTAGAGGAGTCATGCAACAAAACTGGCAATAATTCAGCCTATCCACCACAGTATAGCACTGTGCCACCAGTCTATAACTCCCAAGATTACATGCAGTATTGGCGAATGCAAGCGCCGCAAATCCTGCAAACACAACACACTCCACAACAGCAAACATGACAACCACAACAGGTGGAACAATCTCACAAACCGCAAATACAAGTGCAACCACAAATACTCCAGAATGCAGTACTGCAATGGGACACAAACGTATTGCTGCATGCACCAGCAGCACCTAGAACAGGAGGGGTGAAAGTATTGGGAGGAAATCGATTTACGGGAACAGGACTGAACAGGTGTCCATAACAGGACAGCCCACAGGGAGACTCGATGTGTCCAATTATATCGATCACCCAGATCCTCAAGAGAAACCAAGGGTCTGGATAAAAATAGGTGGCAAAACTTCTTGCAATATCAGAAATATCAATTGGTGCACAAGGATTTTCTAGGGCTATGACAACAGTACTTTTTACAGTCAAATTGCACATAACCATGGGATAGCACGAGATGCCTATGCCATTTTTATATTCTCAAAAGACACCAGTAAATATATTAGGGAGAATGCGTTTGACTTTATTAGAGCTTTCTATGGTCAGAAAGTACAGAGAGGGGTGTCATTAAACTCTGAGGTATTTCTTTATGGAGTACAAATATTATTGGCATGGCTACCACAAATATAAGATTACCCACAGAATTTCTGTTTAGACCAGAGATACCCGTGGACGTGGAGGAAGGGCAGATAATCACAATTGAACTAGATGCAGCAACAGTGAGGGAGGACAACGTAATATTACATGGAGTTGATGGTGCAGGAGTAACTTGGCGCACAGCAGTTGCGCTTGACTCAACACACAAGATAACTGACTTGAGATGGTGAGGTAAATTTTTATATTTGCCTCATATACCATTTGCTAATTGAGCACAGAGAGGTTCCCCAACTAATATCATTGGTAAGGAAAATACCATTATTTATGCAGGAACATTTAGCAAATGTGCTGAGTTCATTGTGGACCAACGGTCCATATGGCCTTGTCCTATTAAAAGACGTAGGAGCAGTAAAAATAAAACTAAAGCAAAATGAAATTTAACCACAAGTAAAACAGTATCCCATGTACAAGGAAGCTGATGAGGCAATTTATGAAACCACTGTTGCCTCGAAGAGGCAGGGAATATTAGTGCCTTCAGAATCATCCTGCAACACAGCAGCCTGTAAAGAAGACACAAGGGTAATTGTGGAGATTTAGACAATATTTATGCCCTCTGAATAATATTGATGGTGCTGAGTTTCCACTAGTGCCAAATCCGGCAACATACTGCCTACCGGCCAATGTTTTAAAGTGATTGATTTGAAAAACACCTTTTTCTCTATTCACTTGCATGAGATTCACAATATTTGGTCGTGTTTACCTATCAGGGAATCCGATTACAACATTCCCGTTTACTACATGCACACTGTGCGTCACCCAGTGTCTTCAATAGAGTGCTGCAAACGGAATTGGGAAAAGACCAAAATGATTGCACAGTCATACTGTATGTGAATCACTTATTACTTTGCAGTGCAACACAGAAAGAGTGCAGGAATGACTCAGTGAAATTATTGACAGAATTGGTTGAGAAAGGATACAAAGTGGACAAGGAAATATTCCAATATTGCCAAGAAAAGGTGTTGTACATAGGCCAGATAATATCAAAAAAAGGAAGAAAGGTGACACCTGAGGGAGTGGAGGCAATCAGCAAAACGGCTATACCAAATACTGTAAAGGCGATGAAGCAGTTTTTTTGACTCTGCTCTTATTGTAGGGTGTGGGTGTGGGATATGTTAGACCATTTTTAGATGAACTAGAAGATGCTCAGGAAGAGAGGGGAGTCTTAGCATGGAAAAGTAATATGATAAAGGCATTTGATTAATTGAAAAGAGCAATCAGTACAGCTCCCATGTTAGTGATCCCGGATTATAAAGAAGAGTTATTTTTATCTCCAATTCAAGAGGAGTTGTGATGACAGCTGTCCTCACACAAAATGTCACTGGACACTAACCACTGGCATATTACTGCAGGATCTTAGATCCAGTAATGAGGCCATGTCCCATGTGAACAAGCGTTGGCTGCAGCATCCTTTGCAATTGAGAAGTTGGCAACTTTTACGATGGGCTGCTCAGTAGCGTTATATGTGGAACATCCTCTTTTTGCCGTACTTGAGAAGCCTAAAGCCTAAAAGCACATTGACAACCCAGAGAGCATTGGATTATGAGGTAATAATCTTGAATCCATCAATCAAAATTGTTAGGTGGCGCACAGTGAACCCAGCAAGGTTCATAACGGAACCAGTGGAAGAGGGGAATTATGTGCATGATTGTAGTACCTACACTGATTTTAATGATGACGTACCTCACGAACAAGAAAACACTCTAAGAGAGGATGTGATTGTTTTCATTGATGGGTCATCAACAATTGTCCAGAGCAGTAGATTGAGGCATAGTGGGACAGCAGTGGTAAAGGCAATAGACCATGGAAAGTTTGAGGCTGTGAAAAGCTCAAGATTGGCAGCAGATTTTTCAGCAAAAGCAGCAAAATTGGTAGCCATGATTTTAGTGCTCAAGGAGCATGAAGATGAGGCATTGAAAGTTTACACTGACTACGCCTATGTGACGACACCAGTACATTCAGGGTTGTCATGTTGGAAGAGGTGGGGATTCCAGCGCACAGATGGAACACCAGTACACTGTGCTACATTGTTAGAAAGGTTATTGGAAGCCCTTGAACGTCCATCAGCGATAGCAGTGGTCAAGTG
This sequence comes from Ambystoma mexicanum, assembly GCF_040938575.1. Taxonomy (NCBI): domain Eukaryota; kingdom Metazoa; phylum Chordata; class Amphibia; order Caudata; family Ambystomatidae; genus Ambystoma; species Ambystoma mexicanum. The sequence goes on from NC_090922.1 coordinate 1,410,996,285, forward strand.
CGCAGTGCATCCAAGAGGCACAGACTTGATTTCATGCGGCAATGAGGGCACAGACACAGAAGCTAAAAGGGCAGCATATTTTCCCAAGATATTAGACATCACAACTGCTGCCAAACAAATATACATGAACACATAACATGGTGATGACAGAAGGTTTCAGCACACAAATTGTGGAGTTATAGGGATGCACCCTGCAAAAACAAGAGCAAGATTTATGACGGAAGAGAGGGTGTTAATTATCCCCCCTCTGAACTAGTATGGCACCAAGATAGCACAGTAAAACCTGTTATGCCCATTGAGTTACTCACAGTAGCACTGGAGCAACTCCATTTACAGAGCACTCCACCAAAGAATGCCTTATAGCAACGATTTCGGATGACTGGTTTATCCCGAATCTTAATGAGCATGTCACAAAGTTTATTGTAAATTGCATGAAATGCCTAAAGTTTACTGCTGGTCATTCACTAAGAACTGTAATACCCCATCCTACTCAACCATTTTGGCATTTACATATCAATTATGTAGATAAGCTTCAAAATTGCAATGGCTTCAAAGATATAATAGTATTTGTCTGCCCTTTTTTAAGCTGGATCAAAGCAGGTCCATGTGCCCATCCAGAAGCCATATCGACTACAAAATTCCTCGTATAAAAGGTGTTTCTGAGATGGGGCTTTTGGCAAGTGCTACGCTTCGATAATGGTCCACATTTTGTTAATGAAGTATTTGAGCACATAACATCGCTATTGGCAATAAGACACAAATTCACATCTGCCCACCACCCACAAGCGAACGGTGTTTGTGAATGCCTCAAAGGCCTCTTGAGGGGACACATTGCAAAAATAAATGACACTCTGCATAAGAGTTGGCTGAATTGCCTTCCCTTGTTTTTGTTCATCTTACGCAATCAGCCAAGCTCTGACCACCACCTGACACCTCATGAGCTGGTGACAGGACGCAGAATGGTTGCCCTAACTGCTCTTCCCACTTGGACTTGAACTGATGAGGAAAATTCAGCCACTGTACTTGGAAAGGAAATGCATGACTATTTGATGGTTATGACTAAATCTCTGAAATGTATCACCAAACAGGTGCAGACAAGGCAGAGGGGCTCAAGAGGAACAGAAGAATTAAGCAAATAGATTGATATAGAAACAATGTTAAAGCCTCCTCAGTTGTTCCTCGGCGAGAGGTACTGTGTCAAAATTTCATCTGTAGATGGCATAAACCCTGGCTTGATGAATCTTATATTGTAGAAGCAGAAACCACTTATGCTATACAATTAGAGGGGAGGAGGACTGGAATTAATTTAAGCGACGTGAAAAAGTACTGTCATGAAGGCCCCCTGTCCAACGATGCAGAGGTTGAAGGTGAAGAAGACATAGGAAGACCCCAAACGTGATCAATAACCAGAGCCAATCAGCAGAGAGTGCAGGAACAACAATAATAAAGTGGACGTATTGGTTGTTTACTTCAAGAACATTTTTCAGACATTCACCAGAGGCGTCGTTTGAAGATGAATGGAGTACTTCCCTTCCCATTTCAAGAAGACTATCAGATGTTCCCCATTGCAATCTTGTTTTGTCTGGTCTTTTCGTTTTCCTTGAAGCTGCATCCCTTTTTAGGAGCCTACAACATCTGCCTTACAGTTCTGCTGTTTAACTTAAAAACTTACATTGTTCTAGAAAGAAAATTCCTCTCACTTTTGAAAAGGTTTTTTTTTTTAATACCCATTCTTTTAGCAAGGGAGAACATTTCCTCTGGCAGAGAAATGTGGCTCCTAAATTATATTAGATATTCTCTTTTACCACCTAGAAGAGAGCACACATATAGATATCTACAAAAGGCAGCCCATTAGCTTTCATAGCCACGTTTTTCTCAGTTTGCTGTTTCTATTGTATAATTTGCATTGCAGTAAAAGAGCTCACTACTAACATTATTGTGAACTAGTAGTTAGTGAAACTAACATAGGTATAATGGCTGCAAGAATACCAAACTCAATGACAACTGAAGAACTTCCCTGAATTATTCCCTGAAGCAAGCAAGCTAATAAAAAGGTTGAAGAGAAGTGTGCCACATGACAACAGCCACTCGAGCAGTTATCTTGATAAAACCAACATATTGGTCGAGTGGGGAGAGAGATGTCTGATGAGAGCTTTTTTGTGTGTTCCCTCGTACCCTACATGAATGCCTCCAGAGTATTTAAAGCCAAGAAATACCTGCACACATGGTACACTGTCTGACACATTTGGCACTCTGTACTACCAGAGGACAATTTCAAGGAAGGTGGGCTAACTTGCGATGGATGTAAAAAAAAAAACGTTCCTGTATGAGGATAATTACTTTAAACACGAGGCTATGATGGATGACACTAGAACAAAAAACAAGGTGATGCAATATACACTAGAAGCCCAAATAGAGGAGAGGTTAAGATGATGGACGATAGGTTCTTAAAATGTATTTATGCAGCAGAGAAAGAAATATGTGGCTGCTGTAAAATACTCCAGTTACTAACATACAGAGGGGTATTTATCTCGGAAGGCTGGGTTGAAGGGATGATGGGTTGTAAGGCAGAAGCACTTTTATCAATGCGTGTAGACATTGTGCAGATGGCAAATCATATATGCCTTACGGAAAGGACTGAATATTCCAAATTGCTCATGTGGGTAGAGGATGAAGAGGGCCACCTACCCATAGTACCCATGAAGAATGCTACCTTATGCTTTAAAAATAAGTGCACAGTAAAAGTAGGGGAAAATAAAGGGTGCAGATGCATTTTTGATGGGCCTGGCATTAAAATAGGCACAGTTGTACTAATGGACCACTATTGAGCCTGTAGTTCAAAATCCGACATATAGCTCCCTCCGAATTGGGAAGGCCTTTGCACCCTAGCAGTAATAAGCACACCAGGCCCTGGTAGTGCCCCGAAAAGGAGGTACAAATTGGTGATTTCTCCCGCATGGAGGGACACATAAGAAACAAAAGGTATCTTACCCTACAATGCATATTGAGGGGAAACAATTCTTTGGCCGTCTCCATAGAGGACTATAATGACATACCAGATGAGCAAAAGTTGTTCAGTAGGATGTCAATGTTCTTTACTCGCAGGTTGCAGGCATCCCTGAATGCAAAATGGTTACAAATAACCAGATGGGCACTGTTGCAAACAATCAATGGAACTGTAAAAGCATTTAATGCAATAAAGGAAGAACTGAAAGCAGTTAGACTGATGTCTCTCCAAAAGACGTATGTCCTCAACTTAATAACGGAGATGGAGGGTGGCATGCATGCAAAAATCGGGCCGTCTTGCTGCACGTACACCCAGCCCAAGATGAAGAAAATGGGACCCTCACTGGAGTAATAGCCACCCTGAAAGAACTGAACACAAAAATTGTGGAAGAGGTGGAAGATATTGAGGAGGATGACTGTTCTCGTACCTGTTCTCATGCATATCCGCCTGGTTGGCTAATTTGTTCCAACTATTAGTGGCCTTACTGGTGCTAGTACTGTTGGCTTTCTGGGTTCTGAGAATAGCGATAAGCCAATGCAAAAAGACTGTTAAAAGGGCAGTGGAGATGACCATAATGATAAACGTGGAAACTCAATTACATGGGTATACACAAACAGATGAACTACCTGTAATGTACCCCATAGACCCTTTTTCGTTGGAGCTTGTGGGACAGTGTCTGAATCTCCTGTTGACACCAACAATTATTGAATATTGGGTGGATTGTGAACCTGAGGGGAATTCCTGCTTCATGACTTGTGGTCCTGAAGAATATGTGGCACAAGGAGCTAGCTTGAGGGGGGTGAGCAAAATATGGATACCTAAAGATGACTATCCCAGAAAAGGCAAAAATATACTGTTGGTCCATGACTGGACCAGAGGGGGGAGTGTAATGGTGAAGATGAATGCTCAGGAAATACCCACTGCCCCTACTCAGATAACTATGCAGGTTCTATGGGGTAATATCACCACAAAAAAACAGCCATTTTTGTATGGCAATATTTTTGCAGGGATATTATCACATGGAACCGCCCGCCTTCCATTTCCATGGTGGCCATCTTTATAAAGGTTTTCCCTCATTTAACAGGACGTGCGCTTTGGTAACCCAGGGTGCTAATGGCCTTGACACCCTATCCAGCCCACCGGATCAGATGTTATCATCCAGGGGCTCTCTTTAAAGGCCCCGTTCCAATAACACATGATAAGGGCAGCCGGATTGGGTGTTAACGCCGCATTAATTCTTCTTCTGCTACTGGCCCTTTTAATCAATCCATATGTGAAGCAAAGAGTGCCGTAGGTAATGAGGACTAGCACATTAGTTCTGCTTAAGCTACTGACCCTATAAATCAATCCATTAAATCAATTGATATGTTGGGGCAAAGACAACCACAGGTTATAAGGAACAGCCCATTAGTTCTGCTTCTGTTTCTGACCTTTTAAATCAATCCATATGTGAGGCAAACCACAACCACAAGCTATGACGACTTGTGTGAGTTTGGTATTGATAACAAGAGAGTAAGGACTACCAACTTCTATCATAGTTATCAATGTGATTTCATTCCTGTGGCTGACGCAACACGCAAGCAGAACTCAGAGCAGTCGCTAGACCTCTGGGAGATGGTAGAAATGCAGAGAGAGTTGAGGCTGCAGAAAGCATTGCAGGAGGAGAACATCTGGGAGGAGAAGAAAGTACAGCAGGTGGCAGAGGAGAAGAATGAGGAAGGGAGTGTACAGAGTTTGGAGTAAGATAGTATCACCAAGGAGGAGACGGTGAAGGAGCTGAATAGCAGGGAGAGGAAAGCACAGTACAGTCTGGAGCAGGGAAACCTCACAGTAGGTGAGAGAGTGCATAGACAGTTTAGATACTACAATAGGATGGAGGAGTGAAAGGGCAGGAGGGAGGAGAGAGACCAAGGAGTGTGAAGAAGAAAGAAAGAGAGAGACAAGGGATAGCATCTATTAACTACATCACATGTCTCACTGCACACGAATATGACAGTAGAAGTTCTGGAGGTACGGGGCATCCTTTATCACAACGTCCACCTTAAAGCATATTGAAATTTCAATGATAAAGTGTACTGATGTTTTTATTCTAGCACATATTCCAGCATAGGGAAGGGCACTCAGCAATCAGGCGGCTGGTAATACAGGTGAGAACTACCAGTGTCCCGCATGTGTTCCTCCAGCCACCCAAGTCCTTTCATATGGGAGGAACAGCTTATGCTTCAGGTTGCCAGTGTGCACTAGTGCTTGATCTCCCACTGCTGTTGCTGTTTGTCTTAGACAACCTCTCATGGTTTTTTCTTTCTAGTTCATCCCAATCTGTTTGTGTCAGATACTCTTGGCATTGATATCAGCCCTTGACCTGGATACATGTTCAGGAATGAGTGATTGCACATTTCTATTCCACAACCCCTACGCCTTTACTGTATGCAGCATGGTTCAATACGCCATGAATAAGGACATGAGTGAGGCCTCCTTAACTTTCCCTGTCTCATGCGCTATTCAGAATGCCTTGCTTAAGGTCCTCAAACGCATTCTATCGTACCTAATGGTGTGGGGGCAGCATAGAGTTATCCTTTTACGATTGATGCCATATAATTTAAGAAAGTCTTCAAAGTTCTTACCCTGAATGGTGGGCCATTCTCTGACCATATGGTCTCTGGAATGCCATGATGTGCTGTGAAGAGGTCTTAAAGGAAAGCTAACACTACTTTTGCTGCTGTGGAAGAACTTAATTTTACCTGAGGGCACAGGAAAACAACCAGCACAACGAGGACGTGTCTTCATTGTAGTACTTTGCCAGAATCAGTGCATGCTCGGAGCTTGACATAGAATGATACTATGCGTTGGGGACTCAATGGGGATTGGCCATAGGGGAGTGACAAAGGCTTGGCACCACCTGCAGCCTACCAGGTATGAGTCTACTTCTTTTCCTAGGTCTGAGAACCAGACCGTTTGTTTTAATCTTGCTTTGATCTTGTTCTTCCCTTGATTGCCTTTATGAGACAGCTCTATGGCCCTCATTCTAAGCTTGTCTGCCCTTACCGTATCCACCACTCGATATCCCACTATTACCAGGATATTACGGGTGACAGAGAGCCAGTACATTCCCATTCACGGAGTTGGGCCCTCAACACTTTCAATGCTATCTTCATCCTCCAATGATTGGAGAGCTGTGTCCATTTTCCATTTAATCTGAAAGGGGATTTGATGGTGTCTGAGCACTACCGGCTGCTGTGAGGGGTCAGAGATGCAAGACAGACACACAGGTATCATTTTCTCACAAGTTGCCATTTTATTAAATAAAAAGGGGTGCGACAAACGCCTAATTTCCATAACCTAACAAGAATGTCCCTGTCTAACAAACTAAGGCTAATGAAAAATGACCTAGTATCCAAAAAGTATCTGATCCTCACGCTAATATACACAAACAAATTATACAAGGTTTGTTTGGCTGTCTCAAATTCCATAAAATAACCCAGTAATTCAAACTCAAAAGCTTTAAACAGTAATCCTTGTGACGAGAGTTGGTTTCCCTTCCCCTGGATCAATTCAGGAATACCTGGAATAAAGTTCACCTTCAAGAAAGTTCTGTTCAATAAAAAACGTTCCATTCAGAAGTAAAATGTATAAAGCCTTTTTCGTGCAATATATTCTTTCACTTGCCAAAGTGAATATCTTTCTTCACAAGGTGTGTTCATAAATCAAAGCCATTGTTAATTGTTCACAATCTCCTGCTTGGCAAACAAAAGTATTTTCCTCCAAACACAAATTCATAAATCAATTGATAATTGGTTATTTATAACGCTTAATACCCAGAGGTTTCGAAGCGCAGACCCGGGATCAAACCTATTTTGCTCCGCATTGTCTTGCTTCAAAGGCGAACGCGTTGCCCCTGAGCTATCCCCCCTCCAATGCAATGTTCATTTCTGACAAGGCCAAGCAATGATTAGCACATCATACCTCTTCTTCTTCAAAAGAAACACTTTAGTCATGATGGCTTTATAATCACTCTCTGAAATGTAACAGTTCATCAAGACAAGGTAATGGAATGAATACTTATTTTCCACCACACCATTTTACCACAACCACAATACTTTAAATCCTCTTCTTTCCTGGCATACTTGCCTGCCAGGACTAACCACAATTTGGCACTTTCCTAGTTCACTCACTTGCCAGGATAAAACTTCTACTACTAGAAGTGAACTCTTTGGTAATGCTGGTTCCAAAACTCTCCACACCAGAATCATAAATGAGGAGGTTTGAAACAACAACTGCTTCTCTTGATAGTCTTGTGACTCTTAACCAAATGTGTTACATCTTTTCCAAAATTGATATTGCACAAACGGATAAATGTTCTCTTGCTCTTCGTTTGGGTTTAGACAATGCAGAATACAGTTCTCTCATACAAGGGGGTGAGGGGTACTCCTGCAGCCTTTGTTATCTGGTTATTCAACCTCCTGGCTGCTGACAATGCAGGCTACAATGATCTCCTGATTGACATCCCCTTTTTGGAGAGTGGTGTCCAGTTTACCTTTGTATCACTCTTCTGCTAATTTGGCAATGCGGGTTGAAATGATCCCCTATTCGGAATCCCTCATTAGGAGTGCTGCACCCAGTTTGCCTGATTATTACTCCTTTTTGCCTATGGAAATGCGGGTTACAATGTTCCCCTATTTGGAATCCCTCATTTGGAGAATTGCGCACAGTTTTCATTAGTTCAATTGTTCAGTATTCAAAATCATTGTTCTCACCTAGAGGTTTCCTTCGGAGTAACACAGGGTCAATTGCTTCAGGCCAACTCACCGGTATTTATTTAGTTATTTATTTATTTTTTACATTTAGAATGCGCACAAAACCCTTGTGCATCACAGCACTGTTACAACCAATCATACTCAAAGTGGTAGAAATTCAGGTACTTATGACCAGGGTGGTAGCCAGTAAAGGTCCAGGTGCTAAGCGAATAGACAGGTTTTCAGAGCCTTTCTGAAGGTCAAGTAGGAGGGTTCTTCTCTTAGGTGAGACAGGAGGGTGTTCTAGTGGTTAGCTGCCACAAGTGGGAAATGCCTTGGCGTCTCCTTCTGACTCGCTGGTGTAAGCTCTGGTGTTACCTCAATACCAGAGTAGTTCACGGCATGTCGGGAAGCTTCTCTCCCACACAGCATGGCTTGCTTCAGAACCGCTTCCCACTGCACATCCTCTGCATGGCCCCGTTTCTCCAACATCTACCACACTCCTGCACCATCAGCTTCTGCTCCCCCCTGCTCCTGCACCTGAAGTCCATTTAAGTTTTTAAAGCTCCCGCTCAGGCGCTTTCTATTCCAACAACTAGAATGTCATTTAGGGGTCGCCAGAGGTTGCAACTGTGACCTCTGAGGTCTCCCTTGCGACCTCTGTGGCCTCCCTGGAGACCCTTTGTAATGCAGGCTCCTGGGCTGTGACCAGCACCATATGGCTCTTTACTTCTGGAGTGGCTGGATTTCTTGTTCAGGCCTCTTAAAAAAAAAGAAGAAAAATAAGAACAGGAGAGCCACAAGTCTAACACTTTCAGCACTGACTCTAAAAAAGAAAGAATAGGAATACCAAATGTGTCTTTCTGGAATTCTATACAATAATTGCTAGACTCATTAAAGGTTTATTTCAGGCACACTTCAGGGGATGAGTCACTGATTTAGTCTGTTCTTAAATGCCTCAACGCAACCTTTCATCCTTCTGAGGTCGATAAATGAGTACCAACACAGGTTGGGTGATATTGGGTGTATATTTTTTCTATATAAAGCGCTTAAGCGTAAGTGCCATAGAATAACACATCATTATCATTTGGTCATGGACGTCTGCTTGCATTGACAGTAATTTGGTAATATGGGCCTATATACACTGATCTTAATGATACATATGGTGATCCATTCTTGTATGAAATGTACATCACATTATAGTGATATCGTAACCTTATTTTTCATAGTGTACAATGCTATGTGATGCCGCTGTTTTGTCAACGGGTGAAAGGCCGTGTTTCATCGCTCCCTGAGATATCACTTCGGGGTGGGGTCAAATGACATCACTTCCTTTGATGTCATCAGGGGGTCAAGGGTCGTGTGATGTCACTTCCGCTACCCCTGGCATTTTGGTGAAACACCGTCCCTGACTAGACCGCTCCTGACACTTCATCATTTCATATTTCCTCTTCCTCGTCCCAGTACTATAAGCATACTGGCACTTGAAGTCCATAAAGTTCTTGTTTATTTTATTATCAGTTAACTTAATCTGATCGGTTAACTGAAAGTGTTCAAGCTTAGGGGAGGGTGTTAAAGGAGTTGGTTGTTTACCCATGGGTTTAGGACCTTGATATAAGGCAGAATCTGAACAACTAGAAGTTGTGACATGAACCCCCAATGCACAACTTTTAAGCTTGTTAAAAGAGTTTTCTTTTTCTGTACTTTGGGTATTTCTGGGAGAGGGAAGTGTACATTGACATCTTACCATTAGATATTTAGGAATTAGTGGAGTCTCAACTTCAGAAGTGAATGAATACTGTGTTCCTCCTGAAGGGCTCCCCACTTCCCCCTGACACCCATCTCCTTCCATGTGGTCCTCCCTCATGTTACCATCACCAGGGGTAGGATCAAGAAGGGACTGCCTTCCCCTGGCCACATGGGAGGAGATTTTAGGCTGGGGTTTAGTGATGACTCTGCAGCATTCATCACACTGTGCAGTCTTATTGATATGATGGCAAACTTCTTGCCCTTTTAGGCAAACTATAAATAAATAAATAAATAAATAAATAAATAAATAAATAAATAATACTTTAATGTGATACAGATTGAAAATAATTCAAACTTTACACATATTACAAATTACATAGGTAAATATACTCTTTAAAATAAGGAATACATATACATCAATACATAATTCCTTTACATACATCAAAATACTCAGGAGAAAACAAAAAAGTGAGATACACAATGATATATGGCAAATTCTCCTTGCCTACAAATTAGCACATACGTAGTGGTGACTTATGCAAGAGTTATACACCCCTACAAGAGCCGCCATGCCTCAAAACCCATTAACTGTGTAAAAGATGTAGGACCTCTTCCTAATCAGAATAACTCAATTAATAGTTGACCCACCCTATTAAGACATTTCAAATCAAGGCGCCCATAACTTTTCCAGTCTGCAGCCACACATTATACAGCGCAATAAACAGATGCATGTTGGAAGTATTAGTACATTAGAGCCAGAATGATCTTTCACATATAGTTTGCGGATCATGCACAAATTCCCCAAGATATTTAGAAATTGAGGAACCCAATATAGAGCACTCGGTCAATAAATGCTTAGCGGTCTCCAGGCATTCAGGGAGTTTGCATAGACGACATACTCGCTCAATAGCAGGGATCTTTTTCCTGGCTCCTAAATTATACAGAGTGGGTAATTGCTCCCGACGGAACAGAGTAATAAAACGTCTGAGCCTTATTGTAGGGCAGAGGTACAAATATGCTTGGGGTTTCATAAAATTATAAAGTCTATATTTAACAAAGGAAAAAGACTTTAAGGTGCTCAAGTGTGAAAAGTTCTCGAACCAATCCCAAAGGTCTACCTTTTTACCAAGCGCTTTTTTTGGGAGGCAGTTACCCCTCTATGAGTCCAACCTATGTCTCTAAGAAATTTGGTCATATCTTTCTGGAGGGGGGAAGTGGTGTGTTTTTTACTCACTTCTTGATGTATAACAGCCAATAACGGGTTGGGAGAACTGATCTTCATTTTAAGATAGAAACCCGCCCTCTTTTTAAGTACCAGTGCTTTAAGTGAGGGAAGGCCCAACTCAAGCCTAATCAGGGCCACTGGGACACTCGGAGGTAATCCCAGTATCCGTTGCCAGAATTTACCCTCCATCACTTGTAGCCAGGCCAGATCGAATGAAGTAAGGGCCTCAAGCCCATACGTAATCATGGGTGCAAACACTTGGATGTATAAGTGTCTCGTCCCCCATAGGGTAAAACCGGCCTGCTTGCAGGTAAATGACGTTATTAATGCTGTTACTTGCTGCGCCCTGGTTATACGTCCTTGTCTGCACAGGGAATAGTCGCCCAGTGGTTCAAATTCAACACCTAGATACCGATAAGATGGAGCATAGAGTATATTGTTATTATACACCCACAGCTCGACTCGGGATACTCTTTTCCTCGTAAATCTGAGCACCTTTGTCTTGTCTAGTTTAATGGTCAAGCCATTGATCTTGGCGTATTCCCATAAAGTAATCGCAGAGCGCCTAATACCAGCTATGGTGTTATCAAAAACGACCAGGTCGTCTGCGTATGCTAAGACAGTGCACGGTGCTTCCCCAATTTTAGGTGGGCAGTTGTTCGTCTCGGCAAGTACTGCTGGGATATCATAAATGTATAAATTATAAACCAGGGGTGCCGTTACGCATCCTTGCTTCACCCCCCTGTTCTGTCTCACCTGTCTAGTCATACTGCCCTCTTGGTTTAATCTGAGGCACACCGTGGTATTGTGATGCAACTGTCTTAGATAATATAGGAGACCAGGCGGACAGGCCATGGTTTCCAGCTTAGTCCACAGCCTTACTCTTGGGATGGAATCAAAGGCAGCCTTGAAATCAATGTATAGCGCATAAAGCGGGGGCTGCCCCTTGCTGAGCGCCCGCGTTCTGAGCGTATCCATCACCCAAAGATTATGAGCGGTTGAGAAGTCTTGGCGAAAACCACATTGGAATTTGCTAAGAATGTTGGTCTGTTCTACCCACTTCTGCAGTTCAAAAAGCAGTAATGCTGCAAAAAGTTTTCCCTTGGTATCAAGCATGGAGAGGAGCCTGTAGTTATTTGGATCAATGCGCCTACCCTTTTTGAACACCGGCACCAATATAGCCGTTTGCCATGAGCGGGGAGTCGTCCCCTGGGCTAGGACTTTTTTAAAAAGAATAGAGAGGAAGTGTGCCCAAAAAGCAGGGTGGTTCTTAATTACTGCATTGGCCAGCCCATTAGGGCCAGGGGCTCTGGAAGCTTTCAGTGTGGCTATTTTATTATATATGGCCTCCTCTGAGACATCAAGAGGCGGGGGAAAGGGAGCCTTCACTGCAGGTATATTAGGATCATACGCCTCTCCAGAATTACGACCTAATAAAAATTTAACCCATACTTCCGCACCAATTGGATTGACTAAATGGCCCTTAACCTTCTCTCTATTCTCATTTAAAAGTAGCCATATATTACGCGAGTTTCTAGAGCAGATGGTTTTGACAAGCCTTTGATTTCTATTATTCCTCTCTGTTGTTTTGATGTTCCTAATACAGGCTCTATATCTATTTTTGGCTTTTCTGACTTTACCATAATAAATTGCTCCCACTGTGTACAAGTGCTTAAGACCCCGAATCTCTGCTCTTAGCCCTCTCTTGGCATCACGTATACCCTTATTGTAAGGGAGTATTGCACCTCCCAGTTTTAGCATATGCCTCTTTTTTATAGTGGCATGTAAACCCGAGAATCCCAGGATCCATTCTTCTATATCATTAGCAGTCATCTGTTCGAAGTGAGGAATAGTCCAATGAGCGCAGGTTTAAGTGCTTCTGTGGCCGCTCTAATGCTCCTCTCCGACCAGACTATTCTGGATCCTGGGCAATTGGCTTGGATACTGCCAATGTTCAAATAAGAGGCAGAGGGGAGAGGGAGGCGGAGTGAGCAAAGAAGTAACGCATGGTCTCTCCATTTATTGGGCATTACACTCATATCAGTGACTCTGGACTGCATTTCAGGGCGCATAAATATGTAGTCCAGAGTGCTGAACGATGTGCCATTAGTCCATGGGCCTCATTACGACCCTGGCGGTAAGTTACTGCCAGGGCCGTGACTTTACCGCCATGGCGCAAACTACGTTTACGCCATGGCGGTAAGGGGATTTACCGCCCCATTCCGACCTTGGCGGGGCGGTAAATCCCCAATCCCCATTTACCCTTCCCCATTCCCATTTTTGCCCCATAGGGCATAATGGGAGTGGGGAAGGCGTTAATTACGCCACCGTAAATTACGGTGGCGTAATTAACACCAAGTTCCCTTACCGCCATGGTTTTTTACACCCGCTAAAAGCAGGTGTAAAAACCGCCATGGCGGAAAGGGAACTCGTAATTGGCGGAAAGGGGTTGGCGCAGCTAACGCTGCCGCAAACCCCTTTCCGCCAGGGTCGTAATGAGGCCACATGTATGTTTCCCAGGCCGATCACCCAATGTTCGACCATTAATCATGGTTAATTCCCATGTATCGAACAGTTGCAACCACCCTAACCCTTCACTCTCCCTTCTCCCATGGGTCATCAAGCATATTTCACTCAGGACGGGGTTAGGAGATACCAGGTGATCGCCTATCATATGACAATTAAAGTCCCCCATAGCCACTACCGCTATATTGCCAGACCTTTGTGTCCAAGATGACAATAACTCCTGTATAGCATCTTGTAGTGGTTCTCTTGACAATGCTCCAGGGGGATTATAGAGGTTAATCAATAGGAATCTACTTTGTCCATATTCATTTGGATAGTCCACCTCTACCGCCAGAAGATGATCAGCAACTTTGCACTGTATCTTCCGAGAGTTGACTGTGTTAACCACCCCTGTGAGTAAACCCCCAAATGGGCGACCCTTATCCCCCCTTTTGGCAAGTGACTGGTATACTACAAAACCATCAAGCAGTAGTGGATTAAATGTCCATGTTTCCTGGAGACATATGCAACTGTGCTTAGACAGCAAATCCACTGATCCCTCTTGCCTCAAAAGATGAACAAAGCCTCAACAGTTTCATGAAATAAGAGAAAAACTTCAATGGTTCTGTGTGATTCGCGGGAGAGCTTCCAGTAGTGTTTTAAGAGCTTGTTGTATTTCAGTCAACGCAGAATTTTCCAGTGCCACCGATTTGGGTTCTTTGTCCGTGGGGGCTTGTGTATCAATAGCCTCTGGTTCCTCATTTGAGTCCCTCTCCTGCGGATCAACGTCAATGGCAATATCTACCGCTATCAGTTCTTCTTTAAATTTTCTAATCATTTGCGCAGAAGCCAAAAAGGTGCAATGTATGGCAGAGACATAGGAATTAGGCACCTGTAGGGGTTCAATAAACAAGAAGTCATCAGATTTCATAACTCGAAGTTGAGGAATATAGTGGAGTCTGGTTAAGAACTCTGAACGTGACAACCAGGGATTTTTTCCACTAGGATAGTGATTCTTAATGAAACAGATGCAATTCAAATTACATTCCTCATCTGAGCTTCTTTGTACGGGCCGCGTAGGCTCAGGTGATTCTCCTACTACCCCCGACCCTAAGAGATCCTCAGGATATAGAGTAGCACTGTAGTCTAGGCCTTGCTCAGAGTCCACCCGTGAGACTTCTTCTAGATCCACCACACTAGACTTCTCTCCCGGTACTAGCCAGTCGGACAGAGGCCCCTTTGCCTTTGTAGCTCGAGCCGCCGCTCGTGCCAGTCTTTTTCTGGCTTTTTTGGAGCGAGTCAGGGGCAGACTGGGGTCCCGCGATAGGAAGTGGGGTGCTCGTTGACGCTTTCTTGTTTTTGAGTGCCCTTTTGGCTAGTCTACGTTGTTTCCGTGTGGGAAAGGTCCCAGGACTTTGTGCTATCTCTGGATCTTCTACATTCGCTACTGAAGGTTCCTCATCTAGGGCATTACCACTAGGTACAGGATACTCAGCGGCTTCCTCAAGAATCTTTTCCGGCTCTTCCATCTCTTCCACAATATGCACTGCATCCGAAAGATTCACTTCCACCTTGTCTCGAGGGAAGTCCTTAATCTCCAGTGCCATCGTGATGGTATTAGTGTTTGTCAATATGCGCCCTGACATTTGCAAGTATTTTGAGTGCAAATTGTAAAGAGGCTACCGACGATTGAAGCTCGGCTATCGCCGTAATACTGGTGTGCGGACTATTTTCCTCCTCGGCCTCATTTTCAGGGCCATCCTCCATGGAGGCCATCGCTAGATTTGGAGAGGCAGATAGGCGACCACTGCTACCCTCGGGATTAAATACCTCCAATGTTGTACTGATGCTTTCTTTCTGGAGAGTTAAATTGTTAGCTGCCCTCTGTGGATTCTATCATGCCATTCCTCTCTGAATACTCAAACAGAGGTCAAGTAATGAATTATTATCAATATCATCAAAGTTCGTGGAATTTAATGAGATGCTGCCATTTATGCCTGGTACAGCTGTTTCCTCATTAATTGTTGAATTTTTTTCCGGCGGTGGGTTCACACCAAAAAAGTCTGTGATAGCTCCTTGCGCCACAGGCACGGGGTCTATTATATTCTTCTTGCATTTTTTGCCGTTCTTATTATTCTCCTTGCCTTCCTTCAAAGGTTGTGCCTTGCTTTTCCGCAGGTTGTAATTCCCCCGCTGCATGTCTGCAAAGTGACAACACAAACCGTAGGAGGTTCCTTTGTCAGAATCCTGCCTCAGTGGGAGAAGTACTACTTGGGGCAAAATATGAGGGCACAAAGAAGTTAATCCCTGCAATCACTCACTTGAAGGTTAATTGAGTGATATGTGCTGCTGTTACTTAGACAGCGTTTGTTTTCTTCTCAACCCGGATCCAAGGCCTAAAGCCCACAATCTCTGGGCAGCCAGAACACTGTACTGGTACTCCGCAGGTAACCCCTGCGTGAAGAGAGCTGAAGGCGCCCCGGTGTGGGGGAGTGGGACCCTCGATGTAATCCTTAGTATCAGGAGCCGCCTGAGAGGTTACCACCACCCCAAAGCGGCCGCTTCCAGGACCAATGCCGGGTGTGCAAGCAGACAATGTAATTCCTGTTCCAGCCACGCTAAACCCCTCCAACTCCCCACACTCCCCTTCTACAAGTATTCATGTTCCCTAGGGGAGCGGATACCAAGGGATACTGGCCCCACCTAACCCGACCTCCAAACTCCCAATCCCCACTCCTCGCGGTCACTCCCGCTCTGACCCACCTGTCCTCCAGGCAGGTACCCCGGCAGCTCAGTGTTGAGCGGGCAAGTCAAAAGGAATGTATGGGAGGGTATGGGACACCGGAGGCCAGTACGGGGGGCCACCGAGGGCCACCGAGTAGCTGTATTGCTGGGCAGCAGAACTGAGTGCAAGGTGCAGGGAGCCTCCTTGCCTCCCTGCTAGCCTGCTTACCCACAGGTGCGTTCCTCGCGATCGGCGTTCCTCGCGTTCCTCCACACTCGCTCGCTCGCTCGCAATCTCACCAGCCGATCCGAGCCGAGGATTAGAGGAAAGCACCTACGAGCATGATCCTACGTGCTCCTGGTCAATGTGTCAAGCCGCACCTCGCTTTCCACTACACACAGAGGCCGCTTCCGACACAGTTAACAGTCTATTCCCTCAGAGAGATTTGGGAGGTCTCTATATCCTCTTCATAGACAACAAGTGTGAAATGGACCAACCCTAGTTCTTTAGCTGTTTCACACCTGAGGAGAATGTCCTTGGCTTTGCAAATAATGTAAAATGTGGTTGGTGTTGACTCCTTCGAGGGGTATCCGTCAAGTCCCTCCTCAGGTGAATATGCATATCTTCAGTGAGGTGAGACCAAATATTGGGCGGAGAAGCCCGGAAATTAGCAGTTGGCATGAGATTAAAATACATTTCTGAGGTTTCCCATTGTATACGGTCTCTCCCTAAAAATAATACACCTGGTCTAGATGGCTTTTCAGACCTTTTTTATAAACGGTTTTCCCCATGTTGATGCCATGTTTGTCTTCTTATTTAATAGCTTTGTAGTATCAGGAGCAGTCACCCCAACGATGGGTGCATCTGTTACATCGCTCCTGGAAAAACTAGGGAAGGATATGTCGAAATGTGATTCATATAGGCCGATAGCGGTTATTAATTATTACGCCTGGATTTATTCAAAAGTGGTGGCTAACAATCTGGCAGCAATTATTCCTGTAATTGTACCAGACAATATACAAAGGGCAATACATGTTATAGAATGGGTACAGCAGACCAACCTTTCTTTGCCATTATTATCTATGGATGCTGAGAAGGCATTTGAGATGATCAACTGGGTGTTTCTCATGGTACTACAGGAGGTTGGATTTGGGGCTAGTTTTCTAAACATGGTGTAAGCTAATTTTGTTCATCTATCTACTAGAATAAAGCTTAATGGGGCATTTTTTATAAACTGCTTTTCGTGACTAGGGGAACCCGTCAGGGATACCCATTATACCCTTTATTATTTGCTTTGTCATAGAGCCGCTAGCACAGAGGTTGTTCTCACAGACTTATTTATTTTGCTCATAAAATAGCACTATACGCAGATTACCTTTTATTTTTTAATGCGGAACTCTTTTAGTATCCCTTTTAGAATCATTTTGATTGCTATTTGGATTTAAAATAAATTATACAAAATCTTCTATACTTAATGTTTCAGAACCGCACAGAACAGTTACAAATCTACAGACTGGTTTTGGTTTTAGGTGGGTACTGGATTCTTTAAGGTACCTGGGAGTTCACCTTCCTCTGCAGCAAGAATTATTATATCAATATAATATCCCTGGGCTATGGAGGAATCTCAACGATGATTTGGCACATTGGTGGAGAGCCGATATTTCATGCTTGGGTTGAGTTGCAGTGGTGAAAATCACTCTTTTACGCAGAAGTTTGAATGCTTTTCAATCTTTACTGGTTTTAATCCCAAAAAAGGTTGTAATAGGGCTTCAAGTGCATTTATTTAAATTAATCTGGTCCAAAAAAGTTTCTAGTGTTTCTCACAATAGAATGGTAGTTGCTAAAGAGAATGGTGGCCTGAGGATTCCGGATTTAGAGAGTTATTTGTATGCAGCACAATATGACCCCCTAGTAACTGATAATGAAAGTAAGCAATGAGCAATGATTGAGCAGTTTGAATTCAGGGTTCCATTACACAAATGGTGTTGTTGCTCTCCGAAGGTTTGGCGTGGCCACCCTAACATGCTCCTGATGACTAAGATACTGATGATATTTTGAGATAGGGCAATTAAGAGATATGCTGGTACAACTTCTCCATCACGTTTAACTCCAGTTTGGAAGAATCCAGAATTGCCTCCTGGGTTATTGCCCAGTGGATATCCTTGTTGAGTTGATGGGGGTCTGACTGGCTTAGGTCTGTTTTTTATGGGAGGTAGGCCTTTATTCTTTGATGACTTTGATTCTGCGTATACATGTGGCACCCTGATGCCTGCGGGCTACGGCGCGGCAGAAATTAATAAATAAATAAATAAATGACTGTGAACAGGCTTTCCTGTTAAGTGAAGCTGATACATTTGGGTATATACACCTAAGGCATTTGATTAGTGATGCTAAAGTTTCTCTGAACGTTAATAAAGAAATGACAAAACTGGAAGATTTTTTTTCTGGTGATCCCCACACAAGGAGAGTTTCATCATTATATAAGATCTTAAAAGCCAGCCGATTTAAACCTCCACATGCCTATATCCCTAAATGGGAAGACGAGTTAGGATATCCTATTGATGAATTGTCATAGTATAACATCTAGACTAAAGCAGCTAAGACTTGATTCAATTCAGTTGAAAGAAAACTGCTATAAAATAATATTTCACTTGTATCTCACCTCGTAGAGGCTCCATTGACTTAACCCCGTAGTTCCTCCAGTTTGATGGAGATGTGAACATGCTCATGGCACACTTTTCCATATTTGGTGGTCCTTATCCAAGTATATTGGAGAGAAGTGCTGACACAAATTCAAATAATATCTGGAATTGAACTCCCAATAGACCCTCTTGTGGTTCTTCTGGGTAATAAAGATCCAGGTGGTCAATATAGGTTGAATTCGAAATCTTCGAAATCTTCCAAATTGCTTATGCATTTTCTGGTGGTGGCCCAGATCATGGTAGCTTGGAATTGGAAAACAAACCATGCACCTGATATTCCAGAATGGTGGGCTAAGATTTGATATGGATCTGCAATGTGTAAAATTGGGGCTTCTGTGAGGGGTGAGATGCCTAAATATTTGGACGTTTGGAACCCCTTTATTCAGTTTGTTCATCTACGGGGTCATGATTTATGTGCCTTTACATTATTATGATAGTTAAGTGATTGAACGAATCATCTACATGTATTAGGTAGAATTACTTTCTCCTTGACTACTATTACAGCCCTACCAATTGTAATGCCTTGGAATCTTTGAGATATTATTTTTCAATTCTTGTTGTCCTTTGCCTTATCTTACCACATTGGCTGATGTAGTTTTGTTGTTTTTCTTTTGACATTTTATACAGTAAATACAACCAACAGGTAATCTTGCTTTAACCGTATACACGTTTTTATTTTGGTATTTCAGGGAATAGAATTTCTTGAATTTCGAGCAATGACTGTGTGATATTGATATTTACATTGCTGTGAGCAGACTGCAGAGAGATAAAGCACTCTCATTATATTTTCATCTCATAACCGGAGCAGAACATTTCCCCAGCTCCCCTGGGGCTTTCAAAATGAAACGTCAGGCTATTCAGCACCAGCATTTCAGTGCCGGCGCTTCAAAGCCAAGCCGGTCTTCGCTGGCTCACGCCAGACGTGCTGCTTGCCACAGGTATTAGTATACTCTTGATCTGCCTTGTTGCTTTTTCTTCCTAGTTATGAGTCGTCATCCTGAACTTGCCTTGTTGCTCGCTGCCCGAAAATTACGGTGCGAGAGATTAGTTAAAAAGTATCTTGCAGACACGCACTATGATGTAGTGCCAAAACTTCAGGAAGAGTCTTACACATCAAAAACCACAAGGCTTATCATGGAAGTTTTACACATGTTATCATCTTTTATTCCAGCAGCCACTTCCACTTGTAAAGTTAATTTTGATGCCTCGCAATTTGCTGATCTTTCCCCCACTGCCCAAACTGCCTGTCACCAATCAGATCCTTACAACAAAACGTGCTATGACACATTGAACCTCACATCACAATCTGGTGACATTAGTAACACTGAAATAAAGGACATGTAGCAAACTAGGTCTACAGTTAAATCTTTAGAACATACTGTTATCAAAATGTATTTGCGCATTCTCAGTGTTACTGGGCCTAGACCTACTTGCTCCCCTCGATAAACCTAACAGTTCTACTATGGTACTTGGAGATACAAATCACGGTTGGGTAATCCGGAAGACTGGATCTGGAGCTTGTGAGCAGGAAAGACTCCTTAAAAGCATGGACTCCATAATCTTCAACACTGAGCCAATATCCTAGACTGGGTTACCTCGAGAAATATTTCTCTGTAAACTTCCAACATTAGATCCTGTCCTTGGTCCGACCACTCTTTCGTAGAAGTCTGCATCCGGAGTTCAGTGGAGACTACGAGTACGGCTTAGACTGGCTTAATAACATCTACAGCCTTGTGAAAGGTTGAATGTCCCGCAATTGGATGTGCCTGAACCCAACTAAGATTGAAGTAATGATTTTTAGCTTGACACAAGCAAGAGCTAACTTAAGCTCTGAATACTCATGTATAAACATCAAACATAATTATATCAAAATCATGGATAAAGTAAAAAGGTATCTCCAGAAAATAGTGGAAAGATAAAATCGAAAACGAATTTGGCAGTGTACAAAAAGAAAAACTGAAATGTCTAATAAGGGGAGTGGGGTGTCCCCCACTACCCTTGATCGACAATAAGGGAATTCAGGGGTGTCACCCGCTTCCATAAAAAGGTAAGCGCAGGACAAAGAAAGATAACATATAAAAACTGACCCTGCGATGGAAGTTCCGCCCGTCAATGGGGAGGCGGAACTCACGTCGCAGGGAAGGTGCCATGCAGAGGAACAGCAGGTGAGGAGCAGGAGGTACATTTTAAGGGGGTGCAGGGTGGATGGGTAGTAGCCCGGGGTCATGTACGTGATTATTTCATGACGGGTATTTCGAATTCATGATTTTCGTATTTGAAATGTTCATCAACAAAATAATCATGTACATTCAGTATAAATGCTGGCTGTGCATATGAATGCCTCCCTTAGCTCTGATACTCATGTTGATGGGGTAGTTGGTAGCTCTCAGTAGCATCTGAAAGTATTAAGGAATGCTAAACCCCTTCTGTCTCTTACCAAATGGGTAACCTTGGTTAGGGCAATCATTATGTCTTGACCTTGTCCAGACTATTGTAATGCCCTCCTGGTTGGTGCCAGTAGCAGCTCTGTAAGGAGACTGCAAGTTCCTCAAAATGAAGCTGTGCACCTCATCTATGACAGACCTAAGAGAGAGCACGTCTCATTATCTAGAAAGAAACTTCATTGGTTGTCTGTGTCAGCAATAAAACAGCTCAAAGCCCTTTCCTTGGGCCACAGTTGTGCTCATGGCAATGCTCCTGCTTACCTAAAGGAACAAATTAAATCTTGTGTACCCTCTAGGCAACTTCGTTCCAGTTTGAATGGACTGCTGATTGTTCCCAAGACCAACAAAACCAGAGGTATTGGACAATCTTTTCCTGTCCTTACTGCCCAAGCTTGGAATACACTACCTTTGGCACTTCACTTGGAATCACGCTATCTAGTGTTTCAGAAACATCAAAAAACACATTTATTTGACTGATTACCTATTGATCATTACCTAACTGATTTCGTTTCCTGGGTGTTTATGTGTTTGTACTGTTTTCTAAGTCCTCTGTGTGCATGTAGTGCCCTGCTGCTTGCAAGCTTTCGACTCTCTACAAATAAAAAAAAGAACTGTATATGTTGTGAATCTAATAAACAGTAAATGGCAAGTAAACAAGTACTTAAAGCTTCCACAGCCTTTATTGTCAGAATTGAATAAAGGCTTCACAGCCACCACTTGTTTTACACTCTTCCACGCGTTTTAAAGACTAACATTATAAACAGATAAGAAAGCAATGCTTAGACCGTTGAGAACCTAAAGTTAATACTTCTAAGCATTCTTATAAATACATCTAATTCTAAACAAATTAAAGAATTTATATTCCTGCCGTAGACTTCAACTTCCAGTGGCCAATTCTGAATTCAATAGCATTTTAAAGTATATTTATTTTATCCAAAGCAACTCATAACTAGGTATCAGTAAAAACATATATTTTTTAAATGTTATATTAAATGACAGTCTTTTTTTTCAAATACTTGTAACATCTCTATTAGCTATCAACTAAAATCAGGATAAAATTAAAATAAAGATAAAAATAAATGAATGACAAAACACTCCGTAACCTTTAAGCATATTGTATGCAGTTTAGTATTTCTTCTTAAAATATGAGTTCCCTATAGTCTCCATGTTTCACTATTGTATGGGCACCAACAACAAAAGTATAAAAGGAAATTATCTAGATAGGATGCTGTTGATTCCCTTATAGCGTGAAACGTTCACATATTACTTTAAAAGCATATGTTTTGCATTATATAACCTTGTCCTTAGATGGTTTACCTTCAAATAAAATTCTTTATGGGTGACCTTCTAATGAATATTAACAGTTACTTGCAAATGACCTTTCAAACTCGTAACCGGAGAAGTGCATCAGGAAGTGTTTTGCTGTGCCTGCTGCAGACGCTGCAGGTCACATGTTGCTGATCCTTGAGACCGCGGTGCTGGTGCTTGTACCTTTAAGGACCAAGGGATTTAAAAAACACTCCCAAAACACAAAGCGTTTGCATACTGCATCGGGAAGTGTTTTGCTGTGTTCTGGTGTGTTTCGGTTATTCAGAAACACATTGTGTACCGGGTGAAAAGACTCTTATGAAGCCATTATCTCGCTGCTGGTGGGGAATCGTTAAGCTGGACCGCAAGGTTTTGTTTACATTTGACTTTGGTTGTTTATGGGGCAGCGATAGCGGCAACTGGAAGAACGGAAAAAAGCACTATCACTGGACAATTACTTTAGATTGACAATTCTATAAATGGGAGACTTTCTAGTGTGCACTGTTCTATTACTTTAAATGCTGAATATGGTATGAATGATTATGTGTACTAAGTACAAGGACAGCATGAAATAAATAAAACGATCGGCGAATACGTCTACAAATAAGTTGTGGCGAGACGCTCTTCCTTACCTGATTTTGTATTCTTCTTTCAATTGTCACGTAGAATATTGTTCTGACCACCCCCCCCAAATCTACTATTGTCTTGACACAAAATGTCCCGCCTGTACACTTTGAAATCAACCATTCCTAAAATAAATAAAGCCTCCCCACTTACACACCCAAAGTACTTGGACTCAGCAACCCTCTTACCATCAGGCCTAGCTACAAAAAGAATGATATCCCCCCTCATCCCATGAAAGGATATTAGACTATATTTGAACCCTACACCCTCTGGTAAATTGAAAAAACAAGGGGCTTTAACTACTACTGCATTAACGTATTCAGATATAACTTCTTTTCCTTGCCCTGCTGGCCAACTGATATTGTTTACTGATATCACGGACTCTGCTCTTATGCAAATACCAATCAACCTAGAAATGCCTTCTTTGACGATTCTACTTTACAATTGGAAAATGGGACTACCTACAAGGACTCCCCTGAGCTGAATCCACAGATGCTATACTTGAAGATAATGGAGGGAATCTTCACATCGCTAGACATTACAACTGCATGTCCATGGTATAAGGAACCAACCCACACTCCATACCCAAACATAGAGACCACTGACATGTTCCGAGTCAATTGTACCAATCAACTCTACAGTAACAGGACTGGAGTTGAATCTCAGTTAATAAACTTACATGAAAGTAGCCAACCACTATGATCAAGAAAGTGACACTCCAGAAGAACATACCGAAGATCCAGCTGATTCTTCTGTTGTTGTAAATCAGAGTCCTTAATTATTGGCATCTCAGACATTTGGTCAAAACTCGTTGGATTCTTCTGATTTATGAACAACATTGTCAACATCATTTGTGCATCCAACACCACGGAGATCATTTGGGTTGATTAATCCGCTCCCCCCTCCTATTGAACTGACACTTACTACAATTAATACATCACTTGTTGCATTGTTGAAATTGTATGAACTTTTCAATTCAAAACCACAGCTCAAACGGATCTTCTTTCAGAACTGATGCAAAAAGTCTCTGAAGAGAAACTTACAAACTTAACTGCAAAGATCCTTTGTTTTAAAAGCAATGGACAACAGGTAATTAATAGTTTAAAATCACCAAAGAGAGAGCTGGAGGTTTTAACCCCACTCCGGCCAGCTGGGGAAGTGATTCTAATTACATCACCCCCCTCAATAATTCACCACTTGCAATCGGCCAATGGAAAGACTAATGATATCATTGAAAATTCTATCACCAGGGAAGAGATGTTACTGGAGGGGGACCCAACTCACCTTCTAAATTAAATATTTCAGGAGGAGAAACAAAAGCCAAGCCTTCAAAAAATGATAAAGAAATCGAAAAATGTGAGAACTACATGTAAAAACTCTCATGTAACCTCAAAAAGCTTGTTTCGGAATATGGGAATCTCTCGTGTAACTCAAAGCCCCTGTGAAGCAGAAATGTTTAAAAAGAAGAAAGAAGAGAACTACAATAACTGTATCCAACCTACCAATGGGAGATAATTGTTTGGACTCACCTATAACTCAAATGTCTCAAACCGCAAATATAAAATCATCAGTTGATCTAGCAGAATTATCAGTTTATATGAATGATGAGGAAATGACCACCATATCACCACAATTACTAAGAAGAGTACAGTTATTAGTACCTCATCCAATTGGCCCAATTAGTCATTTTCTAACATTGGAAGGTAGAAGAATTCAATGGTTGAACTTAGTGGACAAATGACACTCCCAATGCCTGATCCTCTTCTAACTACGACAACTGGAAATACCAATGTTTATGATCATTTACATGTTTTGCACACATTAGGCATAAACGAGAATTATGAAACACCAAACAGCAGAGATATATATGAAGGTAAAGAAATGAGCACTGCGAAAAATAATATGAACAACAAGACAGATCTGACATCTTTTACTTGAGCATTTGGATACAAACCCATATCAGAAAAATTGAAATAGACTAAATGTCCTTGCTTTATTCCATCTAATTCCAGCTTTGCATCAAGTCTCATCGGGAGATAGCCCATGAGTTGAATTTGTAACCTCTTATTTGCCTGATCAGGTCTTTCTCTATATTTCCTCAATGTGCTCTGGGCTATTTCATCTTCGAAGTTTCTGACTGGGAAATGCAGCAAGTTAAACATCTACCCTAATCATACCCAACATTGACTGAGGACTTGTATGCTAAAAGAAATACCCAGATTCTAGATATTATGAATCAACCTCATTTTGATGATCGCCACCCACTAAGAATAACTTGCTCCTGGAAGGATGAACAAACTTTGCGAACCATAGAACTGAAACAAATACAAATGAGGCAGAACGAGACTGAAGATTGGGCCGGGCTCCCAGGTGCTTTGCAAACCTATAGAAAAATCAACTAGCCAACAAAAGAGCCTGGTCCAATATCCATATGATTTGGAAGCTGGAGCACCAGTGGCTACAAGCATCTCTTACAAAAGTGTGATAATCCATTGATGGACTTGGATGTTTTTTGCCTACAAGGGACATGGTTACTAGTAGCACCTATCTTTGATGGTATACATGTAGCCATGTCTCACACTCTAAAGGACTAAAAAGCAGCCCACCAGCGGGTTTGTTGATAGGTTGTAGAAATGGTTTGGTGTTAGAATTGATATCATGGAAAATCCCCAAATGCCTTTTCTTAGTTGGTAAAACTATCTTGGCCTATGCATGGTAGTGACTCTTTGGGATCTATAGGTCTGATAAATCTATATTGAAAACCAATGGGAATAACGACTTCTACATTTTTATCCAATGCAACCTCTCTGTTAACCGCTTACGCCCTTGATTTAAAATTACTGGATAACGTTATTGTGGGTGATTTTAACATTACCTGCATAGGTCCTTCAGATGGTAATTTGCTATCAAGGAAAGATGCGTGGATGGATTTGATGAACTACAACGGCACAATACTGGTAAATGGTTCATTACCAGGAGATGTACCAGCAGTACCAACATGGTCTAGGGGGCCCCAACAGGCCACCCTTGACTATATTTTTGTATCGAGAGAACTCGTTTTGGTACATTAAAAACCTGCTTGTGGTTCCACAACAAAATAGTGACCATCCTTTAGTTACTACTTCGTGGATGTTACCAATTAGCCAAGAGAATTATGAACAATACACAGAACATGTAGATGTGTCTACAGCGGGAAATCGTCTCCGCTGCACTGGCACTTCACTATTGTGCGTGAGCACATATCTCATGGCTAATCCACAACAAAAAAAGGACTACCTTACGAAACTACATCAATTTATGAGCAAACACCCTCTATACGGCTGCAGTCTTTAGGACATGAGCACAGTTTTGATAGAGAAATATTTAGTGAAAAGAAACAAATGAAGAAGAAAATCACTAAATAAAAAAAATAGAAATTGAAATTTTATCTAAAACTAAGCAGCTTAAACAAAAACGTAAGAATTGAGTTGAGAGCCACAAGATAAGTATGGTCCAGAAACAAGCAGAGGAGATGCTAGCTGCACTGATTTCTAAAAATAGTGTGGGAATACGGTAATTATTGAAGAGTTTAACTACCTCACCCCAGATAGTGCTACAAATTAACCCTATCTGGGTAACACACTTTGAAATATTATTCACAATCCTCCCAATGGCATAAAGGCCTATTTGCACTCAGTTAACGTCAAGTTAGAAATTAGATTTCAATTCTGAGGACCTTGAACAAATTATACAAAGATTATCCAACTCACAAGCTGTCGGACCTGATGGGATATCGAACAAAGTATTAAAACAATATCTGGGGATGTGGGTTGAGATATTGACTGCACTTTTTAACCGTATATTAAAGACTCAACAAATTCCGAAATCATGGAAACAGTCAATAATTATGCCAATTTTCAACAAGGGAGACAGTCAGAGTCTGGCCAATTACCGACCGATAGCTTTGAGTGATGTTGTGGGCAAAGTATTTGCAAGACAGGTCCTAAGAGACCTTCTGAAATGGATGTGAAGGAAGAAAGAATAATTGATGTCTTTTACTCAGGGTTTCCTGTAGGACTAGGAATGGCTCCTAACTTAATTACCCTAGCCGTAGTCAAGGAAACAGCACTAGCATCTGGCCAACTAATTTTCCTAGCCTTTATTGACTTTAAATTAGATTTCGATGCAGTAGATCGAGAGATAGTATGAGCAAAAATGGAACAGTGGGGCTTTCCGTTACATCTGCTAGAGATTATAAAGGACCTGTACTCAGAATCCACGGTACAAATCTGCATGAATCAACAAGGGCATCTGACCCCCCAGATAAAAACAACTTGCAGACTAAAGTAGGCATGTGTCCAGGCTGCAACATTATTCAATTTGTTTATAAAAGACATGGGTGACAAACTTTGTCAGGTCGCAACATTCCCCCAAAATTCAGATCTGTAGCAGTCCAATGGTTATTATACACAGACGATCTGCTTTTATTGACCAGACTCCCATTGGATTGCAACGACAATTACACATCTTAGGTGAATAGTGCCAATTGAATAATCTTACCATCAATATCCAAAAATCAAATATTATGATCTTTACTTCAAGATCTTGTAGAAAATTGAATAGATTATCATGGAAAAACCATGCCACTCCCCTAATGGTGACATCTGAGTATAGGTATGTGGGTCTTTTATTAAACGCAACAAGCTCTGAGCTGGTCTATAGAGAAGATTTAAAGAACAACGACAAAACAGCAGCATCACAAGCTTTGATCCTGCAAACAAAATATGGTACCTTCTCTTGCCTCCCAATCTTGCTATTTTACTAACAAAAGGTAGTCCCAACCCTTAACTATGGATTAGAAGGTAACTTGGCTGGATATAAGATTAACTGGAATCCAATAGAAGGTATACTTTGGAAGAGAGTAATGGGAATCCTAAATAGTACTTCCATTCAAATCCTAAAATATGAACTCGGATTACTCTCCCTAAAAGCTTTTGTGAAGTGGAAGGGTTCATCCTGCTAGAGAAAAATAATTACTGGTCACCAAAATTCAATCCTGGGGATCTTAGCTGCTGCACTAGAGGATCTGACATCCAAATGGAAGGCACACTGCCTAACTTGGCTAGATGAAGTGATTGCATCACTGTAAGCACTAGTAAACTTAAAGTCTGATGAGCAGATTGGTGTTATACAATTGTTGAATGTCAGAAGTATAAACATTTTGCCTACTTGCAACAAGAACCTAAAGCCTGGAATGTACTGCCACCATATCTAGAGTACTTCCCACGTAAACGGAAACAAATGCATTTTTTAATATTTCATTTCAATAATTTGTGGGCAACGAAATAAGTAATAGCAATGAGGGATAGAAAGAAAGAAACATCAAACCGTTGTAGATTTTGTGGTGAGGAAATTGAATCTTTAAAACATTGCACCAAGTTGAACAAACAAAGGAATACATTTTTGAAGAAGATTTTTAAAGATTGTATTCACCTTCCAGTATAAATGGTTTGGACAATGGTATATAGAGAAGCATATGTCACCTTAATTTTGGGCACGCTTAGATTTTTAGAGTTTATAGGCATTGAACCATGAAATTGATTTTATCAAACTTAATTGCTACTAACTCATGAATAGTTTTACAGATTGATTTTAATGATTTGATTAATGATTGATTAAATGTTTTCTCTTTTCCTCTTCTCTTTTGTAATTATCTATAGTGTAAAGGATTTGTCTTAACCATATGCACTAATAACAATAAAAAAATAACGTTTGAGTTGGTTATGAAAAAGACAATTTCTACAGGACAAGTTAAAAATAAATTGTACTCACGTTGCCCATATTCTGTCAATTTTCGATATCAAACCATTCTGAATGACTTAGCCCTAACCACAATTCTTTACGCGTAGCTATATTTTTTTAGCAAGAACGAGGAATGTTAACTCCCCTGTATCGCTGGGCGAAGAGGGGTGCGGTTACAAGTTGAATGAGAGCAACAGTGACAGAAGCAGGACTGAGGGCGGACTGAGCCTGGCATTTGGAAACATACATTATCATTGCATGCACCCTGCAGGCAGGAATGTTGCCATCATAATTAGTGCATATTCTCCGTATGGGGGAATTGAGGGAGATTTGAGTGGGATCTGTAAGTGGCTCTGAGGTTCTGAACGACCTAGTAAGGGACAAGACCACCAGATTGCACGTTCTACAATTGTGTTTGTTGTTTTCTATTTTTTGGTACTGATTAGTGGTTGTGATATTGTAACAAATCCATGGCCAGCACATGCAGTTATTATTGTCATGTTGCTCACAGAAGAAACAAATAATTACTTTTAATGTGATCTCAACCCTTTGCAAAAGGAACAACATTTTGAGAGACTAAATGGTGTGTATTCCCAGCAAAAGCAGCTTCTAATAAAAGGACCGTTTTTTTAATATTGTACTAAGATTGTGAAATGGCTCTCAAAATAATTCTACAATGCTCCTTTCAAATGATAACTTCCAGTATGTATTGTAGTTGTTATGAGAAGGTTAAACTTGTCTTACTAGGAAAAGCACTTTGACAAAACCTATAATAACCATTTTATTTATTTATTAAAAGAAGGACATTATTTCATGAATGGACATTCTGGTACACTTCTATTTTAAACTTTTGAAATGAAAAAGAAGAAGGGGAAAAACTGCACGAATGAGGGTTGCCGGCTGGTTTGCATAACACCAAACAACCATTTGGGAACATAAGAATTACCATAACGCTTTTATTTGAAAAATACGTCTGTCATAAGAATGAGTTGTATGATCGAATCACAAAGCACATAATGCACACTGGTCTTGGTGCTCTTTTCAATTTTCACAACATTAAGCTTTACATTAAAGTATATGTAACCATGACCCATATAAATTGATTTTGAGACCTTTAGGTGTGGCATATGAGGTTAAAATGGTTGCAATGTTTGTCACTCCAGGGCAGACTTACTTTTGTTTCTGAGGGCCGCTGGGTCTAAGGACCCGTATGAACACAAATACAACGCAATTTTGAGCTAATACTGTTCTATTAGCCTTTCCAAAATAAGGTCGTGGGTTGGGTGAATCGGCCAGCAAATAATGAGAAACGCTTGAGTTAACTAATGTCAAGGGTGGGGTGGGCTAACTTAAATGATGGTTTGGTCAGTGCTCTCTGTAACTCAAAGAGTTTAACCTAGAAAGTCTTGAACCTAACATATTTATAATTGTTCTTTTATAAAGCACTTAATACCAGAGATTGTTTTTTAAGCATGGGGACAGGAATTCGAACCTGTGTTGCACTGTTTTCTTGCTGCCTGAGCTATCGCCTCTCAATTTATTCCATAATGATGCAATTGTTTTGAAAATAGATTTTCTGCTTGATTAACAACTGAAAACTGTAATAATGTACTTTGTGCTGTAAGAACAGGGACCTATTGAGCCTATATATATATAGCCAATATAGCGATATTATAGCCTTTTGGTGTTTTGGGGAATCTTTTGTTTGAAATGTATTCTGTTACGAAAATGGTAGGCAAAATAATTTGTAGAAATTAAAACTATTAAAACTATTTGCAGATTTTGGAATCTTTGTTAGATTTCTTTTCTGTCTTAAATAATGGTAAGCAAAACCAAATGTACTTTGAGAATGCGTTAAAGTCTATTCTCTCATGTTGATTTTGAATCGTTTGTCTTATTATTAGCACCCTTCCTGTATTGGGCTTTATGTATTTGCTGCTAAAGTTCTTAACAGTCCATCCATGTTCCAAATGACATCAAGCATTCTGCTGCTTGTTTGGAAGTGTGAAAGGGACAGCTGCCTGACCCAGTCAGGTGGGACCCAGTAAGCCTCCCAAACTAGAACAGGGGGGGGCTACCATGTCATACGTCAAAGCCAGCTCTTTCCCAAAGGCGAAGAGGAGGCGTGGAGGGGGTTCAATCCTCGATCCATTCTAATGTGTCCACCAGTAGCAATGCCGATGACATCCTCTGTCACCTAATGCCCTCCAGTACTGTTTGTATCCAGGGTTCTCTCTTTTCTGACTGCACCTGTGAGCAACAAAGAAAACCCAGAGCATGGAGAACAGAATCAAAAACAAGCATGGAATGGCCTGGAAGTCTTCTTGTCAGGCAGAGATGAGACGCCCAACACCTGGCCAACCAACTGCAGGCAGATCACAGGCAAACGGTGGGACAGTAGAAAATGAACTGGGAGGAGAAGGCAATGTAGGGAAACAGGAGACAAAGAGAACCTTGCCAAACCGAATGTAAAACAAAACTCAACAGCTCAGAAAGGTTATCACCAGGAAAATGAGCAGCCTAAGCACCTCGCTGTGCCAGCGCCATCAGAAACTGCAAATAAAACCATGCTGGAAAAGGGGAAAGGGGTTAGCCGTTTTTAAAACAGTTTATCTGTGTAACCCAACCATTGGTGAAAATACAGATCAGGAATGGTTGCTGAAGCCAGTAGAAGGGGTCAAGGTTACAATTAGGAAGCACAAAGCATATAAGGTGAGTGAATGAAAGGCAGAGTGTGGGTTGTATGGGTGAGGTCAGGGGGTATGAAAGTCACATCCAACTCTCGAATGAACAGTGCCACCCTTCCAATACGGTGTGAGCCAGATAAATGCTGCTGTTTCATTAGCAGACGTTTACCATTTCTCCAAGAGATATATGGTAGGCACCAGCCGGAGGTCACAGCAATCAGGGCTGGGAATTTAACGCTGGGCTCTCCTAATAGAGGGCAGGAACGCCTGGCACATTTCTCTGCAGCATTCCTCAGATAAGCGTATTCATTTTGTGCCCCAGTTCAGCTTTGCATCAAGCTGTGAGGTTAGTAATCAGGAGCCTTTGGAAAATGTAAGCGACAAGCAGCGATTTCTCATGCACACTGCGCAAAATCGGCTGGTTAATCAAATGCACGGAAGTCAGCTGTGCTAGGGGGATACCTCCGTAGCCCGAGGAGGAAGCAACACCTGTGGTTTTCTAGGACCTGGGACGCATGAATCAAATGGCGCCAGGTTTCACAGCGCCGCTCACGCTTCAGAGGCAGAGGAAATGAAGATGAATTAAGCTCACCCACACACCGGGAAAAATAAAGAGAATCGAGGCGGCTGCCTGGGGCATCAGCAGTAGATGGGAGGGGGAGGATATAGGGAATGGGGGGGGGGCACCACTGTGATCCTGAAACCTCAATGTAAAGGAGCAGGGCAACAAAATGGCATCTTGCCTGGGTAGTCCTGAAACATTGAGCTGGGCTGACTGCAGCCAGGGGAGGGTACTCAGAGGAGGGGCAATAAATACAGGCTGGAACTGCAAACCTGGAAGGGGAAAGAAGGCAAGCACTGACAAAGCCAACAGCTTTGACTCTTGGAATGGCATGAGAGTGGCATTTTCCTAGGTACTCAAACAATGTCTCGGCTGTTGCCACGGTATAGCAGGGCAGTAGTATTTTGGAAGTTTCTTTCAAAGACCAACCACATGCCTAACCAAAACGCCAGAACATTTGGCCTTTTCCCAATGCTTGCTACATAGATTTCAACTCGAAGCAACATGTATTGCATTTCTGACAGCTGTGCTTACTGCTTCACGGCCCCATCATGTAGAGCTTGTGAGGGGGAGATGTATTACAGTTTATTTAGCCAAAGCGCCTGAGCGAAGAGACACATGAGTAACCGGCACATAGTCACAAGGCACCTTGGAAGCTTTCTCTGAGAAATCCAACTGCTAAGAGAATAAAAAACAGGATATACACCTTTGGTTAGCAGACAAAATGCAGAGGAAGGACACCTCAACACAATGGGCCTCTTCACGAGTTGGGCGGTAACCCGGCAGTAAATCTGCCAGAATACTGCCCAACGCACATACACTTACCGTCGGATTACAAGTGGCGGTGTAAGTCCCTATTGGACTCAATAGGGCATTTTCGGCACAATTACTGTGGCGGATATGCAGAAATTGCATCAATAATGGGTGGAAAGTCTGCAGATTTACCTCCAGCTCACAGCTGGCAGTGAGTCCTCCAACTTTACAGCTCAGGTGTGGCAATGCAGTGTTTACTGTAATACCACTGCATTTTTACGGCACCACCCAACTTTTCATGAGGCACAATATGTCCAAAGGAGCAACATGCGTAAAGGAAAATGCATAAAAACGTCATGGAGGGCTTGGTAAAGATACTTGACTCTTTCCCACTGAGTCTGTGTCAGGGGGATACAAACCCATGCCAGTGATGAGAGTCGCATAGGGGTTGGCTGGCCCACCCGGCAACTCTGGAGACTTCCTGGTATCCCTCTGCACACTGGGCCTTCTTTGGGTTTTAAAGTACTGTATTTCCATATTTTCTCATAGGAAAAGGGTTGGGCTCGCTGGAAATGTGTCATATGGGGCCACTTTGAAAATTATTTCCAGGGCCTCTTTTATTTATTTATGGCATTGGTGTAACGCCCGAACCCAGAGGTATCAAAGCGTTTGTACAGTGGTAGGAAAACGGAAGCTACAGAAATTGAGACATTAATCATATTTGTTGAGCAACCAAGTTTTCACAGGTTTTCTGAAGGTTGGTTAGGAGCGCTTGTTTCTGATATTGGGTGGTAGAGCGTTCCAAACCGAGTGCACTGTGACACTGAAACTCACGCCTCTTGCTCTATTACTTTTGTATCAGAGTGTGAGGCAGGTGAGGCTGGCGGATGATCGTAGGGGGCGAACATGGTGTTTCTGAGCAATGCTGTTCTTGAGGTAGAGCATTGGCCTCTTTGTAGATACAGTGGTGTGCAATGGTCATAGTTTTAAATTCAATGTAGGCTTTGATGTGCAGCCAGTGGAC
The DNA here is from genome assembly GCF_040938575.1 of Ambystoma mexicanum. Lineage (NCBI taxonomy): Eukaryota > Metazoa > Chordata > Amphibia > Caudata > Ambystomatidae > Ambystoma > Ambystoma mexicanum. Next base: position 1,411,030,114 of record NC_090922.1, read on the forward strand.
CTCTCGACTGGTTGCTAAGATGTGGTCTGAACGGCATAAGCCCAATGCTGCACAAAGGGCTTTGTTTGGAAGAAGTTGGAGTTTGGAGAGGTCAGTTGCAGAGGTGCCCATCAGGAGGAGACTGCAGTAGTCCAGTTTACTAATGCTGATAGCTCTTGCGAGCGTAAGGAAATGGCTCAGTGAAATGCATTGTCTACTCAAGGAGATGAGCTTAGAGGTGTAGGTCGTGGATGAGGCCAAGGCATTGATTTGTTTGGCCATGTACAGATCTGCATCCAGACAGAAACCCAGGGTAAATCAGGAACTCGGCTGAGCCTATCAGGGGTATAACATGCAGGAGCCTGACCTATCAAACTCTTAGAAAAATGTCAACAAGATGCAGAAGGCAAAACATAAAAGTGGAAGCAAAGGCTTCTTTGGTAAAGTCTGCACTTGGTTCCTGCAGTTTTGATAGTCGTGAAATCGACCATTTGATTATTATCGTCACAGCATACTTTAAAAAAAAATGTATTAACTTTTCATCACCAATTGCAGATTCTTGGCTGCAGAGTTGGGTTTAATTTTGCTTAAAATGTCAGAACCAAAAGATGAACATTATATATACATTTCTACCCAATGACATATCCTTTTTAAACATGGGTTTGGAACAGATTGTATGTTTATCCAATATTCGATCCTCCATTCCTTTTCGTGACTCACAATCTTTATCTTTGCAAGAAGACTTTAAACCCTTTAAACATGAAATTAAATTAGTGTCAGGTAGATTAGGAAATGCTAAAGAATGCCCCTCAAGCTTGGAGGATATATTAGAAGGAATGGAAAATATGCAACAGAGATCAATGCAATTAGAAGCAGATACCACCGAACTCGAACACAGGAACAGTAAAGATAATGCCACTGTTTAGGTAACCCTGAAAAATCCGAACAGAATGATCACATTATATAACTTGTAGAATGGATACCTAAGGCACTGGGCATTTCCTTCACCCTTCCACTGGAGCTACAAAGAGCTCACAGGATAAAACCTTGGTTTTAGGTCAGGGAGAGGCCATCTCCCTGACCTTTGATTGCATGTTTTCTGAAGCTAAACAAACCCGACTTGTTCTCTCAGCAGCCAGGAAACAATCTATGATATTCCTTTGCAGGCCAAAAGGTTTTATTTCTCCAGACTTCTAAAAAACAATGCAAAATACGATGAAAATATTCCTTCACACATTCCTTCTACGATGCTAAAGCCAGTCGTGAAGATCATATAAGCATATAAGCGTCACAAAACCAACTTTGTAATATGTAACTCATGACAGAACAGATCTGACACTACTCCATCTGGTAACACTACTGGCAGTCACGATACAGCTAGAGACAAATCTAGATCTCCAATTAAATCAGGAGATCCCTCTTTGTCGACTCTTCAAGTTTAATCACCATTCTCCGTTTGACAAGCTGCCTCTTATTCTATATGTTCCTTTACTCAATTTGCACCATTATACTGATCTATGTTACCATGTGGAACAGTTTGTCCTTGTATGTCTTAATCTCTCAGTTTTAGTGAGTGCTGCATGTCTCAAAGTCTAAAGGTCTTTGTTGTCAGTATGAAGGAAAAGGGCATGAGTAGGATAGGAAGGAGTGCAGTGGACACTGGAAGAAGCCTTCCACCATCTTGTTTCTTACTGTCTCCTCCTCTTCCTTTGGAGCAAAGCACTTTGGGTTTGATATCAACAGGGCAAAGTCCACTCCATCCAACAGCAGTGATTGGTCCCCAAAACAAGGCTAGTTTTAGACCAATTACCTGGGGATTTATGCTTCAGGACTTATGCCTTTAAAAAAAGGTGTCTCGCACCCCTTCAGCAGATTTCCCTCAGTTCCTCAAGGATCCTTTAAGGCCGAAGAGGCATTCTGAATATACTCACCCTGTGGTGAAGAAGGATCCACCCAAGAAAGAAGGAAGATCTGTCCCCTAGCCACTCCCAGGGCACATCAGGAGGGACCAGTGCTGTGGACCTGGACCAACTATTCTGCAACAGATCTCCCAAAGCTATGGGAGCAAATCCTGACCAAAAGCTATGGGAGCAGGTCCTTGAGTCCTTTGCAAAGGCCTCAGGCCCACCAGAGGGCGAGACCAGCCGAAGCTCCCTGTTGTATCGCACCAAACCAGTTGCTCCCTGTTCCCCGCATCCTGAACAATAGGGAAGGTGCGGGTGCTGGGGTCTGTTTTCCTCCAATAACCTCCTGGGAGTCACTCACCAACTTTAACCAGGATGTTACAATCATGGGTCAGAACTGCTGCCTCATTTATCGCACATCAACGCATCCTCAATCACGACTTAAATGACCTTCACTCGCCGATTCGACGTTGCTGACTCCTTCTATCAGCCAAAACACAACTCCACCTGCAACTCTGAAACATTCTTAGGACCAACCCAACCTCCATCATTGAACTGCTGCTGCTTGACTGCACAGCGCACCCACATTCATACCTACTCAATGCCAGCTTTCTGCCAGGGCCCCCACAATCCGATGTGCCCAAACCAAGCCTGATCAGCTCGCATCAGCATTCAACACCACGTCTGATGCATCAGCCCATTAAGAATTGAATCCAGGTAGTGTTGACACTGAACGTCCCCCATGGTCCACTGGGACCCCTAGAAACTGGTCAGGTCACAAATGCTCTTGTTTCAAATTCAATATCCTTTCTATTGTAGTACCTTACTTACCACCCTTGGAACCACACTCAGAGTGCTACTTTCTACAGTCTTTTGCATCTTCCCTGTTCTTTCCTTTGTTAACTCATTTTTGTATTGTAATCTCTTTTTGTTCTATGTGCAGATGGTATATTTCACAGGCACTACACAGTGTTGTAAGGGTTATAAGGGTGCAGAAGGAGAAGATAGTGATTGTTATAGAGTTTTATGTACGATAAAAATGAAGAGAAAACCTATCTTTGCCTATAACTATGAGAGGCTTTCCTGTCTCAACTAAAAGTGCTAATGGGTCTGTCAGGTAGTGGTTGCAACTAAAAAGAGTCCGCCGTCCTGTGTCAAACGTCCCTATCTCTGTCCCTTACACTTAAAACTAAACTAAAGTTGTACTGATGTTCTTAGTCCAGGAGAATGACTCCCTCTTCCTGGACTGGATGGCACAATTCCGTTTATCACAAGGGGGAATGACTCCCTTCCCCTGACTTCAATACTTCAAAACAAAGGATTGCTGGCTTTGTTCTTGAGGATGTATGTCTGTCACTGCACTAAATAAAGTTTTTTTTAAAAAAGTGTATTATTTATAGTAATTGAGTTTATAAGGAGGATCAAACCAGCGATTCAGCAGAAGGGAGTCATTCCCCCTGTAGGAAATCCTACAGGGGGAATGACTCCCTTCTGCTGAATCGCTGGTTTGATCCTCCTTATAAACTCAATTACCAGAATAATGACTCCCTTCTCCTAATGTCTGGCTCTGAGTGTTTTCCCCACACAAAGCCAAGGGGAATGACTACCTTCCCCTGGACTCTCTTTTCACTTGGTTTCCCGATTTCACAATGCCAGGGGAATGATTGCCTTCTGCTGTCCTTCCTTGGCTTTGTCCTCACACTGTCTTGCCTTTTACCTTCACAGTTCACAACACCAGGGGGAATGTCTCCCTGTCCCTGGCCTTTCTTTGCTTTATTTTTACAATTCACAATACCAAGGGGAATGACTCCCTTCCCCTGGCCTTACTTTGCTTACCTTCACAGTTCACAATGCCAGGGGAATTTCACCCTTCACATGGCCTTTGTCACATATAAACCTGTTGGTGCAGGTCGCAACCCTGGGTTTCTTTAGGGCCTTGTCTGGGCACTCCTGGTTCACTTGCCTGCCTGGTACGGCCACAAAGAAGATAGCTAGTGAGGGTCTTTTCCTCAGGTTTCAGGTCCCCAACCCTATTTACTCCTCTGTATTTCGTTCCTGATATACCTGGTTCACTCTCCTGCCAGGCACTATCATATGGCCAATTCCTTAATATATTCTCCTTGGGTATAGCTGGGTCTCAGACCCTGGGTTTGAGGTTTCTCTTACCCCTTTTCTCAATCCTGACAGTGCACGTACCTTCTGGGACTCTGTCGGTTCTTCTAATCGGTCACGTGCTTCTTCGACGTCTTGGTCGGCTTCTGCTGCATCTGCAGTGGCTCTGCAGTACTGTGTGAGTTGCCCATCTTGCCACAACCATGCTGTCTGGTTACTGCTTCCACCCGAACCTTCGCTCTTCTAGTTCTTTGGTCTGCCGAGGCACAGCTGACCAGAAAGGGATACCTCGGCTCCTTCGCTCATGTCCCGGTTAGCAGCAGCCTATTTCTCCCACGCTGGATGTCCTCCAGACTCGCCGATCCTCCTTGGAGGGTCTGACACTAAGGCAAGTCCTTACTCTCTCTTTATGTTATATAAGTGATGACAGCTAGCATGCTCAGTCAAGTTCTTATGAGGACTCTTCATTGTTCCACTGTCTCCTCATCTCAGTACTTGTCAAGGAGATCTTCATTAAGTCATCCCTACTCTTCCTCATCTCAGTAACTTTAGGGTATTCAGTCTTGCAAATATACATTGAAGCGTGGGGTATGGAAGTGAAGGAAAATAAGGCAGGCCTCATGGACTGAGGGAAAGTAAAGGAAGTGGGCGGAGGGCGAGGGATGTCACACCGCTTTCTCCCTAGATGATTGTCCTTGTCCCTAGAGGGGAGTCTCCCCCCATGAGATCCTCCTGGTGAGTACCATCCCCATGGGGACTATCAGGTAGTGGTTTCACCTCCCTGGCCTCATCGGAAGGGGCTCCCTCTCGGGGAGAATTGACGACATCTATGGATTTGTCACTGTGTTTATATTTTTTATAGTAACTTGATTGGACATTTCTTTTACTTTGGACCCTGAAACTGTGTTTTTTGGGTCACTACTGGTTCACCCTCACACATCTATTGAGAGTATAGCCTTCCCTCAGCGCACATTACTACAAATGGCGAAGGAGGTATATCTCTTGACTGTCTATGTTTTACCTTTATGATTGCATTGTGTTTCGTTTGTAGAAATGTGAGGGCTGAGTGGGACATATTACTCCTACTCATCCTTGTACTTCTGAGGATCAGAATCCAATTTGTCACAGATAGAGGGGCCATGCAAGACTAAATTACTGGCATATTATATTCCTGCAGCCAATGGAGTTTAAAGTGGGATAGCCATTTTCTTTTTTATTTTCAAGTAAAAGTGATGTCCTACTCGTTGCTCATTCATCGTGAGACCACCATATGATTAAGAACTCTCTGGGACTTCTAAATCTTATGGAACTACCATCTTAGCATACTACTTTGTTAGTCCAATAAAAGTTTCAACACTTGGATTTTGCTTAAGTTTAAAACTAGAATAACACAGCACCAACCCCTTTTTTTGTACATTGTAATAGAGAAATAATACATCAACGAGTGACTGTTTTATGAGATGGTGATGTTTTCTAATAAATGCATGTACAAATTGTGCAGAATGTATGGAGAGGTTGAAATGATGCAAACATTTGAAACAACACATGTATGAAGTATGTTTTTTTTTATTTTATTACTTATTTGTTTACTTCGTTTTACTAAAATTAAAAGCAGTAAATATTGCAATTGAAGAGGAAGACGTCGTGTTTTTGTCGAATTATTTAGTTATGGACCTTTAAGAGTAAATGGATGAACTGAAATGTTTTGCAACTTTATAAATTATTTTATTCTTTTGACTGAAATCATAGTTACTGTTTTGAATGAAACAGAAAACTATAATAAGACATTGGGTTTCTTCACATGTTTGCTTGTGCATTATTAACATGCCGGTAATACCATTTACCGGCACCTTACTGCGCTGGCAAACTACAAGTGTGGTGGGGGTGGCAGTATTTTCCTGTGGCTCAGAGCTGCCAGTAACGCTAGCACCACACCACCAGAAAATGCCGATATTACTGGCACCGGTATTACCCGTACTACTAGCAGCAGTATTACTGGTGCCGGTAATATCAGCAATTCATCCCATGAAGCCCTATGGGACTCCATGGAATTGGGAATTCCAGTACTTATCAGCACTTGGAATCTGCCTGTATTTCCAGTAGACTAAGTGCCGGTAATGGTAATACCGTCTGGTGGTATCCTGGTGGATTTACCGACGGGATACCACCAGATTTCTAATGAGGCCCATTGTGACTATGTTAACTACAAACCAGTGTACTAAGGATAAAGAATACATTCTCAGTGAACATCTATGGGCCTCATTACAACTCAGGCGGTAAGGGGTTTACGGCGCCGTAAACAGCGCCGACCCTTACCGCCTGAGTACGAGGTCCCTTAGCGCCATGGATGTTTTAACACCTGCTTTTTTAGCAGGTGTTAAAATCCATGGCGCTAAGGGACCATGGAGTTAATTACGCCACCGTAATTTACGGTGGCGTAATTAACGCCTTCCCCACTCCCATTATGCCCTATGGGGCAAAATGGGAATGGGGAAGGGTAAATGGGAAAATGGGGATTTACCGCCCCGCCAAGGTTGGAATGGGGCGGTAAATCCGCCAACCACCATGGCGTAAACGTAGTTTACGCCATGGTGGTAAAGTCACGGCCCAGGCGGTAACTTACCGCCTGGGTCGTAATGAGGCCCAATGAGTCTTACCCCTTTAGAAGAATACAGAGCCTGGACTGGGCTAATCGAAACCAGCCATTACTGTAGATCTGAGTACGGTTTGTGTACATCAGTAAGTCTTTTTTACTAAGGAATTCTTGCACGTGGGCCGATATTTAAAAGATATTGTTTTTTTAGCATATTGATATTATGGATGGAATGTTTATGCACTGGACATAAAGTTGATATCTATGCATCTTGAGAAACACTTTTTTTCTGTCAATTTAATATATAATCACATTTTGATCAAATAAAGTAGCAATGTCTTACTGTGACACTTTTGTGTTAATTCAGAGAAAACAAAGGATAATTATCTCCTAGTGAAAGGTCCTCTGTGAACAATCCTCTTGTGAAAGTAAGATTGTTCTACACTTTGCTCTGTTATAACTTTCATAAGACTGGTGGAGAATCTCCAAAATTCAATTCTAAGGATACGCTAGTCTTCTGAAACGTATAACACCACAGTTGGTCTTAAGAATTCACTGCATTGACAACAGTAAAAAATTCTGTGCCCCCTCTACCTAAAGAGGGCCTCCAAGCAGGCTGGAGGAGTTGGTGTTTGATTATTGCCGCTGGGGCACTGACTCAAACAAGCATATAGACATAATACAAAATGGATGCCTGAAAGATTTTAAAACAGCACATTAGGTTGCATATTCTGATTTCATTAATTACTTGAAACATTCTGACTCATTAAAATGAAGGTATGTTTTCCTGTGTACAAATGACTCCAAGCACTAGTGTACCAATCGGGAGGCCAGACCGGGACATTTGTCAGTGGGATGCCACTCCCATTCGGCACCTCAAAGAGGGTGCCCAAAGGAAAAGGTGTCCCACTGGCAGGACAATATGTACCAAGCAATACCTGTTCAGCATCCTTATTGCCCTAGCAGCAGGACACCCTACACTTCTGAATGGTAGGGGTGTCCCGCTGCCTGTCACAAGGAGCTCCGGGAAGTAGAGAGTCCTCACGTTTCTCTGTGTCAACAGAGCATTACACTGTGAGCCATTAGGCACTGATGGGAGGGAGGGGACAACTATTAACAGGGACTTCTATCCCTTTAGAAATGTGCATGGGAGGGAGTGATCTGAAGTGAGAAGGGTGCATAACGTTGTAGCTTCATGAAATAATGACTATGGCCCTCATTACAACCCTGGCGTTGGACCATGGTGCTAGTAGCACCATGGTCCATGCCGGTAACTTACCGGCTCCGCCATGGCGGAATGGGGAATTACCGCCCCATTCCGAGGTTGGCGGGGTGGTAATTCCCCATGCCGCTATTGCCCTTCCCCATTCCCATTTTTTCCCCATAGGGCTCAATGGAAATGGGGAAGGCGCTAAGTACGGTGCCGCAAATTGCGGCACCGTACTTAGCACCAAGGTCCATTTGCGGGTTGGATTTTAACGCCTGCAAAAAGCAGGCGTTAAAATCGCCAACCCGCAAAGGGACCTCGTAATCAGGCGTTAAGGGGTTAACGCCGCCTCCACCTTTTGCGGCGCCGTTAACCCCTTAACGCCAGGGTTGTAATGAGGGCCTATGGCTTTAAAATCCTATGGGGATTTGTTAGACTCACGTTAATCTACATGATAATATGGTGACTTTGCATGCAGGATGGGGAGAATAAAACTGAAGCGATACTCTCATTCCTCAACATATGTCTATGACAATGTATATAGTATACAGTTAGTTGTAGACTAGATTATTATGTAATGTGGTTTGCTTCCAAGGCACTGCTATAAATATATATATATTTTTTAATTCTTTTTTTTATTGTATTTCTTAGCCACAATCAGCTTTTTTGCAATACCATATGGCAACATTTAAAATTCAACTCATGCAATTTCTTTTAAATGTAAAATTCCACTATCGCGGATCAAATAGTTCATAAAGTTATTATTTTCCAATTCATGTGTTCTTAGTTGGTAGCGCTTATTGTCTATGTATACATTTTAAATTGATAGTTGGAGTCAGCCAGCACCTTGTCTTTTGTCAGCTAGGTTTAAGGTGTTTGTCTTCTCCGCTTTACCTCTTTCCGCAAGTAATGTAAGATCTTTAAGTATCTTCACAACTTCTATTGTCAACCTTGTCTCCTGTCCCGAGACCAATCTTCCCCAAAATGACTGTGTAGCCAGTGACCAACTACTGTGCACAAATCTGGTCAGTCTCAAAGTTCTAACTGCTATAATAATTATTTAAGCACATGAAATGTAAAGCAAAACCTTAATAAATATCTATATCAACTAAACATGGGAAGATGTGCACAGTTACTTTAATTGTCCACATCCCAGTTTTACCATTTAACCAAAATGTGTGATCCTGGCCAATTCATTTAATCACATTGGGCCTCATTATAACCCTGGTGGCAGCCGTGCCTGTAAAACAGACATGGCTGCTACTGGAGTTGGAAATTTAATGGCACCCGTCAATGAGGAATTACTGGGTAATTCCGACATTGCCGGACCCGGTAATTCCTGCATTGCCAGGTGCCTGTCAGTCCCCATTCCCATTTGAGGCCCATAGGGCTCAATGGGAATGGGGACGTCGGATGCACCGGTGCATCTGACATGCTGCGCTCTAGGGTGCCGCTCTGCCCGCCAGGCCAGACCTGGCGGGCTGACAGGCATCTGCAAGCACAGCTCGCAGTATGGCTGTCCGGGAACTACAGTACTGACATGCTTACCGGTACCGTAGCTCCCGGACCGCCATGCTTTTAATGAGGCCCATTGTTTCTTATCTGAGGCTCTGTAAGTGATTCTAATTCACTTCAAAGCTTATGTTGATATGGTTTATGGTCATAATACCGAAAAAGTAAATCTCGAAAAAAAAATCTCGAAAAAAAGTCCGAAAAAAAAAGTAGAATTTTTTTTATGACGTTTTTTATTCGAAATGGGGGGGTTCCTCCTCACCCCCCCTTTTTTTTACCATTTTTTTTTAATCCCGGACCCCAAAATAAATATATAATTAAAAAAAGAGAAATTCTACTTTTTTTTTCGGTCTTTTTTTTCGACCTTATTGTTAGTCGAGATTTTTTTTTCGAGATTTTGACCAACCACCCCATAATACATCACCAAGTCCTATTCCATCTATTCCATTGAACAACATCCACATCACCATAATAACTTTCACTTCGCCATAATACCGTTCACATCACCATAATACCATACATAACTGTTCCCATTTTGTTATCACGTGCAAGAGTATCATCACCTCTGCGTGCTTCACTTGGGTTTCCCTCCATTCCAAAGTCCCCATGCTGGCCTGTCTGGAGCCACGCCTTGCTCCAGTGAGCAGAAATGATTTCTTTTAAAATGGCTTCTACTAAAGTCGCTCAGGATACATCGGTTTTTGATTTAGGAGTCTGATCACTACAGATGGGCGTGGTTAACCTGCCTGGGGCTTCGCAAAGTACGGGGGCAAGAAACTAAGTAACACGTCGAGTCATCACCACTGAAAGTGAACCCCATCTTACAGAGTGCCTCTTGAATATTTTGGGTTACCCCCTGATCACGCTCACACCAGAGTAAATGCACCCCTCTAGGGAATTAAGGACATGAGTCTATCTAGCAAGGATAACAAACTTTAATCTTTACAGATCCTGAGGGTTTGGGGGTATGGCAGAGGACTCTGCCCTTTCCGACCAGTATTCTGTCTCAGTGGCTGGCTCCTGGCTCCTGCAGACTAAAGGGCAAACAGGCGCCTTTATATACTCTTCAACTTGGTCACTGGATACCGGCAAAGCTCATCCAAAACTGTTGCTCTTCCTTAAAAGGGACGCTGCAGTTCTTCCTTCTGGCACGGCTGGGTTCTGTCTGGGGCAGGCTACTTAACATAATGCTGCCACTGCAGGAATACATTGTAGCTCTTAGCATCATTGGTTATGTTATAAACATTCATACATAAACTCATCTTCTCGCCATACCCTCGCCACTTCACTCAATACAATTATATTTGAACTGGTCCAGTAATTTCTGTCGTGCCTTTAATCTTTTTTAGTCTCAATTGGCTTGTGATGGACAGGAACAGCTGCTGAGTTAACCTCATGCTCTCTGCTAGAGCTAGTTGTGCCCTATGCAATGGCTTGTAGTCTATTTCTAGTACAGGCTGCATTCATTTTGGCACAGAGGATTCTGCTGTTTACTGTGCTTTCAGATTTTAAACTACACAGAATAACATTTGAAAGTGTTTTCAGCTAATGGTTATTTGCATCTTTGATATTTAAATACTAATTTCATTTAGTGGCCACCCATGTCTGTATGTGATTATATTTGCATGAAAAAAGCTTTCTCTGTGATATAGTGCTTAGAGAAGTCTTGCCTCATTGTAAAGCACTTGAGAAACTTGGGAATGAAGAAAAGCACTAGGCTCCTTCCCAACACGGTTATAATATATAATAACCAGTGTGCCAATGCATACATTTGAACTGCTCTGTGATGCAGAAAATGTCTTTCATGGGATCTTTAATCTACACTAAAGCAGCATTTTCCTGAAAGGTAAGGCCTAAAATGTCATTGCTACTTGTGTATGTCAGCTCTATGATGTTCCTTGTATGCAGTTTGCATTTCCCTTGTGTAATAAAACATCCCGCAGCAGTGGGGAATGATACATCATAGTAAATGAATCACTGCATTCTATCATAGGAGAATATTATCGCTTTGTGCATATTATAGTTGAGCTTTGTGGCATGTAATCTAATGAGGATAAAATCTAAAATTATTATAAGTAGTCGACATGTTAATCCTGGCTCAGGTCTGTGGTCAATTGTTATATATTGATACTGGCTTTATACGGCGCATCATACACCAATCTACCACACTTTCTCACTCTTTCTTGCTCTCCCTCACAGTGTCAGGGTCGGACTGGGACAACAAATAGGCCCAGGAACCTGAAAAAAAGTGGCCCGCTCTACGCCTCCAAAAAAGATGTCCTCAAACCATCATCTGTGAATCATGTTAATTCACAGAAAATGCTACTTATGGAGGGTTAATGCGTAATGATCAGCAAAGGCACATTACCAGGGCGATGGGCAGTGGAGGAGGACACGGTGGGCAGTGGCACAATATATGTTAAGTCTGGCACGATATTTCCCAGCACAAACTAGACGGGAAGAAAGATGCAGTTCTGAGTTGATATTTGCTTTGTTGGAGTTAAGGCAAAACAGAGGCCAGGTCTGGTGATTACTTCTATCACTAAGTGCATGCATTACAATAGAATAGACTTTGGTAGCAAGCAACTCAGCTTTAGGTGCAAGAAGGAGGTTGCCACCCTCATCAGTGAGGGGTACGCCATTGCCATCAGGATCCAGTCTGTTTCAAACAGAGGCATCACAGCCTGACAAAGAGTGCCCCCTCCCACCATGCAGGAATTTTTAACCGCTCACACTCACACAGACACAGTATGCCCCTTTTATGAAGCAGCACAGGGTGTCCCCAGTGCCACCAGTAATAAGCAGACAGTTATCTATCGCTGGTGAACCGTGAGCTAATTAAAGGCAGGAACGCCACACACCACCACAACCATGAAGGAATTTCCATTTCTGCATACACGCACGCAGCCAACAGTTTGGGCTTTTGTTATTAGGCATGGGAAATGCATTTGCAAGACACAACCGCAGTTGTAAGTGGCCATATAGGGTAGCAGCTGCAAAATGGTGTAAGTATCTGGGCATAGTGTCCCTAATAGCGTCACTGTGTTAAAGTTTGAACTTGGAAAGTATTCCCAACATCATTGAGTGTGCCCTAATAGCGTCACTGTTTTAAAGTTTGAACTTAGAAAGTGTGCCTAATAGCATCACTGTGCTAGAGTTGAACTTAGAAAGTATTCCCAACATCATTGAGTGTGCCCTAATAACATCACTGTGTTAAAATTGAACTCAGAAGGTATCCCCAGCATCATTCAGTATGCCCTAATAGCATCACAGTGTTAAAGTTGAATCTAGAAAGTATGCCTAATAGCGTCATCTATGGTGCGGATAGAGACAACACATGTTCACCGAGTGCATGGAGTGCTTGGAGTGGATAGAGCGGATGGAGAGGATGGAGCAAATATATCTCTGTATATCTCTGTATCTCCTATATATGCTATGTATATATGCTATGTACCCGTATCCCCATGTTATCTGTATAACATGTCTACCCCTATCCATCCTGTCGCTTTATACACGTACGCCGCTCTCTACGCGCCCTGCCCTGCTCTCGTGCTTGGTCGCAGGCGCTTTACTGATAACGACTATATCCCACTATTACGCTTACTCTCTCCTATACACCATCATTCAACTAGAACACAGCTATGCTATGACACATTCGGCCTAGCTGTTCTCATACTAACATGACCCTAACACCTCATCATCCTAATAAAACACAGCTAGCTGAGCACATTCCGGCTAGCTTAGGTGTCTCCTCAGGCCTAACGGAGCCAGAACTCAATCTGGGTGTCCACCCTCCAGACTGAATACATCTAACTGATTTCCTCAGCACCTCACCTACCGCTAAGAAGCAGCTATCATGCAACAACCACACCAGCTGCACACATATTCCGGTGCACCAACGCACCATACGACACTCTCTCTCTCTCTACTGACTTGAACTGTGGTTCCCAAGGGCGTTCAACCTACCAGCGCTTTGGGGTCATACCAATGATACATAAGGAGCTATATAAATACCAATTAACATAACATAACATAACCTAAGATATAATAGCAGTGCCAGGCAAATGCCTAATACTTTGCTTTGTCAATGCTTGTTTTTAACAGGACTTCAGTGAAGTACATGCATAGTGCTTATAAATCGAGTGGCTGAGGCAGACCTGGTTAAGACATTTCTTATAACAGTAGTGCGTTTACAAGTCCAATGAAGTCATTAACTCTCAGAATACTGCACAGAAAAAAATTGGCAGTCACTTGGAGCATAAACCTTGATTGTAAGACTTGATAAAGCTAGTTCAATGTGATCCCAGGAGGATGTGTTTTGGGTGGGGAGGGTCAGGAAGTGGGGTCAGTTGTAAGGAGTAGCATGGCCATGGGCAGTCAATGATTGGGTATTGGGTAAATACCCAATCAATGCCTACACGCTTTGTGTTCCTCCTCACATGCCATTTCTCCCTACGGGTACTCAAACGTAATAGTTTTGGCATATAGATTGTGCTTTAGCGCCATCTAATAGTCAAAGCTAAAAAGGATGGTCTCGAGAGTTGGCCAGAGCTTTGACAGTGTTTTTTGATTCACTGAAAACCTTGCAGTCATCAGTCTACAGTCATGTACTGGATTGTGAAAGACATGCCAAACTTCACTCTGTGTGTAAAGCGGACAACACAAATACTCCTGAACACCAAGTCTGCCTGATTGTCTTAAAACCTCCCTGATCCGGACATTATACACACATTGCTCTGACTACAGCACCCACACCACCTCGATAATTCAGCAATTGGTAGGGAGCTGCTGACGTTCTGTTAATCAGCAAATCTGTTTCTATGAGGCAGCTATTTCACAATTGGGGTCAGCCATACTAGTATGCTCACTGCCACCTTTGGCATTTCCATTGAGAGCATTTTTTGTGTTGTCCTTCTGCCAAAGAGAAATGGGGAGCGGAAATATACTTTAACCAAAAGGAGTGTAAGATTTTAAAAAAAAAAGGAAACTGGCATTGGTCCTTTATAACTGGACACTATTTACATATGACCTGCAATATCAGCAGGGGTGTTTTCACAGATGCCACGCCACCTGCTATGCTGTACACATATCTGAACATTTGCTTTCTTTTCAGCGGGTGCTCTACATGTGGTACTCAAGATCGTTCAACACACATATAAGATTTTACTTCTCGCCTTTGAACACTAATCTTCGTGCGATTGTGGTGGTTCTAGTTACATAGGTCTATTGTTCCCTCAGTTTGCAAATACATCTGCTGTCCTTGACCATCTAAAACTTTGTAATTGTGCCAGCTGAGCAGGCCCACCAGAGCGATTATCGTACTAGTCACTGGATACATTCAGGCAACCTGAAGAGGTTAATTGCATTAAGTTCCTTGCTAGCTCCTATGGATATACAAGAAGCACAAGGGGGACTGCAAGTTAGACAATTAAATCTCCATCCAGTGTAACGCTGGGTAAGAGTGTTCAGAAAAATATGCCATCTGTGTATTCTATATACTACCAAGGGTGATGCAGGGAAGTTCAGTAAATATGCCACCAAGTGTGTCAGTACATTCTCTATAGTGTTGTTTAAATCTTGTGGTGTTTCCTAGTGCGCCACAGGGAGAAGCATCCCACTTCGAGGTGCTATGAGCAAATCAGTGATTGCTTGGTGGAGGGTCGGGCAGAAAAGGTGGAAGAAGTGAAAAGACTCCACGTTCGTTCAAAGGTAGACCAACAACCACATTCCTGAAGCAGTTGGGAGCATGTGTTTATAGCATACATACATACATATAATTAGGAGGATTTTACAGGAGTAAATGCTAACGTGTTTTAAACCTGGCACTCCCACACAGCCGGACAAAAAGTATTATTTATCGTTTGGTTTATGAGGAAACAGTGCTGCCTGGCGGTGAGGATGACACCACTTGCACTAACCCTTGGAGGTACGCTGCTGTGCTTGACCCACACTTGTGGATTGCAGCACCATTCCTCCCCAGAACTGTGGCATTCCATGCATGAATGTGGAATGTTAGCTGAAATGGACTATACCACTAACTGCTGACAGACAGTCACCCGCCCTGGTAGATGGCATAGATAAGATTCACAACAAAAGTCTTTGCATGGCCCGTTTTTCAAGTCCCAGCATGCAACGTGCTGGAGGGTAAAGAGGCAAGACTGGGTAAAGGTTATCCTAATCACATGCTGCACGTCACTATCAATGAATGCAGTTTCTCAATGTTTGCAAGTTGAAATGAAAGTTTATGCTACATTTGAGATTAAGACATGCATATTTTCCATTATTTGGGGCCTTTTGCCAGCTGCACCTTGCCCCTGGGAGCAGGTGAATTAAATGCATGGCTTATTAGCATGAGTTGCAAAGTCAGCTGGCCAGCATGAGAGAGAATTGGGCATTTTGACGTTGTTGCAGAAATTATACAGTAATGTGTGCTTAGTTAAATATTAAAGTAGTTGATGCTCACCTGTTGCTGAACCTATCAACATGGATGCAGCAAAGAATACAGGTGCAAAACTTAAAGTAATAGCGCTATGAGGTGCATGGCAATTTCTTTTGGCACCATAAAGGTGGGCAAAATCTTAAAGTCCTACCCGCATCATCCAGCAGAAAAAGTCAGTCTTAAAATTTGGAAAATCCGCCTTTTGAAACACGCTGCCGCTAGGGAAGTTTTTTACGTTGTGTTATGTTTTACTATTAGAATCTGCACCTTTTTTGAACAAATTAATTCAGTTTGTAAGCGTGCCAACCAAATGGCTCTGTGTCACAGTGACCTTCATATATCCGCTTGTGGGCAGTCATTTCAAAACCTAATGCATTCTGGGGGAAGTAGTCTTGGAATGTAATGTCGCATTACGATGGATTGAAAGGTTGAGGCAGGAGGCCTGGAACCCTGGCTTCTCGGTGAAGTGGCAAATGAGTGACCGGGTGTGAGTCTGACTCTGTTCATAGGGTAGTCAGACCTCCTTGCAGGAAATGTACACTCATCCTTGTTTGACAAATGATTGTTCAAGGGGCAGCATCATGCATGTATCTGGCCCGGGCAGATTTCTTCCGTCTGCCCACGAATCAAACTTCTGGCTAGGCTACTAGTACCCCTTCCCTAAATGCGCTGTAGAGTGTAACGAACAGAGTAATGACGAAACAGCTCAAGAAATACAGGGCATCCAAACCTACAAAGTGGGCCCCTTCTCCATGGCCAGACCAACTGCGCCTGATCTGCACACTGTGAGGCTTAATTGGTCGTGCAGTTTTATTACAAGAAGCGCACTTAATAGACCAAGATCAGATTTGCTTGAAGAATGGGAAATATATGCAGGAAGTTTTGAATAATTATAATTTTAAATCTAGAGGTGTGTGTATTCTGATTCACAAGGGGTTGAATGCAGTTGTTGAAGGAGTATATAGAGATGGAGAAGGAAGGATATTGTTGGCAGATATCGTATTTGATGGAGTATTATTTTCAATTGGATGGGTGCATGAACCATGTACAGCAGGAGGGGATTTTTTTCAAGATTTGTCAGCTTCGATGATGAACCTTCAGGGTGAGAGAGTCATTATTGGGGGAGATTTTAACTGTGTCCCAGACTATTGATTGTATCATTCAGCGGTTTGCAGATATACCAATGTAAAGGCCTTGTTTTATGTAATATTTTAACTTATTTGATGTGTGCAGGTCGCTAAACCCTATAGATAGAAAGGATTCCTTTTATTCACCAGTTCATGACTCATATTCAAGGATAGATTTATTTTTAGGAACTGGCACATTTGTAGAGAAGGTGGAGGGTACATTGATTATAGAAGGAGGTATTTCAGATAATGCACTAGTAGTGAAGGTGATTAACTTGCAGCAGGGAATAGGACATTATAATAAATGGAGAATGAAAACAGGGATTCTGAAAGATCAGGAATTGGTGGTGTCTCCTGCTGCTTTCATAGAGGTTTACTTTACGGATTTACGGACAATAAAAAAGCGGCAGAGTTGGCAGTGGTGTGGGACAGCTTCAAGGCCACAATAAGAGACGAGCTAATTAGTCGTACTTGTCATTTTCGGAATGTAGAGTTGGCAGAGATTACAAAGTTGGAACGAGACCTAGCAAATCTTCAGCAGATATGTGCTCTGACTGGTGATCAGAAAAATCAATTATCAATGCAGTGGGTATCAGACCGCTTGCAAAATATTATCAACACACAAATGGAGAAGGGCCTTTTCTATCAGAAACACAAATATTGGGAATGTGTAGATAAGTGTGGTAGGTTACTGGCGAGCACACTTAAGAAAATGGCGGAAAGGATAGTGATCAAAGGGGTGGAAAATGACAGGGGGTGTTCGAAATGAAGAATTCCGAAATATGTCAGTGCTGTTGGTTGTTTTATGAGACTTAATATGAGGAAAAGAACTCTCTACAAGAACAAGAAATGGATAATCTCCTTCAAATGATTGATTTACCAAAGCTGACTCATGATAGTAAAATGGCCTTGGAAGCGGGGATCTTGAACATGGATGTTTTAACAGTTATTTCGCATTTACAAATTGGTAAATCACCAGGGTTAGATGGTCTGTCAGGAGAGTTTTATAAAGATTTTCAGAGTAAGTTGTCCCTATGGAGGAAGCTCTACTTACTCTAATCCTGATACCAGGCAAGGATCATACAAAATGTGGTAATTACCGTCCAATATCACTACTTAATGTTGACCTGACATTTTTTACGAAGATCTTGACAAACAGGCTGGATATATGTGTAGGGAAGACCATACAAATGTCAGTCTGGATTTATGTGTCAACATTTTGGTTATGATAATATTAGAACAGTGAATGACATGTTGGGACTGCAAAAGAACATAACAGATGGTGCTGCAGTGTTCTTTTGGAAGCAGAAAAGGCTTTCGATCGAGTGAATTGGATCTTTTGGGAGTGTACCATGCGGAAGTTGGGGTTTGGTGAAGTTCTTTTGGGTGCAATAGGTGGTTTACATTTTGGGACAAAGTTTGGTTAAATGGTGTACTGTGAAAACAATTACCATGTTGAGGGGCAGCAGACATGGTTGTCCCCTTTCTCCATTCCTTTTTAACATACCTTTGGAACCACTTACTGCTAGAATAAGGAAGGAGGTGAATATTCGTGGTATGCATGAATTTAAAGTATTGTCCGATGCTGATGGTTGTAGTACTGTCCAAACTTAGAGTGGGAAGTATATTGCTGAAAGTCATTTTTGTTGAGGTTGGGTGATTATCTGGACACAAGATAAATTGGGACAAGACTGATGTTTTTCCATTGTCTCTTAGCTGTACTCGGGGGCATTTTAGAACTTGGGATTGTAACTGGGCAGATCAACATGTGAAGTATCTGGGGATTCATATGTTGAGAAACTTGAATAAGATTATGGATTTTAATGTAGATAGACTGATTGAGGGCCTTCTAAGTGATTTGAGGAGATGAGAGAGACTCCAATTGGGTATTTGGGCCAGGGTTAATACGATTAAAATGACACTGCTCCCTAAGGTGATTTATGTTATACAGTCTTTACCACTGAGGTTTATGAAGAATAATGTACGGAGGATAGACAACATTTTTAAGGGATTCCTCTGGGGTAGTGGGAAGAAACCTAAGATCACAAAATTCATTTTATCGCAAGCTGTAGATGAAGGTGGGTTTGGCTACCCTGGCCTGGAAAATGTATGGAAAGGTGTTACATTTAAAAAGTAGGCTTATTATTTTGGTTTGTCGGGAAATACGGCGCCAGATTGGGTGGAATTGTAAATTGAGATTCTGCACCCATACTATTTAGATAATGTTTATTCTCTCAAAAAAAGACATCTGGATGCAATAACTTGCCTTCAATTGAGGCTTCACATGTGGCATTGGTCTTATGGTTTGTAGACAATGAACAAGATTGGTGGGTAAACTATGAGGCCTCTTTATGGTCTAATCTGATGTTTCAGATGAATAACTCATCATTGAATTGGCAGAGTTGAATCTTGACGGGGTTCTGAAAATTGGTGATGTTTTCAGGAATGAAAAATGTATGCATTTTACTGCATTGAAGTACAAGATGATTGGACCAGAAATAATACAAATCTGGTTGCCAATGGAGCCGGAAGGCGAAAGGCGGCCTCTATCTAAGGGCTGTATATAAGGGGCACTGTGATTTCTGTCTGGGCCTGTCCGGGCCCTGGAGGGCTCTGGGGGGCCACCTTTACCACCTGCCATGGCTGCATACTCCGGATTGTTCGCCGCTTGTTGATGGTAAACCTATTTCTAGCCCTGTACTCTAGCCTCTATTCCTGTATTTTCGTGACCCTGTGAGCGCAGCCTTTAGTGATAAACCTCACCACCCTCCCACCTGAACAACTTGTCTTCACATTTCTCTAGCCCAGCCTCATCAGTTCTCACCAGTCTTTCCCCCTTCACCTCTGATAGTTCCCAGGGTCTGGCTACACTCTCTCATCCCGACTAATTCTAACCCCTGTTAACACTACACAAGGGTTCCCACTCTCTGCTGCTGTTGTTTGCTCAAACACACTTAACTCACCTCCTCATGCGTGCCCGTTTTCTTATATCGGTTGAAAATCACACCTAGACCACACAACTCTATCTTATGTTGTGCTGCACGTAGCGTATCTTGCAGAACTTGAACTCTGGTGTGCCCTACAAACTTTACCTTCCCCCCTCGACCAATATAATACATTTGACCCTCACTGCTACCAGATGTAGCCCATCATACCATGTTACTAGGCTTTGCCTGTCTGTGTAACGCTCCTTTTCTACCTGTAACTGCATGTTTGATGTAGCACCCTGCACCATGAAGTGAGGCTTCCCAAATTATGCTCCTAAACCATTGTCGCTCTTTACCTACCTGTAACTGCATGTTTGATGTAGCACCCCGTACCATGAGGTGAGGCTTTCCAAATTTTGCTCCTAAACCTTTGTCCCTCTTTACCTACCTGTAACTGCATGTTTGATGTAGCACCCTGTACCACGAGGTGAGGCTTTCCAAATTATGCTCCTAAACCATTGTCGCTCTTTACCTACCTGTAACTGCATGTTTGATGTAGCACCCTGCACCATCAGGTGAGGCTTTCCAAATTATGCTCCTAAACCATTGTCGCTCTTTACCTACCTGTAACTGCATGTTTGATGTAGCACCCCGTACCATGAGGTGAGGCTTTCCAAATTTTGCTCCTAAACCTTTGTCCCTCTTTACCTACCTGTAACTGCATGTTTGATGTAGCACCCTGCACCATCAGGTGAGGCTTTCCAAATTATGCTCCTAAACCATTGTCGCTCTTTACCTACCTGTAACTGCATGTTTGATGTAGCACCCTGCACCATCAGGTGAGGCTTTCCAAATTATGCTCCTAAACCATTGTCGCTCTTTACCTACCTGTAACTGCATGTTTGATGTAGCACCCCGTACCATGAGGTGAGGCTTTCCAAATTTTGCTCCTAGACCTTTGTCCCTCTTTACCTACCTGTTACTGCATGTTTGATGTAGCACCCTGCACCATCAGGTGAGGCTTTCCAAATTTTGCTCCTAGACCTTTGTCCCTCTTTACCTACCTGTTACTGCATGTTTGATGTAGCACCCCATACCATGAGGTGAGGCTTTCCAAATTTTGCTCCTAGACCTTTGTCCCTCTTTACCTACCTGTTACTGCATGTTTGATGTAGCACCCTGCACCATCAGGTGAGGCTTTCCAAACTATGCTCTTAAATCATTGTCACACTTTACCTATCTGTAACTGCATGTTTGATGTAGCACCCCGTACCCCGAGGTGAGGCTTCCCAAATTGTGCACCCATGCCAATGTCATTCCTTACCTACCTGTAACCAATGTACTATGCACTTCCTGTAACTAGCACCCAGATGCCCCTGTGTTCAGTGTGCTGAAATCAATGTAAAAAATAAATAAATACATAAATATATTTCATTTGAGGTCGCAGGAACATGATAGATATAGGATACTCCGGAAGTTAGTGAAACACAGATTAAGTTTGTTACAATATCCACTTGAGAGGAGGTATGGTTTATGTAATTATTTTGACAACCCACTGTGTATGGCTTTGACTTTCTTAAAACTGATGCATGTGCCATCAGCATATGTTGAGCACTGGGATAAGTTGCATCATGAGTGGGAAGTGGAGCTGCAATGCAAGGTCACATCGGATCACTAGGAATTTAGATTGAGGGCTGTGTATAAAGCAATGCTAGACTTGAATGTGAGGTTAATACATTAGAAGATAGTGGGGCGTCTATACTGGACATTGGTACACATGCATAAGTTGGGGCTGATAGATGATAATATATGCTGGGTTTGAGGTTTGGAGGTGGGTACTTTGCTATATATGTTGTGGGAATGTGTGAGGGTGCGCGATTATTGGAAAGAAGTTGGATTTGTTTATGGGTATGTCATTTCGTTTCTTGCCATTGCCAGCCGGATTTTTATCAAAGACTAGTAGATTTGCTGTGTCAGGGTTAATGGTTGTTGGATGGATAAGTAATTGGTGGTGGCAGATATGCAAGTAATGAAGGTCTGGAAGATGCAAAAAAAACATAGGTATAGGATTGGATTTATGAGCTGCAGGTCTTATCTAGTTTTGAGAAGGAGTCGTTTGATAGAAAAGATATGACACAGAGATATTTTGAAACGTGGAATCTGCTTTAACGTCATGTATTATTAAACTTGGAGTTTGATTATGAGTATGAAGGATGGTTGAGTTTACTGAATGTTGGGTAGTTTGTGGTGTATGTGTATGGATGAGTGTCTTTTTGTGTTTTGTCTTTTGGTGACTTGGGTAATCATTTGATGGATTAGTTGAATATAAGTTTAGTTTGTTAATTGCTTAGTTGAATACTCCTGAAATGATAAGGATTTTCAGTTATGGATTGATTTATTGTTAGTACATGAATATTTTACATTATTCTGTAACTGATTGTTATGTTTTGTTTATGAAAAATGAAGGAAATATATCACACAAAAAATCTCTAGAATCATGATGCAATTTTATTTGGTGGTAAGCAGATGCCAAGTCTAAAGTTGAAAAAACGTTGGCACCAGCAGTGAGGCTTATAACTTCACCAATTTTTGGAAGTGGGAAGCGATCAACATTAACATGCTTACTAAGCGCTCTCAAACCAATGCATAAGCGTGCACTGCCGTTGGGTTTACGTACTACTACAATAGGCGAGCTCCACTCTGTTGAATCAACAGGTTCAATAATGTCTTCAGCTGCTGCCCTGAAGCACACAGTGAGGTTGTGGAGCGCTCTGCTCGTTGCAAGGATTGTTCCATTCCAGTGCTTTTAAATTGTAATTAGTATGTTTTAACATCTGCCGCCTTGCGTTGCAAGGATTGTTCCATACCATTACATTTAAATTGAAACTAGTTTGTTATAACATCTGCTGACTCGCAGCATCTTTCGTTACCTTTCTCCCCACCCCTTTGTTCCTCCTCCTGCTCCTGAAGCCTGCTCCGACCCTGATTGGGCACTGGCCCGTTGTTGAATATTACCTGATCTAGCGACCATGCTGCTTGTTAGGGAGAATTCTCTTATAAGGCTAATTTCCCAAATCTAGTGAGTCCCCCAGCAGCTTTGCTGGATTGTTGGGGTTTGTTTTTTTCTCCTGCTGAGAGTGAGACTCTTTTACTCCCACTCTTAGGCATGATTTGAGGTATGTCTCTGACTGTTTGTGTTATTTTGGGCTATGGGGTCTTTTACTCCATAGGGTATCATTTGTTTTTTGTGTATGTGTTACACAGCACCCTCGGTGCAGTAACACAGGGGTGTCATAGTGACTCCCAAATATAGACTCCATTCCCTGGGACTGACTACTGTCTCCCAGGGCATGTAAAGTCACCACTGACTTTACTGGTCTTAAAT
The DNA here is from genome assembly GCF_040938575.1 of Ambystoma mexicanum. Lineage (NCBI taxonomy): Eukaryota > Metazoa > Chordata > Amphibia > Caudata > Ambystomatidae > Ambystoma > Ambystoma mexicanum. The sequence continues at coordinate 1,411,053,299 of NC_090922.1, forward strand.
TGTGAACAGAACCAGTACAAACCATCATATTGTGGAACTGCTGGAAGGGGTTAATTATATTGCCCCTGGGTCTGTTTTCAAGGGGGCACGATCCAGTCCCCCATTGCCGACTTTCTGGCTGGTGGCAGTTGTTACCACGCAAAATATTCCACCAGAATTTACTCTATGGGATTTTCCCATTGATTTTAAACGCACCACTTTTTGGTGCAATGTTAAAGATACCACTGGTTTATTTATTTAATATTAAATTCACGGTTGGGTCTTTTTGCCAGAACACTTTTCTAAAATGGCGTTCGTGTCCGTCTCTGTAACTCTGACCAAGGTCGAGCCCTTTGTTCCAATTTTTAGCAGGCTTCTCCATAGAAGCCCTCTAAATGGTGCCACTCTGTCTGGGTTCCACAGGATGGGTGGGGAGGGGAATTTGCACCCTGGACTGTGTTGCCTTAGCAACTCAAGTCGCACTCTATTCTGATTGGCCCAGTGGTGAGCCACCCGGCTCACCACTTAGCATGTTTGAGTGACAGCTAGGCTGTTGAATGGGGGTTTTTCTGCATAAAAGCAGGGCCTTTGGGACTGGAACTTCAGAAGTCGCCACAGGACCTAAGAATCCGAAGAGGGAAGAAGCTGATCCATCTGCAACGAGTCCTGCTGCAACAAACTCACCACTTTCCCAACGACAAGAGAAGATCTTCTGCTGGACGGGTCTTCTTCCTCTGAGCTGGTGGGACCAACCAGTTTGCCCTTTCACCTTCCAAAGACGTCTCTTGGTCGAATCGCCTGTGCCAAGCACCCCGGCGGCCGAATAGCCAAGCTTCACCACTTTGACCGTGAATAAAAGGAACGCACCTTTTATCGATGAACTCTGCGGCTGGTTTCATCCCTGTGCAGTGCAACGACTCCACATTTCCTCCTCGATGAGATCCTCTCTTCCCCTGGTCGAAACAATAAACTGCAACCACTGCTAGGAATAACTGCCACCGCTGGAGCTTCCTCTCCATTTAAGGTACTGTGTCCTGCCTGGCCTCCCTTTCTTCGGTTTGCCCAAGGTGACCCTTAAATCCTTGGCTTTCCAACTGGGTTGTCCCCAGATCTTCTAACTTTACCTTCTTGAATCACCCCAACCTCCTTTGAACATTCTGCAAAGACTTTTAGTACATTTTAAACCGTGTGATCCTGGGCACATTTTGCTTTGCTCCATTTAAAATGGGCCTGGCCTATGAACTTTGGCTCTACAGTATATACTGCCTTTATTCCCTTGTTGAGAACTCCTAAAAGTGTTGGGACCTCTTTTATTTCTATGTCTGCCTTTTTCTCTCCCTTTAACTGAACTATTGGAGTGCCATCAAGTTATGTGCTCACATCTGTTTAACAAATCTTGGTGTTTTAACTCTGACTTATCTGATAGTTATCAAGGGAGGTGTGTATACTTTACCTGACTGCGTTTTAACTTGCTTTTGATTTAGAGTGCTAGTATATTGCCTAAAGTGTGTTGTAAATAAATAATTATATACTTTTTATACAAAGCTCTGGTCAGGTTTTGTTTGCTCTACTGTGTTTTTAGCCCTATTTTGTATATTCTATATACTGCCCTACTCTTCTTGAGAGAGGTCTGACTGCTCAGCCACAGCTGCCTAGTAAATCTGGGTGGTGCAAACTGCTACCAATTGGGTTTACTGCTTACTCCGGTAGTCTTAATCTTTTTGCAGTGTTCCCCAAGGGAACTGCACAGATTTCTGCCTAACACAGCTGGGCTCAGTGTACTCCATCAGCTGGACTGAAGCACACAGTGGGGTTGTCGGGCGATCATGCTCGTTGCAAGGAATGTTGCATTCCAGTGCTTTTAAATTGTAATTAGCAATTAGTAATTTGTAATCAGTAATTGAAATTGTAATTTAACATCTGCCGCCTCGCACTGCAAGGATTGTTCCACACCATTGCATCTAAATTGTAACAAGTGTGTTTTATTTCGTTGAATTTTTATAAAGCGCCGCATGCCCATGGGCCTCAGAACACACAAAAAACATGACAAGACAAGAAAGCATAAGAAAAGAATCATACCAGATTAGTCAACTGAAGAGAAATGAGTCCATACTAAGGTTGAAGAGATATGTTTTAATTGCGTTCTTGAATGAAAAGGGACTGCTGGTAAGATGCATAGAGGCAGGAAGAGAATTCCAAAGAAGAGGTGCATCAAAGTTGGTTCCACCAAAGCAAGCTAGTTTTAATCTCGGTTGGGCAAATGTAGGTGCCGTAGAGGATCATAGGCTCCTCGTATGGATGTTAAGCTTAGTGCGATCAGACAGATAAGCCGGACAGGGGTGAGAGAGACATTTAAAAGCCAATGTCAATATTTTGTGTGTAATCCTTTGCTTAATGGGAAGCCAAAGCAGAGCTTTCCTTGATATAGAAACGTGCGCAACGAGAGAGACCTAAAGTCGCTCGGGCCTCGATGTTTTGGGTAACTTGCAGAGCTTGAATGCTCAGAGCAGTAGTCCCTGCTAATAAGCTGTTACAATAATCGAGTTTCGAGTTGATGAGAGCCATGGACAGCAATGCACAGTTTTCAGCAGTGTTGAAGGGGCGAATGTAGTGCATACATTTGGTAATGAGACCGCATGTGGAGCGGATGTAAGACACATGAGGCCTCATAAATAGTTCTTTGTCCAGAACTACTCCTAAGGTTTTAACCTACTTAGAGACTGAAATAGTGTTGCCCACAATTTGAAAGTTGGAATATTCGGGTGCTCGCTTGTTCAGACCTGCTTTAGAAGCAACAATCAAAAGTTCGGTCTTTTTGCAGTTGAGTGCTAAAGAGTTACAAGCCATCAAATCCTGGGTGGCATTGTAGATGGTATTTAGGGTACAAAGATCTTGCTCATAATGTCCACTAAACTGAAGAACAACCTGGGTATCATCGGTGTAGTTGGTATACCGGACACCCAGGGGGCCTAACAGGTTGAGCAGGGGCCGGATGTATATGTTAAATAAGAGCGGAGACAAGCAGGCGCCATGGGTGATACCACATGTTTGGATAACAGGTGAGGAGTGATCATCCACAGAAAAAAACCTGAACAGTCTGAGGTCCCAAGAAGGAAGCTATCCAATTAGATATGATATGATATGATAAGGCAATTGTAACGCACCTATACACAAGTGTTTCAAGGCTCGATGAGGCAAGGGAGGGGTAACAGAGGGAGACAGAAACAACGATCTTACTAGGCCAGGTGTCATTCAGATCGCACAAGTGCATGGGAAGGGGGAAGGGGAAAACTGTGGGGCAAAGGGGAGGGGACAGTGCAGTACATGCGATACATAGAAGAAATATAACAATAAATAAAACATAATAAGGCCAGCTGGTGGAAAGTGCAAGGGTAAGTACAGACATAGGGTATAAGAGCTGGTAGGGGGGCTGTAGGGATACAGAAAACAGTCCCCAAGTGCGTGAGTTCCCAGGGAGGCAGTGCAGGTGTGCAACTGGCAGGGGAGGTGGCCTGGGCCCGATATCAGAGGGTGGCCAGGTAACCAGCACAGTTTCAGTTTTAGCCAGGAATTCAGCAGGGGAGAGGAGGAGAGAATGCAGAGGCAAAGAGGAAGGTTTTGAGGTGCTTCCAGAACCGGAGATGGTTCTCCTCAAGTTTCAGGGAGGCAGGTAGGCTGTTCCAAAGGGAGGCCCCAGCTGAAGAAAGAGATCTATCACCAACTCGCTGCGTGGAGAACCGACTGACCCTGAGGGAGTTGGAGGCGGATGAGCGAAGATCTCGAGAAGGAAGAGAGAGTTGAAGGTATTCAGGCCCCATTCCCCAGAAGGCTTTGTGGACAATTCAGCACGTTTTGAACTTAATCCTCGCAACCACTGGGAGCCAGTGCAGAGATTTCAGTCCTGGAGAGATACGATCCCTGGGCTTGAGGCCAAGGACAGGTCTTGCAGTCCTGTTTTGGATGAGTTGCAGAGGGCAGAGATTAGAAGCAGGCAGATTTAGAAAGAGGCTGTTGCAATAGTCCAACCTAGAGAGAACCAGAGATCTGGAGACAGTGAGCTTCTGGGGGAAGGAGAGGAAAGAAAGAGAGTCTCGGATATAGCAGAGTGGAGCATGGAAAGGGCTGTGTCAGGGTGTGAGTCAGCCAAAGGGGGAGGAGGGGTGAGAAAGTGGCGGCGAAGGCCTCAACTGATACACACTTCATGGGCCGGATGACCGAGAAGATGGTTTCTTCATGACATGCTATTTATGACATGTAGCCATTGTGGATCTCTTGAAACCAGAGTTTTTGACAAGGTCGCTGTTGGTGGGAGGAGAGTCCTGGAATTCAGCAAGCATTTTAAAGAGTTCCCCTACATTAGACTGAGCATTTATAACTCTCTTATTATAGTAGGTAGCTTTAGTGGAAGTGATATATTTCTAAACAGACTGTTTGTATTCCATAAGGCTTGATTCATTGGGATTTTTTCGCCAAGCTCTCTCTAAGGCTCTTTTGATCTGCCTAGCCACAATGATGTCCTCAGAAAACCAAGTATTTTAACATGTGCTGCCTCGCGTTGCAAGGATTGTTCCATACCATTGCATTTAAATTGAAACTAGCTTGTTTCACCATCGGCCGACTCGCTGCCTCTTTCCTTGCCTTCCTTCCCACCCCTTTGTTCCTCCTCCTGATCCATCCGCCTGCCACTGACCCTGATTCGGCACTTGCCCGTTGTGGAACATTTCCTGATCTAGTGACCGTGGTGCTGGGCTCAGCGTACTCCATCAGCTGGCCTAAAGCACATAGTGAGGTTGTCGAGCTCTCTGCTCGTTGCAAGGATTGTTCCATTCCAGTGCTTTTAAATATTAGTCTGTTTTAACATCTTGCGCCTCGCGTTGAAAGGATTGTTCCATACCATTGAATTCAAATTGAAACTAGTTTGTTTTAACATCTGCTGACTCATGGCCTCTTTCCTTTCCTTCCTCCCCACCTCTTTGTTCCTCCACCTGCTACCTCTTCCAGCCCCTGACCCGATTGGGCACCAGGCCCTTTGTAGTCTATTTTCCTTATCGCACCACTCATAAGCATCTCAGTGAACTATATTGCTTGGCCATCTTTTATGTTATGTTACTCAGATTTATAACGCTCACGTACATCCAAAGACATCTTGGTGTGATGAAAGTCACAGACGTACTACATCAATCTAGGATACTAATGAAAGAGCAGAGTTTTTAACAAGCGACGGAAGTGCAGGTGGTTCATGGTCAGCCATCTCTCACATCTCTCTTGTAAAGTCGATTTTTCCTCTGGCATTGCTGTTTGTACTAAAACCAGGCCTTTTTCCCCTAAGTCAAATCTAGGTGTTTTTTGCATTGCTGTTTGCGTTGAAACTAGGCCTTTTTCGCTCTTTTTTGGAAAGTCTAATGTAGGTGTTTTGCAGTACGCTGTCCTCCCCCCGGTCTTCCGTCCACACTGCTCCTGCGTTCCCCTGTGCTGTGTTGCCTGCTTGTTGCCTCTTGTGTGCCTCCTTCTGTGTGAACCCTCCCCCTCTGGTGCTTCCTGTGGTGATCGGCTGTGAGCTGTGCTTCTTTTCTCCCTCACTCTCCTTTCTTGCCTCCACGCACCGACTGTGGTGCTCTCAATCTCTCCCATCTTCTCACACTGCTACTCTGTCTCCTATCCTATCCCTTTCACTAAGTCTGGAAGGAATGCGTTCAAGAGGAATATCCTGGTCTGAAACCCAGGCCTCCCTATCACTGATTCCCACATCAGCGCTTCCTCCAGGCAGACTCTAACCAGCATCCTCTTTGTCGTTCCCTCTCCAAATCTATGGACCCCTCATATGGTCTCTGTTCTCTCTCCTTTCTTCTCCTCTCCCATTAATGTTGTCACCCGGTGGGAGGTCTTCATGGCCCCCTTCCAATTCTCCAAGACCATTATCAATGTCTATACAAATGGTACCGTCATGGTCCAGGGCTCCCAACCTAATCTCCTTCTTCTTGATAGGCATCTGCCACATCTCATCAATTTTTTTCCCTTCTCCTGCCACTCCTTCTAACACCTCTCTGGCCCCTATGCCACCTATGTCTACTGCCTGTGGACCCATCTACCACCTTTGCTAGGTCTGCCAAATCCCTGCACCCCATCCCGGAAGACTTTCAAATGTGGCAACCTGCTCCACATAGCTACCCTCAACGCTTGCTCTGCTGTCACAAGTTTTGACACTCTCCTCCCTGAGGGCTACAAGAACCTCTGCAAGCCCAGAACTCACCGGCCCAGAGGTGGAGTGGCTCTGATCTTTCCGGAATGGGTACTTGCATCTGTCATTCCTATGCAGGCCTACTCCTCCTTTGTATGCCTTGTTTTTAGGCTCTGTATCTCTCTTGGCCTCTCACTGACTGTGGCCACCATCTACAGGTCACCTGGCCAGTTCACCCTCTTCCTCGCAGAATGGACAGACCTCTCTTCTTCCCTCCTTGTCTCAACCTCTCAACGTCTCCTCCTCGCAGACCTCAACTTCCACTTGGATACATCTAATCCCTCCTCTGGGCTTTTCTGCAACCTATGCGACTCTCTCTCCCTTTCCATTGTACCCTCAGGTCCAACACACTCTGCTGGACACACCACAAATGTTCCCATCTCCTCGGATATACATCTCTCTAACCCTCTCACCATTCATCTCTCTTGGACTCACTGTTTGTGCTCTCCTCGCAGCTGAAACTTCATGACCTTCAATCAAAGCCTACCCCAGCAATGCCACCTTCCTTCTTGATCATTCGGCCAATGAAGTTGGCGTCGGTGGACACATTTGCCTCTACTTTCTCTGCTCCTCCTACTCCTGCAGCTGACTTGCTCTCTTGCAAAGCCCTCTCTAACCTGCATCTTTCTATCTCCAACACTGTGGACATTCATCCCCCTATCATGAGAATCAATCGGAAGCCTACCTCCAAGTGCAACTCTTGGTACGCCTCAGACCTCACCGTCCTGAAAGGCAAGTACAGGGTTGCTGAGAGGAAGTGGGGGGTTTCGGGCATATCTCCTAACAAACTGGCCTACTGCCTGCTCCAAATGCAATACAGACTCTCCGTTCTCTCAAAGAAGAGGGTCCACATCCAAGCGACGCATACCGGCGGTCTCTAACAACATGGCAAATTCTTTAAAATCTGCAAGGAGCTGGCCAGTCCTACTGCAGCCTCACGTATCCTGTTCCCTCCCAGGCCCTGTGTACGGCCCTGGCCTTTCATTTCACGGCTAAAACTCAGGACATCCCGCCCTAGTTTTCCTTTTCCTCTCCCTCTCCACTCTCAGACCTCCTTTGGCCTTGGCCACCTCACCCTCTCCTCTTCCTTTCTCCTCCTTCACTCTGACTACACCTGGCAGTGTCTCTAGACAAGTCTGATCTATGAAAGTGTCATCCAAACAGTTGCTCCCCTGCTCCTCTAGAACCATCAAGGACCACATTACCACCCTCGCTCCAGCCTTGGCCGATTTCTGCAACCTCTCTTTTGCCCTCTCCCCTCAAACACTCCCTTGTGCATCCCTTCTTAAAAAGCCTTCTGCCGATCCGACATGTCTGGCTAACTATCACTCCTTTCCTGGGCAAACTCCTGGAAAAGATAGCCATCTCCCAACTTACCCTCCATACCAAATCTGTTGGTTTTCTCCATGACCATCAGCCTGGCTTCAGAGCAGCCATAGGTACGCAAAACTGCTATCCTGAATATCCATGATGATCTGCTCTCTAACTTCGACTCCAGCTCTCCCTCTCTCCTCATCCTCCTTGACCTTACCTCTGCTTTTGACACCGTCAATCATGCCACCCTGATCAACAGACTTTGTGTTAACCTGGGCATCATGGATCAGGCCCTGGAGTGGCTGATATCTTCCTTCTGGAGCGTCCCTCCCAGGTCCAACTTGGGTCCTTTCTCTCCACCACCTCTCTCTCCACTTGTGGTGTACCCCAGGGCTCTATCCTCTCACCCTGGCTCTTCAATGTCTATCTGGCCCCTTTGGCCCACAAGATCTCCACCTTCTCTTCTAACTTTCAGTGTCATGTGGGTGACACTCAGCTCTCTTTCAGGCTACCCTCATCCCCGTCTCCTCCCTCGGTCAATCCTGACTGTCTATCTGTGATTCAGGAATGGTGCGCCTCCAACGAAATTTGCCTTAATGCCAGTAAGACGGAGATCCATTTAATTGGGATCCCTGCTCCTGCTTTCCCTATCTCTCTCTTGCCGTCCTCCTTGGGCCCTCTACCCTCACCGTCCTGTGAGGCAAAAAGCTAGGCATCATCTTTGACTCCACCCTCTCCTTCTCTCCTCACATCACATACCTTGCCAAAAAGGCCCACTTCCAGCTGCACCTCCTCAGAGGTATTCTACCTTTCCTCGCTTTCATCCAGAAGCACACTGTCTCCAGAGCCTTGGTTCTCTCTAGGCTGGCCTACTGCAACAGCCTCTTTCTCCATCTGCCTAGCTCTACTTTTCGCCCAGAAAAGGACAGCACTGCGAGACATATCCTCGGCCTCAAACCCAGGGACTGTATTTCTCCAGCCCTGAAATCTCACCACTAGGTCCCGGCGGATGGAAGGATCAAGTTCAAGCATTGTCCACAAGTCTTTCTGGGACCGGGGCCTGCACTACATCCAACTCTCTCTTCCAAAATACTGTCCTTCTGGAGCCCTTCGCTCAGCTACCTCTAACTCTTTGAGGGTCAGACACTTCTCCAGGCAGAGCGTGGAGACAGATCTCTGGAATAGCCTCTGTGCCCCTCTCAGACTTAAGCCAGACCACCTGAAGTTCTGGAAGCAGCTCAAGACCCTCCTTTTCACCTCTGCCTTCTCTCTCTTACTCACTTGCTAATTTACCTGTCTGCTGCGCCTACGTGTTGCTTGGTTCCCTCAGAGTCTCTCTTGGTTCCTGGCTCCTCCACCACAAGACTTCCTTGCACCACCTCAGTTGTAGAAGTACCCCTGCAGCCCCCCTGCATCCTGCACTTACCTAAAGATGTGCTGCCTTGGCTGCACTTACTCAGAGCCATGCTGCCCTGATTGCACTTCCGATTTGCCCTCTCCCTTGCACCCCCCTTCTCCTTCACCTTGCACTTCCACTGTCACACTTGCACGATCCAAATGACACAAGGCGTAGAGAGATTGTTTGTCTTGTCCTCCCTATGTCTTCCCTCTCTTGTGGCGCCTAGAAGCACTTGTGTACAGGTCCTTTATGAATGCCATATCATATCATATAATTTCTACTGGTCTTTTGGTTTCTTTGGTAACCTCCTTTCTCAGGGCGAGGGGTACACTTCTTAATTTGGATAATACTGGAATGGCATAGTTTATTTATATAATCTTGTGGCAAATTCCTTTGAGGCAACCTAGCTTCTGTCTAAAAATGACCTCATTCAACAGTGGCTACACTGGGGGGTATGTTGGGGTTTATGGTCAACCCCATGTCGCTCTGTTGATACCAACCTAACAGGCATCCACCTTAATCAGTCACGTAAACATTTGGTTTGGTGAATTTGTTTTTGCATTCTTGTTTGACAACAAAAACCCCAAGCATGGTAATCTTAGAAGCACCATACCTATTTGCTTTGATATGTGAGGGTCTCAAACTGCCCCTGCAAACCTTGTTTTCCCAGGTTTCTTTGTTTAAAATGGTATAATCTGACCCAGAATCAATTAGCATTTTTACATCTACCCCATCTATCGGAACTATTCTGTCTGGTTTTATGTGTGGGTATTCCAACTTGTACCAGATGTTGTACACAATATAGGCAACCAGTTTCCGAATTTATAGACTTTGCATCAGCCCCCTTCTGCTGTTGGCAATATTGGCTAGATTGTGTTTGCCTTGGTTTCAGTTTCTCTTGGCTTGGGCAATGCTTATTGGCATTAATTCTTAACAAAATCGCCCCTACAGTTGGTTTGGTTTTCCACAAACTCATACTTTCAAGATTACAGTGATTTGGCTTGATATACTAGGTTTTTGCTGCTTTTCCCTAGTTCGGTATTTAGAATTAACTTGTGAATCACTTTCACCCACACATGAGTGCTGCTTCTGCTGTTTTACAATAGTTAGGAATTCAAAAGCACCGTGTGAATAATTTTCCTTCACACGCGAGTGCTGCTTCTGCTGCTTTGCATGCGTTCTGCTTCTATGCGAGCACCTCTTACTCGCGAACACCTGTTCAAACACACGAGCAGGGATATAGCGCTCCGGGGTCACTGACAACCTGTGAACTCAACAGATCAGATATGCGCCTCTGTTCCCCCTCGCCACTCACAGGCCTTCTGCTGCTGTGAGTCCTCGTGACCCGTCAAACTGCTTTTGTAAGTCTGCCTTCACCCACACCACTTCCAATTGGAGCACCTCTTGCTCCTGAGGTCCTGTGGTGCACCTCAGCCACCAAAGAAAGCATCGGGCCCTCAGGTGCATGGCAGCCACTTGAAACATTCTCCTTCTTGCTTCCTGCTGCGCAGCCTCTGCAGAAGAGGTCACAAGAGGGGAAGCCTCCTGCTGCATGATCTCTTCAGATTTCTGGGGGATCAGGCCCGCTCAGGGCTGGCAGCTAATAACTGCCAAGTAGCGGTCCCAGCATCTTCTCTCTCCTCCAGCTTTTGCCTGGGCTGCCAACACGAGCCCTGCTGCTTCTGCTTCTCACTTCCTCTGCACTTCACCAACAACACCATCTATATGACCTTCACCTTGTTAGTTTCTAAACAAACTTACCTTTGGTCTAGCCCCACATGGGCGACTATTTCTATTCTCCTAATCTACCTCGGGGGGTGTGGATCACTATGCCCCCCCCTGCTCTTGTATCTCAGGGCGATTGTGCACTGTGTTACACCTAAGCTACTATGCTAGCGACACACAAATACAAGACATAAAGAAAACACATTGAATTGATTCAACAATAAAAACACTTTTAGACATGATGCAAACACTACTATAATGCAAATCCTGAATTTTCACCCTTTTATGCTCTGGGTGCAAATCTACAATGCAATGCAATAACTGTAAGCCTTACAGGCTTCTAATTTAAGCCATCTGATAGCAATGTACCCAGTCCTGCTGGATCTATCATGTCTAATGCAGCCTAATGCAAGCATCAGCATTGAACATTCCTCTCCAATCCACACCACACTTCACACTTCATCTCTAAGACAATCCCTGTCTGATTTCCCCTTCTCCAAACCCAAAGCTCTGTGTGAGTGTCTGTCCTAATTCCCCATTGCACGTGTCTTATTCAGATCAATTAGGCCTTATATCAGCAATACTCCCCTTCTGCCATGTGCAAGCTTCCCAATCTCGTCTCTCTCCTTGCCAGCTTACTTGCAACAAGCCAGTCAGTCAGGGCCTTTCCTTGGCCTCTCAGTGGTCTGGTATTCCTGCCAACTCTCTGCCAGTCTCCCTGCTTGATCGATCTGCATCAGCTCTCATCAGAATGCTTCCCCAAGTTTCCGAACTCCCAAAGCCATCCAATTCTGCTGCTCCAAAAACACTTCTCGAAGCCTCCATCAATGCTACACCAAACACCTACCTTCAATCTCAGATTCATCTCCATCTAAATCTAAAAACTCCCAAAGCCTCACCTCTGGATAAACTGTTCAATGACGTACATAAACCTCTATGCTTACATAAAGCATTCACTTGTTTCTGTCAAACCAGCATTTCTCTTGCTAAGCGCCTGAAAGTCTGTGATGCATGCGTGTTCTGTCATCGTGACATTTGTACATCATATCTTGTACCATGCTATCTGTGTTACGTGTTACCATCCTCCCATATCCATCCATAGTCCTCTATTCACTCCATTTAAATCCCTCTCTTTGTGTCTCTGTGCAAAGCACACACTCCCTGCTGCCCCCACCTTCTTGTCGGCGAGCACCACAGGGCTTGATAATAAAGCCAGCTTCTTTGCTTCCACTCGAGCAAGAGTCACGTTATCTCTGTCTGAACAACCAAACTGTTTACACATTCCTCGCTCACAGTGTACCATAACATCTTTCCGCAGAACCAAGTGGCGCTTCTCTTCTGTCTCATTCAGGATGGCTTCAGAATGCCATAGGCCTCATCATTCTAGCGTTTACTCCTTCTCTCTCGCAACCCCAAGCGCTATGTCATAGCTCAATGCATACTTCTAAGTGCACACTCATGCATGTCTCTACAATGCATACATAATACATAACAGTCAGTCTATCTCTACATGTCTCTAGCAAGGCACTTAATATAACAGGCCTCTTTCTATAGCAAATGCAAATGGCTACATAATATGTGGATAATGGATAATCTAATGTCACTACTGATCAGAATGGATGATGGATACATACTCAGGATGAAATGATGGATAAATGAATCCCTAAATGGGTAATGATTCTCTAATGATAACATATCAGGCTTCTTCATACAATATCTGGTTTTACAACCTGAGGGGGTCTTTTAAGCCTCTCTGTTTCCCTCAGGTTAATGAGCTGACCACCCCTATAACATTGCATCTCTTCAGCCCTCTTCTTCTTTCCAGTACCTATGGAATCATGGGATTTGAAGTACCTAATGGAAAAATTAGGTTTTCTTACTTCTGTTGTTTTACAATAAGTCCTTGAAACAGCATGACAGCTTTCAGATCAGATGAAGAGACGTAGTCGCAGACTTCATCCTCCAGCTGGATTCTGGGATGCAAACTTACAATGACTTCAGCTTCTGCTTCAGGTTTCTTGTTTCAGCTTCTGACAAGGAGGTGAGTGTGAGGCCTCCTGTTGAACAAAACACTCCCCAATCACTCAGGCTGAGCCAGGCTCAGGCAGCCAATCAAACAAAAGTGCATTCATGCAGGCGGCACCCAATCAGGCTCACAGGATTTCAGGCCATTCACCAGAATCCAGACAACAACACAGAATGCGGATTGGGGGCTAATGCATAGCCTTTCAGTGCACCACACTGCATTAATTCCAGTTTCAGTCAGGGCTGTCTCAGGCATTGTGTCGCACAACCAATATCAGACACTCACAACACAAAATGCATATTGACTACTTACTCCATTCATTCATGCTGCCCCCCCAGGGTGTACCCAAAACAAGTAGTCCCTGGGAAGGCTCCAGCCAGTCTGTCAGGAGCCAGCCCCAGAGCCATGTATGGTCCTTCCACCCAACAGCCATTCAGGGGAAGGGAACAGAGCCAGCGCTTCTCAGGACTTTGAAAACAAAGGGGAAAGGCAAAGGAAACCAAGAGGCCACCAGTGGCCATCTTGCCTTTTTGTAGGAATTAATTGATTCCTACGGCAGGGCCTGGGTATCCCAAAAATGAAGGATGCCCAGAGCCACTGCCAAGTCAGCATGTACCTGCCACCAGCCAATACCCTGCTCTGTGGGCAACACACATGTGCCTAAAACTTTACACTAGGGGTACAGTGGTGTACCCTTACCCATGGATGCTGACAGGGTATCCTATGGGGCGTTGTCCACCAAGAACAAAATGAAGAGCTGCACTTACAGGGGTCCAAACTGGACTCCCTTGGGCAGAAAAGAGCATAACACACAGTTTAAAGAGGTATAATACAAGGACAAGGAGGCCCTGTCCCTCCAGTGCATTTCCAGCATCACAAAGACGACATGAGTTTCGAGATCCGCACATGATCATCCCTTCAAGGGGAGTTTGTGTCTCCTTTACAAAAAGTATTTTGGCACACTGGTTTTTTCATACTTGGAAGGAATTATAGGGGGTTACAGCTACAGGGGTAGTTTTAATAGATCTATGATGTGTGTCTCTGATTACCTGGAGGTGCGCTTCATGAACGAAGCATTTTCTACTGCTTGCAGCCCATTCCGAGCCTAGCAGCACTGCGAGCCGAGCTCTTGCTGCTCCCCTGCTTCCTGGAGGAGGCGGGGACTTTCGCGTTCACGTGAGCGATCACGTGATTTGATTCCAGCATTTACTGCCGGCATATCCGCCCGAGTGGCGTGTGTCTCTGATTACCTGGAGGTGCGCTTCATGAACGAAGCATTTTCTACTGCTTGCAGCCCATTCCGAGCCTAGCAGCACTGCGAGCCGAGCTCTTGCTGCTCCCCTGCTTCCTGGAGGAGGCGGGGACTTTCGCGTTCACGTGAGCGATCACGTGATTTGATTCCAGCATTTACTGCCGGCATATCCGCCCGAGTGGCGTGTGTCTCTGATTACCTGGAGGTGTGCTTCATGAACGAAGCATTTTCTACTGCTTGCAGCCCATTCCGAGCCTAGCAGCACTGCGAGCCGAGCTCTTGCTGCTCCCCTGCTTCCTGGAGGAGGCGGGGACTTTCGCGTTCACGTGAGCGATCACGTGATTTGATTCCAGCATTTACTGCCGGCATATCCGCCCGAGTGGCGTGTGTCTCTGATTACCTGGAGGTGCGCTTCATGAACGAAGCATTTTCTACTGCTTGCAGCCCATTCCGAGCCTAGCAGCACTGCGAGCCGAGCTCTTGCTGCTCCCCTGCTTCCTGGAGGAGGCGGGGACTTTCGCGTTCACGTGAGCGATCACGTGATTTGATTCCAGCATTTACTGCCGGCATATCCGCCCGAGTGGCGTGTGTCTCTGATTACCTGGAGGTGCGCTTCATGAACGAAGCATTTTCTACTGCTTGCAGCCCATTCCGAGCCTAGCAGCACTGCGAGCCGAGCTCTTGCTGCTCCCTTGCTTCCTGGAGGAGGCGGGGACTTTCGCGTTCACGTGAGCGATCACGTGATTTGATTCCAGCATTTACTGCCGGCATATCCACCCTTGTGGCGTTAAGCCCTGGAGGCTGTAAGGGCTGGAGACGCTGTTCTGCTGTTCGGTGTGGATGGCGAATAACAACTAGTAAGACCTTTTCTCTTCCAGACTTATCACTCTGTCGGGCTGCTTTTTCGCACCGACATACTATCAACTATAAAGTTACCGTCATTGACTATTTTCATCTCTTTACAATAGGTAATTGTGCTTTTAGAGACAGTGGAATTGCAGATCAATAACATACATATCGACTGCTATTTTTTAACATCTGGCCACACTCATTCTCTGGTTCCCCACACCTAAGATTAATTCAATATATTACTGTTGGGGGTAGCTGGTGGCAAAGTTCTATTTCTACAAACGCTATCTCAGTGTTAAACACTGATTCTGTTTAACCCTACGATGAGATCTGGTTTGCGCAGCCAAAAAGGCCCTCTATTTTTATCAGACGCTATTCTAGTGGATCCGGCTACACAGGTTGACTCTACTTGTATCATGGCTAAATTACCTTATACTGTGCCCTCAATTACTTCTAAGTCTTTAAGCATTGCTTCATGCCCGGTGGATTCCACCCCTTTTTTAAATAATGCCATGTCCTGTAGCCTCACTACGATAAAGCCTATTATGCTAAACACCCTGGAACCTAGTATTCCATTAGTCACTCATAAAGCTATGATCCATAACCCTGAGACTACAGATGTTACTACCAGTGTTGCTGCAGCAGGTGATATTGTAGTACATAACACTCCTAGAAAGCCTAAACTACACCAACAAGTACTTGGGCAGACATACATGGACAAATATATCTTAAAAGCAACCTCAACTAGTACAGAAATAAAACTTCCTAAAGTTTTTAGAGGCAATGCTATGCTAGATCACTCAGCAATGACCACACAAGCTTTTTTTGGTGGAAATAATAATATCACTGATCTTAGCATAATTGAGTGTGCGGATAAAGCGTTGATTCTGCCACTTACTACTGGAATTCCGGAAATCTCTAGATCCTCTTCTCAAGTGCCAATGGCTGATAATACACCCACCGCCCTAACTAACATTATGGAAGGCATTGAAAACAACATAGCGGATTATGATCCGGACCTAGCTCCTGGGCTTATCAATCAGAACCAAGTAAACTCCCCACAATTACACCATACATTAAAAGACGTGGATGAACGGATTCGATTGACGCACCCGACAGTCTCAGCCCTCAACGTCGTTCTGAGCTCCTTTGTTGAGCTTTATGACAATGTTTGGTCCGAGCTTAAATCTGTCAAAATTGCAATGACAGAACTGAATCTGAAAATTGACTGTATTGGTACAGATATTTTAGTGGATCTTAATAATAAAGTGGATTGGATCGGCACTGAGATCTCTCAGAGGTGGCCGGTGCAAGTTCCACAGGGCGAAAGTTCTCCAACCCCCCTTAGCCAAACACCCATTGCCAATACCCATATTATAGAGATATCGGATAACAACTTACCAGTGGAACCCTCCAATATTGCTGCTGCTCATGATCAGGATTTACCAGCAATTCCTGTTGGTCTTGACACTCCTGTCATTTCTACAGGCTTAATGGCCGACCCTATCCAAAGTTTGCCTATTTTGATCCCCAATCCGGGCCAATCTAACCTTATTTGGCCCCCAGTTAATAAAGTAAATGCTATTAGTAAAAAAACTCTTTCTGAACTAACTAAGCCCACTTCACCGGCTATTCCCCGCAATACTGCTGAGGACCTATTTAATACTATAAAATTTACTCAGTCGACTGAGCCCAGCCCTATAACAAGCTTGATCCCAATTCAAGTGTTTAAACATACACAAGTCAATGCTTCTAAGCTCCCAGTCCTCAAGAAAATGTCGGCCCCACGCAAAACGCGCCTTATCAAGCGGAAATTGGCTACAAAGCAAACCAACTTTCTTTTCACTAAATCTACTGCAAAGGTCTCTACTTCCTCAAATACTGCCTCCATCTCTAAGGGCAATTCACCGAATGTCTTTAAGCCTCCAATGACCAAATTGGTTGATTCTATGGCTCAAACCGATAGTTGTAACCCTTCAGTTACTTACGTTTCAGACATATGGTCAGGAAACCCTTCAAAATTCTGCTTGGCCCCCCCAAATCAGTCTATAAGTGAGACTCTACATGCATCCCCTATTCCAAAACTGTGCCCTCTGTTACCACCTCAACAAGGATGTGGTACAGGCAAATTTAGATCCAGTGAGCAAACTCTAATGGTTCCAATGGTTGCACAAGCTGCAAACCCCAGCAAATCACAACTTGGAGCTGATACTAGTAAACTCAAAACCTACGAAGCAGCTCTGTTGGCTCCTGGCGTGGCTCTGGCTAGTGGCACTGGCAATTTTAAGATCCGAGAAGATCTTCCTATCATTCTTCCGATTCCACAAGGTGTAAAACATACCAAATCACAACAGGGGTGTGGTACTGGAAAATTTACAAACTTCGAAGTAACTCTTCTACCCCATGCTAAGACTCAAGCTATCGATCTAAATATCTTACAGAGCTCGTCGGCCTTAAGGCCTAATCAAATCCCGGTAAAATGGGGCCCTATTCAACTGCAACCTCTTACGAACACAATACCTAACCAGCCCCTGCTCCCTGCCTTTCCCTTGGATCGGGGATTGGAGAGGGGATTCTTTCAGGATACCAACTATCAGCATGCCTCTACCCACCCCACAATCTCTGCCGGGATTCGCAACCTGGTGGATCGCCTACATAAACCACAGGCCAGACCTCTGCCCCCCGCTGCTGTCAAACATCTTGATTTAACCATGAAGGGTTCTCAAAATCTATCAGTGGGCACTTTAACACGCCAAGAACTTACGAACAATAAGAAACCGAAATCTTTACACTTGATAAAGATTATAAGCCTGCTGAAATTGGATGAGCCTGTTTGTTTGAACCGGCATAATGTATTATCTATCTTCTCTGAAATCCCAGCTCTCGCTCTCATCTCCTCTAAGGATATTGATAGAGTGGCCTTCCTGGACTGTAATTCTTTGGATATGAGCATGATTTTCCTTGCGTCACCACTTGTCAAAGAACTGATTCTTACCCAAAAAGACTCCCTGAAGGAATTGGGATTCAGAGTTGAAGCGGCTGCAGCATGGGAACTGTCGACCAATGGGCCCTCTTTTTCACAATCAGCAGTTAAACCAATAGGGGCCCACGCAGGTGGCCTGGATTCTCTGCCCATACCAACAATCTCACTGAATCAACAAAACAAAGATGTTGACTGGGCCGCCATCATCTCCACCCTGTGGCAAAAACTTGTGCCGTAGGCTTACCCCCCCAAATCTGACCTCTGATACTCAGTCGAACCTTTGTATAAAATCTTGGAACTCCGGAGGCAATCAACACCTTTTCTCGAATTTGGAGTGCCTACAACAGTTGAGAGATGCAAATGTTATATGTATTCACGAGACTTGGATGACCTCAACCCCTTGTTTAGATGGCTTCCAAATTTTCGATCAGACGGCCCAATATAATTTGAGGGGTAGACCTTCGGGTGGTTTACTGGTGGCAGTGGATAACTGCCTTGGGCTAGCCGGCAAGGTTCTATTGGGTCTCCCCTATGGGGCACTGGGGGTAGTTCTGAATTCTAGTATTGGCCAACTAAAATTACTAATTATCAACATCTACTGGCATTCAGGGGTTGGTGAAGTTAAGCTGTTTGTGTCTCTTATTTCGCAGATTATTTTGGAGTGGATGTTGGCTAATGATTCAGGTCATGTATTACTAGCTGGGGATTTGAACTGTAATTGTTTATTCAACTTTTCTCCATGGGTATTTTGTGAGCTGTACTCCCTTGAACGATGTGATAAAAGGAAAAAACTGGCTAGTCAAACTTGGTATACTGAATTGGGCAATCTAGGCTTACAACCTCTGCGTGATCTCACACAACCCTCTTCAAATCCTAGTAGTTATACCTGGCGGCGGGGGTTTTCCACCTCTATGCTCGACTACATCTTTGTGGATGATTATCAACTTACAAAATGCTCGAAGTTTGAAATCTTCCTGAACCCATGGAGTGACCATGGTATATTAACGGCAACTTTTAACATCTGCCTGACAAAGGGCCGGCTGTGCCATTCGACCGTGGTCTCTCCAAATTTATCAGGATCTGCTATTCGGTGGTCCCCTAAAAATATTGAAACTCTGAATGGTAAACTATGGGACATGCTTAATAAGACTACTCTTGACTGGAAATTGGCAACTTTTAATTCTGCAATGGTCACTACCCTGATACAAGGGGCAGTAGATGATATTGGCACTAGTCTTGTAAACCGAATTCCAGTCACTAGGCATTTACATCAATATAACTCCCAGATGGCAGCAGCTAAAACTATCAAGAACAAAAATATTAGGAAACTACAATCTGCAATAAGCGACCAGCCCACTCGCCTAATTCTTATCAAGAAGGTTAAACAAGCCTACAAGAATTACTGTAAAACAATTAAACATCAGTTAGTACAACTGGACTCGGAACTGATGTTACAGGTTATCTTGAAGGCAAATGTGGGAGCCTTCTGGCAGATCGTTAATGGACAGGATGGTAATCAGGCCATTGCTGAACTTAATCCGATTGCGGAACAAGGGTGGCTGGAGTTCTACTCAAATAGATTTGCTCCTAGCCCCCTAGCGGAAATGGCTAGTTTTACTGACTATGACCCACTAGTCCCTCACCCTAAATGGGATCCACCGGTAGAGATTGATACGATTCTGGAATTAATCCACAGATGTAAGAGATCAAGAGCCCCTGGCCCGAATGGGCTAACGAACAATACCTTTAAAGCAGACCCGAATCTCTGGGCTAATCTCTTATGTATTGAGTTTCGGGATATCTTGCAAACTGGGACATGCCCTAGCTCTTGGTCCACTGCATATGTTATCCCGATCTTCAAATGCGGTAGTAGGTCCGATCCCAAAAACTATCGGCCTATCGCTCTAATAGATGCGGACTGTAAAATCTTCTCTGCTTTTCTTCTTTCACACTTAAGGGATTGGGAAAAAAACAGCCATCCCTTGAGCCCCTTTCAAACGGGCTTTCGTAAAAACCACTCCACTAACATCAATGGACTGGTAGTTAAGTGTATTCAAGAGACTGCTTGGAGCTCAACTAGGGGACCTATTTTTATGGCCTCAGTGGATCTCTCGGCAGCCTTTGATTGTGTTGACCGAAATAGGCTTTGGCAAAAACTTTATGCCTGGGGTCTGCCAAGGGGCTTAATTGGCCTATTGGAGGGGGTATATAATAACTCTACTGTTCGTATTCGGTTAAATAAAAAGGGGGACATGTCAGATGCTGTTCGTACTCATCGTGGGGTTAGACAGGGCTGTGTGCTAGCCCCCTGGGTGTTTAATCAATATGTTTCAGATGTAGCAGAGTACCTTGTGAAAGAGGGGCTATTAGCCCCAAGTATTGGCACTTTGAAGCTTATTTGGTTGGCTTACGCTGATGATTTTGTTCTATTTGATTTAACTAAGGTGGGCCTACAACGGTTGCTGGATGTATTTGCCAACTATGCTCAACTCAATGGCTTGCATATTAATCCTGCGAAAACCAAAATCCTTGCCTTATCTAAAGGGGTTGCTAGGAAGAAAACTAACCTCTGGAAGCTAGGAGGTGCAACTATAACTTGCTCCACTTGTCTTACTTATCTGGGCTATTATCTGGGAGCTAGTAGAGGCTCAAAAGGGCAGAACCTTCTTCTCCTGAATAAAGCTAAGGTACTGGCCAGTCAGATCCTCAAAATTGACCGTAAATATGGCCGATTTTCTATTAGACCTGCTTTACACTTCTTTGAGGGGAAAATCGCACCGAAACTGACATATGGCCTAGAGCTCGGTACTCGGCTAACCAGCGCCAAATTGGATGGTATTGAAGGGGACATATGGAGACGAGTCCTACTCGTCCCCAATGCAGTACCCCTGGCCGCCATTCGCTTCGAGCTGGGCTATATCTCTTTAACAGCACGAGTTGATTGGAGGAAGCTGCTGCTTTATGCTAAACTTAAGGCCCCTACTGCCAACACGCTATATGAACTGGCTGGCAACAACATCTACCGATCTGGATTTCTATACAAATTTGCTATGCTCTGCGAAGATATTCTGGCCAATATCGGCTCAGATTTAGAGCAACTAATTAGTAATCCCACTAAAACTAAAATGAAGTTGTGGGACTTTGACTGGTGCCGGACCGTGGATGCCTTTCATGCATATACTTCTATGTCACACTTGGCTCATGAACATAAAAAAAGAGGAATTCTCTCTCCAATTCTTAAGATCTTCCCAAATCGGGATCACAGACATACACTACTCAGACTACGGTGGAATATTCTACCTACTCTGGATACTAAACTGAGGTGGAAACAGATTACAGCGGCTAACAGTCTCTGCAGATTCTGTGGCTTAGTCCCTGAAACGGCTAAACACCTCATTTTGTTCTGTTGCCATCTCAATGTTCTGAGAGACTCTTGCTTGAATGCCTTGAAATTTCAATTTTTAGGTCTCTCGACTGATCTAGTATGGCAACGCTGTCTGAGTATTGGAACAAGTAGGGAGGGTCTGGCTCTATCTAGCTTTATTCGTAACCTCCATCTTGAATAGATATACCTGCTGCTACCATGCTGTTTCAAGATATAGGTTATAGGTTAAAGGTTAAAGATATGGGTTAATCTGCTGCTACTGCGCTTGCTCCTGTTCTTATGATGTTGCGATGTTTCTTGGATTTCCTCATTGTAAGATTATTCCAAGCTCCTGTAATACTCTAATTATGTAATTGTGTAAAATTGTAATTGTGTATTTATCCTATCTTTGTGTTGATTCTATGTGTTGATGCTTTTTGTAAAGGTTTAATAAAACCATATACAAAAAAAAAAAAAAAAGATGTGTGTTGTTATACACATTTATAAATGCGGGTAGCACATCCACATATCTAAAGGTGTTTTGAGCCATGAAGAAATTCCAGATCTGTTTTTCATATAAAATGTTCTACAATGGAGGTTTTAACTTCAGAGTGTGTTATGAAATGGTGCATCCCGTATTGTTTTAGAAGGATCTGTAGAGGTTTATTTAGCAACTCCTTACCAGTGTCTGTCTGCAGTGTTGAGATACATGTTGGAATGCACGGGCAGTGTCCTTGACAGGCAAAAAGGTTTAGGCTGAGAAAAACCTTTTAGTACGTGCCACAGTGTGAGCAGGCTGAGTTTTGCACCGCAGAAGACACGCATATCACTTGTAGTTAGTTTTGACACATAATAGATACAACACAGAATGAGCAACAAATGTATTAATGTGGCGGTTGTAGAGGTTATAGATAGGGCAGTGTATTATAGGCCTTGGGTTTATAAATAGTACACAAAGGTATGTTTCGAGTGAGGTGGGAAAAGGAAGCAGAAGTAGGTGGAGAGAGAGAGACAATGGCGTCAGAAAGGTATTGTGGTAGAAGCGAGGTCAGTGGGTTGACATGTCAAGAGTGCCCGCATATTCGATTTTGAGGCCTAGTACACAATTAACAGAATGAAGGCCCTGGTGTGGAGCTGCAGCTCTGTTTATCTCAGTCCCAAGACAAATCCCTTTTCCATTCTCCACGAGTGAAGCCGAGGTCAGAGGGACTCGTGTTGTTCAGATTAATTCTAATTGTATCCAGCTATGGAGCCTGAAGGCAATGGGAGTGGAATGTTAGCTGTGGGGAGGATAGGGAGAGATGCACCCTTTCAAGGACAAATTCACAAGAACAGGGCACGAGTGTTGGCGATGCCAATAGGCCAGGCAAAGATTTAGAGCACTACTGGCCTCACCCAAGAAGTGGTCATCCAATTTGAAATACAAGTAGACGCACACCCAAAGCAAATAAATATTATAATACAAACTACATGTTAGTGTCAAGTATAAGCAGACTGAAAAATTGTGATAGCCACACATATACAAACTGAAGAAATAAACAGCAAAGAAGTGCCTCCCACACATTAAGGCAATTTCCACAATTCCAGGCACTGCTTAAACTATACACAAAACACATTGGTCCTCATTCCGAGTTTGGCAGAGTGGCAAAAGTAACGCAGTTACCACCACATTTGCCACTCTGCCAAATCCCAAGTTTGGCCTTTAAGTGGAAGATGTTCCTCCAACATCATGCTGGAGGTAAATTCTCCACCTTCCCGCCGAAAAGATTGGCCAATTCAGCAGAAATACCGTCAGTGGTAATCCCGCAGAAATCCCCATGGAGTCCTATGGGCTCAGAACCACCGCCTACCACCACTTGTACTGCTGCAGTAAATCTGCAGGACCAGATGGCAGAAACGTTAATTCCGTTTGGTGGTAGTTCGACAGATTTACCGCTGAACTACTGCCACACTTGTAATGAGGGCCATTGTAATACTCAGCATACCAAAGTGTTTTCCTACAAACACAGAGCCGGACCCACTGAGTTTGACAACACCTGTATCTTCTTCCTCTTTTTCTAATGATGAAAACGAGATGTTGCTCGGTAAATAATGTGTGTTTCCTCGGCTTCTGAGAGTGGCTTCAAATCCCCAGATAAAGGGATGCGCGATGGCGTGTGAATTAGAACGTATCTTTTGTGCTCAATGTTTCCTATCAGTCTTGGAGGAGGCCCCACTGGGAGCTTCAAAGTCGTTTCTTCTTCTGCTGCTTTGTCTCCAGAGTGGGGGTGAAAAGTAGATTCCTGTTGAGGCAGAGAGGTCCCTTCCGCCTGGGGCTTTCCGCGTAATGAGCTCTCAGTGCCTCCCTCTCATACTCTCTCTTCATTGGAAATTCCAGGCCCGCAGACCCCCTTCTCTTAGAAAGTATAACATGCATTGGCAAAGCCAATAGGTAGCATTTGTCATATGCCAATTGCAGTCTCAAATGCCCCAATAATGGCAGTGAACGCCTGGCATAGTCACCGTATGGCAAGGTATGATGTCGTAGCACAGACAAGGCAGCGCAGCTTTCTGCTGTGTAAAATGTGGAGCATGGGAAAGGGGGGGCAGTAAATAGCGAAGAAAGAGGGAGGAAGAGGGATGATGAAAGTACAGCTCATACTGCAATCTCTGCAGAGGTGGGAGTGTAGAGGGAACGTTTCTCGATAGCAGTTCAGGCTGTCAGAATCTGGATCCAGTAGAAATCAGACAGTCAAGTGGATTTTCACCAGCAGGATTTCCTGCCTTTATTAAAAAATCCCGAGCCAGCACAGGCTGGTTATAGGGGATGAGATATGGCAGGAGGGTTCATGTCATCTGCAAGTAGCCAATGCTACTGGAACTTGCTGATGACAGCTAAATACAGTGTATACATTCGGGTGTTGCTAAAGCAATGCAATAACATTACATTGGTTTCTTATAACGCTTTTCATGCAGGACTCCAGGCTTAAAGCGCAGGACAAGGTGTCAGCCCCGTGCAGCTCGGCATAGCCTTATTCTCAAGAGCCCCTGAGCTAGTCTCCCAGCCCAGCAGTTAAGGAATAAACATATTATCCTAATACACTGTTGATCTCGTCCATGAAAGTTCTCCAGATGTGTTAAAACAACTGGACTGGGCATAGCGACACATATACACTAAATTGCGTGGACTTCCAAGGACTTTGTTATGTCAAAAACAAGGCGCAAAGAAAGCTATATTTTCCTTTGGGATTTCCATATTAAAAAAAACACCACCCCTTTGAAGATGTCCCTGCATTGGTTTGGGGACTTCTAGTGGAGTGAAACATGGGGCTAGGTACCTCCCACAGCCAGTGGATGATTGGCCCGTGGGTGGTATGGAGAGGGAATGTGATCACCTGCACTTTGTCCACTTAAGCTGACAGGGGACTATCCCAGTTTCCTGTGAGTTGATTCTCATCCTTTAAGAGGAGAAGCCCTTTCATGCCAGGTGGAGCAAACCTAGTAAGTTTACAATGACCTTATTGAACTAGATCAAGTTATGTCACCAGTGAGAAAGCTGCAGGTGAAGATCCCCTCCCATAGCTGTGCACAGCCACACATGTGCATCGAGATGCTTTACATTGTCCCAAGATGGTGGACTGGCTTTTTAAAGTCACTGTCCTTTCCGTATTACAACATCATGAATGTCAAATGCGTGAACCAGAATGGTTTTTCTAAACAGACCAATAGCAGAATAGATAGATTAATGGCACCAATTAAAGTCCCTTAACTTGACCTCGACCCCAGGGAGGAGCAGATATAGGATTAAAGGGACATCTGGGGAAAGGGACAGTGCAGGTGTTTGGAGGAAGTCACACGAGGACTATAGAGCCAGTTGGTCATCCAGTAAAGAGTTAGGCGAAGGAGGCTGGAGGGACAGAGGATAATAGAGGTGAGAGGGAGAAAAGGAGGAGCCTCTGGAGGTGGAAGGAGGAACACATTTGAAGGATGTGGTAGGAGGGCTTGGTTCAAAAGAGAGTGTGAGAGGAGCAGCAGAGGGCAGACATCAGAACCCAAGGTGTGGAGGGAGTAAAACGTTATGTTATGTTAAGTGGGTTTGTATAGCACATCTCTGCCATTTTCATGGTCTCCAGGCGTTGTTGTGGCTCTGTTAGGTTAAGTGGGTTGGGTTTCTTAGGGGAAAAGAGGCATAGGTAGATGCTGTGCTCATATGTTGATGCGTGTAGAACCCAGAGTAACTGGCGTCTGTGTGTGTTTGCTTTTTGGGTGTGCTTTGTTTCATACATTGGATGTTTGTTTCCGGAAGGGTGTTGTCCATAGATTGTGTTGTTAGGTGTTGGTGGTTTTTGGGTGTGACAGTTCATTAGGAGTGAAATTTGCGGGGTGGTTAGGTAGTCCTAGAGGTATGTGTGTGGAAGGTGTGTAGTGGACGAGTGTGGTAGATAAAGGGACATCGTTAGTAGTTTTTTTGGTGGTCTATGGATATTGTTTAGCTATTCTATTGCTTTCTTTTGTGGGGCATTGACTGAAGTCAGGCTAAGTCCTGCTGTCTGCGGCAAGGTTGGTTGCTGGTGACTCTATTCCACCAGGGATTGTGTTTCCAGTTTGTTTCCCCGGTTGTGAGGGCTGGGCATTTACCATCATTCTACTGCCTGACCTGGAAGCTTTGAACTTCGTGGCCGCTCCTTCGACATAATTGCAAGCCTTCCCATTACCATGGTGGTATGACGCTCTGAGTCCTGCCCACTGCCTCTGCCAATCCATGTGCCCGGACGTACCTTCATTACATCCTGCCTGAGCAAAGCCCAGGCGAAGTCTGGCTAAGTCCTGCTTTCTGCAACTGTCCGCGGATGGCGGCTGTCTAACGCAGACCCTGACAGCTCTTAGCTCTAAACCGGCCCAGCATTTTTCTATGGGCCATGGCAGCACTGCGTGTCTTCCATTCACAGGCACAACCATCACTACAACCTGTTGTTTCATTGCCTCATACCACTCTGGTGCTGGTAACACTATTTCTCCTTCCTACTGTATGTTATACTATGCCACCACAAAGGAAGCCATCGATTTCGCGACTTACCTCGACCCGGAACTATGCAAATCTTATTTATCGTTCATGTAATTCTAATAAGGCACTCATTGTTCTTGGCCTATGGATACCATCTGTCATACCCCAAGTCACTTTGCCCATGGAGGGGGAACTGCAATTCTATATCGCTCTTCTTTTACACTCATGTCTTCGACTTTTCTTCTCCCTACCAATATTTCTTTTGCATTTTTGCACACTACCTTCTCTAAACCTTACCCAATTTCATTCCTTCTTATCTGTCATCCTCCTGACTAGTTGCCTCATTTTGTGAAGATAATGACCTTCTTCTCTCTACTATTCTCCCTTCTACAACTCCTCTCATACTTTTGGGTGACTTAAACCTTCATCCTTCTACTATTTATTCTACTCTTCCCCTGCTCTCAATCCTTGACTCTCCTTTTCTATGTCCCCTCCACACCCCTTCTTCCCAGGTTTCTGGACCATGTATTGACCTTACTTTTGTTTCATCATTGTCCACCTCCTCGCTCTCATCACTTCCTGCTTATCTTTCTGATCACCATTATCTTACTGTGTCAATTTTTCCTCAAGTCTCGACTCACTCTATTGCTTCCTCTCTTAAATCACCTTTTTACTGGCGTGATTTATGCAATTTCAACACCTTCTCATCACCTTTGCTCCATGCGCTGCCTCCTGCTTCATCTTGAAAGACACTGGCTTAGGTCCACTTCTCCAGCTGACTATTCCTCATATTTGTCCTATCGTGCTGTTTACGATGACTGTTTACTCTCAACCAAATGTTCTTACTTCTCTGATCTCCTACACATGAAATCACCACATCATAGGCGTCTCTCCCAAATCCTTTCATGTCTTCTCACCCCTATCCCTGACTACACCGCTAGCTCTACTCATTCAGCCTCAGACTTGCTCAATTCTATTCTGCAAAGGTGGCTTCTCTTCACTCAGATATTGAAGCCTCCCCTTCTCCATCACTACTTACTTCCTCAATCACAGATCACTCTGTCTCTTTCCTGTTTCAAACCTATTACAAATGTACAGACTTCTCTCCTACTGGCTAAAGCTCATCATACTGCTTCTCCCACGGACCTTATTCCCAAAGTCTACCCATGCCTTGTTTCTTATCTTACCTCTTTCTTTAACGTTTGTCTCTCAACGTCAACTTTCACTCTATCTTTTAAGCACACTTCTATTATTTCAATTGTAAAGAAACCAACAGCTGATCCGTTGCTTGTCTCAAATATTCGCCCTATTTCCTTATTGCCTTATCTTTCTAAACTACTCGAACGGTTAGTGTTTTCTCAAGTTGCTGCCTTTGTTTACAATTCCTCGATTCTTCCCTGCTTTCAGTCGGGCTTTCATCCCTGTCATTCACTGAAACAGCTCTTCTCTCTGTTCTAAATTCTTTACTTACTGAACAATACTCTAAACACTCATCTCTTCCTGTTCTACTGGATCTCTCCACTGCCTTTGACACAGTTGATCAATCTCTCCTACTGGCTTCTCTTTCTTCTCTTGCTTTCTCTGGTTCTGTTCTTTCCTAGTTCTAATCATACCTGTCTCAAAGGATATTTTCAGTGTCCTGGGCAAGTAAAACAACTGGCACTTTCCCACTTGGCCATGTTGTCCCACAAGTGTCTGTTCTGGCTACTTTTCTGTTTTCCCTCTACACTTCCCCTTTCGCTGGGGTTATTTCCTCATTTGGTCTATCACATCACTTTTTTGCTGATGAGACCCAGCTTTTCCTGTCCTTTTCTTCCTTTTCTTCTGATATTCACTACAGACTCTCAGCTTTTTACTAGCTATCAAATCCTGGATGTCGACCTACTATCTTTCTCTTAATGCTGCTAAAACTGAGGCTCTTTTCCTTCCCCCACATTTCCTTCTTTTGTTTCATTCTCCCCAATCCCAGCTTTCTATTTCTCTCACTGCTCGTAATCTGGGCCTTCATCTTGACTCTGCTCTATCATTTACTCATCATATCTCTGTCCTTGCGTGCCTGTCACCTTCACTTGTACAACATCTTTAAAGCTCACCCCTTTCTTACTTTTCAAGCTACAAATTTATTGATCTCCTCTTTAATTTTCTCCAGACTCTTCTACTGTTCTACTGCTCTCTTTGGTTTTCCTCTCACTCGCCTTGCTCTTCTGAAATCTGTTTTTAATGCCTGCATCCGTCTCCTTTGTCATCTCCTCTTTTGTGATTCTATTTCCTCTTCCCTTTCTACTCTTTGCTTTCATTCTCACCTCAAATTTAATTCCTTATATCTTGTTTTCTAGTCCCTACACAGTCTAGCACCTGACTATCTTTCTTCTCTGGTTTCATTCTACACTCCTTTCCGACCACTTCGTGCTGCTTCTCAATTTCGTGTTGTCCTCCCTGTTATCAGTCTTGCTTTCGATCCTTTTCTCTCTTAGCGCCTCTTCCATGGAATGTTCTTACTTATTCCCTTCGCTCTATCATTGTCTATTCTGTATTCCGTAAGTCGTTGAAGTCCCACTTGCTCTTTTCTGGTTAATATGACAGATTGTTTTATTACTATTATTGTTATTCATTTTATTGTACCTTTCTTCCTCTGAACAGCGCCTTGGCTCAATGTGCTGTATAAAAACGAAATAATTACAATGCAAATACAAGCATAGAATGCACATTCTGGGTGTGGTTTGGGTATTGTATGCAATTGCAAGTGGGTTCCGGTTAGGTGGATTGTCGTGTAGAACTTGTTGATCTGTCTTTATCCCTGTAAATTGAATAACCAGGTTTTTAGCTGTTTCCTGAAGGTTAGGTGGTCTTCTGTTTTCCTGATTTCCTTTTGAATCGAGTTCCATATTTTTGCTCTGAGAATGGAAAAGGCGGTTCCTCTGAGTTTAGTCTCGTAGTGTCTTGTTTGTATTTGAAGATCAGTGCCAGATCTTAAAGTTCTTCTAGGTATGTATCAGGTGATTTTTGCTTGAGGGAATTTGGCTCCTTGCCTGTGTAGTGAACTGTGGGGAATGCAGAAGCCTTTGAAATTAATTAGTTTCTTGACTATTAGACAAAATAAACTTCACAGGCTAGGGTGATGTGCTCTCTTCTGTTTAGTCTCATCAGTATTCTTGTGTTCTGTGTTTTGGATGTGTTGCAGTTGTTTGGGCATTCCTAGGTACAGACTATTGGCATAGTCTATTCTTGATAACACCAAGGAAATTTGTCCAGTGCCCTTCGACCGATTAAAAACAAACGATTAGGCTAATACATACTGAATATGTGGAGCGGGTGTTGCGGGGGTGTCCTCTGCTCCCTATGATAGGTATGCATTGGCCTCGCAGTGTTGCGAGGGCATCCCCCGCTTCCTCAACATGGGAGGCAGAGGACCGGCAAAAAAAAAAAGAAAAAGGGACACAGCAGCGTCGAACCCGACCCGCATTAGATGGACGGATCTGATGCCGCAGGGGTGAAAGAGGTAAGTAGGGGAGTGGAGTGGGTGGTCGGGGCGGGTGTGAGTTGGTGTGAGCGCATTTGATTTGTGCTTTGATCATCTGATAATTGATCGCATGTGGGCATTTTTGTTTCGGACAGTTTGTCGCAATCAATTATCAGACGATCAAACACCACCAAAATGCATTCCCAGATGTTTAATCACTGTTGAGGATTTAGGTTGGGTTCCCATACTCAGGGGCCAGGTGAGAGATGTTCGTGTTAGGTTGCCGTCTCAAGAGGTTATCATTATTTCCATTTTGATGGGGTTTAGTTTAAGATTGTTAATAGCCATTCAGGTGTTTATATTGTTGAGGCATTCATAGAGGGTGTTGTCAGGGTCATTGTTAGTAGTCATTTTGAAGATAAGCTCGGCTTTCGTCTATGTAGTGGTAGGATGTCAGTCCATGAGTTTGTATGAGTTTCATTAGGAGGGACCTGTAAATATTGAAGAGAAATGGATACTGAGGCCAGAAGAACTGGTTGGCTCCTGCTTTACCTTGTAACAAAACTCCAATTGTTGTTATAACTCATGGTAGAGACCCAAAACCATCTACTGACCCGACAGGTGTACCCCAAGCTGATTGTAAGCAGAATAGCAATAAGCGCACAAACAAGCCCTGGAGTCAATTGGATTAACTTTACATATATTTGTAAAATGTTGTTCAGGGGGGCTTGTATATGCAAAATGATGATATTAAGGAGCTGGAAATCTCGGATTGCTCCGACGGTGGTGGATTGGATTGAGGAGATGACCTGTCTTGCCAACATGGAGGGAGTGATTTATAGGAAACAAGGGAAGCTTAACTTGTATACAAAAACTTGGGAGTGAGCTGCTGTGTGCTGCTGAGTGAAGTTGCAGACTGTGGCAGGCCCGAGTCTTTTTTCAGTGGACATCGTTTTCCCAGCTCACCTGAACTGTACCTGACTCTTCAAATAGCCACTCCAGCCGCGGAGCGGCCGCGGAGTGAGCTGCTGAGTGAAGTTGCAGACTGTGGCAGACCCTGAGTCTTTTTTCAGTGGACATCGTTTTCCCAGCTCACCTGAACTGTACCTGACTCTTCAAATAGCCACTCCAGCCGCGGAGCAGCCACGGAGTGAGCTGCTGAGTGAAGTTGCAGACTGTGGCAGACCGTGGTGTGACCGTGGTCTTTCAGGACAAATGGTTAATACGGACTTACAGCCTCGCATAGACGAGACCGACAGGATGGGCTTTTCCTCTGTGGGACAAACAGCAAGAGAAAAACCGCAGCAATCACCGCCTCCATCGAGCAGCCCCGAAGCGGATGCAGGTATGGCGTTCCTTCCCTTCCCCTTTCTGGAAGATGTAGGCGCTGTAAAGTGTCTCCCTGTTCCTGTCTCTTTACCCTCCTTACCCCTTCCTCCCTTGCTTTCCTCTTTCCCATCCCAATCCCTTCTTCTTGCAACCTCGCCTTGCCCTTTTTCCCCGCTCCCCCATCCTCCCCTCCCCGCCTCACCTGCTCGCTTGCTAGCTCCGAGTCTGAAGTCCCCCGACGGGTGCTCCGACCGTTGAAAGAAACCCTAGCGGGAAAAACAAACACTAAGAGGCAGGGAGAAAAGCCATCAGCGCCTAAGCGGGTGCCGAAACAGACTATTTCATCGGACCCGCCCGAGCTCGCTACAGACTTCCATCAAAAAATGTGAGGTTGTCACTGAATACCTACAGCTGCGGGGATTTCATCTCTGAGGCTGGAAATGACCTCAGCATGGCACCGTTGCTGGGGACGCAGAGTGAATACCTGCAAGCAGAGATCTTGCCAACGACTCTCGCTGAGGTGGCCGGTTCGATTTCCCAGTCTGTGTGTATCCCCCCCTCAGGAGAGGGGCCTCAGACGATACGCAAATGGACTGGCCACTTGAATGTAGCCGTGTGCACACTGATCACAGAGAAGCTGGATGAAAACTCTGATCGGGACAAAAGCTCCACTGTGTTATGCCCCCAGTCGACTATCACTACCGAAGATAAAGCACCTCAGCACATAAGCCCCGTGAGAACTGAACAGGATGAAACGATACATCCAATGAAGGGCCCAGTGGAAACTGTTGGTGCTGTTCCAGTGCATTGTGTTCTAACATTATAAGACCGGGAGGGCTGCACAGAGGAGGTTCATACAACACTAACCGGCGTCAACAGAAATAACGGAGAGCTACAGAATTGTAAAAGATGCCATCGAAATCCAGCTGTACATGATCCTGCTCTCTGCAAGCACAATGATGAAATCAAATCTGCTAATGAACCTGGCACTTCCAGTGAAAATCTAGAAAACCTTGCAGTTGCTTGTATGCAAATGGTAATTTTACCAACAAAAAAAAAAAGAAAAACAAGAAGTCTAAAATGAGGAGCAACATAAACTACTCCCAACGACAACCACGAAAACTCACCGTTACAACCACAACAAGGTGAGAAGAAGATGGACCTCAAGACTCAAGGTCCCCCCAAACAAGAAAATGGGCCCAAAGATTGGACCAACCAAGACCTTTACAGTGACAGCTCTAAATGACTTTTTCAGGAAAAAGATGGAGATCCGTCTAAATCCTCAGCAGGAGCTATCGGATTGTGAAATCCTAGAGAGCCTGGTCGATGCAGAGGTTGATTCTCCAACTATGATATGCCCCGTAGAGGAAGTCACCATAATCTCGGAACCTTTAGAAACCACTTTACCCGCGACCCCGGCAGTTGTTGTACCGCCACTCAGATGGCATTACTCAAATAAACCCACATTGATGGTTGAAAATGTAGATCCTCAGGAAGGGACTAGGGAAAAAAGTAACCAAGAAAAATTCCCTGGCGAAACAAGAACTGAAATTGAGAGTACTGAAGAGTGGTGCCTGAAACAAAAGTCAAGTGCTAGTCTGCAAGAAATCTCTCCTGAACACTGCTACCATGCCCCAGATTCATGAAATGAAGAGCCGAGGATCGTGGAGAGCCCTGGGTTGCAGGCAGTCTTGGTTCAATCCCCAACGACAAGAAATTCTGCGTGGACAAAGGAACATGATCAAAACAACTCTCAGAAAGACAATGACAATAAATTGACAAAAATATTGCCGTCGATCTACTCTTCAATACCTATGCGGAGACTTAGCGGGTCTCAACAGTCCCCTCCGCAAAACCCTGATCAACAGAAGCTGGACTTAACAACCGTAATGACCACAGTAACGATTGCAATAACACCGTTTACCAAGCTCTATGAGAGCATTAATGACAAGCTCCGTGACCAGGTATCCATGCTGGCCTCAATGCAGTCAAAATTACAGTACCTTGAAAGCTACATTATGGGGTCCCAAGGATCTGAAGATGTCAAAAGAGCCGGGAGGAAAAGGCCGGCCGAATCCGGCTCTTGCTACCATCTGTCCGAATCTCAGCCATCTGTGGATGAATGTTCAAACCGACGATTGCAACATACTAACGCTCCACTGGCAGCTTTGTCTGCCACTATACACGAGATAACTGGACCGTCATCTCAACAGGACAGAGACTTTGATATTCCAATATGCAAACAAGGAGCTGAGCCTTTAGACGCCATCATTGCCATACTAGAGGAGGAAGATGAACATCTAGTGTCCACTCAAACTATAGTTATAGAAGCTGTCGAAAAACAAGCACCAAATCCCTTTTCCTATACAAAGACTGCAGAAGGTGCGCGAAAAACCAATAAAGGCCTTGACACAAATCCTAAAAACTTTACATATGGCATATTTACCCAGCAAAAGTCGATCGTAAATCGAAACCCCAAGAGGGACGACAACATGTCACAAGCTACATTGGGCTCGCAAATCCAGATGAGGTAGCCCAAGGCTGCTGCCAAGAGAGAAGGCCCCCGTGCCAAACCTAAGAAGTTAGCCAGCTCGCACCAGAATCGTGCGTTGGAAAAACAAAACCACTGCATAAAGGAAACTGTCCCTGTCCTTGTTGTTGAGGAGCTGTCAGACTGGAGTATTCTGACAGTGGATGAGATTGGGTTTGAAAATAACCCAAAAAAACCATCAAAGAGAAAGGCGAACAAAGGGATTACAGACTCCCCTAAAAATGAACCACCAAACAAAGTACAAATTTACAAACTCTCTGTTTCGCGGTCAAAGTCCCCCGAGCATCTCCAAAGACTTCAAAAAGTGGAGTCCGTGGACACCACAAAACCAAGGTCCAGGGCCCCTGAGGAAAAAACACCTGATAGGGTGCGCAGAGTAAGTACAAACATATGTAAAAGGAATAAATATTCCTATACATCAGTCCACTCTCGGACACGGGATGAAAACGATGACCTGAAAAAGACTGAAAAGCCTAGTAACGAAACAGGAAAAAAGGCCTCAGATTCATATCTGCAATATATCTCTCAGATGAAGAAGAAGCAAAAGGAAAAAAGCAGATCGGACCCAGATCATGATCAGAAAACGGAATCGAAGCAAATTGTGAGTGACTATACGCTAAGGCTGAAAAATATCAACTCAAAGCAGGACGGCCTGATCATGAACAGAACTAATATCATCAAAATCTTAACCCAAATCCCAAGCCTGAAGAATATCCAAAATAAGGATCTCTGGATGGTGGAGCCAAGTACGTCAGGCAGAACTGACGACTCCTACATACATCTAAATTCCAAAATTATCAAGCTCCATCTAATGAGAGAATCTGACAAACTGTTGTCAATGGGTTTCAAACTATCGGAAATCAGACGCTCTAACAAACAAGAAGACTCAGTTAAAAGAACTGAAAGCGAAATAAGTAAACAAAAGGACACCCTGAAGACGACCAAGGACAATCGCATCCGCTATATTAGCAGGATGTCTCATGCTCGTCCTTCACAGTCCGCTCAATTAACAAGCAAACCAGGAACCCACAGCCCCAATCAGGGGGAAAGAGAAGGATCTGGGAAAAATCTCCGGTCCGAACGCAGGCGGGAACAGATTGATACCCGGAGCAAAAGGCCCCAACAAACCTCTCGAAATGACCAAGGTCGAGGCAGCCAGGGAACACCAGAGGCAAACCAAGTTGAACCTTGGACCTGGCCTAAAGCCGACTCCAATTCAAGGGAAAAGCATTAGCAACGAGTCCCGGAAAAGAAGATCCAGCTACAGATATGCCAGGAAAAGGTCACCGAGAAGTAAACATCCCTGCTAAAACTGCTAAAATTGGGCTGCTGGAATACGAGGGGCTTTGCCCATCTCACCAAGGAAACCAATGTCATCTTGCTCATGAGCGCACTGAAGGCAAAAGTTCTACAAGGTGGCCTTCCGATCTACGTTGTCTTCATTGACCTGGTCCAAGCCTTTGACCAGGTCAACAGGCAGCGCCTCTGGGCGAAACTAGAAGCAAAAGGTTGTCCAGACTCAATCTTAAACCCCATAAAGGCTCTACATCAAGATACCTCCATACGAGTTCGCCTCAGTGCGGACGGACGTCTATCTGAGGAGATCAGGACAGCACGAGGAGTTAAACAAGGCTGCCCTTTGGCACCTTCTTTATATAACTCCTATATTGCAGATTACAGGGAATCAATCCACATGGTAAGTCATTTCCCACCCTCACTGGGAGGGGAGAAGATCGATCGTCTACTGTATGCCGATGACATCACCCTGATGGACTTGACGCCCATAGGCCTTCAACACCAACTGGATAACTTGGTAGCCTATATGTCAGAAAATAATCTCCGACTAAACAACGAGAAGACAAAAGTGCTCATTTTGGGCAGGCCTTCAAAGAAGAAAAAAAAACTCTCCTGGCACTGCGATGGTAAGAAACTAGAAACGGTCCATGCCTTCAAATATCTTGGAATTACAATCAGCTACGACAAGGACGAAAAGACCATGCAAGAAACACTCTGGCTAAAGATAAAAAATCTCACAGCCCAAGCAAAGGCTGTGGACAAGAAACATGGTTGTTTCTCGATCACCCCTATCTTGAGATTTTTCAAGTCAAAGGTGGTTCCTGCCTTGATATATGGCATGGACGCAATGCCATTGGTTCCGAACACCATATGGGAGAAACTTGAAAGTTTTTTCTGGCGAAACGTCTTAGGCCTGGCGACATCTACACCAATTGCATTAATAAGGAGAGAACTTTGCATATCATCATTGCTAGCAACAAAAATGAGAGCCACCTTGATGCTTTATCGCAAAGTCATCAATAGCCCTGAAGCACGAGTGTTGGACCTCATACGAAAAGAAATTGTTGACAGTGACAACTGGATGCTCACAAAATGGGAACAAACGAATCTAGCGATCTTGAAAGAATTGGATCTGACGATCGAGACACTAATTCAAAATCTTGATAGAGTATCAAAAAAACTGTTTGATGCAGACTGGATCCATACACAAGAAGTGGCATATATGTATTCTTTGACAGCCAATTTGCCATCTGCTCCGATGAAACTTAACACGTTGCGAGGCTACCTCCATAGATATCCAGACAAAAGTCTTAGCCGGATGTTCTTAAGATTTAAACTAAACCAACTGAAAACCAATGAGATCCTCGCAATTCATAAATAAGTGACATCGACCACATGCCGCTTCTGCAATTTAAAGGAAAACACAGAAAGTACAAAGCACTTGATAATGGAGTGTTCCAGTTTGGTAACGGAAAGGTCTTGGTTTCTCATGGACCCGTTGAAGCACTAGTCAACCCTAGACTTGGAAAATCTCTGGTCACTGTTGACTAATGGGAACAATAAGCGATGTGTCATAGGAGTGGCTTTGTTTCTCAAATCTCTGAAATTATAGTAGAAGAAATCTGCTTCCGGAAGAAGTTACTGAAAATGCCTAACTGTGAACCAACTGAAGGTTTCTTTGTTCTGTATGCTGGGACTCAGGAAGCTAAAGCCAAATCATGGACTTGTCTTATGGAAGTTTGTAGACAGGAGTCCAGAAATGGCTTTCTGTTCTCTCTTTTGTAAAAATTGTCATACAATTAAATCAAAAATCAAAAAAAAAAAAAGAAAAAAAAACATTTCTAAAAATGTACTAATTCTGAGTTTGTAAATATGAATTCTCTTATCTGCATGTAACTATATTGTTTTACTATTTACTGTTAACTGTTCCTTGCTGTTTTGTAAAAATGTACAAATAAATAAATAAAAAAAAAACTTTACATATATTTGAAAGAGATACAACGGAGAAAAGAAGCAGTACAGACATTTTGTCCATTTGAAATTATGAGGACAGACGAACTACAAAAGAAATCTGTAAGATTTGGTTGAATGGAGGGTTTTTGTGTGTGAATACTTTGAGAGGGGAGGGGTAGAGGAACTTCATGGACTAACCTAAGGTATTCTCATGAGAAGGGGATAGGTTGGAGTTTCGTCCAACCAAGCATTTGTATTGTTTTGACATAGAGAAACAATGGGAGTTAATAATCATAAAAGGCTATGAAATTCAAATGATGGTGTGGTCTAATCCATTTATCTGTGTCCATGGTATGGAAGGATTTTACATCTCGATTTTGGACACATTCATTTTCAAGATTTGTAACATACACCTAGTCCTCATCTGGATCTGGTATGATTTCATCAATCAAACTTTTTCAGGGTAGATTTCAGGGCTCTTAGGATCAACTGTAGCCTTTTTTTTAGGAGGACATCACCTTGACCCTTATTGAACTGCACTGGCTAAAACTGCAAGCATGTATCATTAAATATCTTAAAATGTTGCTGCTTCATGTAC
This sequence comes from Ambystoma mexicanum, assembly GCF_040938575.1. Lineage (NCBI taxonomy): Eukaryota > Metazoa > Chordata > Amphibia > Caudata > Ambystomatidae > Ambystoma > Ambystoma mexicanum. The sequence goes on from NC_090922.1 coordinate 1,411,090,599, forward strand.
AAGGATGTACAAGGCTGCATCCCTGTATCCCTGAAGTCCCCATGCTACCTCACTGAGAAATTCAGCATCTCTGCAGTACTATGATCCACCACAAGAACAGAAGGTGCAGAAAGTAAAGACAAAAAGGACCAGCCTTGTGCCCAGACTCTGTTACCTCCTCCCAATCAATGCTACCCTCACCCCCTCGTGTCTACATTTCAGGAAGGAGCTCAAGACCCTCCTCTTCAAGAATTGGCTCCTCTCCAAAACCTAACGCAACACACTCTTCACTCCCCATAGAACCTGAGATTGAGTGTTCTGCTCCCACTATTTGCTCCTCTGGTTGCTTGATGATCCCCTACTGCCAATTGTCCGCCCTTCTGCTCCCCCGTTGTTAGCTGTCCACTTCCTTGTATCTCTGCTTTACTTACCTTTTCCTTCCCCCTATGATTTTTGAAAGCACTCCATTGTTTCACGAAAATAGCTTTGGTTTGAGGTTTGAGGAGCTTTTTGTGATATCACTGTGAAAACCCGAAAACACGAAAATAGGTCAGCACTCAATAAATACACTTAGAATAATAATAAAAAAAATATTAATACAATAATAATGATAGGAGTGGAAGCTTAGTGGCTACATTGTGGCAGGTTTGAAAGATTCCAGATGAGAGGAGAGAGTGAAGAGAGAGGGGAGATGGAAGGTGGCGGGGTTAACAAGCCCCTTCACAATGTGAAGTGTAGTTAGGTCCAATGGGCGATCAAAGGTACTGGTCTAATAGCTTCTGGAGCCAATGAAGAGGGATACAGTCTATTGTACCTTGACTAGAGTCATCCAGTAACTAAAGGTCAGTTAAAGGGACATCATTAAAGGTGGGTTGATTAAAGTCAGGTGAGGTGTGAATGCACCTGTTTGTCATGAATTATAGACCATGGTCACTTTGGTCTTCCAAGAGAATTACACCTCGATTAACGGGTGCCATTTCTTCTTCCAACAAGGTGCTCTGTTGTTCCTTGTAGAAGCAGATGACGTGCTTTAGTTGTTTAGGAAACCTCTGCGTTCCAATTGCTGCTCTCTATCTGTGTTTACAAAACAGGTACGCGAACACCGAGACCTCGCGTCTCAATGCTTGATAATAATTTTGCCTTGCTCAGCGCTCTGTTTCACTGTGTCTTCCTCGTTTCTTTCCATTCCCTGTCCCTCTCTGTTGGCCTTCCCCTACAGTATTCCTGTTCAGCTGACCCTAGATCCTCTTCTGTGCTAGCTCTGACTTTGCTTGGGAATCAGCTTGTATTCTATCGTTTGCCCTCGAATCAGAGTTTGCGTCCTTCTGCGCCTCATCTAGCGGCCCCAAGCACTGACCTAGAACTTTGCTTTACATGGAACTTTGCTGCAGCCTCATCGTTACTACACATTAGTTCCAGCTTGCACAGGTTTTTACTTCTTTTGAGAAGGTGTTTCCCTGTGCTAAAGGCATTCCACCCCAGAGGTTACCTGGCCTCGGTTGATACCTTTCAAACATGATGGCGTCGGGAGGGTCTCCCCCTTACCCTCATGACACTCAATCTAAAAAGAAGACTCGCCAAGGAAAATCTTCTAACGAATCGTCTCAGAAGTAATCACAGGTGAGCCAAACTGCTGTTTCTGACAACTCTGACACTCTGTGCTGTAAGATCGATCAGAAAAGCAGAGAAAATTCAATTGCACCGGGGCTGCATGGGGCGTTGATAGGGTGGGAGTGTGGCAGGCTATCCAGAGAAAAAAAGTATGTGCCTAATCTTCCTGGGGGGGGGGGCCTTAGTGTGTACATTTTACTGTCATACAGAGTGCTAGAGAAAACTGCTACTACCGTCATCAGTATATGAACTATCCTGGACACATGATGCACCATTCGCATGGCTGTGAGACCCTTTTTATCAGAACATGTCCAAGCTGATTTTTGTGTTGGTTTCGTATCAATATACTGCATATGGAAACAGAAGCAGACACAGTGGCTGCGGCAATGACCCCTGTGTACAGAGGTACAATGAAGTGTGATCTTCTCTTTGTATCTGATTTCACTGTGATGTATGAGAATGGTTTGAAACTCATCTTCCTCCTGGCTTCATCGTCATGGTAGTGTTTGTAAAGAGGCAAGAGCGTTCGCCTCCATTGGCAAGATAGGAGTTCAACTCTGACCTCTGCTGTCTTTTGGGGTTGGCTTGTTTTTAAAAAAAAGTTTTTTTGGTGCTTTTGAAATTAAAATATAAAAAAAACAGTAAAGAAAATAATGAAATGTACTCAGTGGAGAATTTTTGTCATTACTAAACTTTCTCACATTTTATTTATTATACAAATGGTTTATTACAAACCTTATACAAACGTTCTTACATGAACCCTTGAAGTTTGGATTTTGGTGGCTGTGGGGTGAGGGCACATCCCAGCAATGTCTATGTTAACCTCCTGCAGTGGTGGAAGATTCTTCTGGCCTCTTGCAAGGTGTTTGCAGGAGGCACCTTCTCACATGGGACCCAGTGACTAGCTGAGAACAGGTGAGCAAAGGGGTGGCACCTCCATACATTGTGTGTAGTTCATCGAGAAGTGCACTATACAGTGTAGTGTTTCTGTTTGTGTTGCACTGTATGTAGTATACACAAATATGCCCCTTGCATTACATTAGGGCTGGGAAAATAGACGGGGATACATAAATAGAAAACAATTATAAAAAAGTACCAATAAACACTGCACACATTTGCTGTTGCTTTCTTCCTGCGCCCCAAAATCAGAGTATATAAAATGCATTGGGTAAATCAAAACCAAAACAATAAGAAAGAAAAAAGTAAATGGCCCATCATTAAAGTTAACCATTAACTGAGAGCATTGAAAGGGACATCAGTGGTGCTGATCCAACCCTGGGACCCAGTTGTTTGAGGGGTCAGCCAGTAGATGAGGCCTTCACCCAGTTGATCAGTGTCCAACCAGGTTCAAACCCAGGTCACACATCTATCAGTGGTCAAACTGGGTGGCTGTTCAATCCCGGGGCCACCATTGCAAAGGAGAGTTATGGGCGTCTGTAGGCCTGTGTGCTTATATGGACACATGAGTCACACAGCTGTGGCCAGGTCAGTGCATAAAGGTACAGGAGCTCTGTGACTAAATGTCTTCTGCTATGCAGGAGGGTGAGGATTAGCAGTGACTAATCGCCTATAGAGGTAAACCTGGCCCAGCTAAGAGATATACCTCCTTTGCCTTTTGTGGTATCAGAGGACCGAGGGAAGACTATACTCTGAAGGGGTGTGAAGTTGAGCCACTGGCAACCCAAACAGCACTAGGGTAATAGTTCCAAAATAATAGAATGTATAACTAAGGGTCTATAGAAATGGATACTTTAATTGTTCAAATCAATTGTATACATAACTATCAAAAACACATTTAAAAACCCACCTCTGTAAAGTAAAGACACAGAAATGTAGACTGTAATGATGCCGAAGTTTGGGTACTTAGCAGGGAGGAAAAACAGGCAAGGAGTTCAAAAAATATTTCCCTAATGGAAACAGGTGCAAAAGGAACTCAACTAGTTGGGTGGTTGTTTAGATGGTTGAACAGAGTTGGGCCACGATTCGAACGGTGGTTCTTGCGAGTCAAACCAGGTTTGGAGAAGCCAAGTTGCAGTGATCCCAGGTGGTGAGTTGGTGATGAGTAGGATGCTCGATGCAATTAAAATTGCGTCAAACTGATGCAGGTTGAATGCGTCACCAGGAGCCGATCAACAATCGAACGTGTTTCGAGACCATGATTACTGCTGGTTCAGGTCTATAAGTGATGCAATGGCTCAGCTGTTCAGGATGAGCTGCAATGCAAAGTCCTTGTGGTTTGATGCTTGGTTTGATGACAATTATTTCCTCAACCTGCTCTGTGCCACTGGAGAGCAGGTGCTGCAGATCTGGACTTTGATGCTGCTGGGCACATGTGCCACTATACTTTTGGCATGGAGTTTGAAGGAAAGGGGGCATGTTTAGCAGACCTCCCTTTCTCACACGCTGACTTGGACGACAAGCTTTGAGAGGAGTAGCTAGTAGTGCCCGTGTGCTGGAAGTGACTTTCGGGTGCGGAGGGAAGTTGTGCCTCTTCGAGTTTTACAGCAATTTTGAAATCAAATTCTTTAATGTGATATAGGTTGAAAATAAATTCAAACTTTACACATATTTCATTTTCAAACATAACATAAAAATAAAATCATAAATATCAACATCAAATATTAAATCCATTTCAAAAAATCAGAAATTCATCAATATACAATACATATTAAATTTAAAATATAATAAACAAATGACTAGGCAGTTATAATTCAGATCTAATAAGAGACCTAAGCCTAATTCAATCTGTTGCCAGACATTATAAAGTGCTATGAATAGGTGCATGTTGCAAAGTGTTGGTACAGTAATGCCAGAACGACAGTTCGTGGATAGCTAATAGATCATGGACAAATTGACCCAAAAAGTTTATAATCGGCTCCTTCATAGCCTGGCATTGTGTCAAAAGATGCCTGGCTGTTTCTGGACACGATAAAGATTTACAAAGCCGACATGTCCGCTCATTAGCAGGGATATTTTTCCAAGCTCCTCTATTGGTTAGAGTAGACAGCAATTTTGAAAGGAAATCAGTTATTCAAAGGGGGAAGGGAGAGACTCTGGGGTTGTTGTTGGCAGGTGGTGGTTTTGGGCTGGAAGGTGGTGGACCAAATGTTGGTTGTAGCTGGGAAGGCCACGGAAATTGTCAGGTGTAACTTGGGATGGGAGGGGCTATGGTTTTTCTGGGGCGCAGGAGTTCTTCCGAGGGACAGGTGGTGGCTTGGATGGTTGATGAAGGCCCTGGAGGTGTAGGTAAAGTGGTGGTGCAGAGAGTACCTGGTACCAATGAAAAGGTGGGCCACAGTTGCAAATAGCAATGCATTCCTTTTGTGATGCACTTTTTGAGCAATAACTCATTTTTTGATAAAATATCTTGCAAATTCTGCATTTCAAAGGATATGCTTTCAGTAACACTATTCAAAACTACTAGACGCATACTGAAGTAACTAATCAAAGTGGTCCACACTGGCTAAAATACTGTCCCATTTTGACCAAGAGTATGTTGGACCTGTAATTCGGGCATTGCCATATGGGCTAGTCCGAGCCTGGAAAGCAGCTCTGAGGGCAGATGATGGTTCGGAGGGGTATTTTGTGAAAAGGTGGTACATCTGGCTATGGAGGGGGCACAGGTGGTGGCTTTGGGTGCAAGTGGGGACTTTGTCATGGATCAGGTGGTGATTTCGGGGGTATAGTGCAGATAGAAGCAGTCAAAGGAGGCAGGTAATTTCTTTGCCTCCTCCTCTTGCATTCCTCAGCGCATGGCAGGGGTGCTAGCAGTCTGTTGGGGGGTATCCACTGACGGCATCTGCATTAAGTGATCTGCAGACTGCAGGTTAATATTAAACCTCGACCTGGACAAACTCATTGCAATGCCTTTCTTCAACCACGTCCACCTGTAAGTACCTGAGGGGTCCTCCTGGGATTTTAAAAACAGAATTGGGGCTCCCTCTATCTGAAACATTTCATTGAGGATTGGGGTGCTAGTCACACGTGTGGGTAGGTGAGTGGCAGTGACTCCAGGGTCACACTTTTCAGGGGTGTTCAGCGGTCAAACACTCTGGAATACTAAGACACTGGCAACTGGCTATTTACTTATATCACATTTTATAGCGGCTTTAGCTGTCCCCTCCAATTTATCCACCGGGAATGATGCATTCTTCATTCAAGTGCACTGTTATTTCTACTTCTAAAAAGTAAACGTTTTATGAGCAGGGCCATTTTAAGCACTTTTGGGGCCCTGGGCACAGACATCTTTGGGGCCCCCTCCACCAAACCAAAGGAATTAAGTGATCAAAAATATCTCCCGCGCTCACCCCCTGACACAATCACAACCCATAGGTTAATATGTTACCTCACAGCATTAAAAATAAGGATGTTTACTCTCTTTAAGTCCCCTTACCCTCTTAATTCTTGCTCTAATCAGAATGGTAAACAAGTACCATTTGAAGGCCGACATTATCAGTCTAGGAAGAGGTTACTTCTGTTCTAGCATAGATACAGGAGGCTTTGTTTATCAATATCATCCAGGAAGGTATGCAGCCTGTAGTATTGATCTAGGACTGTATGTAAAAGGTAACTAACCCAGAATAGACAGACAACTCACATGTTCTGCCTCACAGAATGCAAACGTGCTCAAGCATGGATAGAGGAGAGCAATTGGTAGGAATGAAAAAACTACACATATGATAGCATGGATAGTGGAAGCAGATTATAAGCTACCAGGAAGGTGCCTGTATCCAGACAGAATGAGATTATAAGTGGGACATGGTTTTCAAATAGTGTTCCCATCAGAGATCAAAAGACTAAAATGCCCGTGGTGTGTAATCTATCAATGCTCACTATTATAGTGGAAGCAACACTGTAGCCAGTGAAACCATGAAGGAGCCTGCTTTGAAGATCATATCCTGAGAAGGAAATCTCTTTGAAGGACCGCCAATTTTGAAAGGTCTAGGGATAGACAATTCCCTGAGGCTAGGGAATAAAAGATTAAATTAGATGCCTAGCATTACACACACTGGTTAAGGGGTGAATTTGGGAATGGTGCCAACCCAGCAATTTCTGCATTTGAACACTTTCATTACCAGTTCTTACCATGAACTAAACTAATCTCGTTTTATAAAACTGACTTGGAAAGTACAACAATCACATTACCAAACATGACCATTTTTAAAAATACAATATTATAGAATAGTTCAACACAGAATGATTCTAGCTTCATTCTCTCAATCATCAAAAGAAGTATACAAGTACCAGCATTCCAATCAGTCAAATTTAACAGATTTAATCTGGGTTGGTCTTCTTGTGAAATTGCCATTTATAAACGTGCAGAAAAACCACGGATAAAAAAAAAAAATGCAAAGCGTTTTTTGTGTCTAAGGAGCAGACTTTAAAATGCTTGCCCGAGTCCTTCGGTCTACCACCCCTTCCACTCAAATGGCCTACATAAGAAGAAAGATCATGTAGTGGGCTAAATGATGCCACCAGCATGCGAGAAGGCAAACCTCACAAGACAGCACAGTGATGTACAACATATTAGATAATTTGGCCAGGATCACTGTATTGTCTGCTGGATAAGCCAGGATACAAGCATGAATGCTTTGATTCCAAATTTGGATACTTATTCATCTCTGGGACTAACAGTTCATGCTCACCTTTGGAGGTGATTACCTAGGTTTTACAACACCCCATCCGAACAAACCAATTTCTAGACCTTCACCATAAGGATGACATGTTTGTTTTTATAGCAACCCCTATCTGGTGCAGATAGATTGCTGATAATAGCAACTGTTGTGCTGCAAGACCAAGTACATATGCAGGCAGGTTTATAAACTTCAGACACAGGAAAGGCTCAGCCAGCCTTACAGGAATGTGCTATTCTAATCTTGCATAGGAACACACATGTCTGCAATGAGTGCTTAACACACTGAGCTAACATCTGAACCATTGTGGCACTCAATTTACCAATATGCATTTCAAAATTGGCCATTGCACATGACCAACAGAATACCCAATATACCACAATGAACACAGAAAGAATTACATGATGAATTGATCGAGGCAGAATGTACTTGTCAAAATAGACAGGCATTAGGTTTAGAGCCCCAGCACCGTCCCATAAAATATCCTGATGTGTGCTATTTAAGTCTGGTGAACAAAGGAATCTTACTTCTTTCGATCAGGCAGCCTTTTGGGGCCCCCTCCAAGGTGGGGGCACTGGGCAAGTGCCCCTTTTGCCCTCCCATAAAAACGTCCCTGTTTATGAGGAATAAAACGTATCATTGTTTGATTTTCAGCTGCATGCGTGAAGGTTTCCGCCTCAGTGATCGGATCTCCCTGCTGCGACATAGCCCCATGTGTCGTGGGTGCACTTACGGGTGGCCTGGCTGCTATTCTCTGTGTTTTTTTGGGCCTATCATATGCTGCTGTGTAGTCTGGGTACAGTCACCGTCCCATGTATGTCTCAGGCAAACCCCACTGGATGTCACAGGCACTGCTGTCCGTACCCGTCCCTACCTACCCCACACCGGGTGTCTCAAGCAGAGTTCCTAGGGTTGCTCAGTTTCTCGCGTATAATCAAATCGGTGCTTCAGGTATGTTTCTTTTTGTGTATCTCAGGCATAGTCTGCTGGGTGACTCTGGAACAGCGCGATGGCCAGATACATTCATTTTCAGTGACCACGTGGAAAGTCCCAAATCGCCACAACAGTAAGTGACAAAGTTACTAACTGTGATGGATTATATGCATTTTGAAGTAAGGTTCTCACTTGGCAGCAGCCTGTGAGACCACAGACTGAAAAAAAACACAGGTTAGGAGGGAGGCGGCCACCCATGCTGCAGAACTGCAGAAGCTGAGCCTCGGAGGCAAGGTCGCTGCCCCCTCACCTTTTGCCCTGGCTGGCTGACCATGAGCTTGGCAGTAGCCAGAGCCCGAGAGATAACGAACATTGCATTTCATTAAGTGACTAGTAGGCTGTAAAACAACAAGTTAGGTCGTCGTGTTAGCATCTCTTCACTCACCTGCGTCGGTGTGTCTCGACTCGAGAACCGACCAAGGTCAGGACAGGGCCTGCACCGGCCTTCTTGCTACGCACCACTCATGGAAGTAAGGATGACGAGTGCTCGGGTACTCAGTGCTCCAAAGCAGACAACGCACGCACACCTCTGCCCCTCCCCTGCAAACACGATCACCTCACACCCCACCCCCTCCACAAACCTCTTCCAGCGTGACCCACCTTATGAAAACACAACATCTCGCCATGAGAACCACAACCAAAGACAGTGCAAAACGCCACAGAGCCAGATCCTGGTGCAGTAGATAAAAGCTTAGGCAAACACAGCGGTGCGCACAGAGCACTGGACGCCCCCTTCAGAGAAACAACCATTACTACCCCACCCCCTTCCTTAATAGAAACAACCATTCACTTTCTGGGAACACCACCGTCCAATATTCCCTCTTTAAACCGCATGGCCCCTTTCATAAACATACATAGACCCTCCCAGAAAAGCCCCCTCCAGCTTCAGAGACGTCCTTATCCCAAAAAAACAGCTGCATCCCTCTCTTGAAAAACACTCCCCATCGAAACAGCCCCCCCATTAAAAAAACATGCCAATGGTCACAGGATTATGACAGCACCTCACATAAATCTGCATTCTTTAATGTGGACCACATCACTACTATAATCCCACTCCTCCCCAAACTTCCTAACAGCCCATCCCCCCGCAAAAGAGAAGCAGCACAGCAGAAAATACACCTGCCAAGGTACGCCACCTACTTCCACTAGACTGTAAAACCTTTCACTGTTGGCCAAACCCATCCTACCTGCATCGCGACGAGGGTGGATGGCACGCACTGCACGTTCAGTGTTAATGTGCAGGTGCAAGGCGAGCACCCTCCACGCCCCGCCCTGGCACTCGTGAACCGGCCCGGACAACCCCAACTTCCTCAGTCACGGTGCCTGCCTAACCTTGCCTGCTGCAGACTGTGAGTGACTGCTGCAAAGAGTGCCCCCGAGAGAATAGTAAACATAATTTATAAATATGTTTATTTTTTATTTATACAAAATGGTTCAGCGCCGGTGGAAATACCGCCCCTAACATTTCCACATATAGGCAAGGCCCAAACTTGCCAAATGGACGCACTGGCCCTGGTCAGTCTCACACACGCCCACCCCCACCAGCTAAAATGATAAACACGGAATGTCCTCTGCGCATTTATGAATTAAAGCCAACTTCGGGGATCGAACCGCAGTTGTCAGCTTTGTAGGCCAACACTTCACCACTGCACTTTACAACTGGATGAAAAATACCGAACAACTAAAGTTGAAATGTCCCATTTTGGGAATACATTTGTATTGGTTCTTGGAGTTTAAAACATGCACACATTTTAACGTGTTCAAAAACACTATTAGAAGAAAATATATTATCTCTTAGTTTTGTGTGTGTTTTGATTTTATGAAAGGCAAATGTCATTCATGCTGTGCAATGTGGGTGGTTATGCAAAGCCAATTTAATGAAATGTGCATATTTCACATTGATATGCTAAATTCTGGTGACGTCACATCCCGTTGCGTTTGTTGATGAGTCCCCCCACTGTAATTTTTAGGACTTGTCCCCTGGGTCAGAGAAAGCCGAAAGCAGGCAATGCAAAAGCAAGGGATGCAGAGATGGTGAACCAGGGGGATGCCCAGAATGTGGGCCCACTGACTGACTGGCATGTTCCCCGGGCTCTAATGCATGAAATCTGTTTGATTCCAATGGGCAGTTCTCTTGTAAAATGATATGCTAACTTCCTTGCCAAATATTTTTTTTATGGTGTAGTCTCCTTGACCTGAGCAGCCAAGACTGGCACCATCAGAAACAACCTTTTGATTTTTTTAGAGTTTTTTGGTGGTAATAAATCTCTACAAGATATTCTAGTTTCTTACTTAAGTATATGATCAATTAATGTGCAAATCACCCTGTTGGGAATGTGTAAATCACTCTGTTGGGAATGTGTACATCAGTTGGGAATGTGTAAATCACTCAGTTAGGAATGTTTAAGTTGACATTTTTTTAAACCCCACTTCTCTTAGGGTAATTAGAAAATACATGTTATTTTTAATATATAGTCCCGATAACCACTGCTTGATATTTTAACAGTGAAGACAGTTCATTGTGTAACCTTTTAAGTAGCTGCTAGAACCCACCAATTCAATGATTTCGGTCACCTGCAGAGTACAGAGCTCCTACGAGACCACAGTTGGTCCTTACTGCAGAGAATTGCTCTCTGACATCGCCTTCAGTGGAGGAGAATGCAATGGGAAGGGCCTATCCACCAATGGAGGTCTTCCTCCTTTAAAAAGGAATTGGGAATATGAAAATCTCAAGCTCCTAAGACCAAGGAGCCCAGAAAGAGTCAAGATGGACCTAAAGAAGATATGTAATATCATGTTAAATTGTATTATACCATGCACCGTTACCATTGGCATGGTCTCCAGGTACTCACATGGCTCTGCAAGAAAGAGGGCGGGTTTGTTTTACACAGTTGTGTGTTGTCTAATTCTTTTGTGTGAACATTATCTACTAAGGGCAATACCCTGTCAAATTATAGAATTTGCCCCATTACAGCCAGTGGTTCGCGACAAGACTGAGGTTTTGGTGGTGTGTCCCGCATCTATTTCTGCTCTGTGGGCTCCTACTTTTTGGCCATCTGCTTTGGGTTCCTTTCCTACATTGGTAACAGTGGGTAAATATCTGGGCTTTAAGATTTTGTGCCTCACTCTCTACAGAGGCCCAGGTCAGCACGATATGTCAGGCTGGCCACTTCCATCTGAAGGTCCTCTGCAGAGTGCTGCCTTATATTACGGCATATCTTCGTGCCCTGGTCGTTGCTTTTCTATTTCTAAGTCGCATTGACTATTGTAAATCACTTTTTCTGGCTCAACCCCTTAACCTTATGTGCAGGTTAATGCTTCTCCAAAATCTGGCAGCTCGGGTTACAACTGAGGCTCCCTCTGGTTGTCACATTTCCCTGGTGCTTTGCTCGCTTCACTGGCTTCCCGTTGTGAGAAGGGTCAAATTCAAGTACTTGTGCATTGTTCACAGTGCATTTTATGGCCGGGAGGCAGAGTATCTGCGGGACAAGTTTGGTCCTTATATTCGTGGAAGTTCTCTTAGTTCTGAGGATGCTCACTTGATCTCTGTTCCTCAGTTACAGTTATCTAGAATCAGAGGACAGGCTTTTTCGGTTGCTGCCACTAAACTGTTGAATGTTATGCCCCTTTCTCTTAGGTTCACTGAGAATCATTATCAGTTTTGGTGTTCATTAAAAACCCTGTTATTTTAGGCCTTAAGGGCAATAGTAGGTTTTTAGTAGTATTTGTTGTTTGTTTGTTTGTTTTATTATTTATAAGGCTCACCAGACCCAAGGGTATTAGGACGCAGCAGTTACAAGAATATGCAAAGCTTAGTTACAGACAGTCATAAAACGAAGTACATTAATTACAACAAGATACACAGATATTTACAGATCTTACCGGAATTGTGTGCAGGCCGGAAGTGAAACTATTTACATATTTACAGATATTATTGGCATTATGTAGAGAAGTGTGATTGTCACTGTGAGGATAGCAGGTAAGTATTCTTAGTGAGTTTTAAATATACAAGCAAGCATCATGCAAAGTGCAAGTTAGTGATCTTTAGATTTTAACCAAAGGATGGTGTTCCAGAGTTTGGCCGCTTTGACGGGAAAAGTGTTACCTCCGATCGTGGATAATTTTGAATCTGGGGATGGACAAGCAATCTCGGTTTGCTGTTCTGGTTGGTCTTAAGGATGTCCTTTTATGGAATCTCTCAGAGAGGTACAGAGGTGCAACATTGTTGAGAGATTTGTGAGTAAACGAGGCAGTTTTGAGAATGATTTTGTCGTTTGTCCAGAGCCAATTGTTCTGTTGTCTACTCTCAGCATTGTGCTATCTTCTAGAGATACCTGAGGCCGCTCTAAGGGCATTATTTTGTAGGGTTTGGATTCTAGTGATGATAGATTTGTTGGCTCCTATGTATAGGGCATTACAATAGTCCAGCCGTGACAAAATGAGGGCTCTGGCTAGAATAATACAGCTATTATTCGAGAGAAATGGCCTACCTGTTCTGATGGAAGACGCTAGCGTGTTGACTTGCTTGGAGAAAGATAAGGTAGTATGAAGGAGGAGTAACTGGTTCCTAGTTTTTTTAAGTTGGTTTGGGTACCCAGGATAATGAGTTCTGTTTTATCATCATGCGGGCATAGACCATCCATGGCCATCGATGCCTGCATGATGATGTACACTCTATTCACCAAGGCCAAATCCTTGTCATAATCCCCTGTAAGTGGGAGGAGGATCTGTGTATCATCTGCATAGTTCATGTAGGTGATACCAAGATGGTCCAGATAATCGAAAAATGGGCTTAGTAAAGCTATTGTACAGTGTAGGCTAGACACAGGACCCTTGTGGCACGCCACAGGCGATAGGTATGGGATCAGCTGCAGCTGAGGGAAAGAAAATCCTCATTGTTCTTCCACTTAGGAAGGATCTAATCCAGTTTATGGCATCTTTGGAGAAGTGTGCTGCTTTGTCGAGGTGGTTACAAAGGATCGTATGATCCACCAAATCAAAATAGGCTGAGACGTTCAGGAGAAGAAGCAGAGCTGATTTACCACAATCTCTAAGCTCTTCTACTTGTGTCTTGAGGTCGATGAGGGTGGTTTCTGTACCATGTTGTGGACGGAAGCCTCACTGTCTAGCTCCTAGCAGTTGGCGTAGTTCAAAGTATTTTTTAATTTGCGTATAGGCCACCTTATTGAGGTTCATAGGGATGGTACCAGATGGTACCAGAGGCAAAGGAACTGTTGATAAGCTTGGTTATGAACAGTGATAGGTCTCGGGCTGCGTCCTTGATGAAGTATGCAGGGCAAAGGTCGTCCTGACAGTTGGACGGTTTAAGGGATAGAATAATTCTTTCCACTTCGATAATAGATACTTTGGAAAAGTTAAATCATGTGGGCTGAGTTTCAACAGTGTGCCCGTTTTAGGTGTGTGGGGGAACATTTAGAGAATCTTTTATTTGGGATATTTTGTTTTGTATGTTGGATGTCTGTGCACCATTTTATATCTTTGGTACAGGTGTCGAGTATAGCAATGGGTGTCTCTAGTTCTTTAAGAATAGTAAATAACTCGTTCATAAGATTCCCGTTTAGCAAGGTAGATTTCTTTTTTGTAGAGGGATGACAGTTTGGTGAGCTTTAGTTTATTGGCTTCCGAGGATAGTAGTTTTCATGCCGCCTCACAATTTCTTTTTTCTTGCCTTAAATTTTTTAGGAATGGAGTGAACCATTTATTCAAGTGGTTTTTTGGCTTACTTGGTCTCAATTTAAGAGGGGAAATCTGATCTAAGGAAGAAGCCATGATTTTGTTATACTTGCTGACCAGACTTTCGGGGTCAGTGTTGTCGGGAAGTGAGTTAAGGGTGGGGAGAATGACATGGAAAAGCCTATCCACTGTGATGTTTTTTTTATTTCTCGTTAAGGTGGGTGGAGCCCTGGGGACAGGTATGGGGAGGGGTCTAGTGGTAGTGAGCGTAAAGGAAAGCCGGTGGTGGTCGGTCCATGCTAACGGTGAAGTGGAGAGGATGTTGGCATGGCAGTTGTAATTTGCTACCCAATCTAGTATTCAACCTTTGTTGTGGGTAGGGGTTTTACTTCTTTGGGCCAGGCCAATGTCTGATAAAATATTTGCTGTAGCCAAGGCGGCTTTGTCTAACGGGTCATTAAATCCCAGGTTGAGGTCCCCGAGTAGAAGTACTTGCGTTGAGCTTTTGAGGTTACTGGAGAGGAGGGTGTGGATATCTTCCTCAAATGTCCCAGTTGGGCCCGGCGGGCGGTATATCAGGTGTATGTTAAGAGTCTGGGAGTTGATCAGTGGTAGTTTAACTGTAATGGCTTCACATGATTGGAGGTAGAGGGGGGCTAATCTCACGGAGAGACTACATTTACAAATAATAGCAATGCCTCTGCCTCTATTCCCTAATCTATTTTGTTTTATTAATATGGTATAACCATCGGGAACTGCTAGAATCAGTATACGGCCTGCTGCCACATGCAGCCAAGTCTCAGTGAAGGAAGTCTAAATTATCACTCAGAATCATGTCTGCAATCTCTGTGGCGTATGCTACTAGAGATCTCGCATTTATTAAGGCTCCTTTAATAGGTGGGCTTTGTGAGAGTAGTAGTTGCTAAGCGGGAGGTGGGATGGTCTTTATGTTTGTGGCGTTGGATAGTATGGTTTTTAGATTCAGGAAGGCAGTTGAGGGCTAACTTGGTATTCTTGGGAAATGAGTCGGGCCGGATTTTGGTAGTCTTCTTTCCTATGGTGGTGGGTACCGAACTGATAGGAGGCTCATATATTTTGGCTAGTCTGGCTCTAAGGCGAGAGTTCCTGGATTCCGTTGTAGTTATGGTTCTATTGGTTAAAGCAGGGTATGTCCTGCTTGATAGGTCATCAACTATTAATGTGTAATGTTTAACAAGGCAAAGTGTGAAGCTTAGTATGAGAAATGGGATACAAGTAATCTGGATGATGGCTGTAGTAAGCATACTGGGATCTGGCTATATACTAGCTGCAATAGTCAGTTGGTGATGCAGACATAGGTTGTATGCATTAGTGTAGTAGTCGGGCAAGCATAGGTTGAGTACAATAGACGAACCTAGGCCTAGTGCAGTAGTCAGAACTAGGCAAGTTGCGATAAGCAGATGTGGACTGGATGCAATAACCACGTGGTGAAGGCAATCCTAGACTAGATGCAATAGGCAAATATGATAGACAGATCTGGGCTAAATGCAAATGTCAAACATAAGTTAGATGCAGTAGGCAGATCTAGGCGAGATACAATAGTCAAACATAGGTTAAATGCAATGGGCGAACCTAGTTCGGATGCGTTAGGCAGATCCAGGCTAGTTGCAATTGGTAAACGTGGGCTAGATGCCATGAGCAGATGGTGGGGCTGTCCTAGACTACATATAATAGGCAAATCTGGGCAGATATAAGGGGCAAATCTAAGCTAAATGCCGTTATCAGATATAGGTTACAAGTAATAGGCAGGTCTAGACTAAATACAAATGGCAATCAATGCTGGTGCAGTAAGCAAGTGGTAGGGACACACCTGGACTAGATGCATAGGCAAATCTGGGCAAACATAAAAGCAGATCTAGGCTAAATGCAGTTATCAGATATGGGTTAGATGGGCCCATGGCAATCATGGGCTAGGTGCAATAGGCAAATCTAGACAGGTACAGTTTGCAGGCATAGGCTAGGTGCAATAACCAAGCATAGATTGAGTGTGAGGGGTGCATGCTAAGGTAATGGAGGCAATATGTAGAATTATGTAGGTTGGGTAAACATAGGCATTTAGGCAACTTGCTACACGATACCGTAGGGGTATGAAGTTTGTCAAGTTTATCTAGAATTAGAGGGATTATAGGCAATGGTACATGATGAAGGCATAATGCGCAGAGTTAGCGTTCATAGGACCATGATCCTGAACTGACCAGCAGAGCAATGCACCGACAAGCAATGTCACGGTGGACATGTGTTTGAGATAATTGTTCGTGGATGCGGGATGGATATAGGGACTCCCGTGGCGGGAGGTGAGCAAAGTACCTTCGGTGGTGACCTCCGTTGAAGGATCCTCAGTCCGACAGGGGTCCTCACAGATGGCAGGGAAGGCTTGGGGACAGGCTGGGACAGGCGATGGCCTTGCGAGCACGGCCCTTTCAGGAGGTGGGCCGGCTCATGCCTCCGGTAGATGTTTGGCTGCTAAGTAGCCAGCTACAGCCAATTAGGGATGCGTGCAGACAGACTGTGCCATTTCAGGGATGCCAGAAAATAGGGCAGCCATCTTAAAGGGGAGATTGCCTCGTATATGGCAATGGCGGCAGATCTTGGAACGCATCTTCTCTGATGACGCTCCTCGGATGAAGGCACTTCTTACTATGGCGGATGAGGCGTATCAGGGAGCATTGTATTAGTGGATTACCGTGTGGGATGCGCTAAGAGTAATCTTGGCTTCAGGAATCATAGGCAGGTGCTGTGGCCATGTGGCTTACCTTTGCAGCATGCTAGGATGGGTGGAAGGCGGGTAGCTGCTCCGGCAGCATGTAGAGCTCCTGCTCCTACTGGGGCCTCCTGCAACTATTCAGGCTGGTACAGGCGATGGCCGTGCGAGCGCGGACATTTCAGGAGGTGGGCTGGCTCATGCCTCCGGTAGCAGATTGGCTGCTAAGTAGCCAGCTGCAGCCAATCAGGTATGCGTGCAGACAGACGGGGCCATTTCGGGGATGCCAGAAAATAGGGCGGCCATCTTAAAGACGAGATTGCCTCGTGTATGGCAATGGTGGCCGATCCTGGAACACTTCTTCTCTGATGGCGCTCCTCGGATGTAGGCACTTCTTACTATGGCTGATGAGTCGTACCAGGGAGCATTAAAGTAGTGGATTTCCGCACAGGATGCGCTAAGAGTAATCTTGGCTTCAGGAATCATAGGCAGGTGCTGTGGCCATGTGGCTTACCTTTGCAGCATGCCAGGATGGGTGAAAGGCGGGTATTTGTATTTGTTTTATTTGTTAAGCACAGCCAGGCCTTTTGGGCATCCGGGCACATCATCTTACATACATGTTACAGGTCGTTACAATTACATACAGTAGCACAAGAAGATACAGTTCAACAAGGCGGAAGACTCTAGCTCTCCCCATTTACAATGAGATAGAGGAGTGGCACACAAGTCAGTAATGGTAAAGCAAATAAATAAGTAGGAATGCAATAAATACAGTAAGGCAGAATATAAAACTAATGATCTAAAGAAGTTGGACTGTCATTGTATCCATGTCCTGAAGCCAGCGTTTAGTGTTACGCTTCAATAAATGGAAGGAGGGTTCTGATCTTAGAGGGGCAGCAAGTGTGTTCCATAACTCTGATGCCAGTACAGGGAAGCTAGCACCTCCTGAGTTATGGAGTTTGAATCTTGGTATGGACATTGTGTTTACTTGGGCCACTCTAAGTGGTCTAGAGGACGTGTGTGAAGTGAGTTGGTTCGTAAGATAGGCTGGAGCGAGGTTGGCCCTAGCTTTGTGTGTTAGAGCAAGAGTTTTGAGCGATATTCTGTGCTCAACGCAGGTAGCGTCTAGTCTCCGAGATATGCAATTTCTTGGGATGTTGAGGGCTTCCCTGATGGCATTATTCTGAATTACTTGTAACTTGTTGATGTTTTTGTTGCTAGTTCCTAAGTAGAGGGCGTTACAGTAATCAATTTTGGATAGAACTAGAGTTCTAGCAAGTGTGATGCAATTGGGTGTGGTAATGAAAGGTCTGCAGGCGGTGATTAGTTTGCATGTAAATGCGGATGATGATGCAACCGCGTTGGTTTGTTTGGAGAAGGATAGCGTGGCGTCAAGGTAGATGCCAAGTGTTTTGGTATTGTTGGAGACGGTGATGGAGTTACCATCTATAATAATTGATTTGAAGGCAGTGTTTAGTTTCTTCAGTTTAGCGTGTGTACCAAGGATTAGCAGATCAGTTTTTTCGTCATTTAGACAAAGACCATGTTGCGCCATCCATGCTTGTATCACTGAGTACATTTCGTTGAGGGTTTTACTGTCAGTTGCATAGTCTCCAGAGATAGGAATGAGTATCTGGGTGTCGTCCGCATAGTTAGTATACGTAACACCCAGATAGTCAAGTATGTCGAATAGGGGCTTCGTATAGACATTGTAAAGAGTAGGGGACACACAAGAGCCTTGCGGAACCCCACAAGGTGCCGGGGAGGGTTCAGTAGAGTCGGTAGAAGAGAAGACCCTCATAGTTCTGTTAGCCAAGAAGGAGTTAGAGAAATGAGCTGCAGATTTCAGATGGTGGCAGAGCTTTTGGTGATTGACCAAATCAAAAGCTGCTGATAGATCAAGCAGTAGGATGAGTAGTTGTTTACCATTGTCTTTTAGTACTTGTATTTGTGTGGTGAGATCTATCAAGGCAGTTTCCGTACCGTGTCTAGGTCGAAAACCGGATTGCCTTAGTCCCAATAGGTTGTTAGATTCTAGGTATGCCTGTATTTGCAGGTAAGCTGCTCTATCCAATATTTTTAGTAGAAAGGGTACCATTGTTATAGGTCTGTAGTTAGATGGGTTTGCAGGGTCAAGAGTCGTTTTTTTGATGAAAGGAATGACCCAAGCATCTTTTAAGTTATCAGGCACTATTCCAGTTTTGAAAGAGGTATTGATAAGGTTGGTAATAAATGGCGCTAGTTCATGTGCAGCTGTTTTGATGATCGGGGCAGGGCAGGCGTCACCTAGGCAGTTAGATGGTTTAAGTTTCCTAATGATATTTTTCACTTCCCAGATTGACAGTGGTGAGAAACTGAATGGTTTGCAGGTGGGCTCAAAAGTGGGGGTCTTGCTAGGAAATTGTTTGTAATCGGGGTCAGAGAGTAGCGTGCATTTTTTCGCGTTAATTTTAGATTGTAACAAAGCTATTTTATCCAAGAGAGCCTTCTGGATGTCAGTACACCATAATGCATCTGTGATAAATTTGTCAATAGAGGCGATAGGAGAGTCCAGTTCTTTTAGAATCTTAAAAAGTTCTTTTGTATTTGATTCCGCTTGTATGATCCTTTTGTTGTAGGTGTCTTTTTTAGCAAGTATAATGGACTTTTTGTAGTTGGAGGAAGCTAAGGTCAGCTCATTCTTATTAGCTACTGAAGGGCATTTTTTCTAGTGTGCTTCTGCAGTTCTTTTAGTTTTGCGCAATTCTCTGAGATGCGGCATGAACCACAAGTTCAGATGACGTTGGGGTTTGGGTTTCCACAATTTTAAAGGGGCGATGGTATTCAATGCTTTAAGTATTGCCTGATTGTAAGTGTCCACTAGGACTGTAGGGTCAGACGTGGAAGTATTATTGAGGAGGGGGAGTATTAAAGGAAGGAGTTTATCAGGCGTAATGTCTTTCTTGTTCCTGGTGTAAGTGGCTGGTGCAATGATTGGTGCAGGACATAGAGTTTGTCGTTTTGATGGAGAAGGTTATTTTGTGATGATCGGACCAAATACATGGTTTGTTAGATAGAAGATCAAAATTGCAATTAGAGTTGGTGAGCCAGTCCAAAGTTCTTCCTTTGATGTGTGTGGGCTCGTGAATGATGTGGGCGCTACCAAGGCCTGAGTGTTGGCTAAGTCAGTGATGTTAGTATTCAAAGGGTCATTAAATCCAAGGTTAAAATCACCAAGTAAAATACTTTGTGAGTTAGGTTTGGTATTGGTAGAAATGAGGCACACAATGTGAATGTGGATATAGGTCCTGGTGGTCGGTAGATAAGGTGCAGTGTTGCTGTGTGGTTAGGGGATAGTGGTAGTTTGATGAACAAGGATTTGGCAAGACCGGCTCCCTTCACCTGGTTCGGTGTTTCTATCACATCTAATAATAACATAGTCATTAGGAATGGCAAGAGCCAAGGAGGGGCCAGATGCTGCATTTAGTCAGGTTTCTGTGACCGCTAGGAGGTCAAGCCTTTCAGAGGTCAAGCTTTTCAGAGGAGGTAGCTGCGCCGGCAGTGTGTGGAGCTCCTGCTCCTCCTGGGGCCTCCTGCAACTATTCAGGATGGGCTTGTGTTTCTTGCACCAAAATGCCCTGGGGTGGATGTGTGCTTTATAAATGCATGTAACACAACATAATGCCAATAGTATATGTTACTAGATTATTTGATATAGCATTCTCATATTTCTATTTTCAGTTTGAGTTTATGCAAATCAGCTAATACTGTGTAAACCGACTAGCTTCTCCCGTATGTCTCGTGAGGTAAATTAAGAAGGTATGAGATCCTCATTTATCTGGTGGCAGATTATAAAGTTATATCATAGTTTCACAGTGTCCTTTTACCCTGGCCATGTTCGTCTTACTGTCAGTTTTCCGTGTGTCTAGGCTGTCAGTTCGGGTTTACACAGAAAAAGCTGCTTCTAATAAACTGAAACTGAAAATATAAATATTAGAACGCTATGTCAAATAATCTGTTGAAGTTGTTGAGAGCTTTGCAAATTATTCTTTTAAAAGCATGTTTTGTGTTCCTGCTGCTGGGTACATTGACTTTTTAAAAATGTTCCTGAATTACATTTTGCTAGTTATGTTGGTGGTGTATGCCAGCCATGGCTTGTGTGGTAAAGCATATGCTAATGAGGTTTCCATTGCTGCTGTTGGCTGAAGCCATCTCCTTAACTCTTTTTCGGTTTTCTGTTTTCTGTTATGATAATCATAGTTAGAATCATAGTTAGAATTGTATGAAACCATTATGCTAATCATTCATGCACGGACCTATTATATTGTGTCTTCTGATGTGGTGATTTTCCTCCCCTCAAACTGGGGAGATAAGGAGAAAGTGTGAAGAGTGAATAGAGACTAATTCAAGATAGCAATGAGTTCGGAGAGCAGGGATTGTAAGAATATTCTATTATCAATGAAGACGATTATTGGCTGGCACAACATTTAAGCCCTACTACAATTTGACATGAAAGAATTATTGATGACATTCGCACAGAAACATAAGACTATGGGCCTCATTACACGGACGGCGGTGGACCAAGGTGCTATTAGCCCTATTCCAAGGTTGGTGGGGCGTTAATTCCCCCTTCCCCCATTGCCCTTTCCCATTCCCATTTTTGCCCCATAGGGCATAATGGGAATGGGGAAGGTGCTAATTACGGCACCGCAAATTGCGGTACCGTAATTAGCTCCCTGGTCCCTTTGCGGGTTGGTTTTTAACGCAAAAAGCAGGCGTTAAATTCCCCAACCCGCAAAGGAACCCCGTAGTAAGGCGGTAAGGTTTTACTGGTACCGGTAAAATACTAGTACCGGTAAACCCTTACCGCCGTCCGTGTAATGAGGCCCTATATGTCATTAGGATTCAAGGCCATTACCTTAATTGTTGTACCACCAGCGCGCTCTCTTTGTACCAGCTTTTCAGACACGCATGCTTGCAGCTATGGATAGCGTGATCTGCAAACAGGAGAGTATTCCAAGCATGAAACCCTCACAACCTTCACCGGTGTTGCACTGAGTAATTGTGATGCTGCACTGACTGTAAACAAAGGAGAGGGGGTCTTAAACCACATCCTATCCTCTGCTTCTAATAATGACCCCTACACAGTGCTCTAATTTGCACATCATTTTGATGTGTGGGGCTCAGGAACTCATTGTAACGCTCACCTGATTCCCGCAGAGGCGCCGGTCTTGACTGGGTGAATGCCGTATCTTCAAAGGTGATGTGTAACACACGGTTGGCTCTTTGGGCTGGATCTCTGTGCACTGTATGTCTGACTTGAAGAGTAAGATGTCTGCAGATAGAAAATATGGGATTAATGAACTGGGGTTATTGGGTGCCTCTCTCCTCTTCCCTTTCTCTTCTCCTGTAGAACCCCAAAGGTTAACGCCCTCACCTTAGGTAAGTGAACACCGAGCTCTCCATCTGCCTCGGGGCAGGGTGCCGTAACCAGTTTCTTCACTGGATAAGGGTGCAGGCCTCTTGACCTCAGAGGGCTGCTGTCCGTCGTTAACTGCACGAACGGTAAGTTCTGGGCACTTCAAATGTCTTAAAAGTCTTTTGTAATGATATCTCTTGTTTTGCAGGGTTCCGGCGATGGCGAATGGCGGGCTGATGAGAGTTGAGGATCGAACCCGCGTGAGGAATAGAAGCGCCTGGAAGCACGTAAGTAAGCGCTTGTAGCCTGCTTCACGATGCGCACTAACTGTCCCTTTTATCTTGCAGGTACAAGTTCGGAGCTTTAGAGAAGCTGAAGGGTGCTGGAATACCCACTGGATTCGGCGTGGGAAGGAGTAATGGCACGTGAGTAATAAAGTTGCCCAATGTCTTTAAACGCACCTTCTTTTGTCTTTCAGATGCGGGATGCAGCGCCGAAGGCCTCCGGAGCGTGCGAAGAGTAGGTAAGCCTTTGTCTTTCAGATGCCGGAATGCAGCGCGAGGCGTTGGTGACAGCCGATGGACCAGGTAAGAGATGCGCTGCCACTGAAGACCGTAGTGCTAACCTGTTCTTTCTTTGTCTTTACAGGTGCTGCTGAAGACTGGATTCCAGGATGGTAAGCCTTTGTTCCCTTAGGCCCAGGATCAGAAGCAGAAGACACGATGAGCGTTCTGCTGCAGAGAATGCAGAATAACACAAAGCAAGATTCATCCATCGGGTGTGGTTTAAATAGCCTCCTGTAGTGCTTAGGTCTCTCCTTCCACAGCCACGCCTAGGTAAGAAAAGAGTTCCTGCTTTCCAGAAGAGTTCCAGTGTTCTGAACCTAGGGAGTGGCTCCTGCCCCACCCAACAGGAAAAGTAGTCCCAAACAGAAGAGGATCAGGGGTTCAACTGGCAGGTAAGTAAGCAGCATGGTCTGCTGCAGGTAAGTCCACCCAAGCATTATGAGCCTGGCGCTTCCAGTGCTGGGACTGGGCATCTTTATGAGCCTGGTGCCACTGGCGCCAGGACAGGGTCCAAAAGGTCCCAATTGGGACTGGCTGGCACTCGGAACCGGGGTTATGGGTCTGCTTGCAAGGGAGTCGGGCAAGTCCTGATCTTTTGGAAGCAGAGATCATGACAGCACCCCCCCTCAAGGCCCCTCCCAAACCGGGCTTCTCCGGGGGTTTGGGCTTGTTAGGAAATGTTCGATGAAATCTTTTGATTAGACGAGGCGCGTGGACATATTCTGCAGGTTCCCAGGATCTTTCTTGGGGACCGTAGCCTTTCCAGTCAATCAGGTAAAATAGTTTAGATTTGGAGATCTTGGAATCCAGGATGCTTTTGACTTCAAACTCGAGTTCTCCATCAACTAGAATAGGTTTTGGAGATGTAGTTAGTCGGGTTTGAGGTTGCACGGGTTTTAATAGAGAGACGTGGAAGACCGGATGTATCTTCATGTGAGGGGGCAAGTCCAACTTGACCGCTACTGGATTTACTATAGTAGTGATGGAATAGGGACCAAGGTATCTTGGGTTGAATGTGCGTGGTCCTTTTAGAGGTAGATATTTGGTGGATAACCAGACTTGATCTCCTACTTGATATTGGGGGGCTTCCTTCCGATGTTGGTCTGCTCCTTTCTTGTATTGTTCTTTAGCCCTTTGAAGGTGAGAAACGGCTTCCTTAAAGGCTTGGGTGATTGTAGAATGCAGGTGGTCTACTGCTGGTGTTCCAAGATCTTGGAGTGGATCCAACTCCGAGGTTCGAGGGTGACTACCGTATAAAAGAAAAAACGGGGTCTTCCCAGTTCTCGAGTGGACAGAGTTATTGTAGGCATATTCGGCTATCCAAAGGATATCTTTCCAAGTTTTTTCAGTTTGTTGTAGCATGCAGCGCAAATACTGTTCCAGAGTTTGATTGGTCCTCTCGGTTTGTCCGTCGGTTTGAGGGTGGTGGCTGGTCGAAAGTCTCACATCAATTTGAGCCGACCGACAGCAACTTCGCCAAAAATGAGAAATAAATTGACTACCTCGATCCGAAATTAGAACTGAAGGAAAACCGTGCAGTCGATGTTTTCGAGAAATTCTCGGGCCAGAGTTGCTGCTGTTGGTAAGCCTTTGAGTGGAATGAAATGCGCCATCTTGGAGAATAGGTCCACGATTACTAGGATCGTATTGTATCCGGAGCATGGAGGTAGATCGGTGATGAAGTCCATAGAAAGCGTATGCCAAGGGCGAGGCGGGATGTCAATAGGGCGTAAGAGGCCGGCTGGTTTTTCCTTTTGACTCTTGTTTTGGGCGCATACTCCACAGGACATTATAAAGTCTCTGATATCTTTTTTCCAAGACGGCCACCAGAAGTAGCGCTTGATCTTTTCCGAGGTCTTGGTCATACCGGGATGTCCTTCCATTAAAGAATCGTGATAACAAGAGATTACCTTTTTCTGTAAATCTGTGCTGGGCAGGTATAACCGTTCTTGGAAATATAATAGGTTGTCCTTCACCGTAAAGTCCTTTCCCTGCAGATGCCAATTCTGTATGTCTGCTGGAGTTACCAGTAGCCTGGCTTTATCCTTAACTTCCTCTATGGATTGTGTGGCGATTACACCTAGAATTCTTTGTTCGGGAATGATAGGTACAGGTTTAGGATTGATCAAATGTTCTTCCACTCCCATCCGAGAAAGGGCATCAGCTTTACCGTTTTTTGTTACAGGTCGATAGGTAATTATGAAGTCAAACTCGGCAAAGAATAGTGCCCAACGGAGTTGCCTAGAGGATTGAGCTTTTGCGGTTTTCAAATATTGCAGGTTTCGGTGATCTGTAATCACAGTAACGGTGTGTCGGGCCCCCAGAAGATAATGCCGCCAAGCCTTAAAGGCGGACTTGATAGCTAGAAGTTCCTTATCAGTAATAGTGTAATTGATTTCAGGAGGCGAGAATTTGCGGGACCAAAATGCCACGGGATGCAACTGATTGGTTACTGGGTCCTTTTGTGATAGAACTGCCCCCATGGCAAGGCTCGAAGCATCAGTTTCAACGATGTAGGGGAGTTCTGGACGAGGATGTTTTAAGATCGGTGCAGAGATAAATCTAGTCTTCAAATTCTGGAAAGCTTGTTCCGCCTCGGTAGACCATTCAAAACGTTTGTTTTTCTTTAACAAGGCGGTGATGGGCTGGACTATTCGAGAGAATTCGGGGATAAACCTGCGGTAAAAGTTAGCGAAGCCTAACATGCTTTGAACACCTTTTACGGAGGATGGCGATGGCCATTTGAGAATTGCATCGACCTTCTTTGAATCCATACGCACTCCGCTAGGTGATAATATGAATCCCAAGAATTCAACTTCAGTCACGTTGAAAACACATTTTTCCAACTTAGCGAAAAGTTTGTGTTGACGCAATCTCTCGAGGACCATTTTCACGTGTTTCCGATGTTCAGTTTCCGATGAAGAATAAACGAGGATGTCGTCAATGTAAACAACAACACACACATCTATGAGCTCTCTGAGGACATCGTTCATAAAATATTGAAAGGCGGCCGGGGCATTGCAAAGTCCGAAGGGCATGACCTGATATTCAAATAGCCCATACTTGGTGCGGAAGGCCGTCTTCCATTCATCGCCCTCTTTTACTCGTACCAAGTGGTAGGCTCCTCTAAGATCCAGCTTTGTATATATGCATGCTTTTCTGACTTGGTCCAGGAGTTCAGGGATCAAAGGTAACGGATATCTATTCTTAACGGTGATCTGGTTCAGGGCGCGATAATCTATACAAGTTCTAAGGTCCCCTTCTTTTTTTGGAACGAAGAACAAAGCTGAGGAAGCAGGGGACTTGGAAGGACGAATAAACCCATTCGCTAGGTATTGATCCAGGTATTGTCGGAGGTGAAGATTCTCAGGCTCGGTGAGGGCATAAATTCTACTACAAGGAGGAGTAGATCCAGGTATCAGGTCTATCTGGCAGTCATAAGACCTATGAGGAGGTAGAGAGTTACCCTGATCCTTCCGGAAAACATCTTGGAATTCTAGGTATTCAGGAGGTAACTGGGGAGCCTCCGAGGAAATTGCTGCCAGTGCAACACCAGGTCGAGGGTGACAAGTGGAGACACATTCTGGAAACTGAACCGTTCTTGCTCGCCAATCGATCTGAGGATTGTGCTTCTCTCACCAAGGAATTCCTAGAATAATCTGGAACTGAGGGGCCTTGATCACATCGAACACGATCTTCTCATGGTGTCCATCTTGACTTACTAGCGTCACTTCTTGGGTGGTATGCGTTACTGGTCCGGAGGCTATCTCCGTACCATCCACCGTAGTAATGACGTCCTTTACAGCCTTTGGACAAAGAGTCAGATTCATCCTCAAAACCATTTCATGATCCACATAATTGCTGATGGCACCGCTGTCGACGTAAGCTTCAATCGCATGTAATCGATCCGGATGTTCAGGGCTAATGAGGACCATAGGTATCACGAAATGCGAGGTCACTGAACTGGTTTTAACGCTCGGCAAGAGGACCTCTATTCTTGTCGGGCGAGGTCGTTTCCCTGCTCAGAGTTTGTGACCCTGGTAACTGCAGCTCCTACTGCCTTCTTGGCTGGTTTCACCGGACAGTCTCGAAGAAAGTGCCCCGAGTTTCCGCAATAGAGGCATAATTGCAGCTGTTTTCTCCTTTCCCGCTCCTTTTGTGTTAGTGGTCCTTTCAGGCCCCCTATGTGCATGGGTTCCCCGGAGTCTACTCCTTTGGTAGGAGTTGGTGGTTTGGAAAATACTCGAGCATCAAACTTGGAACCATCGGCCTTCCTGTTCTGCAGTCTGTGGTCAATTTGAACGACTAAGTCAATATAGTCTGAACAGTCTTGCGGGGGATTCACTACTTGGGCTAACACATCTTTGAGCTCTCCACGTAGACCTCTATAAAACAGCGTAATCCTTTTGTCCTCAGGCCATCGAGTTTCCACTATCAGTCTGTTGAAAGACGCAATATAAGCCAAAAGGTCTTGATTACCCTGTCGCAATGAAAGGAGCTCATTGTCCAAGGCCTGCCCCTGTGAATGTCTTGCAAACAGTTTTTCCATACTGAGCTGAAAAGCTTGAAAATCATGGAGAACCGGATCATCTTGATTAACTAGAGGGATCGACCAGTCTGCCGCATTGCCACTAAGGTACGAAAGCACGAAAGCTACCTTAGCTTGATCAGTTGGAAAGTCTGCTGGCCGGCATAAGAAGTGCAACCGGCACTGATTAATAAATACTGCAAACCTCTTTGGGTCACCAGAAAATCGTTCGGGCGGAGCCAGAGGTACATTCCCAGGTAGGTTGATCTGCACTGGGTTCGTAGAGGATGTTGAAGGAAGATTTGCCCCTGATGCGGGTAACGGAGTTTGTCCGGCTTGTGACTGTAGCAATTGTCTAGCGAGATCGTCTGTTCGCTCCTTGGAAATAATCAGTTCCCTTCTTAGAGCATTCGTTTCCTGACGTGCTGCATGCACTTCTGCTCTTAGTTCCCCAAGTAACTGGGCTAGCTGGTCGGTATCCGAGGTTTCCATAGCGCCTGGGTGGGAGTTTTGCAGTAGGCTTTGTGTTCTGTAACGCGCACCTGATTCCCGCAGAGGCGTCGGTCTTGACTGGGTGAATGCCGTATCTTCAAAGGTGATGTGTAACACACGGTTGGCTCTTTGGGCTGGATCTCTGTGCACTGTATGTCTGACTTGAAGAGTAAGATGTCTGCAGATAGAAAATATGGGATTAATGAACTGGGGTTATTGGGTGCCTCTCTCCTCTTCCCTTTCTCTTCTCCTGTAGAACCCCAAAGGTTAACGCCCTTACCTTAGGTAAGTGAACGCCAAGCTCTCCATCTGCCTCGGGGCAGGGTGCCGTAACCAGTTTCTTCACTGGATAAGGGTGCAGGCCTCTTGACCTCAGAGGGCTGCTGTCCGTCGTTAACTGCACGAACGGTAAGTTCTGGGCACTTCAAATGTCTTAAAAGTCTTTTGTAATGATATCTCTTGTTTTGCAGGGTTCCGGCGATGGCGGATGGCGGGCTGATGAGAGTTGAGGATCGAACCCGCGTGAGGAATAGAAGCGCCTGGAAGCACGTAAGTAAGCGCTTGTAGCCTGCTTCACGATGCGCACTAACTGTCCCTTTTATCTTGCAGGTACAAGTTCAGAGCTTTAGAGAAGCTGAAGGGTGCTGGAATACCCACTGGATTCGGCGTGGGAAGGAGTAATGGCACGTGAGTAATAAAGTTGCCCAATGTCTTTAAACGCACCTTCTTTTGTCTTTCAGATGCGGGATGCAGCGCCGAAGGCCTCCGGAGCGTGCGAAGAGTAGGTAAGCCTTTGTCTTTCAGATGCCGGAATGCAGCGCGAGGCGTTGGTGACAGCCGATGGACCAGGTAAGAGATGCGCTGCCACTGAAGACCGTAGTGCTAACCTGTTCTTTCTTTGTCTTTACAGGTGCTGCTGAAGACTGGATTCCAGGATGGTAAGCCTTTGTTCCCTTAGGCCCAGGATCAGAAGCAGAAGACACGATGAGCGTTCTGCTGCAGAGAATGCAGAATAACACAAAGCAAGATTCATCCATCGGGTGTGGTTTAAATAGCCTCCTGTAGTGCTTAGGTGTCTCCTTCCACAGCCACGCCTAGGTAAGAAAAGAGTTCCTGCTTTCCAGAAGAGTTCCAGTGTTCTGAACCTAGGGAGTGGCTCCTGCCCCACCCAACAGGAAAAGTAGTCCCAAACAGAAGAGGATCAGGGGTTCAACTGGCAGGTAAGTAAGCAGCATGGTCTGCTGCAGGTAAGTCCACCCAAGCATTATGAGCCCGGCGCTTCCAGCGCTGGGACTGGGCATCTTTATGAGCCTGGTGCCACTGGCGCCAGGACAGGGTCCAAAAGGTCCCAATTGGGACTGGCTGGCACTCGGAACCGGGGTTATGGGTCTGCTTCCAAGGGAGTCGGGCAAGTCCTGATCTTTTGGAAGCAGAGATCATGACACTCATTGCTGTCCACATTCCCCACTAAATTCCCATATATGCAATGATTCATTCGGGAGAAGCATCTACTATTATTAGTTTGTTCTTTGGCTGCTGCAACTTGTAGTCCTGGATTAATAACGACAAAAGCAACAACAAAAAAACGTCTTGCTATGCAAAGAGGCAAATATACTGGATGAGGGTCTCCTGCATGACAAGGAGCATGTTGGCCTATGCAGTCACATCATTTCATCTAATGAGCTGGGCCAAGCCCCTTGCCTGTAGCAGTGTCTGCACTTCTTGCTAAAGAAAAGTGGGCAGAGGTGTAGGGAGCATTGTGGCGGGACAGGGACAGCGGGAGTGAAACCTAGGGAAGACCTTGGGTAAACCAATGGGTACAGCCAGCATGCCTTCAACAAAGGCTCCTAGGGTCAAGAGTAAACATGCAATTACAAAACCAGTAGGTGCAGCTTTTTCCGACAGTAAAAAACACTTGTGTGTTTAGTATGGAGATGCTAGCCATCGTAGAGGCTACTCCCTTTTAATCCTAAAAAATCCCTATGTGGCCTAGCAAAAAAGTCAATGGCTGAATGGGCATTGAGCATTAACTCATATTTTACATTTTGAGTGCATGATGCTTGTTGCACCCACAGCATCGCCCATGTCTTCTACATGACTTAAGTTACTGATACTGCCACAAGCATGTCCCTTTTCAAAATAACCTGTATGTTTTGGGCATGGCCTTATGGGATGGGTCAGTACATGACTTCTATCTCCTCTATATGTTTGTATAACCTTTAAAACAAGCATTCACAAAGCCAATAGGTGTGACTTATGTGTTGGTACAAAAGCCAACATGGTTGGCTTTGCCAATGGTTGTTTATTTAGGAATTGAGTAAGTCATGGGCTGGGGGATTGAGATACCAATGAGTCTTGGTATTTCATCTTCTCACTTTTTACTATATGATTATTGATTGATTATGTAGAGGAGCAGGTAGCCTCTTTTTCACTAGTTCCCACCCCCTCACCACCGCCATACTGGAATGGTCAGAGAAGAGCAGTAAATGGTACCCCCTGTGTCGTTCCCATACCACATGGAGTGCATGAGAGACGCTATGTTCTCAGACAACCAAATAGAATGTACCCTCACGTTGAGCCAGTGGAAGGATGCTGCATGGACGGATGTCAGCACGCACCTATGGACATCATGGAGCGTTAAGTGAAATCCAATGAGGACAGAGTGATGTCATAAAGAAGATATATGAACCTATTTTGAAACGATATGAAAATGCTTAAGAGTAACAATGTGAACTGAAGCAGAAAGAGAAACATGTACCTAAAGGTAAAGTAATCATGACTACAAAGAATATGAAGTTACTTATTGATCAATAACTGTAAATACGCAGTAACGTAAGGTAGAAAGGAAACATATAGAAGCTTGCTACAAAGGTATATATAAAGTGACTTGGAGGGACATGATAGGAAAATGGATGCTAATTAATGTTTGATACAACCAACCTGCTTCAGAAACAGACTAAGCTGTATGATCCGAAGACACAGAAGAATAGTTCTGTGTGCAGAACGGACGATAGGTCAAGGTTGGCCCAGAATAAAGGGTGCTATTTTAAGGAATAAGCACGGAGGACAAAGAGAATTAGGATAAGCTCTGAATGTGGAAAGAATAAGAAAACATCTGCAAGAGCCAACTCTTGGTCAATTAAAATTGTACAAAGTTTATATGACTGAAGGCATTCCCTGAACACTCACACCAGAGAGAATACAACCCGCTAGGGAAGAAAGGACCAAGTCGATCTTGTAAGGATAACAAGTATAATCTCACATGCAGATGAGAGCAACAGCAAAGAAATCTGCTGCTGAGAACGTTCTTCTGAAAGGTAGTACAAGCAGAATCTTATAAAGCAAAAAATGGTCATAAGTGACGCAATACATACCGTAAAAACCTGCGCAACTGATTGGATGGACCATATACAGGTACCACCTTTATCCATAAGGGAGGGCAGTTTATTGGTAAAAGGTTGTCAAAGGGCACCGGGTGTCATGGAATTCAGAGTTCTTAAGGTTTAGTCAAGTATATGGGCTATAACTTGTGGTCACAAGGGAATGAGCTGGGTTATGTTTTTGCCAATGTGAGATAACATGCACACCATGCGCCAGTTTCTGTTCGCGGCCTTGTAGGGCACATTCCTCTTGGGTGAAAAACACATCTTTGCAACACTTTCAAGAACAATGAATAAACAGTGTAGCGGGTGGGGGTGTAAACTGTCCTCTTGGGAGCTCGGGCATGACTGGAGATTTCTATGACCTTGTGAATTTGGGCATAGTGCATGTAATGCCGCATTTGCCACCTTCTCTTCTACCTAGGAGTAGTTAAACTGTAATTGGTTATCTTAACATGGGGTCCTGCTAGACGGGAATGCATCCCTCTCACTGTCCCCGTTCCCCCCTGGCTCATCATAGTACCTCGAATACATCTCGCCTTACTTTAAAGTGCATAGAGGGGGCGGGGCTGCCCCCTTCCCAACATGAGAGAGGCCAAGAGGAACGAGAGCATCCAGCAAAATTAAATAGCAGAAAATAGAATGCTGAAATGGACAAATTGATGGTCTGCTAATACGTGATTTTGGAGCAGAGAACAAGGGCTATTCATTAAGACTCATACACTCCCTTGAATTTTCTAGGCCAGTGAGCAGTCAACAAGGAAGACTTTGGCTTGTGGCCTACCTATGGGAGTTTATTAACTAATTGGGAAAATTGGGAGTAGTCAGACGGGAATCAAACACCTACATTTTGTTTTGCTTACGTGCTGCTAAAAGAGTTGAAAGTCCAAGGTTGGAATAGTATGCCAACCAATCAGTGGGTTTGAGGGACAACCTAACATACAATGTTGCATAGACCAATCCACTGAGAGTGTGTCCATTAAAATCAGTACTGTACATATGTAGAGGTAGTTCAAGGCATGCCCTACAGATAAGGGGTAGCCAATGATGCACTAATCCTCATATATTCTATAAGTAGATATGTTCCCTTAACCAATCCCTTCCCTCAATAGGTTTTATGATTTGCCACATAGAAGGACGTCATAGATGACACATATTGGGGTATAAAGACCTCTGTGAAAACAAGCTGCTTTGTGAGTGTACATGCATCTGTCCGATGTCTGTCAGGTCTCCCTACTTTATGAACTGAGAACAAAGTAGTGTTTTGCCATATTCTTTGAGTGTGTCCGGTTATTTGGTCTATTCTGTTACTTAGGCTAAATATCCCTATAGTGTTTTACCCACCAATGTGTTGGGGGCACTTTATTCTGCGACTTACACTAAATACCCCCTTAGGGTTTGATTCATGGATTTTTTTAACATGGTGCAAAGTGAATTTGCACTGCCAACAAGCACCCTTATTCACTGAGTGGTGCAAAGTGTATTTCTGCGGTGCAAAGTCACTTTGCAACGCTGCAAAGTCACTTTGCACTGAGCTAAACATTCTATGAATCAGGCTATTTTACCCACTCTGCATCTTGTGTCTCTATACTCTGGTTCTCTTACACACACACACACACACACACACACACACACATGCACACACATACACACACACACACAAACACATTCACATGCACACACGCAGACATGGCACCAAGATATATTTCTTTAAACATTTACTACAGACTTCTTATAAAACATCACTCAGGTAATCCAAAGTCATTATATAAAAAAACATTGCAGGTGGGGACTTATTGATCGATAATTATATACATATATATATAGTTACATACGAATGACAGTGGATATTCATGAATTCTTTTTAAAAAAATGGCTACTAAAAACAATATTGTAAACATTTATGAGTATTATTGTGTTAGGCAGAATCCTGTGCAGTTCCCTTAGGGAACACTGCAAAAAGATTAAGACTACAGGAGTAAGCAGTAAACCCAATTGGTAACAGTCTGCACCACCCAGATTTACCTGGTAGCTGTGGCTGAGCAGTCAGACCTCCCTCAAGAAGAGTAGGGCAGTATATAGAGTATACACAATAGGGCTAAAAGCTCAGTAGAACAAACACTGACCAGAGCTTTGTATAGAAAGTATATAATTAATTATTTAAAACACACTTTAGGCAATATACTAGCACTAAAAAGCAAGTTAAAACACAGTCAGGTAAAGTATACACACCTCCCTTGATAACTATTAGACAAGTCAGAGTTAATACACCACGATTTGTTAAAACAGATGTGAGCACGTAACCTGATGGCACTCCAATAGTTCAGTTAAAGGGAGAGAAAAAGTCAGAGCATAGACATAAAACAGGTACCAACACTTTTAGGAGTTCTCAGCAAGGGAATAAAGGCAGTATACACAGTAGAGCCAAAGTTCATAGGCCAGGCCCACTTTAAATGGAGCAAAGCGAAATGTGCCCAGGATCACACGGTTTAAAATGCACTAAAAGTCTTTGCAGAATGTTCAAAAGAGGTTGGGGTGCTTCAAGGAGGTAAAGTTAGAAGGTCTGGTTGGAAAGCCAAGGATTTAAGGGTCACCTTGGGCAAACTGAAGAAAGGGAGGCCAGGCAGGACACAGTACATTAAAGAGAGAGGAAGCTCCAGCGGTGGCAGTTGTTCCTGGCAGTGGTTGCAGTTCCTTGTTTCGACCAGGGGAAGAGCGGATCTCATCGAGGAGGAAACGTGGAGTCGATGCACTGCACAAGGATGAAACCAGCCGTGGAGTTCGTCGATAAAAGGTGTGTTCCTTTTGTTTGCAATCAAAGTGGTGAAGCTTGGCTATCCGGCCGCCGGGGTGCTTGGCACGGGTGACTCGACCAAGAGACGTCTTTGGAATGCAAAAGGGGCGAACTGGTTGGTCCCACCAGCTCAGAGGAAGAAGACTCATCCAGCAGAAGATCTTCTCTTGTCGTTGGGAAAGTGGTGAGTTTGTTGCAGCAGGGCTTCATCGGTGGTGTTGTCGTTGCAGATGGCTCAGCTTCTTCCCTCTTCGGATTCTTAGGTCCTGTGGCAACTTCTAAAGTTCCAGTTCCAAAGGCCCTGCTTTTATGCAGAAAAACCCCCATTCAACAGCCTAGCTGTCACTCACACATGCTAAGTGGTGAGCCGGGTGGCTCACCACTGGGCCAATCAGAATAGAGTGCAACTTGAGTTGCTAAGGCAATGCAGTCCAGGGTGCCAATTCCCCTCCCCACACAGCCTGTGGAACCCAGACAGAGTGGCACCATTTGGAGGGCTTCTGTGGAGAAACCCGCCAAAAAGTGGAACAAACCACCTTGGTTAGAGTTACAGAGACGGACACGGACGCCATTTTAGAAAAGAGTTCTGGCAAAAAGACCCAACCGTTGATTTAATATTAAATAAATAAACCGGCGGTATCTTTAACATTGCACCAAAAAGTGGTGCGTTTAAAATCAATGGGAAAATCCCATAGAAAATATTCTGGTGGAATATTTTGCGTGGTAACCACTGCCACCAGCCAGAAACTCGACAAGGGGGGACTGGACAGTGCCCCCTTGAAAACAGACCCAGGGGCAATCGAATTAACCCCTTCCAGTACTTCCACAATATGATGGTTTGTACTGGTTCTGTTCACAATTTAGGACTAGTAAAGTCAATGGTGACTTTACATGCCCTGGGAGACAGTCGTCAGTCCCAGGGTATGGAGTCTATGTTTGGGGGTCACTACGACACCCCTGTGTTACTGCACTGAGGATGCTGTGTAACACATACACAAAAACAGATGATACCCTATGGAGTAAAGATACCCCATAGCCCATAAGCACATACAAAGTCAAAGACATACCTCAAATCATGCCTAAGAGTAGGAGGAACAGAGTCTCACTCTTAGCAGGAGAAAAATATTTTTTTTAAAAAATCCAGCAAATCTGCTGGGGGGCTCACTAGTTTTGGGAAATTAGCCTTATAAGAGAATTCTCCCTAACAAATTGCACGTAATATATGGGCCTCATAATGGGTTTGGTGGTATCTCAGCTGTAAACCGACTGTGATACCACCAGACCGAATTTTTATTACCACCAGTTGGTCCTGTGGATTTCCCATGGGATTAACAGTGGTGGTAGGCGGTGTAAATCCCAATTTTCTGGACTCCATAGGACTCAAGTGGGGTTTTTTGACGGAATTAGCACTGTTTTAATTACATAGTAGTAATTCGGCCGATTTCTCGTGAAAACGTGAAGAATTTACCTCCAGCATCAAGGTGGAGTTATATTCTCAATTTTTCATCAAAAAATCGGTAGAATTACTGCTAGGTAATTCCGCTAGTGGTTTGGAGGTAATGGAATTACCTACACTTTTTACCCGCACCGCCAAATCCCCCTTTCCTTTTACGCTGTTCCGTCACTATTTCCTTTCGAGTAACAAGGGACCCCTCTTTTTTCAATAAAGAGAAACTACAACCCTTCCATGCAAAGCATTGTTAACTATAAACCCAGCCCTGGATAAAGTGTTCCCTCTGTCATAGCACCAGTCGCTATGTAACAGATACCCCTTCACATGACAATACTCTCTGAATATGCAACAACCATGTTATTCTTTAAACCGTTTTCTCTCAATCTCGAAAGGCTGCACATGTTTCGGTTACACGTAGCCTACTATACATGTGCATTAACACACTGAGCAAGCGCAATGCAACCAATTGATTTTTGAGCACAGTTTAACAACTGAAGCCCATCCTTTTTCCAGCCTGGGTATTATTGCAAGTAAAAACACCAGACTTCTGGGATTAACGAAATACAGGAGACACTGGAGAGTTTCAATGCATTTAATCTCTTTTTGCTTTGACTTCAGTCGCAATTGATATATTATTCACACTTCTTCTGGCCTTGTAGTTCGATGGTAGCCAAAGTAAGCTGGTAACATATAGCTCAGTGGTTTAAGGTACGGACTCTAGAAATAAGTACTGTATGGAATCTACAGGACACATTTAGGTGTGTATGTGTGGCGTGCATGTATATATACAAACATAACGGAGTGAAGGATGGTAGGGAAAAGAATACAGCAGGATAGGCTAGAAGGAGAAAGGATGGAAACGTAGGATGGTAGGGATTCAAATGGTGTTGGGCAATAAGTGCTCTGAAGGCGGGAGGTAGCTTGATAGGAGCTGGGATGTGGTTCCAGGGTCTTGCAATACATTGAATCGATAAAGAAGGCGTGTTTTCTTGATTTCTACACTTTGGGCCCAATGCATGGAGTATTTGCCGGGTTCAGAGTAAATTTGCACTGCTGAAAAGTGACTTTGCAGTGCCGACACACACCCTGATACATGGAACCGTGCAAAGTGTATTTTTGCAGTGCAAAGTCTGGGCAAAGTCAACGCACAGTCATTTTTGCAGTACAAAATGACTTTGCCCGGCCTTTTCCTGACAAAAATACATTCTTTGCAAGGGCGACATTTATTTCCAAATAAACATTGATGATATTACTTTTCCGAAGCTCATCCTGGTTCACGAGACTACACCGGCATCTCAGTCGATGAACTCATTTGTGCCACAATGTTATAGTAATACAAAAGTAATGCTGCCCTGTCCTCTTTATTGGGACAGATAGGAGAAGCTGGAACCGCAGCTCTTGGGAAGAGGTTTTTTCCCATTACACCTTGGGAAGGAAACGAGATGTCTGGGGAATAAGGAACCCAATGCGAGGATTCAGTGCTACTGGTGCAGGCTGCCGTATCTCCCATTCTATAGACAGTTTGGTTCCTTTTAATGGAAACCTGTACCGGGGAAGCGGGTAAGTATGTGGTGGGTAAATAGGTGAACGGCGCACGTATTCTCAGTGCTCCCTACAAGGGTAAGCTGCATTTGGTGCTGCACACACGCATTCAAAACTCCTCTGACAAACCTCCCATAGCACAGACTTCGGACCCCCGAAGGGCATTCACCTACAGCGCGAGGCCATACCAACGGGAATAGGCGCTATACAAATGCTGTATTACATTACATTACATCAATTCAGAAGAAGAAAGTTGACAAACAATGGAGCGGAGACTGGAATGTTGTATACAGTAGTTACCGTATACAACATTCCAGGTAATATGGTTTCGACGAATACAATTGCAGATAAAAGGTTGTAAGGGTAAACATGTTTAAGACAAATTCATAGAAGATATGCTGCTGCGGAAGTATGAGGAGCCTACAGTGATTCACTGTGGGAATTTAGGACAAACTTACTTTAGCAATGGACGCAGATGTACCACAGCATTACTAGGTCCGGTAATGCCCCCACAAAGAGGGGTGTATTGCTATTTGCACTCCGGCATGCTTTCCGGGATGCTTATATATATATATATATATATAGTTGTGAAATGGATTCTTTTTCTCTACTTTAAAAAAACGACACAATTAGATGGACACCATGGACAAGCAAGAAGGGAACAACATCTAATACATTCTCCCTTTCCTTGGTGGCCATTTCTGTAGCAGGGAAATGCTGGAACAGTGAGGGTTCCAGGCAACGGCGAGGGACGAGGCAGATGCAGGGAAGTGGTACAGAGGGTGAGGGGAGTGGGTGAGGGAGATGAAATTTGAAGGGCCATGGGAAAAGGCACTCAGCTTACTTTCCTGGCTCTCGCAGGGACAATGGTGGCCTCTCACTGCGGAGGGAGCTCGAATCGTGGGCCATACCATGATGTAAAGCCTGCACTCCCCTCTTCCTGATTGGCTAATCACACTTGGCAGTTAAGGGGTGAAGGAATTGCAGTACTGGATTTAATTCTGGGGATGTGGTAGGGATAGTGTGAAAAGGTTGGTGAAAGAGACTTGATCATAAAAAGGTGGTAAGCGATGGAGAGAGAAAGAATTGTAGGAGATACTGACAACTCCGATCAAAATCAGTTCTTGTCTAGCACTGATGTCCAGACCACTGCTTCCAAGATGTAAAGCCTGCATAGTTTTAACTTAGTGCCTAAAGGATTATTATGTTTCAATTACCTGATGAATACTTGAAAAAAATACACCCCAAGACTCCTCTCGCTTCAGATGCCTTAGCTTACTTTTCGAACCATGGAGAGTAGTTCATTTAAAGCTCAGGCCCCTCATCGTAGATAACGTATTCATGACTCAATAGCAGACATCCAGCATCCTCATTAAACAATCATCTCCTGCATCATAAAACAACAACAAGAAAACACTCTGGAAAGGGAATCGGTCTGGGCCCATGGGGAACAGGAAGACGAGCTCTTTGGAGACTCCCAGCGACAGCCCATGTATTACACCCAAATGCTGCACTGCATAAGCATCTTTACTCATGTGACTAAAAACGTAGTAACAAATGTAGAAATAAAATGAATTAGGCCTTTACCTTTCCAGCTAATGCAACCTATGGCAGCTATTGGATTAGAAATGCTCTCATATGTTTGCCTCTCATTGTTCTCATTAAGGGCCTGCGTGTGCACAACGTTTTGTGCAGTCTGTGGATTCATGGATTCTAAAGTGCAAAGTAACCTATTGCACAAAGAATAACGAGTTCCACCCACAACACACCCGGTGCAAAAAAAAAATCTAGCACCAACAAACATCCTTTGTGCCAGCCTTTGCATCACCATCCAGCAACACGGCGAAACTGTGCACTGTCCCCTGTAACTCACAGCAGCACCCAAGCTAAAATATGTGCTGTCCCCTGTAACTCAAAGAAGCACCCCGCAAAACTGAGTATTGTCCCCTATAGCTCAAGGCAGCATGCAGACTAAACAGCGGACCTTCACCCCTAACTCCAAGCGGCACTTAAACTACGTACTATCACCAATAACTCCAAGCAGTACCTAAAATATGTACCATCACACATACATTCAAACAGCACTCAAGTCCTGACACCACCCACCCCAACCCCCAGGCAGCACCCTGCTACTCCACCCTTCTTCCAACATCCCCACTGACCTCTGCCCCAACCCCCAGGCAGCCCCCTCAAGTCCTGACACCACCCCCCACTGACCTCCACTCCAACCCACAGGCAGCAACCGCGCAACCAGTGGTTCTTTTACCCAGCGCATTGGCATTTGCTTTACCAGCCCCAAAAGTATGAAAGGCTGTGTCAGAAGGGTGTTAAGCCCCTCATGAGGTTTGCCCATAGATATACGTAGCTGATGTATAAACCCATAAGTATTTAGCGTTATTGATACCATTAATGTGTGTGTGCTGGCAGGGCCTTCCAGCTGCTGAAAGAGTTACTTTGTCAGAAAACATCTAGAAAACGCTCATATAGCCCACATAGCCATGATCATGTACCAATGACTATGGTTTGATTGTATAATTCATGTATAGTAAACTATGTTTTGTGGAAAATAAAGCCCGGGGGAAGGTGTGGGTGCGCACCCCTGAGATAAGAAGAACCTGAATTGGTGGTAACAGACTAGGAACGGCAGCAGCCGCGTGGTTAGAAGGTGTTTTTCCACTAACACCCATATAAAAACTGTTTAGAAAGATGCTAGCCTCACAGACTGCGCTCAGTCTTGCCTTATACACAACATTGTTTCAGTAATTAGAACTTTTTTGTTAAGTTAGAAAAGTAATTGATATCAAAGACACTTGCTCAGTGTATAAAGTAAGGTTCCTGTATTTAAAAAAAAGCAATAAACAAATGTATTGTTTGCATACAATGTTATCTCAAAATGAAAGGAAAATGTGCTATACAAGCAATACCCATTCATGAATTGGATTTTGTTACAATTGGTTGTTTCTAATACCAAATATTCATAAATTCATACTGCAAAAAGCCTTATACCGCCAACACATGTTTCAACCTTGCTAGGCCGTCTTCAGGGTGTAAAGCTAATAATAATTGATACAATAAACATAGTTGGTATACAATCCTAATTGTAGAGAAAGTCTGGGGAGGGGACAAATATAGCGGGGAAATATGGGAAGAGGAGAGGCAACACAAATTTGTTTGGAAAAAAACAGGAAAGAAAGAAAATTATTTACATTAGTAAAATAATATACTTAATCATATTTTGTCAAATATTCCAATGTTTACAAATATTAACTAAAGCATTTTCTATGGGTCTCTTGCATCATTGAAAAATAAAATTCAAATTGCTTGGTTGCATAGTCATTATTCTTCTTTATAGTATTGGTTTAGACCCTGAGTTTATGTTTATGCTTAACCTGTATCCACTTGACTCATGCAAACAAAATCACACTGTTAATATTTACTTGGGTGCAGATTTCCCGTGCATACCATTCAGAGAGTAAATAATAATATTGTACCTGCGGTATATATTCGACTGGTAGAATCCAAGATGTACTCGCTAGTAGCAAGAAGGCATAGAGCTCATTAGCAGTGCAGCGTGTGCATTTTCCAGAAACAATTTTCTACATGGGCATAAAATTAAAGGGAACAGTAGTTAGTGTTCCGTTTAACTGCAGAATATTTCTATTCAAGAATTATAGAGCGTGTATTCTTGCCGAAAAAATAGTACATCATTATTTCCGATATATATGGTATATTTGAAGTTACCTGAGAGTTCAAATGTGATTTTTCAATATTAGGTGATTGGCCATCTTAGGTCCTTGTTATAGATTCATGCCGTGTTCTGAAAAGGATTATAAAAATGTATGTGTACATATACATGTGCTCCCGGTTTTAAATGAGCTGTGTGTATTTAATAGATAATACTTAGGCTAAAGCTTACCGGCTGAATAACAGTATTTTGAATCGTATCTGGCGCCGTTGGGCAGTATCTGAGGCATCGGCACGGTCTAGCCGTTGCCATGGTGACCTAATGCATAGTTCCAGTCACGTGGTACATCACGTGGCCCGGATGTGGAAATAGAATAACTCTATTATTACGATAACACATACAGTTAGAGCTTACCTTTAGCATGATTGTTGCAGTGTTTAAATAAGTAGCTGCACTAAGGAGAGAGTCTTGCAGGAGTCTTAAGTGATATTGATGCTCGTGCATCTCGAATCTGAAAGTCTACCTAGTCATGTGATGAGTCACGTGTCCCCTGTTGCCAGGTGAGTGAATCAAAACAGGAAGAAATTACTTGCTGTTAAGCCAGTTGATCGTGTGTTTAGTGGCACATTTTAGTGGTCTCTAAATATGCGCATCGTTAATGGATATTTATGATATTGCAAATTTCTACTATGTGGGCATGTTCGCAAGAGTTTGTGTTGAATACAGACTTGATGCCTATACTCTAATGTGATAGAGTCAGTAGTCCATGCCATTCAGCCACATGTTAGTGTTATACCCAGAGGCCTGCGAATACTTATTTTTCCAGACCTCACATATAAGGATGATCAAGATCTGGCAGCTGACTGGGAGGCTAACATCACCACCAGTTCAGAAAACATGATGAAAATATTAGTTATACATGCAGAACGAGAACACACCAGAATAACCCTAGAAATAGAAAGGATTAAGGCAGAAATTTCAGGAATGAAAAATGCTGATAGTACAAAGGAAAAAAACTTTTCTAAAATGAATCAGATACTTGGAGAGTATCAAGATGAAATAAAATTACGCACATTTTGGAAATTCTATAGAGATGAGAAGGACTACTTAAATGACAGAGTATATACCTACCAACCGAAGTTTGAGCAAGTGTCTTTGATATCACTTACTTTTCTAATTTAACAAAATAGTTCTAATTACTGAAACAATGTTGTGTATAATGCAAGATTGAGCGCAGTCTGTGAGGCTAGCATCTTTCTAAACACTAATTCCTGTATAGTGGCAGTCTCTTTACACAACTTTGCAACAACAGTTCAAGCAAGTTTTGTAGAAGGTATGGATGGAAGTCTCAACCATAATCGTTTACTACCACTGCGCATGGCGAATATCATCATCGTGGACAATTTGATGACAGACGGTGGCCAGAGCTCCAAACTAGAAAAGGCCTTTACTCAATATTCCAATCACCGCAATCTGAGCATTGCTTATATAATGCAAAACTTGTTAAACAAGAGGAGGAGAAACAGATCTATAACGTTAAACGCTAGATATATAGTGTTATTTAACTGCTCCTCGCGATAACCAAAAATTAGCTCTGATTGCTCGACAGATGTATCCTTCTAAAATGGGTTTAAAATGTGTTTCTTTTTGGAGGCTTTTGAAGAGGTGACCAGTAAACCCTACAGATATCTGTTGGTGGATTTAAAAACAACCGCTTCAGAGGATTATAGATTGCGCACTGACATATTCCC
This sequence comes from Ambystoma mexicanum, assembly GCF_040938575.1. Lineage (NCBI taxonomy): Eukaryota > Metazoa > Chordata > Amphibia > Caudata > Ambystomatidae > Ambystoma > Ambystoma mexicanum. Next base: position 1,411,132,838 of record NC_090922.1, read on the forward strand.
GCTGGTTGTGCTTTCACCAAGTCGACACGCATACAGAGAAACATTGCCCTGCTCAAAATACTTGCATACGTCACCCCTCAACAATGCAAGGACATTCTAGCCACAGCCTCTAATGATCTGGTGGCCGCTATTTTGGAGATTGCCCAGAACACTTTAAAGGGACACGTTCCCCTAACACACAGTCAAGTAAGTGTGGTGAAAAAGAAAAAGGGCGTCATTAACAAACTGGTCAATAAGCGAATATCGCTACGGGCTGCAAGAAAAGTGGTCTCTCAAGCCAGTGGATTCATAGGATGTCTCATAGGCATAGCCCTACCGCTAATCACCAGATTACTCAGGGATCAGTGATGGAGCAAGTGCATAAAATGTATTTGGTGGAAAATCTAACCTTATATATGCTGTTCGAGGAATCTACCAGTCTAAAGTCTGCGCCTGCACTCGACCCAGTATAAACCTGATGCAGAACTATTGCTGCATAAAATGGAAGTTGTAAAGGATGTGGCTGCATGGACCAATATGGGGGAGTTTATCTATAGAGGAAGGGTTGCAAAGGGCCCAAACCTGCCCAATCTCCTTGTGAGGAATTCGACCATCCGCACAGTGGGTGTGCGCTCACCTGGTCTTTTTTAAACATTTTAAATGAAATTGAATGATGGTAGATCAACTTCAGGAAAATGTGTGGGGCTAATCTGCACACATTTTCCTATGCTAACCGCATAACATGCATAGACCTGTGCACTCTGGGTAGACAATACAGCGTACAGACACAGTCCGCCCTGTCATATTTAGTTGGGATTTGATACCTAGGAGTACACCATGTCATCTCAGTAAGGATGAGGGCCAATATTCTCCCTGCCATGGCCAGCCTGATTAACTAACAAAGGCTCTATGGATCTGCCCTGCTCTTTTGTTCAGCCCTGCATCTGGTGGCAGTGAATAATATACTGATAGAATGTACTTTAAACAAGCCCACATGGGGCCTGGCTGCAGAGGTGAACAAAGGAGACAGGAAACCCAACAACCTTTCCTATGCAACCATGCCAACATGAAGCCAGCCAATGTCTCAGTATCAATTGACAGTGAACTGTCATGTCTGGGACTGCGTATTTACAGTAGTCATCCCCAAAGGGCGACCCCATTCATAAGCTATTGCCGACCTATGTTTGCCTCTCATTGTTCTCATTTAGGGTCTGCGCGTGCAAAATGTTTTGTGCACAATGTGGTTTGCATGGGCCAGAGAGTCAGTTCTCGCTGCAGCTTCAAGGGGGACCCACTGCTTTCATCAGGAACCGCAGAGATCTCCATTAATCAGAGAGACCCTATGATCCACAACAGACAGGAAGATGAGTAGGACTTAGTATTACATGTTTTCAACTCTTTGCCTTTTCTGTTGCAAAGCACTCTGGTTATGACCTCACAAAGAGAAGACTGCTGGTTGGGACCCAGGATTGGTTCATTAAGCTAGGCATAACCTGCACCAATCACTGTGACCCATTTGACTTTAAAAGAGGGCTGAAAACCTCTTTTGGCAAATCATCTGAATGTTTCACCAGAAGCAGAAGGAAGAACTCATATTTGGACCCTGGCTGAAGGTACAGTCTGCCTTACATCTTCTGCCAGTTAAGGAAGGTCAGGACCTCTAAGAGGGAAGCGAGATCCCTCTCCTAAACATCTCCCAGGGAACAGAGGGAGATACTGAATCAAAAGGACCCTACAGCTTGCCTTGATAGGCTCTGCAGCAAGATCCCAAGATGGGAAGTGCCGAGAGTCTCTGAACCCAAACCCAAGTACAAGGCAGCTGCCTGCAACACACTTGCCAGCTTTAGGCCATCCGATTTAAAGGACAGGAAAAGCCCAGTGAAGAAGCTAGGAGAAGTGCATTGATGAGCATCTACCAACGTCCGACCAGTGCTTCAGAACTGCCGACCAGCACTGAGACAACAATTCCTGACCCTGAGCAGCCATGTAGGGCAGCCTGCAGCTGTTCATCTGGCCTCACTTCCCGAATCGTCTTGCCACATTAACCTGCAGCTGACTCCCGTCTTGAACTCTGTCAGAGAAGCCTTAAAACCACCCTGAAGCTGACTCAACCCTGCTGAGCATCAAGAACACTGTTAAAATGTGGGTTTTGGGGTTGGATAAATCACTCAGGTGTCAGAGGTGATGTAGACAGACTTTACTGGATTCTTTTAGTTACAGGTAAGTACACAGGGATAAGTAGGGCAAACATGAGACAAGTATATGGGAGAGAAACATCCACCGGTCCACCTGTGCCAAGCATAAGTTCCCAACTTACTTTCTGGAACACAGCACCTACATCATCACAGTCTAGTCAGCCAACATTCCATACCAAACATTCCTCAGACATTCAGGCTCAGACATTCACACATACAGGAAATAGCCTCATAGCCAGAATAGGTCAAACCCAACACATCTCCCCCCTTACATAACAATACAATCAAAGGAAAAAACAGAAGGCACAGTCGTTACTGAACAATTTATAGACCACAAACAACTATCCTTCTAAATACCCATCCAGCAAACCGCTCCAAGCATAAATCTATTCCCCTCCAAATCCTTAATGTAGCTTTTCAATAGCTAACCCACTTCCAGAACAATCACCAGTACCATAACAGGCCTTTTATGGAACTCACTACAAGGGAACCAGCCCACAATCCAGTGCACAACCATTACCAACTCACATCACAACTATAACCCTGCATCATCATTCACCAACAACTAGTTGTGCTAACACAAATAACAGGGTTAAACCCCACTAACCGCCTAGAGCTACTACACATCTTAACTCCACTCTGGGCATCCTCAAAACACCCTCTTGGACACCAACCGAATTGTCAGTATCCACATAACACCAACATTGGCAACAACCAATATGTCAGCATCAACATACCATCACATTGACCTAATAGTGACCCAACATTAAAAAACTGGGCCTCCAACCCACCAACCATTGGCACCACTCTAGTTACCAAAACTGAGCGACCAAATGCTCACAACTGAGCAACCCATGCTCACCCTTGAGCAACCAATGCTCACACCAGCAACCAGATGTTCACAACTGAACAACTACATACTCACAACTGACCTTACATCATCACCCACACACAATCCCCTAACCGAACCAAAATAACCAATTCAGCATTAAAACTTGAAAAATAGAATTTGAGTTACACCATAAAAGAGTCCCAAAATGTCATGCTTGCAGAGTCCTACTTGGAACGTACCTGTGGAGGAATTGATAGGTTAATGTAAGACATACCACAACTGAAAATTGCACTCCATCTATGATAAAGGTCTTGTAGCTGTAGTTCTGGTCATACCCGTTTGTAAAGACGGCCTTGTGTTTTGAGATCCGATCATGATCCCTCTTTTTAAGGGTCTTTGTGTCTCCTTTTTAAAAAGTCTTTCACTGTACAGTTTTTTTCCAGACCTCCGAGGAATTCTGGGGTGTTATAGCAGTAGGGGTGGTTTTAATAGATCTATGATGTGTTCTTATGCAGGTAACGCCTCCACATACCTATGGGTGTTGTTAGACATGAAGAAATGCCAGAGGCATGTTTTAAAGGGGTCTATAAAACATTCTACAATAAAGGCTTTAACTTCAGAGTGTGTTATGAAGTGATGTATCCTGTATTGTTTTAGAAGACTCCGTAGCAATTTATTTAAAAACTCCTTACCAGCGTTTGTCTATAGTTTAACAGGTACTCGCCCGCTGATAAATATGCATTTAAAAGTCATTGCTACACTACAACCCTTCTTGTTTTTTAAAGCCTCAACATAGGCTCATTTTGATAGGACATCGATGATGGCTAGCATATAGAGAAAACCATTGTTGTCCCCCTAGAACTGGGTTATAGCCATCATTTCTGCCTGCTATTGTTGATCGATGTCATATACCATGGTCATTTGTCACTTAAAATGTTTTTTGGCTGGCTTTTGCAGCACGTACGCCTCCTGCTCCGCAAGCCACATCTCGACAGCGACCCTTGACACATTCACACCATTGGTTTGCAGTTTACAACACAGGCTTCCATGCCCTTCATAACTACCAGCACCCACTTAGTCATAGTTTATTCTTAACACCTTCACACCGGCCATGTTCACCCCATAAGCGCTGAACATGAATACAGAACTAGGTTTTATGAACAATAGATTTTTATTAACACTTAAAACATCAATTTTTATTCATATTTTATTCACATGAAATAGTTTGTCAGCTGGTGGACAGTGATCCTGCGGTCAATACATTCTGCAGTATGAACAGTTACTTCATAGACTCGACATACTTTCTTTCACCGATTCGATAGGCATGCATGTCGACATTCCATAGGTGTTCATTTTTTATTTCCTGCAAGTAAGCATAAATAGATATAGGCTCAATCTTCGTAGGTCAGTTTACGGGTCGCCATGACCCTTGCTCTGTCGTAATGATTTAGATATACTTTCATACCCCTCTACTCGCAAACCGCTTTTTCAATGGTGCTTCTAATACACATCAGACACCTCTGTCTAAACTGCTCCATTTGCAATAAGGTATTATTCACCGCTTGTATGGTCCACAGCGTCTTACCCATGAATTGCTCAGTCCCCTTCCCAGACTTTGGCCGGGTAAGTGGTTGTATCAGCAGCATAATTTCTTCAATGTGTTTAGGGCTCAACGCGTAACATATTTTATGTAGCGCTTTATCAAAAGATATTTCCAAACATTCTTGAGCATCCTGTTGAGGATCAGCAATTTTATGCCCTTGGCACCATCTGTAAAACTGGTGTTATAAACACGCTTCAGTCACTATAGCTGTAAAACCCTGGATAGCTAGCATATCAACCCAGAGGAGAACCAATGTGTCTGTATTGTCTTTAATGCTATCACTCTTCTTCGGCAAGGTACATTCCTTACTCAGTCTACTATTGTGGTCCCTTGGGTTTTCAATATCATCTGTACAGCAAAGACAATACATATTGACATTTTCTTCAACTTTATCGCACTCCATTAGTGAAATACAGTCCTTGCACAGGCTGTTATTGCTATCCCCTGGGTTTTCAAGTAGATTTGACCAGCAAACACAATAAATATTGACAGTCGCTGCCCTGAAGACGGGGTCGATCTCCAATGTCATAACTGCATAATTCTGCATAACCGTGAACTCATAGTCATTGTCTTCAGAGCCCACTTAATCTGCTGATGGTGGTCTGGGATCCATGACCAGTGGCTGCTCCAGAACCACAGTATCATCCCAGGTAGCCCTTTCCAAATTAACCGTGGTTATGGGTACATCCTCCTTGACGTTTTGTATAAACAGATTGACCCATTCCGGTTGTGATCATCGATGGCTCATTGAGGACAGAAAAAATAGCCATGTTCTCCCAGAGTGCCCCGGTTTTGCAGTCCACCATCAAATCGCCGGATCTTCCAGGGGTTGTCTTCCCCTCATTGTAACTGTAGCGGTTCATAATCACAATTTCCTCTGCACCACACTGAATAACCCCAGGGAAGCCGGAAGAGCGCACATTTCTCAGGCCTACCGCAAAAGCTATATAGCCATGTTGTAAGCCCCTCCTCCAACACCTTCATAGCCTTGTAACCACCTGTATACTTCCGTAAAAAGCCAATCCGTGAATGTTCGTATCCAATTTATATCAAATTTATATCAAAATAGTATCAAACATTCTTGTGATTCTTATCCAATTTATATCATAATTTATGTTAAATATTCTTGTGATTCCTATCCAATTTATATCCAATTTCTATCAAATTTATGTTAAACATTCATGGGATTCTTATCAATTTATATCATATTCATATCAAATTTACATTAAAATGATATACATTTATATCAAAATGTATATACATTTTGTATCAAATGTATATCAATTGGGGTTTAATCACATTTATATCAAGTTTATATGGGAACATTTTGGGGTGAATACAATGTATATAAAAACGTTGGGGGAAATCACATTTATCAGGGTTCAGGGTGTGTGGAAAGGGGCAGGGTTAGGGGTGGGTAAGGGGCACGGCCACCTGTCCAACTTAACATTGAGATCAAAGGTACCCCCTACAACTACATGTGGATACTTTCACAATGTAGCTGTAAGGCTGGCGACTGTACTCCACCTGCATGCAAATACCTGTTTGGCACTGAGCACACCTGGTAGTTAAGCTGTTTGTAGCATTTTAAAGATAATTAATGGGGTGCAGGGGAGAAAAACAACCTTGACACTGGGTTGTATTAATCTATGCAAAACCAACAGATGTCCACACACACTTGTGGAACTCTCCCATCCCCTGCACACCCTTACAATTGTAAATACAATCAATATTTGTTACATTAGAAATAATTGATGAAAATAAATGCTTAGGAAACCAATTTTTTGTAAAATATGTTTATACAAATCAATTTTTGCTATATCTCACATGTCATTGTCCTCACTTAGGTACAACAAATCAATAACTTCTGTATTTGAATCATACAAGAATTAATGTAATTTGAAACCAGTATAATAAATTATACTTTGGAAATGTATCAATCTTCACTTTGTTACAATTATCCTCCTGGGTAAACAATATATTGATCACAAATTCCTCTCTTCTATACTGAGATGTAGAGTTCACATGTTGGTCTGGAAAATCAAAAACCTATATTTGCTCGACACGTTTCGGGGTTCAAACTTATCCCCTTCTTCAAGAGTTGTTCACCCACTTTTTCTCTTTCTCCTCAGTCACCTATATATAATATTACAATCAGATAATATTCTCTAAATACATATTTTATCTGTCATGTTATCATAACCTTACTAACAGTAATAATCATATGGATGTTCAATTATACCTCAGGATATCCTTTTAATCTAACTTTTAATGTGAAACCCCCAAGGGTGTACATTTTCTCAATGGGTAAGAAATCTAAAAAGCCAATACAAAATAAGCTATCTTCTTTTTATTAAAGAAAGGGGATGTGTGCAAGAATCTTTAAAAAGGCTAAAAAAGAAAGATATGTGCAAGAATCTTTTTACAAAGAAAGAGAGTATTTAAGTTTTTACTGTGCATTGCCTCACTGCACCTAAGAGCATCTCTAAGGTAGAGTTACCTTGGAGTCTGTGGTAGCTTCCCTTGACTCCTCAAGTTAATAGTGTCACTGAATCCCTGGTCGAATGGTTTGGTAATGGGTTGACTGCTTGATTCTCAAAATTCTGCAGTAGTCTCTATAAGATATATAAAATTGTTTAGAATTCCCTAGTATTCACAGGATTTTCATAAAGGGTAAATATATCCATAACTCGACTTACCCACTTCCCTATGGGTGTAGTCAGCAACCGCTGATTAATGGTGTTTGGAAAATCCTTCCTGGATTGGTTGGGTTAATGGATTCCCTAGTATAGATAAGAAAATAAATATGTGATGTCTGGACATCTAGAGTCCATCATCTCTTAATCCCAATTAAGATTGTGGGGATCTTAATGTTATGTCCCATCCTATCCTACCTTGTCTCTGCTGCATTGTTGTGCAACTTCGGGGAAAACAGCACTGCACCTCGCGGGTGTTCGTGCTGATTCAGAAAATGGCTGTTTGTTTATACTGTGACGTCATCACGCTATAGCGTGATGACATCACGGTTACATTGCGTCTGCGCATGACGTAATGACGTCAGCGCATGACAAGATTTCGCTGATGTAACTCGTCGGCTGTTATCTGGTGATGTTATCAAAAATATATATGATGAACTCCCAGGATCATCAAAGGTGCTATGTGTGTATGACTTAAAGCACAGTGACTCAATCTAAAAACTAACGTGTGTAACACGGTGCATATGTAGCAATGTTTGTAAAGATGAGTGTGTCATCCTCGTGGTACGTTATGTATAGCATTCAACATTCAATAGGGAAATTGACATGTGCACACCTAAAATGTTTATAGGGTTCAGTTTATCATGATTATGGAACTCTTATATATGGCGCTCAACATCACGTGTTTACTAGTTTACATGTGGAACAAAATAATGCACTTCCAGTCCCTATAGTATCCTACTAAGTTATGGACAAAAATGGAAATGTGAGATAAATCTAAGGTACTTATGTAGACTCAATTGGAAAAATTTAGAAGCATCCACAAGTTTATTCCTTAGGTAATGGTAACATGCTCACATTCTAGTGCTTATCTCAGTTCGATTTGACTTTATATGTTCATAATTACTTTCTTACCCTTATGTCACTCTGATTATCACAATTGTTATTGTTTTGTTACATGTATTCCCAAATAGGCAAAATTGTGATACATTCATCGAAAATAAGGGGAATTTTGGACCTGGATGTTAAGAGGAACATTATCTTGAGTCATGGGAGTGGGTGTTTACTCATCTTTATAATCTTTACCTCATACTAGTCTGATGCCTGACATCTTCATGGACTTGGTATGTTCTTTGGTATTTTCAGGTAAGAATCTGTGCACATTAAAGAAAACAGGCCAAACTATACTCCTCATTCATTCCATTTGGTACCCGACTGTTCAGTTTGTCAATCCAAAAGATTTCTCGTTGATCCATCAATCTCCCGTGGTTACCTCCTCTTTGGGATTTCTTCACAATTTCAAGTATTATTACTTTCAATTGTGCTATGCTATGTTTTTCCATTGCAAAGTGTCTAGCAACTGGTGAATGTATGTTGTTGGGCCTTATGTTGCTCTTATGCTCATTCCAATGTTCCTTAGATTTTCTCTGGGTTTATCCCACGTAGTAAATGCCACATGGGCAACTGAGTAGATAATGGATTTAGTATCACATGTCATGAAGTCATGTAGTGGAATTTTGTTCCCATTATTTGGATGTCTTACATAATTGCCTTTCATGATGTTGTTACAATTGCTATAACTGAGGCTTGGAAAGGTGCCTGCTTTTTTTTTCTTTGTCTGTGTCCGTTGGTTGTCCACTCGTGGTCTTCCTTCCTTTACAAGTTGGTCCCTGAAATTCCGTCCTCTCTTGTATGCAATTATGGGTGTTTCAGGAAATAATCTTTTTAATTGGGGGTCTAGTTCAATGATCCTCCAATTTTTCTTGATCATCCGTGTTATGTGGTGACTTTGGGCTGAATATCTTAATGCATAAAGAAATGGGATTTGTTTTTCGCAATTAATAGGTTTTTTCTTAACAATTTTTGCACTTTTTCTTCTGCTACCTTGATGATCGATTCCAGGTAGCCTCTTTCTTTATATTTTTCTGCCATCCTGGCGTTCTCTTCTTTTAGAGTTTCTGTGGATGAAATAATCCTTTTGAGTCAAAGAAATTGACTATAAGGTAAATTGTTCCTTAAATGTTCCGGATGATGGCTTTGAAAATGTAAGGTATTGTTGACATCTGTAGGTTTGTGATATATGCTAGTGGTAATCCCTTCTGGTTTGATTTCTAATTCCACATCCAGAAAATGTAGTTTGGGACTTAACCCCATTTTAACCCCATTCCTTCCTCCGTAACCGCTGAAGCACTCCTCCCATTGTCCCCTATTATACTCACCACCCGTTCTTTTTTTTTATTGTTTATGCTCCATCCCAACTTGCACACATATCCCCTTTGTCAACATTATTTTTGTCAGTGGAGTTGGATTCTCAATGGTATTTTCGAATTTTTGAGCATACTAAAAGAGACTAAAAGGGGAGACTTTCGGTTTTGAGCATCACGTTTTAAAACATAGCACTTACCAGGGTGATGAGCTGAGAAGTGGCGTCCCGCCACTATAGGCAGGGGAGTGCTGCCCCCTCACCTAATTGTCAGGCCGCTACCATGCCTGAGTGACAGGAGGCATAGTAATCTGTGTGCTTTATTTGCACTGGGGACTGTGTTGACTGCTTCTCAGCAGCGGCATGGCCCGCTACAAATCTTTGGGCCTCATTAAGAGTGTGGCGGCCATTGAATGAACGGTGCCGGTAAGGCACCGGCACCATTCATTCTGGGCTGCCACATTACGAGGTCCTGTCATTAACGGGCCCGTTGTTAGCATCCTCCTCATTCCCATTGAGCCCTATAGGGGCTCAAATGGGAATGGGGATGTACCAGGTCAAGGTCCCGCGAAAGGGATTTACCAGGCCCTCCAAGGTCAGAATGTCCCGGTAAGTCCCTTTTTGCGGGACCAGGACCCGGATCCTTAATAAGGGCATGGCTACCTCCAAACTCGTAATGAGGCCCTTTGTCTGTTTGTTGCATAGCAGAAAGGGCTCTGCATTAAACGTAGTACATAATAATGGCAGGCGGTAGGGCAGTGGAAGACTGGTCCCACCGCCTGCCATTGTTGCGATAGCAGCCTCAACACACTTTCTGATAGGAGAGGGGTCCTTTCCTGTCTGTCAGCATGTAACGTGAATACACTGACCGACAGGAGAGAACGCCTCTCCTGTCAGGCAGGATGTTTACGTCACGGTGCGGAAGGGTGGCCCATCTGGTCATCCTGTGCCAGTGCAGGTGCATGTGGATGGTGTTTCCAGGTGATATAAGTTTTATTTTTTAATTTAATGTGTATGTATGCATGTATATATGTATGTATGTTTGTTGGTGTTTATTTTTCTGAATGCGTCCATGCTCTTTCATGCATGCATTCATAAAAACAAACACCAGTTGTATGAGTGATGTGAGAATGCATGGTTTAAAGTGTTTGTATGCATGTGTCTATCAGCACTCCCCTCTAAATCTTTGCTTTATCCTTGATGCACAGTCACATGTATCAATTACGTGGCTAGACTGTCCTACACTAGTGATGCCAGTCTACATATACTTCCTTATTTTTGCATGGCATATTTTACTTGGCATTCAGGAAATGCACGCATGAAAAGTGTTATTACCTGCCTCCATTGGCTTATATTAAAAGTAGGTCACTCTAGCCAGGTAATCAGACTTATTATGTTTCAATTAATTGTGATGCGAAGTAAAAAATGCAATTCCACATTAAGAAAGTATCTTGGTATAGAATTCTGGATATACTTTACTGTTATGGCATGGCATTTTCTACTGGCTAGGAGTCCTTATATGGTAATACTGCCATATATTGGCATCTATAGACACAGCAAGCATCAACATGCTTTATATACTGGCATATATTATCGGGCAACACATAATAAAATGTGGTGGAGAATGGTTGTGTGCACTGTTGGCAACTTGAATCTATTGGGTATTTTCGTGTGCTATTAGACACAATTGATAAGTGTTTACACAATTTTCTTACAGAAAGTGCTGTAAAAGACATCATTTTAAACCATTATTTTAAAAATGTTGTCGGGCGGAGAACCTCCCCAGACTCCTCTTGTTTGCTTCGGGTCCCTTGGTGAACTTGGTCACATAGGCACATACTTTTCCGCTCGTCCACTTCAAAATTTCAACAGCCACCATTGCTACTGAGGACACATGTTCATGATATGGCCAAGGAGTACACAAAGAGTGCAGCACAAGGTTAGTAAGAGCTGGCAGGCAAAATTCACAGTGGCGGCAGAAACTCAGTTTCAGCTGACTTTCTGACTCTTAAACCACCAGACTTTTCTGGGCAGTGCTTTCTTGATGCTGCTTTATTTACCAATTGATCATGAATGCAACAAATCACATTGTGTGTCTTAAAAATAAGACACTGTCAGGGTGTGACCCTGAATAATATCTCCCACTGACCTAACATAAACAGTGCACAAATAAAAATAAAATACGACAAAGGTGGGGAAGAGTGAGGGAATACATAGTTTGCCAACCAAACAACACATAGGAGCCCTTGAAAAGCTACTGAGCCCTGTCCTTCATGGAGGAAGCACTCACAAAAAGACCAAAGCAACAGTCCATGTGCATGTGTGCCAATGCCCACTCGTTATTCCCAAATGACTATGGGGCCGATTCATGAAATTATTCACGTGGAAAGTCAAAGATTAGCACACCATTTTACGTGCGATAATCCCTTCGTCGATTCACGGAATCGACTGCACAGCACTTTTTCGTAACTTGCAATTTCGCGCAGGCTCAGCACGTCTCTACGAGCAGTTGAGTGCCTTGTGCAAGGCACCATGCATAGCATTGGCGAGGCCTGCGCAGAGGGCGGAGTAGGGGGCGGTACTCAGAAAATGAGAAAGAACAAGGGGCAAAGTGGGCATTACGAGGGACGGACTGCAGGCAGTCCATACCACGCCCACAAATGTGCATGACAAAGCGTATTCCTGGATGTGACAGCGCAACCTCTCACCTGCGAAATGCCTACGTAAATCCCTCCATCTCTCCGCCACCTGAGGGCAGGCTTAAGTATACTTGCGCATAGGAATCGCAGCTCACAGGTGGGTTTGCATGTCAGATTTAGGGTTGCGTGGACACAGCCAGTGATCCAATCGGAATTTGGGGTGGGCGTAGACAGTGTAGTGTGGATCAGGAACGGTTTATGGCGGTCCGCTCGCAGATTTTCCAAGTTTTTTTTTTTTTTTTGTTTTTTTTTGTTTTATTGGTTAATCATAGGTAAACCTTTAACAAACGCCAAATAGGAGTCCGAGAAACAAGAGTCCAAAGTTCCTCAACTAAAGTATTATTTGAGTTCCAATCGGTTTAGTTATCCCTCCAATGGAAGCCTTCACCGCAACAGATACACCCAGTAGTCTTAGGGCTCCTGTCTCTCTTCCATTTCCGTTTCTTCCTGGTCCAGATTTAGGGATTCGACAAACTTTAGTGCGTCAATAGTTCGACCCACCTTTTCCGCTGTTAGAAGGCGTTCCCAGTAATCTTCTTCTGTTTCCATCGTGATGTTGCTTATATAGTTGCCCAAAAACGCTAATCGCTTTGGTACCAGAGCCGGGCATGTTAGCATCACGTGTCGCACTGATTCAAGTTGGTCCTTCATTTTGCAGAACCTGCAGAGCGCTGATGCTTTTTCAATGAGCCGTCTTCTCAGCTTAACCTCTCGGGAATGCCAAATATTTAATCTACATCGTAATAGCAGATCTCTATAATGTTTAGATGGAAATTTCTGAAGGTATGGTGGGAGAATATTTAATGCTTTACGTTCCCAGACGATGTTGTGAGCCCAGTTTCCTGCCAATTTAGTGACCTGGGTTTCCTCCCAGTCTTTTTCCCGCAGGATTCTTTTGGCCTTGTCTGGATTACACTTCAGATTTTCCAGTGAGATACCTAGATGTTCCAAGGTATCCTCACATCTCTTCTTCCAGTCTTGAAAAACTATATCTTCATTGGGCAGACCAGGTCTTGCTAAAACATTAAATGGCTGCGCCGGTTTGTCCAAAATACACTTCCGAAATAATGAAAGAGATTTCCACACCGTGATTGAGACCATAGATTGAAGTCTAAGTTCCGATCTTATCAGAACTAAGGGCAGTGAATTCGGAAGATGTAAAATCCTTCGCCAGAAGTAGGCCTCGCACAAATTCCAGCTTTCCCATCTCAAAGACAAAAGTGCCTCTGCTCCATATGTTAATACAGCCACCACCTTTTGCTTATAAAATGTGATAATTGGCTGCAATGAAAATTTTCCATATCTGTAGTGCAGTAGGATTCCTTGATTAGTTAACGCTGCAAGTTTCTCTCGAATAAGGGTGTATTGTGCTTGTTCATTGCAATTTTTATTTATCCTAATACCCAGGTAGATGGAAGTATCCACTTCTTCGAGTTTCTCTTGATCCAGCATCCATATCTGTCGTTTCCCTGCAGGTTTTTTCCCACGACTCGATTTCATGCACAGTATCATTGATTTCTTTACATTGATTTGCATGTCGTTTTCTTTCAGGTATTTGTTGAAAGCTTCAATTCTACGTTGCAAACCAATGGGGGTCTGATCTGCAAATACTGCATCATCTGCATATAACATCCACGGGACTTCCATACCGTTCACTTTTGGAGGGAACGCACGGATCCTTTCTTGGGATGTCTTCATATCCGCCATGTAGAGAACAAATAGAAAGGGAGCCAGAGCACATCCTTGTTTGATTCCCCGAGTGGTATAGATTTTTCTAGATAACCCTCCATTAGCAGTAATTTGGACCTGGATTGAGGTATTGGTATACAGCGCTTGGATTGCTGCCAACAGGGCGTTCGGGCATCCCCAGCTTCTCAGTTTCGACCATAGTCGCTCTCTGTTGATACTATCAAATGCCTGTTGAAGATCAATAAAAGCCAGATAAGTTGTTGCATTGTCTTTCAAAGCCTTAGCTTTCAAAAGGTTTAACAAGAACAGGTTTAGAGATGTCCCCACCCCGCTTATAAAAGCGGTTTGTCTTTCATCTAGGATGTTGATTCTTATGGCCCATTTTTTTAAGTTCATTAGTAGAATGGCCGCAAAGAGTTTCCCAATAGAGTCTAACAAGGCTATTGGCCTATAATTTTTGGGGTTAGATCGATCCCCCTTTTTGAAGATGGGGACTATATACGCCTCCGTCCATGTTGTTGGAATTTGCCTTTTTTTTGCTATTTTTTTGTAAAGGACATAGATCAAATCAGTCCAATCTCCGCAGTTCTCTTTTAGCTTTTTGTTGGAAATGCCATCCGGACCAGTTGCCCTGGAACTGCTGAGCTTTTTAATAAGCATCCGTATATCTTCTCTGTCGAATTCAAAATCCCATGCTGAAGTCGTATTTCTTTTTTCTAGGGGTATATCCATGGTTTTCCCCTTAAACAATGCATTATAGTGCCGATACCAGTCCTCCTCTGAGACTTGATTTACACCAATTGCCGACTGATTCAGATCTCTATTATTAATTAAGTCCCAGGTACTTCTTGAGTTGTTGGTAGATAGTGCCGCCAACATTTTTTCAGCGTCTCTTTGAGTTCTTAAGAAGCGGGTCGAGCACAGCCAGTTTTTATAGGTTTGCCGGCATTTCCTCAGGAGAATCTCTTTCACCGGGGAATTTTCCTTTTTAATACTTTTAAGTTCCGCTCTATATTGCTTCTTTTTAGTGACCACAAAATCATCGTACGCGTGCTTTCTTTCAATTTTATTCACTTTTGCTGGTTCATACTTAACTACAAAAGCTTCCAGGAGCCATTTATATTCTACTGTCTCATCGCCTTTGTTACTCGCTTCTTTAAAGTCTTTCACCAGCTTCGGTATAACTTGATTTTTAAGTCTCAGTCGGTTTCTTCCCCAGGATACTTCTGTTTCCTTCCATTTTTTCATCGATGATGTTAATGTGATATTCCATGCTAGTTCAGTTCTCAAGAGGCTGTGATCGCTATTTACTTGTTTGATCATTGTAAATGTTTTGATCCAGGGTAGCGTGTTGTTTCCGACAAAGCAGTAATCTAAACAGGCTCCTGTTTTACCGCTATGCCATGTATTCGCACCCAATAGATCACCTTGGGTCTGACTATTTAACATCCTCATGTCACGAGTACACATTTCCTTCGTCCAGAGACTTTCTTTACCTCGTAGATTTTCTATATCTCTTATTTTTCCTTTCTTGTCAAGGAGTTTGATATTCAGATCCCCATTTAATAAAATTAGCCGTTCTTTGTCTTCAATCATAGATTTATCTATTGCATTCATGATGGTTTTTAGATAATTTTTCTGGTTCGGCATATTTTCACTCCAATAGGTATTGATTAGAGTCATCGTCATTTTTTTTTTTTTGTTGATTATTTGTCATGTTCTCAGATTTCTCCTTAATGTCTTCTTTAAGGTTGATTGTTAGTATCTGCACATAGGGATTTGGGGTCGCATGTTCCAAAACTTGTAGTGGCGAGTCCAATTTCTTTAATACCATGAGGCCTGCATAAGGTCTACCTCTAGGGCCTTTCTTAGCCGGATTAAAGTAGACTTCATAGCCTTCACACATAGGTGCTTCACGCAGCCACGACTCCTGGATCGAAATTAGGTCGTAGTCAGCCAGGAAGTCACTTTCCTTAGAGAATAAGTGTTGAAAGCCTCGGGTATTCCATGAGGCACAGGAGACCGATCTTTGCTGGGCCTCCTCACTCTATTGATTCTTCTTCGTGGTGCTCGTATTCTTTGGTTCAGGCCGCTCATTCGCTTTCAGGCCTTTTTTGTTCAATGTAGATTTACCCTTCCTTGGGTTATCCGAGTTGTCCACCGTAAATCTCAGATTTTTCAATTTCTCATCTGAGAACTTCAGCGAGGTGGCATTTGCTTTCTGAGATTTAACGTCACTCTTTATTTCCACCTCCTTCACTTTGTCACTTAGTTTTCTGGGCCTTTTCCCCAACTCCTCCATATCTCGTCCTTTATTATTATGGTCCTTCACCATATATTTTTTATTATTGCCGTCCTCCATCCACACTTCCCTGGGTCTCCCTTTGCCCCTTGTTGTTTCTTTTGGATTCTTCAGTTGACTACTCCAATCTACGTCCTCCAGTCGATAGCCCTTTAGTTTAAGGCAGTCTTCAGCCTTTAGGAATTTTTGTTTTACTTCCTTTGAGTCGAGATGTAATATTACTTGATCCATCCTTCCTTCTTTTGGGAATTCCACAATTCCTATATCGTCAGCTGAAATCGCTCTGAGCGCTGGAGTTTGTTTGCATAGAGACATCACGTAGCATCTATTCAAGAGGACCTTCCTCGGCCCCTTCGATGTAATTCCCAGTTTCACAAAGTGGTCTTTGGAGGAGGGTGTTTGCTTATCAGTTAACGACTTTCTACTATTCTTACTGCCCATACGATCTTTTTCTCTACTGTGACTTCTTTGTTTTAGACTAGGCTTCCTTGGTTCAAAGTGGACGGTTTTTCCCTTATGAGCCAACTCCCTCCTTTTTTCTTCTAGTGTTTTAAACATCGAATATTCTATTTCCATGTCATAATCATTCCGAGGAGAGATCGTACTTTTTCCTGTTCCTTTCCTAGGTTTACTAGATCGATCCTTTTTCTCTGTCTGCTTGTCCTTCAGATGGCAATTCAGCTCGTCCCTATCCCAGTTGTCAATTGTTTTCCATTCTGACGGCGTGATGTTTCCCCACCCATCTTCATCGCTGTTATTTGAGAAAAGTTCGATTAAGTCACTCAAAACGGCTGATTGTTCCAAGTCCTCCATTTTTTCATCTGCTGATGGCACAGATGTTTTAGATGCAGTTTCACCCTCGGCTTCTATGCAATCCAAGACACCCATCACGAGTTCTCTTCTTGGCTTCTTGGTACACTGTGGGTTTTCCCTTCTCAGTGGTGTTCTTAAATTCCTCAGGAATGCTCTTGATCCATTCACCTTTCGTTTAAGTGTTTCGTTTTTGTTTTTTTTCCCCTTTTCTTTAAAATTGTTTGCAGGCAAGGTTTCTGGTTGATGTTCCTTGGATTTATTACCCGTACCTGCAAAGATAGCAAAGCTCAATTGCTCTTTTATGGGGGAATTGTCTTGTTTTTGGCCCTCCTTACTGCTCGGGGAGATAAGAATTACATCTCCACATAGCTGTTCTGGTTCGATGGGCTTAGTGACTTTTCCTTGTTTCAATTTCATTGGCCCGTTACCTCGGTTAGGCTGTTCTACAACTTGCAGGTCCAATTTACTTTGTTTGTGCTGGGATCTCATCCATTTACAGTCTTCTAATACTGCTTCCGTAAGGAGTGATTTATCACTAGCGTCCCTTCTGGCCAAGTCACCCAGACGATTTTGCCAAGTCTGAGTTTGTTCTGCTTCTTTATCTACTCTTGAGTTTAAATTCTGTAGAGAGAGACCCGTTTGCCGATTTGCTTCCTTAATTTGCAGAATCGTCGTGGTTACCTCTTGGACTGAATCTTTAATGACTTCATATAGTTTGAGAAAAGGGGCCAGCGAAATATTCAATGAGGTCATCACCACTTTTTGAATATGTTCACTGTCCTTAGCTCGATCGATTGAACAGGCCTCACTGATTAGTTGTATTATTTGATCTTTTTGAAGGAGAGCTGGCGGTATCATTACCTCATCTATTATCGAGGTCTGTGTCATTTTAGATGCCCTATTGTGATCGTTGACCATTGATTGTCCCTTAGGGTCTTGATATCGCTTATCTGAAAAGGAGTTGGTTTTCTCGAAGTTGGTCATTTGCAGTGGTTTAATGAGTGATTGGGAGTTCAAAGTAGTCTCCGCGTCATCCGTCATGCAGGGTCTCCCTTTGGTTTGATCCCTGTCCAGGGCGGCCATCCTCTCATTTATTAGGGAAAAGCTTCTCCTTTTTTCCCTTTCAATTTTCCCCGTCAGTATCATGATATCATACTTGATTTTATTTGCCAGGCTTAAGTTAGTCAATTTTATTGGTGATTGCATCAAATTGCTGCTAGCCCCCGGAGTACCTTGGAGGGTCATCCCTTCCGTTTCCGTTGGACCTCGCTTATCTAGACAATTCTTTGGAGGGTAGTTCTCATTACAAGCGGGCATTTCAATCGTTAACTTTTCTAAGTGCCCGTATGTACAACCCCTCTCGATGGCTTCTTTTGGTTTTGAGTCTTGTTGTGCTACCTGGTTTCCATCTTGTGTTTTCTGAATACTTTTGACCTTAGCTAAGGGAACACAGTTCTCTTCTCTATAAGGTTGAAAAATGTCGAAAGTTTCTAAATTTGACCCCCTTGGGTTCAATTGTGATGTATTCCCCTCCTTGACAGTTGTAGAATCGACCTGGGCTTTTTCCCATTGGGCCAGTTCATGGTCTTCCCAGGAGCCTCCAGAGTCCTCAAACACTTGAGGATCCTTGCTCATGTAATTGGGTGTTTCCCTCTCCACCTCCAGATTATTTGCTGGTTCTCTTGGTAATTTAGGGGAGGCACTTATACATGGCTTTTCCCCTACCTCTTGTGAGCCTTCCATACTTGCCTCAAGTTCGATGCCTGTTTGATTAGATCTTTGTATCGGGTCATCACCTAGTTCACCCGAAGAGGGGGTCTCTTCGCTAGGAGGTCCCGGTACCGCCTCTCTCACCTCTAGGTTGCTTTCAGGAACCTGTCCTTCGATTATTTCCTCAAATCCCATATTGTCCAGGTTATCCAAGGTCTCCCCTGGTCGATCTTCCAGTGGGAGATGGGGCTCAGCTGGATTAATAGTATAATCATTAGGAAGAGTACCCCTCTCACAATGGTGGTTTCCTTCTGGCTTCCCACTAAGGTGCGAACATCCCTTTACATAATCTAATGACCTTTTGAGTGTTATAGGTTGTGCTTGACTTCCGATTGTCTGGGGTGTAGGCCCACCAATTGAAGGAACCGTACAGGCCATTGGTTGAGTCGGGGTATTTGGTACTAATAAGAGAATGTCTGATTTTGATCTTATAGGGGGGCTAATACTCCCCATGTCTATAATATCCCCCACAGAACCGCTTTTTCGCTTTTTACAGAAAGGTAGACGAGTCTGTTTCAGCATTTGCGATTTTTGGGGATATTCATTGCTCTCAGTCACCCCTGGGAGTGACGCCAGTCTTTGCCTTACCTGCAGCCTTGTTCTCAGCCCCGTCTCCGGCTTATTTGAAGCTGCAAGGAATGATTTCATCCCAGCGACCATTTTAAGTAGGGATCAGGTGAAGAGATATACGCAATCACCACGCCACCAAACAGCCACACAACAGCCGACGCCCTCTACTCCTATCGGGCTCAACGCCGCGAGGGTGCGCTGTCTCTGCTTTTGTGGCAGAGGATGTCACGTGAGCGGTCACGTGAGCCACAAAGCTCCGCCTCCTCCAGGAAGCGAGCAGTTGTCTGTGACTGCCTGTGGGTGCGCGAGTGATGACAACTCCCAGCGCTTACTCCAGGCACAGGCACAGCGTCCTGAAGATCCCAATGCTCAAGTAATGCGCAGTTAAAGGTCCGTTTTCAAAATGAGAAATGCGCCGCTCGGCAGCGCTGTCTCTGCTTTTGTGGCAGAGGATGTCACGTGAGCGGTCATGTTAACCACAAAGCTCTGCCTCCTCCAGGAAGCGAGCAGTTGTCTGTGACTGCATGTGGGTGCGCGAGTGATGACAACTCCCAGCGCTTACTCCAGGCACAGGCACAGCGTCCTGAAGATCCCAATGCTCAAGTAATGCGCAGTTAAAGGTCCGTTTTCAAAATGAGAAATGCGCCGCTCGGCAGCGCTGTCTCTGCTTTTGTGGCAGAGGATGTCACGTGAGCGGTCACGTGAGCCACAAAGCTCCGCCTCCTCCAGGAAGCAAGCAGTTGTCTGTGACTGCCTGTGGGTGCGCGAGTGATGACAACTCCCAGCGCTTACTCCAGGCACAGGCACAGCGTCCTGAAGATCCCAATGCTCAAGTAATGCGCAGTTAAAGGTCCGTTTTCAAAATGAGAAATGCGCCGCTCGGCAGCGCTGTCTCTGCTTTTGTGGCAGAGGATGTCACGTGAGCGGTCACGTGAGCCACAAAGCTCCGCCTCCTCCAGGAAGCGAGCAGTTGTCTGTGACTGCCTGTGGGTGCGCGAGTGATGACAACTCCCAGCGCTTACTCCAGGCACAGGCACAGCGTCCTGAAGATCCCAATGCTCAAGTAATGCGCAGTTAAAGGTCCGTTTTCAAAATGAGTTATGATGCATCATACACATGTTGTTGGGGTGCCGGAAACAGTTACGGGGGACCACGCAGAGAGTCTGAGAAAGAAAGCCTGCTTGCGGGGGACCTCACGCACTGTTTGAAGGGTGCATCTTTTGTGCTTGGGGGAGAATGCAAAGGTGGCTTTTTTTGCTTTGCGTGGCTGCGTGTTGGGGCGTGTTGCAGGCACGACTTGCGTATACGGTTACTTTGTGCAGGAAATTCCATGAATACGCGGGGCATGCATTTTTTATCCTGCGTGCAGGATCCCTCAGTGTCGTTATCGGCGTGCAGCCTTTGCAGGGAAAATGTACACTTTTCCATGTATCAGTCCCTATGTATAAATATTACCCTTCATTACCATATCACTAGGAGAACACATTGATCAATACAGACTCATTTTCATGACCAGACCTAAAGCCTGGGTGTGTCTAAACTAAAAATGACTGTAACCTTGAGACAGTTTCCTAGCTCAGACAAGGCTACCGTCTTCAACATATTTCCAAAGATGTTCAAATATACATCTTAAGCAGTGGCAGTTGGTGATTTTTTTAATCAGAGGAGCGTAAATGTTTTCCCTGAATATGTGGAGTGACCGAGCGTAGTGAGGGGGTCCAAACCAACCAAGGGGCGGTCTGGGGGATTCTCCCCAGAGAAAACATTCAAAATATTGGGTTAAAATCGTGCATTCAGCACACCTTATCTCAAAAGTTGGGAAAAAGTCCACAGTTTACCATGGGTTTTGTAGAGTAACACATGTAAAAATCCAATAGGTGCAACAAGTCATCAAAGATGAACAAGAGCATTTTCCTACTCCTTTTTCATGATGCCTTTGCCCAAAACATATGCCAGTATAAAAAACATGTTCTGCACCAATATATGCCAGTATCACTATACTAGAACCTACTCCTGTTAGCTTTACCAGTACAAAACGCCATGCCAAAGTAAAATAGTATTTCCAGGCTGGACCTCCCAATGTGGACCACTACCATGTTGGAATACTCATCATGTTGTCTTGACTCTTCATGTCCAATCAGAAATGCCATACCACAGTAAAGATTTGACTAGACTCGTGGCTCCAATGTGTTCCAGTACCACATTGGAACAATGATAATGCTGCCTTCACACTTGATGTATAGTAGAAACTGCATTACCACAGTAAAATATGTCTACATTGGACCAGTCAATGTGGGAAAGTACCATGTAGAAATACCCATCATGCTGTTCAACCACAATACTCAGTATAAATTCCTTACCACAGTGAAGATGTGTCCGGACTGGACCCACCAATGTGGGGCAGTTCAACTTAAAAACACTTGGTATGCTGCCTTCACACATGATGCCCGGTTAAATATGCCATGTCACAGTAAGAAATGTCCAGCCTTTACCCATCAATGTGGGCCATTACTACATAAGTACACTCATTATGCTGCCTTCACCCCCATATGGCATTTTTATGGGATAAAAACTTGATGCCCTGCAAAACATGCTATGTTACAATAAAAGCAGCCGTTCCTCCCCTAGCCTCCTTCCATCCCGTGTAGCCTGCACTCCCAATCAGAGGTCTGCTTCTAGGGCCAGGCATACACGCACCAACATTCACAAAGCATCATTAATTCTTCATTCACTCTCACATTCACTCACACCCACACACACACACACACACACACATACACACGCAATATCATTCATACGGCATTCATTCTTCATTCCCTCTCACATTCACACACGCAATAGCATTAATACAGCATTAATTCTTCATTCACTCTCACATTCACAAACACACACACACACACATGCAATAGCATTCATACGGCATTCATTCTTCATTCCCTCTGACATTCACAAACACACACAAACACACACAAACGCACACACACACACACGCACACACGCAATAGCATTCATACCGCATTCATTCTTCATATACTCTTACATTCACAAACACACACAAACACACACAAACACACACACACACGCACACACGCAATAGCATTCATAAGGCATTCATTCTTCATTCACTCTCACATTCACAAACACACACAGACACACACACACACATGCAATAGCATTCATAAGGCATCATTCTTCATTCACTCCCATATTCAGACACACACGCAATAGCATTCATACGGCATTCATTCTTCATTCACTCTCACATTCACACACGCAATAGCATTCATAAGGCATTCATTCTTCATTCACTCTCACATTCAGACACACACATGCAATAGCATCCATACGGCATTAATTCTTCATTCACTCTCACATTCACACACGCAATAGCATTCATACGGCATTCATTCTTCATTCACTCTCACATTCAGACCCACACACACATGCAATAGCATCCATACGGCATTCATTCTTCATTCACTCTCACATTCACACACGCAATAGCATTCCTACGGTATTCATTCTTCATTCACTCTCACATTCAGACACACACACACATGCAATAGCATCCATATGGCATTCATTCTTCATTCACTCTCACATTCACACACGCAATAGCATTCATACGGCATTCATCCTTCATTCACTCTCACATTCAGACACACACACTCATGCAATAGCATCCATACGGCATTCATTCTTCATTCACTCTCACATTCAGACACACACACACACACATGCAATAGCATCCATACCGCATTCATTCCTCATTCACTCTCACATTCACACACGCAATAGCATTCATACGGCATTCATTCTTCATTCACTCTCACATTCAGACAAACACACACATGCAATAGCATCCATACGGCATTCATTCTTCATTCACTCTCACATTCACACACGCAATAGCATTCATACAGCATTCATTCTTCATTCACTCTAAGATTCAGACACACACACACATGCAATAGCATCCATACGGCATTCATTCTTCATTCACTCTCGCATTCACACACGCAATAGCATTCATACGGCATTCATTCTTCATTCACTCTCACATTCACACATGCAATAGCATTCATACGGCATTCATTCTTCATTCACTCTCACATTCAGACACACACATGCAATAGCATCCATACGGCATTTATTCTTCATTCACTCTCACATTCACACACGCAATAGCATTCATACGGCATTCATTCTTCATTCACTCTCACATTCACACACGCAATAGCATTCATACGGAATTCATTCTTCATTCACTCTCACATTCAGACACACACACACATGCAATAGCATCCATACGGCATTCATTCTTCATTCACTCTCACATTCACACACGCAATAGCATTCATACGGCATTCATTCTTCATTCACTCTCACATTCAGACACACACACACATGCAATAGCATCCATACGGCATTCATTCTTCATTCACTCTCACATTCAGACACACAGACACATGCAATAGCATCCATACGGCATTCATTCTTCATTCACTCTCACATTCACACACGCAATAGCATTCATACGGCATTCATTCTTCATTCACTCTCACATTCAGACACACAGACACATGCAATAGCATCCATACGGCATTCATTCTTCATTCACTCTCACATTCACACACGCAATAGCATTCATACGGCATTCATTCTTCATTCACTCTCACATTCACACACGCAATAGCATCCATACGGCATTCATTCTTCATTCACTCTCACATTCACACACGCAATAGCATTCATACAGCATTCATTCTTCATTCACTCTCACATTCAGACACACACACTCATGCAATAGCATCCATACGGCATTCATTCTTCATTCACTCTCACATTCAGACACACACACAAATGCAATAGCATTCATACGGCATTCATTCTTCATTCACTCTCACATTCAGACACACACACACATGCAATAGCATCCATACGGCATTCATTCTTCATTCACGCTCACATTCAGACACACACACACACACATGCAATAGCATCCATACGGCAATCATTCTTCATTTACTCTCACATTCAGACACACACACACATCCAATAGCATCCATACCGCATTCATTCGTCATTCACTCTCACATTCACACACGCAATAGCATTCATACAGTATTCATTCTTCATTCACTCTCACATTCAGACACACACACACATGCAATAGCATCCATACGGCATTCATTCTTCATTCACTCTCACATTCACACAGGCAATAGCATTCATACGGCATTCATTCTTCATTCACTCTCACATTCAGACACACACACTCATGCAATAGCATCCATACAGCATTCATTCTTCATTCACTCTCACATTCACACACGCAATAGCATTCATACGGTATTCATTCTTCATTCACTCTCACATTCAGACACACACACACATGCAATAGCATCCATACGGCATTCATTCTTCATTCACTCTCACATTCATACATGCAATAGCATTCATACAGCATTCATTCTTCATTCACTCTCAAATTCAGACACACACACACATGCAATAGCATCCATACGGCATTCATTCTTCATTCACGCTCACATTCAGACACACACACACATGCAATAGCATCCGAACGGCATTCATTCTTCATTCACTCTCACATTCAGACACATAGACACATGCAATAGCATCCATACAGCATTCATTCTTCATTCACTCTCACATTCACACACGCAATAGTATTCATACGGCATTCATTCTTCATTCACTCTCACATCCAGACACACACACTCATGCAATAGCATCCATACGGCATTCATTCTTCATTCACTCTCACATTCAGACACACACACACATGCAATAGCATCCATACGGCATTCATTCTTCATTCACTCTCACATTCACACACGCAATAGCATTCATACAGCATTCATTCTTCATTCACTCTCACATTCAGACACACACACACACATGCAATAGCATAACATACACCCCACATTGAAATGCCCATTACATGAAACAACCCAAATGGCATGTATGTACATCAACACATGTCAGTCACACACACACACAATGGGTGCCAGTGAATGTGGAAACCCACATCGTGACATGCATGAAACCAATGAGAGAATACCACACATTGAAGTACGGGAACAAATGTATTGAACAAAAAATGTGGTGAAAGAAAATCAAATACCAAACAATGGACATAAGAAAAACAATGCAGAATGTCACATAATGATAAAGAAAGGAAATCATAATCCAAAATATATGAAATCAAAAAAGTCTCCTTCCAACAAAGCAAATCCAAACAGAAATGAAAAAGTAAAATCCATTGCTCCATGGAAAAATCAAAAAAGAAAATGCTGACAAATCCACCCTCCAACTATTTACAAGGATTAAATCCTGGGTCCATGAGCCCAACTGTCCAAATAAAACCTACAAAAATACACTTACTAATGAAGAACTATATACAAAAATGTGGGGTATTGTCCAAGCGCCCCAAAAAAAAAATGAAAACCAAAATGAAACCTAACACTAACTAACTATTTACAATGGCAGCGGGCTAATCCGACGGCTCACTTTTGATGTCCTGGGCCAGGGAATCATCGAACTCCCGCTCAATGTCCTGGAGGCGGTCCTCTTCCATGGCCCCGTAGGTTCGCAGGCACGATGACATTTTGGCCTCCAACTCTCTGCGAATTGCCTCGGGGCACTCAGCCCGCCTCAGTGCCCTCCGCATGGAGTTCTCCGCCCTGAGCATTGTGAGCCGTGCCTCTTCCGCCTGCTGCCGCTCCACATTTATGGCGTGGCCCAACCACTGCTACACGGAAGACACTTCCAATCCTGGGTCCTCCTGCCCTCTAGCCGATGCCTGCCCCTCCGATGTTGAAGGCCCCGGCTCTTGCTGCCTGCACATCCTCCTCCGGCTGGGGTGCAGTTGTCGTGGTGGCCACCCCTGCTGGACGTCCGACTCCCGACTGTGGCAGGGATGTGTCATCCACCTGCCTGGCCGCTGGGTCAGAGGCAGCTCCACAGGGTACCCAGGTGATACATGGGTGGGAAGATGGCATGGAGGATGACTGGTGCGTAGGGGGTTCAGGTGAGGAGGGGGTCGCAACAAGGTTCAGCACACGGAGGAATCCAGCACTGGTGACCCGTCCCAGTAGGTCAACGCGGTCAAAGAGGCATCCGAGATGACGTGCAGTGTCTTCATGAAAACACTGCTGGTCAACTCGCATGCCCCGTTGACGCAACGCTATCCCAGCCAGAACAGGCTCAAAACGGTCCTGGATAGCCACATCCGCAGGGAGAGGAAGGCCAGTTGTTGTGCGCCCATCCCCTCCCTGAAAACGGGTCTGGACGTAGGCATCCCGGCTGGTGCCGGATGATGCAGTCACAGGATCAGGGACAGGATTACACACAGGCACCTCCACGGCGGCCTGTGCTGTCTCCTGTCCCTGCCCCTGCACTGCACCACTGGCACCAGTGGAATCCCCACCTCCAGACCCCGTGTGTGTCCCTTCCACGGCCTCCTCCTCCTCCAAACCCCCCACCAACCTGGATGACGCCATGCCATCTTCCTCCGTCGGACCCTGTGGGGTCTCAGCTGCCCCTTCTGGGGCCATCTCCAACCTCTGCCTTTTGGACCTACCCTCGGCAGCTGCAGCCTGGGACGCGGCAACAGACTCCTCACTCCCTGAAGAGATGACAATCTGGGAGGGGAGCCGGGCCTTGCGTCACCGGCTGGTGGTGCGATCCCTGCCGCTTTGCTCTACAGCACCCTCTCCGCCCTCTTCATCAGTTGATGCTGCAGACAGGGAAAGATAGAACACAGGCATCAGGGCACTGTAAAATGGACTGATACACACATGACAGTTGTAAATGAGTGGCAGTGTCAAACTTCAGACATGGCATCACACTCCCTGACACACATGTCATTTCTACTCACACACATGAGCAATTCCACAGCAAAATTGCACCAGGCAGCACCATCCATACGCATAAAACAGCATCAGCATCCGAAGGTGAGCCTGACGTCACATGAAACACGGGGAGTACACCACACATGCACACACACCAACACACTTAAATGCATGTGTGCATGTCCACCAACTGTCAGAGTGATGAGATCGCCATCCATGTCACATCTGGCATTCAGCCCTCTACATGTCAGTACCACATGCATCCATGTTGCATCACAGTTGCACACTTGTCAAATACACACAGATGCACATGTACACAGTGCAGATACATGCAGCTGGAACAAACATCCATGTGTGACACCACAACCATGCCAACGTACATACACAGTAATTCAAACATGTGTGCTCCCACATCTGCATTTGGCCTGCATGCTTACCCACACATACACCATCCATGTGTCTCACACATGACAGGACTCGCATGTGTCAGCCTCACGCCCTTGTACATACACATCCATACATGGCCCTATAAAAATACATGTGCAACCTGCACACTACTGGCACACCACGACACCCACAGCGTCCAATCAGTATGCATGTACACTTACCGCTCGACTCCAGACGGGTCTGCCTCTCAAGGACCTAGACGTGGAGGGCTGGGCATATGCGTTCCAGGACCCTCATTTGGTGGTCGGACAGCTGGCCCCGGCGCCCCTTGGCATCCGCTGCCTTCAAGAGGCACCGGGCCTTG
Source organism: Ambystoma mexicanum (assembly GCF_040938575.1). Classification (NCBI taxonomy): domain Eukaryota; kingdom Metazoa; phylum Chordata; class Amphibia; order Caudata; family Ambystomatidae; genus Ambystoma; species Ambystoma mexicanum. Next base: position 1,411,160,820 of record NC_090922.1, read on the forward strand.
TCGAGGGTCCTGGACCTGAAGTCCTCCAAGCACTTCTTGACATGTTTGAAGTCGCGGACTGCCACCCCCTCCTCGTTGATGGCAGTCGCAATGTCCATCCAGATCCTGGTCCGTCCTTCATAGTCGGCGCGAGAACTTCCAAAGAGGGCATCATACTGCCCCAGGACTTGCTCCACCAAGACACCAACTTCTCTGGCACTGAAGCTGGTGGCCCTCTGCCTCTCTGGCTGGGGGTTGCCAGTGGTGCCAGATGGTGGTGTGCCCGACATGGCAACCCCAGAGGCAGGTGTGGGTGGGCAACTGGGTCCTGGGGCTGGGCTGTGGAGCGATGGTTTCCCAGTCGGGAGTCTTCAGTTCCAGCAGGGGTGGTCACAACAACTGCACCCCTGCAGATGGATGATGTGCAGACAGCAAATAGCAGGGCACGTGGGCAGCAGGCAGGCAGGCAGCAGCAGATGGCAGGTGGGAGCGTGCTCGGGAGTCTGGGGGGCAGTAATTCGGCCTTCTGGGCAGGAGCGTGGTCTTCCATGTGTTGTTGCGTGGCCAGCTTGATACGGAGTGATTTGGCACTTGAAAATCTTGCACGTCTGCGTGTAATTCGAGGAAAGGCCCTTAGCGCGTAAGAGTGTCAGCACACGTACGCAGTTTCATTGGACCAAAGGCCCTTAGTGCGTAAGCGCGTCTGTGACGTGATGAGCATGGGCGTTTCCCTCATGACGTGGCCATAGTGGGTCATGGTGCGTGAAAAAACTGCACGTCCGTGCGTGAATGCGTGTAATCCGAGGAAAGGGCCTATGCGTCTGTGACTTGACGCGTGCGGGCGTTTCCATCAACACAGGTGCATGTTCATCATACACGTTCAAAAACTGCACGTCCGAGTGTCAGCTCGTGTAATTGGAGGAAAGGGCCTTAGCGCGTACACGCGTAAGTGATGTTGTAAGTGTGGGCTGCTTTAAAAGGTACGTGTAGGACCCCATTTCCTTGTACATGCTTTTCGTGGAGAGCGAGTGGGTGAATTCTTTACTTCTTGTCGGTTCACACGCGATTACTTCACAGCGTTTCAAGTTCGTACTCCCTGTTACCTCTGACAGCGTTCATTTTTTTTGTTGGGCCTGTTTCCTCAAACAGCGTTCACTTCTTCTTTTGTCCTGTCTCCTCAGACAGCGTACAATTCTTATTTTGGCGGGGGTGTTGCCAAAGCGCACGCGCGCGTTTTTTTCACTTTCTTTTTCCAGGCAGAGGGTGAGTCGAGCACGCATTTACCAACTGTGCTTGCCCCATGTGTCGCGTAATCCTTCAAAGGTCATTGTAGGCTGCGTGTAACACACGTACGCTTATTTTTGTGTTCCTGGGTGCCACAGCATAGTGCGGGTTCATTTTTCCACGCACGTGGTCTATGAGGGGTTGCGTGTTTTCGGGGTGCCTGTGCGTTGCGTGACCCGTCATCTTCCCCCAGGGGTCACAGACAGCCTTGCTAGAGCACTAGGGTACGATTTCCATCTAGTACCCTACCCCTTTCACCCCCAATTGCCCAGGACAATCGTTTACTGCTACTCCCATACGCACAACAACATCAGGGCCATGGTTGGGAGCCGACCAAGCCGTAAGGGAGGCAAAGGTGGCCGACCTCCAAAAGGTGGGTGTGGTGGGCGCGGTAGGGGACGTGGCCAGGATTTGCAGTGTGCCCCTAAACCCCCATGTGTGGAGGACCAATCAGGGACACCCATGCCCCTGCCCCCATGGTTGTGGGAAACGTAGCTGACACCATCCCAGCTCAGCCCTTGTTGGACCAGCCCATTGTGACACCTGACCCGCCACAGGATGACGCCCAGGCTGACTTCCAGGTCAGCAAGTCTAAGCCACCTGTGGTGGTGCAGGTTGGTGTCACCAGGCCACGTGGATCTGGGGCAGCGATGTCATCTGCTGCCCCAAGTAGGCAGGGTGGGGAGGCTGCAGGGGCAGCTGCAGCTCTATCCACCCCATCTCTGAGTCTCCCAGCCGGGACAGTGTCGGTCCAGGTCCATCAAACTGACGTTGCCCCTGCCAACATCACACTTCAGCCAATGCCTGCACCAAGACCTATGGTCATTGTGCCTTCGCACACTCCCAGTACCCAGTCCACCAGCACTTCTGCCCCTACTGACCAGAGCGGTGAAAAAGAGGAAGAAGGGTGCTCTGGCACTACAGGCTGAGACCCCAGACACGGCTACACAGTCCGGCACGTCAAGGAAGCCTAGCTTTAATGACGCCGAACTTGATGCACTTGTGACCTATGTGTCAGCACATAGCCGTGAAATGGTGGTGACTGCAGGGTGCAAGACCACACCTGGTCAACGTAGGGCACACTGGCAGACCATCGCGGACCACATAAGTGCCCTTGGATTTGTGAGGCGCACAGCTGATGATTGCTACAAGCGGTGGAATGACCTAAAACGCAGAGCAAAGAACAAGCTGGCCTCAAATCATGCCGCTACTCTGGTGGCTGGCGGTGGGTCTCCACCAGAGGACAACAAACTCACTGAACATGAGTCTGTTGCTGGGACCTTCGTCACAGAGGAACAGATCCAAGGCGTGGGAGAGCTACCTGATTACGACGTATTGTCCGGTGAGTGCCCATGCATGTGTGTGTAATCCATGTGTATGTTGTTTGGGTGACGGGTTCTGATTGAGTGCCAGGTGAGGGTGTGTACTCCTGAGTGTTATGGGTCACCCATGTGCTTCCTCCAATACATTCACATGCCTTTTATTTGGGTATGACAGGATCCCTTCTGCCCACAGTAGCCAATTAGTCCCATATTACTGCTGTTGCACTTGAACTATCATCTTGCAACAACATTGTTCAGATTTTTTCTGTGTTCATTCAGGCTGATTGTTTAGATTATCCCATTTTTCATATGCTTTTTTCATCCCTAATGCCACATATGTGACATGCTTCTGTAATTGTTTACACCCCACATTGTGCCACTTTAGTTCCCTGGTTATATGAATGATTAGACCATTCAGGGCGAGGGAGTATTGGCCTGCTGAAATTTATTTTTAGGGCCTGTTTGCATGTGGAACATGATTGTTGTTTCCTGTCATATTTAAGTGGCCAACCATTGATATGTACATCTGCCTACAATCACTGTCTTATTGTACACTGGATGTGTTGCAGTGTGTGGCACATGCATATTTTTCAACTCTATTCTCCATTATTCTTCTCATCATGTCCATGTGACATGGATGTGTGACAGTACTCATTCACTGACATATTGCTGTAGTTGTCTAATTTACCATGGCTATGCTACATGGCATCTATGTACTGGCATGTGTCATGTATGTGTAATGGACATGCCACTCACAGGCTGATGTGTGATGCCAGTGCTACACAACATGCTGCAAATGTGTTGCTTTTCCATCTTGGTGTCCTCATTGTCTGCCTTTTTGACTCCCCTTCAAACTCATTGACAGTTCATGCATGCCAGGGTTATAGTCATGTGGGGCATGTGTAAACTATGTACTGGATCTCTGTCTTGTCAGGCCTATGTGTGTGTTATGGTGCTCATGCCTGTTTCCATTTCTTGTATTTCATGTTTTTGCAGGTGACAATGCACTTGATGCTGGTGAGGTTCAGGAGATGGTGCAGACCCAGGAGGATTCTCAGCCACGACCAGGCACCAGTGGGGGACGTGGTGTGGTGGTGGGTGAAAACACTTTGGTACTGCAGACCATACTGTCGAGGGGTGTCTCTATTCAGGTGCTGAGTCGGATGATGAGACTTATGTGCTGTCTCAAGTCAGTGCTTCTGGCAGGGATTCTGTGCTGTCCAACCCACCTGCACCAGGGGTAGAACCCTCTATGGGGATGTCAGTGTTGGTAGGTCTGCCTTTGGCGGTTACGGATGCAGGGTCACACTCCACAGCATCTGATCCTGTTCCTGGGCCAGCAGATCAGAGGGGGAATGCAGACCTGCAGCCTCAGGCAGTGCCTGCACAGCAAGGTGCAGATCGCCTTGCCCCAAACAGGTGTGGTGCCCGCCGACGCGGTGGCCGTGCACCACCAGGCAATACTGTATGGGAAAACTCCATGTACGGTATGGCAACCCAACAGGCAGCATCCGTAGAAATGATGGCTCAGGCAATGGAGAGGGTGGCCACTTCCATTATCCCCCCTGAAAGGCAGATGGAGCAACAACAGCAGGCAACAGACTCCATTTGCCATTCACACAGGGAAGACATGTTGGCATCCAACAGGGACCGATGGGCGGCACTGGAGACTCTGCGCAAATCCATATCAATAGAGTCACAGGGCCACAGGGAAGCCCTGAGGGTAGAACTCTGTAACCTCAGGCAGAGTCTGCTTGAACTTGAGGATTCCCGAAATGTTAGGGCAGAACAGCAGCTGGAGCAGCTCACACGTTCACTCTTAGCTGAGCTGCAGGCAACACGTGAGGAGATCCGGGCATCCCGCGAGGCCATGCGTGCAGAAGTGTAGGCAGCCCGTGAGGTGCTGCATGGGGATCTCCGCACTTTAATCCTCCAGAATCAGACCTTCCAGACCCGCATGCTTGCTGCCATGGAGGACCATACCAGGGCTTTGCGTGGGCTGCCTCCCATAGTGCCACCACTTCCTGATGCAGCAGCAGAGGGTGAAGAGAGTGACAGCAGTTCTCCCACAATGGCATAGCCGTGCAGGCCATGAGCCCATGGAGGTATTTTTTTTTCGCAACATCCACGCAGGTGGGTGTTGGTATGCACCCTGTCCTCGAACCTCCTGGGTGGCCTCCCCCACTGGCACCCACATGGCCATTTTTGATTTTATTTTTATTTTTTTTACAGTGTGTTGCCTTGTGTGGCTCCCGTGGGCATCCACTGTATTCCGGCTGGGCACATGCAGGCTTGTCCTGAGTTTGGGTTAGATGCTTAGGTCGATGTGCTGGCTTATTCTGATTGTAAGACTACCACTACTTTGACTTAGTACTGTCATGTTTTTGCAATGTTTCATGGTGTGTTGCTGTATTGTGTTGGTGGTAAGTATTTGTTCATTTGTGCTGTTTGTTATTGATTACTGGGAGCATATTGTCTGTGGGCAGTTTCCTTTTGGGACAGTGCACTTTGTGACACTTGTGTCAGGTCTTGTGCATTGCTTTGTTTGCTTTCACATTGCATGACATGCCATGGTGTGTTGGGTGGCAGAGCTGGGGAGGGGTTGGGTGACATGGCGCTATTTTCATGTTGTATTTTGCAAGGGTGTAGTCATTAATGCAGCATTAATGTGTGTTTTTTTGTGACAGAGCATTGGTTGTCTTTCGGCAGGTAGGGATGCACACAATGTAACAATTCCAGGTGACCAATCTCAGGCTGGTATGGTTGTTACAGTTGACTGTCCCTTATGTCATCATCATTGATTGTCAGCTAGTATTTGCCAGGGCTGTGTGCACTCCACAGGGGTGTGATTTTAGGTGAAGTAATTAGCCACCAGCTGCGTACGGGCTGCCTCACCACGTGCCCTTTCCCCTCCCATGTGCAGCGGCCGTGATTGTGGTTGGGGATGTGGGGGCACCACCATGTCCACCGGCAGGCACCGGCGTGTTGCAACGTTGTGCAGGACACATGCTGCCACTATGATCCTGCACACTACTGGGGGCTTGTATAGCAGGTGCCCACCACAGCGGTCAAGGGAGCGAAAGCGTGACTTCAGCACTCCGAATGTGCGCTCCACTATGCCCCGGGTTGCAATATGGGCTGTGTTGTATCTTACCTCGGGTGGTGTGGTGGGGTTCCGAATTGGTGTCATCATGTGGGTGCTCAGTGGGTAGGCACTGTCCCCTGGGGAGGTGATGATGCATATCATTAGTGGGGTTTTGACATTACTCAGTATCTGACATGCATCCATGTGCAGGGGCACTTATACTCACCAAGCAGCCATGTATCACCATGCCGGCCAGCTTCTAGGTCCCGGTTTAGGGTTGACATTCTGTAAATGAAACTGTCATGAGTGGACCCTGGATAGTTGGCATATACTGAGGTGATGATTCCCTTGGCATCACATACTATCTGCACGTTGATGGAATGCCAGTGCTTGCGGTTTCTGTAGATGTGCTCAGTTGCCCTGGGAGGACGTAGAGCCACATGGGTGCAGTCAATGGCACCTAGCACTTTGGGGAAGTGTGACACCCCGTAAAAATCCTGGATGACAGCCTGCCTTTCTGCAGGTGTTCTGGGCAGGTATATGTGCCTGCGGACTGATGGGTGTGCAGTCATGATGGCCAACACCTGGTGCAGGAAGCGTGACTGAGAGGCCTGTGACACCCCCCCACTATGGCACTTGTCCGCTGAAATGATCCAGTGGCCAAGAAGTGCAGTACATTGAGCACCTTTTCCAGGGGGCTCAGTGCTTGGGAGCACAGGGCGTGTGATGTGAGGTCATCCTCCCACTCACTCACCAAGTTGAGTATTATGTGAGGTGGAAACTTGTACCTCCCATAGACCTGGTCATCAGGCATCCCAAAAAGGCTGGTCTGGGTATAAAAATTCTGGCCCTGACTATCCTCCTCCTCCTCCTGCGGTATCCCACGACCACTGGTGCGAGGAACAGTATATTCATCTTGGCGTCTGAGCTTGTTTGTTGTTTGCGCACACTTTTATGCTGCGCATGTCCACGTACGCCTGCTTCCTGCTGGTGTTCGTGTTTCTGGATTAGCGCGTCTTTTTTGGCACATGCGTTAGCCCTGTTTGATTCCATGAATACGTGTTGTAGGTGCACGTGTGGGTGTCCGCGCATTTGCCTCCTGTACTTCCCCCGTGACGCCCACATTTTCACGCCTTGTTCCCCATTCCGCATGTTACGCCCCGTGTTACGCCTACTTTTGTTGTGTGCGCTTCGCTATGTGCGCTTTCTCTGTGCCCGTAGCGCACACTGTTTGAAGACGTGTGCGCCAGCCACGTAGGATTTTAGCGCACATCCATGGATTTACACGTGCACGGACTTCCATGAATCGCTGTGCGCGGGTTTCGCAGCAATTTTCGCACTTGCCCTGCGATTCGCACGCTTTCGCACAGGAATTTTCAGCGCACATTAATTCCATGAATCGGCCTCTAAATTGTTGAATCTTTTATAACGACCGGGATTCGAACCTGTGCTGCTCTGCATTGTCTTGCTTCCAAAAAAAAACGTGGCCGCTGAGCTATCCTCCAAGCCCACCCCTTCATTTACCATGAAGTAAACTTTACATCTTCCCTAGAAACCCACCCAAATGCAGTCCAAGCTGTACACACCAACGGCGCATGCACGCTCTCACGGCAGGCGTGTTGGTAAATAACGAGCAGAACAGACAACACCTGACATTTACTCTTTCAACGCACACCTCGCATGCCACCACACAACTCACAAAGACATTTACCATCAAAACAAAAAAGGGACACTTCTGATCTGCGTGCATGAGCTAGCTTTTGAATCTTGACTCTTACCCACGATTATCTTCCCTTCCACACCTAATGTGACCGTTTGTCAGCTGCCTCGCCAATGGCAATAATTGTTCGATACCTGGGACGAATTACACAGCGCACACCTTTTATGATAATTTTGTTAGAGAAACTTAAGTAAATGTAAAACAGAAAGAATAGAAATATCTAGAGCTTAATGTGCGGAAGAGAAAACACAGCCCTGGCACGTGGGCTGTGCGCGTCTGAGAAACAGAAGAAGTCCCCTGTTTAGATGTACAATTGAGTTTACTAACTCAACCACTTCTCCCTTATATCGGGAACAAAATGTGAATATTTCCGAACGCCTTGACCTGTCTTTCTGGAATTCAATGTAAGTGGGTTTATCCCCATAATGCAGAGAATATACCTGTCTAACTGGAGGCTAATTGGTACAGAACGATAAGACCATCTGCAGAGAAACGTGCTTCCCCATTCCATCCAGGGGAACTTCTCTCCATATTTTAAGTCGCAAATAAAACAGCACATCATGTTACTGTTATACGTTTTAAGTGTGTAAATAATATGTTACATGTCCACAGTTTAAACGTATGTTCAGAAACATAGCATCTTTAAAATCCAGCTAAACCAATAATGTGTCTATAATTCGGAAACAGAAGTTTAATTTAACCCCTTTACTGCCATGCTATTATGCAAGTCTATGCAAAAAGAACGAGCATACTCGTCCTTGGCATTTTTTATCTGTTCGATTGAATCTAAACTGATAACATTATACAAAATATATGCAATTAGGAGGTCAGCCTGCTTCCTTTTTACGACCTATCCACCTGCATTTCTCACATAACAATGTACTCAGTGTTATGTTCCGCCCTGCGTCCCGCGTTCGGGAGGCAGTTCCGGGGCACACCAGCAACGAGCGTGGGTGTACTTCAATACAGCTCGCGCTGGCGCTGCGCCACAGGCCGCGCGGCCTAGCCCTGACACGCCAGCCCCCGGGTGCGCACACCGCGGGCTGGAATCTAACAATGGCGACGAGGCGGAACGAAATCCAACACGCGCTCGGCGTGTGAAAGCATACCGATGGCCCACATCCATCGCGTCGAAATTTTTGGACACCCGGTGGGGGGCGGAACGCACACGTGACCCCCCCACCAAAAAAAAAAAAAAATGTTTTTATTTTTTTTCTTTGTTTCCACATCTGCATTTCTCCTTTGCCCCACGACATCCAGCTGGGCGTGGTGGAGCCAGTTGACATCTGGACACCCATATTTGAATGTAGTGACACGGACTGCCAACCAGGGCAACACTGAAGCACCAGCTCCTGCGCTTCCACACTCAGCGGTAGGGAGCCGCGGCACATCCGGTGAAGGCCCGATTCCTCAGCGCTGGCAGTCACTTGAGCGCATCACGACAGCACCGACAAGGTACACGTCGACATGGCGGCCGGCACATCAACCCCTGGGCCCACCACGCCATCCAGAATTGCGGCAAACCTGTCGCTGTCATCCCCCCAGCCTCGCACGCAAGGAGGGTCGTCAACTCTAATCCAGCCATTTGACCCCTTCACGGACCCATCGTCAAGCGGACCCAGATGGCAGCTGTGGATCCAGAAGTTCGAGATGGCGATGGAGTGCAAGGAGGTTACGGCGGCCAGGAAGATGAAAGCACACCTACTGCTCAGTGTGGGTGACGAGGTACTGCGCATTTTCAACTCCCTCAATGTTGATGATGGACAAGATGCATACCAAAGCGCAAAAGATGCCCTCACAGCTCATTTTCTCCCTCAACTAAACCCGGACTACGAGACTTTCATATTCTGCACCACTATACAGGCAGCGGATGAAACCTTAGACGCGTACCACACCCGATTGAGAAAATTGGCCATGTCCTGCGAGCTCACAAACGTGGAGAGGGAAATTAGGAGGCAAGTCATCAATGGCGTACACTCAGAAAAACTAAGACGCCTGATCCTCAGCGAGAGAGGCATTCCTTTACAGCGCATCCTTGAACTCGGACGCCAAAGGGAACTGGCTCACACCAGAGCAGCCAACATGGAGGCCACGCTACACAGACTGCAACCTGCCCTCAGCACTGCCATGGTCGCCCAGATCTCCAATAAACTATCCTCGAGAGAGGACCACAGCAGGGGATATGGCCAGAACAGGTGGCAACCGCGCATTCCCAGGCCCACAGAGTGCGGCTGGTGTGGTGGCCCACGACATGGCCATCGCAACTGTCCCGCACAAGGAACCACGTGTGGAGCATGCGGCAGGAGGGATCATTATGCTACCGTATGCAGATCAGTGGGCAGCTCCACTCAGCCCCCACCGAATCCTCCTGAGAAGAATGCGACCAAGAAAAAGAAGCAGGCCAACGCAAGGAGGGTCGCAGTGGCCAACTCCTCCATGGAGGAAGAAGGGGATGACGTCTCGACAGTGCAGACAACGACAGAAAAGGGAGGAAGGTGTATCTGGTGCATGCTTTGAGCCAAGGTCAGGGACCGCCAAGAAAATGTGCCCGAAGGCGCAAGTGCTTGGTCCCCGTCCAGAACCAGCTCCTCCTCATGACCATTGACACAGGCGCCTCAGTGAATGTGATGCCCACAAGCATATTCCAGACACTTAAACCCCTACCAGATCTGAAAAGCACAGACACGCTGTTATACGCATATGGCAGCCGGAAGCCCCTACCAGTGATTGGCAGGTTCCGCACGATGCTGGAACACGGTGAAAACAGACTATGGTCCAAAGTCTATGTCGTGAAGGCAGGAATCGAATGCCTCCTGAGTGGGGACGCAGCAGAAGATCTGGGAGTGGTCAAATTTGTCTGCCACGTCGATGAGGTCGAGGAGGTGGAGAACATATTAAGACAATACCCCAAGCTACAAGAGGGAATAGGCTGTCTTAAGGGCAAAACCATCAAACTGCACATCGATGAAACCCTCCAGCCCAAGGCCGTAAGACATCGGAGAACACTGTTCCACATGAGAGACCAAGTGGAGCAGGAACTCAAGGCCTTGGAAGAAGCCGGCATCATAGAAGAGATCACAGGACCCACACCATGGGTCTCGCCTATGGTGGTAACGCGAAAACCCAAACAGCCTGGAAAAGTGCGGATCTGCATAGATATGCGCCACCCGAACACTGCCATCAAAAGAGAGCGCCACATCACACAAACAATAGATGAAATCGTGGCTGACCTCACGGGGTCCTGTGTGTTCTCAAAGGTTGACCTGAAGGCGGGGTATCACCAACTCAAGCTACACACGGACTCTCGCTATATCACGACATTCTCGACGCACTTGGGGTTGCGGAGATACAAACGCCTGAGTTTCGGGATATCGTCGGCGGCTGAGGTATTCCAGCAAACCATTCAAGAGGTCATCAGGGGCATCCCTGGTGTCCTCAATGTGAGCGACGACATCTTGATTCACGCCCCCGACAAAGAAGAGCACATCAAAAGGCTTCGAACCCTACTAGGCAGTCTACAAGAAGCTGGGCTCACCATACACCGGGAGAAGTGTGAGTTCCTCCGGTCAGAAATCACTTTTTTTGGCTACAAGTTTGGCAGCACGGGCATCTCCCCTGATCCCCAGAAGGTCGCAGACATTCAGGCCGCAAGCCCACCGATGACCCCCACGGAAGTACGCAGCTTCCTAGGCATGGCCACCTACTGCGGGAGGTTCATCCGAGACCTGGCAACCCTATCTGAGCCAACAGCAAGTGGGACTGGGGGCAAAAATGCCAGGACGCGTTCGAAAGCATTAAAGATTCCATGTCCGTCAACACCAAAATGGCATATTACAACACCGAACTACCCACAGAACTGTTCGTGGATGCAAGCCCGGTTGGGCTCGGTGCCATCCTGATGCAGGTAACGAAGGAAGGGGAGAAAAGGCCGATAGCGTACGCCTCGAGAGCCCTCACGGAGACCGAACAGAGGTACTCTCACATCGAAAAGGAGGCTATCGCCGTGTTGTGGGGGTGCAGGCATTTTCACCTTTACGTATATGGGCGTCGGTTCACGACGATCACCGACCACAAACCCTTACTGCCCATCTTCATGGGGACATCGTCGCACCCTCCGGCACGAATCACCAAATGGCTCCTACACCTTCAGCAATACGACTTCAATCTCATCTACCGACCAGGCAGTGGAAACCCCACGGATTTTCTCTCGAGGCATCCGCGAGCGGCAACCCAACACGAGATCCAAGTAGCCGAAGAGACTGAGGAACACATATGCCAACTGGTACGTGCAATGAGACCCAAGGCGGTAAGCATCGAAGAAATTGAGTCGGAAACCCACAAGGACCCTTGCTGCGATTTAGTGAGAGATGCCATCATCTCAGGTGACTGGAAGACTTTCATGAGCTGCACCCACAACAGGACCGAGGAAGCGAAAGGGTTTCTGTCCGGCATGTTCGCCGTCAGGCAAGATCTGTCGATCACAGAAGGCGGAGTGATACTCAGAGGAAACTGCATCGTAATTCCTCTCAAACTACAAGCCAGGGTTGTGGCCCTAGCGCATGAAGGACACCAAGGACTGGCGAGAACAAAGGCCCGCATAAGGCACAGGGTATGGTTTCCCCAGATCGAAGAACGCGTCGAGACGCTAATCAACACGTGCCTATCCTGTCAGATAACGGGAGGCCCGCCAGAACCGGAACCTATTCTATCGGCTGAACGCGGCCGCTCTCGGTGGGAGGCAATCAGCATTGACTTCTGTAAGCTGCGCGAAGGCCTCTCCCTCCTGGTGGCCATTGATGACCACTCACGATATCCTGAAGTAGAAATAGTTGAATCCACAGCGGCGGAAGTGGTCATTCCGGCCATCGAGAAGATGTTCGCAACTCACGGATTACCCACATCCATCAAAAGTGACAACGGGCCGCCGTTCACAGGGGAGGACTTCAAAAACTATTTGCAGGAACTCAATATACAGTACCACCACATCATGCCGGGATGGCCCCAGGCAAACGGGGACGTTGAACGATTCATGAGAACAATTAACAAAGTGCTCAGGGTAGCCAAGGCGAACGCAAGCCCATGGAAAGTTGACCTGTACCGTTTCCTACGAAACTATCGAGTCACCCCCCACAGCACAACTGGCATACCACCGGCGGACCTCATGTTTGGCACCGTCATCAGATCCTCGATCCCGCATCATCCAAGCAGGATCCCGGACGCGATCAACGAGGAACGCACAGAAATGAGGAGACGGGATGCCAATGCCCACATGAGCCGCAAGAGGAGAGCGAGGCCGTCTAACCATCAAGTGGGGGATCAAGTCATCATGCTACGCAACCCCACCAAGGCAAAGCTCGACACCAGATATGAGGAACTGCCATGGACCGTCAGTGATCGGCAGGGATCCATGGTGACAGTGACACGAGGACACCGTCAAGTGACGAGGAATTCGTTGTGGTTCAAGGCGGTACCCCGCACCCTGTGGACAGACAAAGAGTGTCACTGGGAAGAAGAAGACGCTCGGGCCAGCGAAGAGGAGCCTGGATCCATCCCAGATGAAACAGGAGCGGAGGACAGAACTTGGGAACCACCGGAGGCCCCTAGCCTCAAGGACACCACCAATGAAAGTGAACCCGATCGGGAACCAAGGGGGTGTAGTCCCCGAGAAGGGCGATACCGCCTGAGAACTGCCACGAGACCGCCAGCCAAGCTAAGTGACTATGTGTGGTAGCCAAGGCACACCAGTTGAGTGCATGTTGTATTGTGTTTTCGTTGTTTTACAATAAAGGAGGAATGTTATGTTCCGCCCTGCGTCCCGCTACGCGGTGACGCAGGGCGTCTCTAATAAAAGCCCCGCCCCCGCGTTCGGGAGGCAGTTCCGGGGCACACCAGCAACGAGCGTGGGTGTACTTCAATAAAGCTCGCGCTGGCGCTGCACCACAGGCCGCGCGGCCTAGCCCTGACACGCCAGCCCCCGGGTGCGCACACCGCGGGCTGGAATCCCACACTCAGAAGCACCGATAACATGTTCAATTTAACATTAAAGAGGTGCAAACCTGCTGTGACCCTCCGATGGGCCTTGACCTTTACACTCCCAGCCTACACACGAACCTTATCCCACCTAAATTAATTTTAATTTGATTTGAACATGACATGATATCCACCGGTGGCCCGTCACACATGGATTTCCCCATTTAAAACATGTAAAGCTATACATGTTTGTTATATGCCTATTAGTTAATACTAATCCAAACGTAATTACAATTTTAAAAAAATCTGTGTTTTTGTATTTGTCTTTCCAAAACTTTAATTTTCGATTGTTGAATAATGTACCCATGTTTATTAATCGTGTTAGGATGACGAGATTGGTCAACTCTGCCTTGTTGGGAAATCCAAGTTGTCCAGAACAACGCAGTGAGGATCATCAAACAAAAAACCAGAACCCAGCACATCAGTGAAGATAGAAAAGACCTACACTGGTTAAAAATTTAAGACAGGGTCCATTTCAAGGCTTTGACATTGGTGCACAGATTTGCAAAGGCCCCAGCCTACCTAAAATCTAAACTATACCTATATGTGCCCAACAGAAAACCAAGATCAGCTGACCAAAGCATGATCACAGTGGCCACCCACAAGCGCAAAAATGGAGCAGGAAAATCCTTCCCCATCATAGTCGCTGGCCTTCTGACAATCTTCCTGCATACATAAGGATGGAAACAAACTATTTGCACTTTCGCAAATTGCTGAAAACCCATATCTTCAACTAATGTCGATCAGTGACTCTCACACAACTCAATAGTCGTCAATTGTATCGTGTCATCTATATCTCCATGTAGTCTCACTGTGTACATATCTTTGCGCCCCGAGGGTTGCAAGCTACCGGCGCAATACAAATGAATAAATAATAATAATAATAATCGTGGCCTGTAGACCACATGTGTTGATGGAGCTCGTCACTCATTGAGCTTTCTCATGGGCATCGTTCCAAAATGTTAGCCACAACGAATTTACAGGATCCGGGCAAACCTTGAATTGCAAGGATTGCAAGGGTTGCATTATTACAGAATGAGAAAGTTAAAGGCCACTTGGGCACGGCTCGCTTCTCAACTGGTGAAGTTCCTGGGTAGCGGTCCCACTTCCAGATGCAATCCCCGCTGCAGCCTCCCTACAAATCATTAATTTGTTTGTTCTTGATAAGTTTGCATTGAATATCACCAGGACAAGTGCTGTGGTTTCCAGTCTCTTTCTGCCTTGGTTGACCTCGCATTTAAAGTGGCCTAACCTCAAAGGAGAGAAAGATGGTGGAAACGCAGATGTCCTCCATTGCCCCAGTGGCTCCTTACATTATACTTCTCAATCCTTCATTCCAAGACAATATTATAGGTTCACGAGGGAGGGGAGGAAGAATGCGCTGTGATCAAGGGCTTAAGGATCTGACATCAGAACCGAGAGACAGGGGTTTCATTCGGATATTCACACCTGAATAAAACAGGCATTTTTACTTTTTCTCACTCCGCCTCAGATGCTGAAGTTGCATGAAAGACAGAGCTTCTAATGATTTGATATGTATATGGTGCTTTCGCAAAGCACAGTACAATGCATACAATTATCACCCAACCGAAGAAGGAACTCATTTATCGACCCCAGAAAGATGAAGATCTGAGTTGGCCTTGCCGGGATCCGAACCTGGAACCCACAGATCACAGCAGTGTGCGCTGAACCCACTGGGCAATGCTACCATCTCAAGATCCTAAGCATCAGAAATAGGCACCACAAAGAAAAATCAAAATCTTGGCCATACTGGTCAGGTCGGAGTGGCCTAGAGATTTTTCTGTGTGCATTGTTCTGTACGCATGTCTATCCATTAATTCATAGAGCAGGTCCAATGAAGTCCAACACTGTTGCACAAGACTAATAGACTCATTAGAAGTTTGGTGGTATCCCGCTGGTAAATCAGAATGTAATTACTGTTAACTGGACCTGATCTTCTGGTATTACCGGCAAATTACAGGTATGGAAATCCCCATTCTAAGTAGTCGGATACATGTAATGCCAGCAGTGTTTTGCCAGTGTGATGCCTGACTTACTACTTACTACCAGTTATTGGCTGGAGGCCAAACCACTGGCAAACTTGTAGTTGGCCGATCTGGAAATGTGCCGGTGAAAGGAATTACAGCCACATTAATTCCGGACTGGCAAACTAATAATGAGGCACTAAGGGTTGGTTCAATGCACTCTACCATTTAAGACAATGGTTCTTCTGAATGTAACAAGTAAAGAGCCTTAATTTATCTAATATTGGGATACATACATTGTAATATTCTAAAATTCAGGGAACACAGGCATGTGTAAGTAGCATATTGAATTGGGCTGTCCTGCTGGATTCGGACGACTTCATTCTTATCTTTTGACATATTTGTTTTTGTGTCTTTGTTAGTTATCGGAAGAGAGCACATAAGCCGACTCATGTTTCGCACCGTCGAACACTTTACAAAGCATTTAGTCTTCGTGGTCATTTGCATTCCTGAAATTGATTAGATGGGGCAGCCTGCATTCAGGTCACACAATATACAGGAGTTTAAATGCTGCATTGGCTTGCTTCAATTCCGAAATGGCTGCCTTTGTATTTTTATTTGCCTGGGGAAAATGTATACTAAATCCCAACACATGAAACATTCTAAGAATGCTGCTCCAGAAAAATGTAGCCTAAAAGATACCTTTCTTGAAACATTCCTCTCTCAAAAAACATCTCCATTCACTAAATCAGAATTTGTTGATGTTCAGTGGGACCTCCAACCAAACTGGGAATTAATGCAAAAAAGATGAGCAGCATTAAACAACAGCCCCCACAAAAAATATATATAAAAAAAATATTGGAGTGTATGAGTAATGAAATGCAAATAAAATGGATAAAACGCAATTGTCACTAAAGCCGGGTCAAAATGAATGAGAAAGAAGAAACTGAGAAATAATAATTAAGAAAGACATTTTTAAAAACGCAATTATCACATGATTGAACCAACTTGAAGGGAGCACACTTAGCGTGGACTGTTGGGGATTTCTGGTGTCACCCAGGCCCACAGATGTAAACAGCACGTGATCAATACACAGGAAAAAATTGCGACATTGTGAACAGGAAATGGTGGCGTGATTTTGTTTGGACTCGGCAGTAATTAAAAATGTCATCCTGGGAGTTTCTCCAGCAGCGAACAGACGCGTAATCCACATAATCTCCGGAAAATCAAATGTTCATGATAAAATGTAAAACTCATTAAGGAAAACCCTGGTAGGTTCAAAGTCCCCCTGCCTGAGCTTGCTTCAAGATTTAAGCCACCTCGGAAATGACAAAAAATATGATTTTCGTTATATCCGTTAAAAGTAATGAAAAGCGCCATGTCTGGTCGGACTGCCTCAAAATGAAGTTAAGCGACGCAAACTAAGAATAGCAAGTGAAGAAAGAGAGAAAGGGGGAAAAGAGAAAGATGACAGGAAGGGAAAAAGACAAAGTGAGAATGTAATGTAAGTGATTGACGATGTGTGCGTGTAGAGAGGCGGAGCGAGCGGGATGAGGAGGAGCACAAACGGAATGCATCAAGAAAAAGATGAAAGGAGGGGGCGTGGCTAGAGTTCAGCCAAGACAGACAGATCTGCTGGGGCTACCTGAGAGTTTCATTAAAAAAAAAGAGGTGATGGCTGGAAGGTAATGAATCAATCATAAACCCTGGGCAACCCTCCAGACCAGTGTTCTAAGCCTGCCAAGTCATACCTGAAAGGGGAAAAAACATATTCGAATCAGGCTTGGTCCCACCCTAAAAAGGGACTGTCCAGCCAAACTGCTTGCTCACATCCCTTCTGCATGAGACCACAAGCATCAGCAGACACATTTCGGCCTCTTTGGGCATCATCAGTGATGCGTAGGTTGGGGAATTAGGCCCAGTAGGCACAGACCCCATGTCTGTTCATACCTGTCCCACTCAGGGTGACTTCAGCAAACCAAAAGAGGTGATGGCTGGAGTGTCATGAATAGATTTTAGCCTCTGCCATTGCTCTGGGCAATCCTTGAGACCATCAATCTTCACCTGCCAAGCCATTACAGAAAGGGGAAAGACCATATGCAAATCACACTTGGTCCCACCCTGAAAAGGACAGTCAGCCCAAACTGCTTACTCACTTCCATTTGGCACAAGATCACAAGCAACCTCATACCTTTTTTGTTGTCATTGGGTATCATCAGTGAGGTGTTGCTTGCGTCTCAAGGCCCCAGCAGTGTTGGTACCCACATCTGGGCATAGCCGTCAAACACTGGGTGATTACAGAAAAACAAAAGAGGTGTTTGATGGAAGGTTTATAATGAATCTTAACCTCTGGTGTCGCTTTGGGAAGCCGTCCAGACCATTGATCTTCACCTGCCAAGTCATTTCAGGACGGGGAAAGACCATATGCAAATCAGTCTCGATACCACCCTAAAAGGAGAAGTCTAGTATGAACTGCTTGGTCACATCTCTTCTGCATGAGACCACAAGCATCCCCAAACATGTTTCAGCATAATTGGGCATCATCAGTGATATGCGGCTTGGGTTTCTAGTCCCAGCAGGTATTGGACCCACATCTGGGCATACGCGAACAACACTCGGGGTGACTTCAATACAAATTAATGACTGGAAGATTTAGAATTAATCTTAACCTCTGGCATCGCTCTGCCAACCCTCCAGACCATCGGTCACCCTTATAACTCCCTCATGTGACTACAGAAATGTGTGCATTTTCTTAGAGCAACCAGGCTCCAGCGTGTGCTCCTCGACAGTTCAACACAAATGCTACCATGATTGGTAAGTGAAAGGTATGATTGTGTAAACTTTAGGACTAGAAGAGAATAATGATGGGCTATTTGCCCAAGGACAGAGGAACGACCCAGCCGGTAATGGCCCGCCGCCCAAGTTAAGAGCACGAGTGAAGCAAGGGTTCCTTATCGCAGGTGGCAGTGCATTTACCAGCAGTGGTCAGCATACCTCTGAGGGGCATATCACCATTAGCACCCATGTAGTTCACTACGCGGGTGCTAATGGTGTGTATTTTCAACAAAAAAAAGAAATGTAACTTGCTGCTCGGCACAGCGCCATGGTTCCGAAGTCCGTTTTCAGTGTTGATGACTGTGATATCATCAACATTGAAAATTGACTTGGAGAACCACGGTGCAGTGCTGGGACGTGCAGAAAGGTATGGTTCTTTTTTAAACATACACACTCTTAGTACCCGCGTAGGGAACTACAGAGGTGCTAAAAGGTGGTGGGGGCAGGAAAGGGAATGAGGAGCGGGGAAAGTGGGCGATGGCCAGCGGCACCCGGGCTACTTAGAACGTGCGCTTGTACAAGACAATACAGACCACGTTCTCAGCATCCTGATTGGCCAGCACCACCTTCCAGGGTGCAAATGTGGACTGCACTCAGTATGCATCAAGACTTTAGTAAGCATCAGGACTAAAACAGAGCAGTAGTCCGAACTTCTTTCTGTAAGCATCAAGATTAAACTTGAGAAATATGAAGAATTTCTCTCTTTAAGTGACATGATTGAAACAGAGCAATATCAACAACTTGACTCAGTAAGTGTCAGGGCTGAAGGCGCTCTTAATGACAACATAACTCAGTAAGCGTCAGGAACAAAACAGAAATTCACTCAGTAAGTATCAGGACTGTTAGGCAAGATTGGATGTAGTAACCCTGTGGGAGACCACACCAGCCTTGTCCGCCTGGAAATAGATACCCAACTATTGGTATAGATCTGTACTACACAAGCTGGTAGCGTGTCTGAGCAGCAAGACTTATCTCAAGAGGGGTAATTGTGTGCTGTAGAGATTCAACATAGAGATTTACAATGACAACTATTCAAATAACACTTATACTCAAGGTTTTTCTAGCAAAATTATTATTGATTAATTTAACAGTCAGTTTTAAAATAAGCCTTCTTTAGAAAGGGCAATATGCAACAATAAAATACACTTCTAAAATACACTTCCTAATTTTTCAGTTAAGAAAGTAGATACCCTTTTGGGATGTCACACATACACTTCCAACACTCAGGGTTGACTTCAATTGCTAGGACACTGTAGACAATGATATTTCACTTTATCACTTAAACCAATAGTGAGGTTGTGGAAAAAGGAAAAGGTTATCGAAGGAAACAAAGGTTAACAAGTTCTCTCGAACAGGTGAGTACTTTACAATCCCCCAACGAAGTATAGGTTAACCCTTTAACAGCAATACAATATGAGGGACAGATAAACACAATAGTCAAACGGTCAGAAGAGTCTGCAACGAGCTAGGACAGCCAATGTCAGTTGGACTAAGTCTAGGGGAGCGGAGGCACTTCTTGAAGATAGCACAAAAGTGTTGCACAATGTTAAATAGAGAGTCTGTAGAAAAGAATCACTGTTGGGGCTCAAGCTGGGAGGCTTTTGAAAAGTAAAGATGCAAGCAACTCTACAAAAGGCAGCTACTGCAAGTCTCCAGTGAGAACAAGCAAGTTACAGGCAACAAGAGGTACGTACCCCTAGTTAAGGCAGTACCTTAGGTCTGAAGAAAACGATCCAGCTGGCTTCTGTTCTGTTTGCAGTCCGGCAGGTCCTGTGTTCCTGGGCCTCAGTCGTGAGCAAGAAATGTAAAAAAACGAAGACCGGGCCAGTTTGACAAAATGGACACCCATGGGTGCAATACTGCAGCTGAGGATTCAGTCCACGGTAAAAACGCATAATGGTTGGTAAACTGCCACCAGCCATTAAATGTAGTGAGGGTAACATGAGTAAGTAGGAAAAGGGGCTACTAAGTAACCCCCCAGTACTTGCACATAAGATGGGCTGTACTGGACCTATATGGGAAAAAAACAGGTAAGTAAAGTCAATTTTACTTTACTACACTTGGGAACCATAGTTTACCCAAGAGAAGGTATTTAAACCCCAAGAGAAATCCAAAGGACTTCTCTGTGACACTGCACTGAAAGTGCTGTGTGTCACAATACAAAAGTCATGCCTATGGAGTTTGTCAGACTCCAAAATCAAAAGAAACACAGAGTCCAAATCATATAAAAATACTTGGGGGAGTGAGAAAAAGGTCTCACTCACCCCAGGATACAAACTAAAAGTCCTAAAGTTCAGAAAAATAGCTGGGGGTCTCTAAGGTGCAATGGAATTAGCACATAAATGAGAATTCTCCCTAACAAGGACTAAAGTAGAGCACTAACAAGAACTTCACTCAGTAAGGTAGGGACCCACATGCTGAGACAATATACAGCAACAGCGCAAGGGAACAAACACATTATCTACCAGAAATGATGAATAGCATACATATATATATAGGCCTAATCGAACCGATGCAAAGCTTATTAACTTATAAAGAATTTGTTCTGTATCGGTTTTTCATCCTTTCTGGTACACAATGTGCTTTTCCCTCGCACTGTTTCAGTATACTCGTTCATGGCTATTATTCCAGGCTGACAATAGCCTTGCATCAACATACTTAAACAGTGTGAGGGATCACACGCATTGTGCACCAGAAAGTATGAATAACACGCAGATTCAGCCCGAACCGATACAAAGGTAATTACCTTATAAGATAGCAGTCACCCCTATGTTATATAATGTATTACATGTGTTTATGCCATTGTTTGTTTGTTGTTTGTATATTTATGTTTATATTGCAGTGTATGCTAAATGTTATGTATGTTAAATGCTATGTAAGGGGAATGCTGTGTAGAGGTGATGTTATGTAGGTGTATGTTGCGAGTTTGTCAGTAGAGGGGCTACAGAGTTTGAGTACCTGGGTGAGAGGTAAGTGAGGGAGATGGAGGCCTGTCTGAGGTGGTCTAGGTGATTGGACCAGGTGTAGTGTAGACAATCTGTTCCATCAGTCTCACCCTATGGGTCTCCCTGTGACCCCTCGAAATTAGGGTGGGATGACTGGCATATCCCATTTTAGAATTTAACAGGGGATTAAGAAGCAGTTTCAGTGGTTTTATAAAGGTGGTCCCCTTTGGGATCCTAAACAATCCACCTTGTTGTCTGTGTCTAGTAAGGATTATGGTCAGTACTCAGAGCGTGGCCCACCTCCTGGTAAAAGCGATTTCATTTTGCAAATTCAGAAACCCTCTGTGTCCAGCAGCCCTTTGGGGTGGGAGTGTGTGGTTACCATGGGGACTGCCCCTCGTTTGGAGAAGAGAGGGGCCCCTTGCCTAGACCAGGGTCACAAATCAGGGACCACACATTTTCCTGTGAGGCCAAAGATACCTAGATTGTCGTTGGTTAGGAGGTTGATTATTTGATTAGCGCATTTGGCTGCTGAGCATGCTGAGAAATATACAGCTAGGAGGACGTGGCAGTGCTGTTCAGTTCACCTCGGCAGGATAGCTCAGGGGCATCGCGCTCGCCTTGCAAGCAAGACGACACGGAGCAACACAGGTTCGATGCCCGGGTCCGCGCTTAGAAACCTCTGCGTATTAAGCACGTTATAAATACCCTATTACAATTACAATTGAAATAGCTTGAGCTGGGGGTGGCAGTCAGGTTGATTGATCCACAAGTGATTACATGGCTCTGAATGTGCAGGATGAGTGTGGGCGTGTGCATTATGGGATGCAGCAGGATCAGGGGACACATAGTGAGGCCAGATGGATTGCTTCCGATGAGGGTGGTGACCTCAGCTGGCATGGCCATTGCCAGAGGAACATGCTGGGAACCTGGGAGATGGGGGTGAGTGAAATGAGGTATTGCTAGAGATGACTGCAGCATAGTAACACAAACAGCAACTACATAACCAAAGCACCACCAACAATCCCCTGGGAAGACATAACTGTAAACAAGTCGCTCAACATGATCCTGCCACCAAAACAACCATGTGATAAAAACCAGAATAAATGGGCAACAGCATGTGGTAATATAGGGTAAAATTAAGGACATAGATGCAAAAACAGAACATAAAATGGACAGAATAGGAAAAGGGGCGTAAATCATGAACTACAAACAGTAAAGGCTCCTTGTACCATTCACACTGCCAGTGCTGCTAAACCTTGCTCTTCAAGTCCAGTACCTACATTAACCCATCTCCGTATTTGTCCTGTAAAAGAGGGAGAAATATGGCTCCCTATCCATTCTGATGTTCTATAATTCTACTGCAAGCCCCCTGAGAATGATCAAGATCATTGGTCTGTCATATGTAGTTCTACAGATGTTTTGGACTACGACTTCCATGATCCCTCACCATTGATTATGCTTGTTAGAGCTGAAGGAAGTTGTATTCCAAAAGATGGGAAGAGCCAAAGCTTGCAGGCAGACCCATGATCTAGACCCATAATATGTGTTGCAAATAGGATCTGTCTTAAGTAATGTGCGAAGACAAAGGTCCTGATTCATGGAATTTTTGGCACAGTGCAAAGAGACTTTGCACTGGCGTAAAGTAACTTTGCACTGCCAACAAACACCCAGATTCACAGTGCGGTGCAGCGTGTATTTTTGCAGTGCACAGTGACTTTGCATTGACTTTACACTGGTGTCAAAATTCCAGGAATCCGGCCCAAAGATTTTAATGCGTGGCAATAGATTGAAGATATGTGAAGCCGGACATTCTTCTTACTGAACTCTTGCTTTGAGTTAATAGGGTGTCCACTCCCACATCTTCCTGCTGGCGAATCATTAGAAACTGCATGACTAGTTAGGGGGTTGCACTAAATTTCTCAGTCATCTTCTCATGGAGCCAAGTGCCAATTGCATCAACTCACTGCCAGTACACTACCTCTCTGCAGGGGCATAGCATTGCATCGGATAGTCTCTCTTTAACATTAACATGTCAAGTGTGGTCACCAGTCTGCTGGATTTTTATTTATTTAATTGTTTTTTTATAACACGCTTAATACCTGAGTTTGGTTTCTAAGCGCAGATCTGGGATTCAAACCTCTGTTGCTAGCTGTGTTCTTGCTTCCAAGCCCAGCACATTGCCCCTGTGCTATCCTCCGTTTGACTATCATAGTGAAAAATCACCACCACTCGGCAGTTGTGCATGGAGATGACGGGGAGCGGTGGAGAAGATACATGTATGAAGTAGTCACATAACCAGGTCACGATACTCTGGCAAGCGTTTTATGAGGATAAGGAGGACTGTCGCTGGGGGAGGAATGGACATGACCAATGCTTAAGTTTTGTTTTAGCACCAGTTAATGCAGCATTTCACTGTGCCTCACTGAGGTTCTGTTTTGTTTTTCTTTCAGTCATTACTTACGGGGGTCTCTTTGTTACCGCTCCATATCCACAGTGAATACTGAAACATAGCTGATGGCCTTGGTATCCGATGATATTAACAAATATATAATGGCAAAAAAAACTTTTAACAACCCCAAAATATCGAAAAGCACCAAATTCTTTTTAAAATATGTATGGAGTGGGGTAAAGGATTAAGACGGGTGGGGAGGGTTTTAGGGTGGGGTTATAAACCTAGGGAAACTGGCCCTCCCAAATTATATTTTTTGTTAAGACCCCAGGCATCCAGGGGTCTTGTCCTTGAAATTGCTTGGTAGTTGCCCCGTTCCCCTCAGACGCCACTCTGTTCCTTGTATGGTGCCTTTTCAATAGATGGACAATTTACAGATTCACCGTCTAGAGAATGACTGTGACAGTGAAAGCCCGCTTGTGAAATGTCCACAGCATGACAGATGTTGAGAGACAAAAAAATTGTTGACTTTTCATAAGACAATTCTTTTTTATATGATATGATATTTATAACACGCTTAATACTCAGAGGTTTCTAAGTGCAGACCCGGGGATCGAACCTGTGTTGCTCAGTGTCGTCCTGGTTCCAAGGTGAGCACATTGCCCCTAAGCTATCCTCCCGAGACATTTTAACATCTCTTTGCTGCAAGAGATCTCTCTGTAAGATTGGGAGAAGATAAAGGGGTTTCACTTGGAGGTGAATTTCACCTGTGCCTCAGGCCACGAGGGCTCAGCATCCTGGTCCACAAGAGGCAAAGGGAGAGCTACTCAAAGACTTCCTAAACCTGGACCCTACATTTCCTATATTCTCCATCCACAGGTTGAGGCTCTACCCACATTTTTCTTTAGTGCCTAGTGGGAGCTCCTTTGATCAACTAAAACTCTGAGTGCAATCTGAATCCAATTAAATGCCCGTAAAAACATTCTACCATCCTTGTTCGACTTCAGGACTCTAAAAATCTAGAAGAGACAAGCTGAATGGCAATGGAGGTGGAATTATGATCCAGTCTATAAGCTCCATCGTCATGTAATTCGCAGATTATGTAAAAAGGTGATGATCGGAGAAAATCAAAAGTATACTAAAAGGTTCTAAAATGTCTCAGGAATCGTTTAATGTCCTCAAAGAACTTTACAGTACTAGTCCGTTGCCTGGATCACAATCCTTCTCTGAATCATTTTGTTATAAGCTTGCTTTTTTCTTCTGAAATCAAATTCCTACAATTCAAGAGAACCTTGTTCATACTACTGCAATTGGTTATTCCGAGGCCACCTTTTCACCTAATGCCGTCTCCTCAACCTCAGACAGTAAAAACACTTTTTTGTGTTTGGAACTAATATCCTAATCTCATTAACTAAAAATTATGTCTTCTCATCGACCAACTGCTTTGCCTCATGAAACCCCTCTGCACAAGGACTAGCCGGCTGAAGGTCCCACAAAAAATGTCAGTGCGGCATGGGGGTGGACAAGGACCAGGGTCAGTTTCTCCTGATGTGCCCGCAATACCACGACGAGCGGTAGGAATGATTAAAACCATACTTCTCATCCGGTCATGTAAGGGTGCATGTCTGATGTAATTAATTTTGAGGGCCGCCCAATGTTTATCAAATGTGGCTGAGTTTATAACAAGAGCTTTAAAACTATATCATGCACGGTACAGGATTCGAGATATCATGAGAAACGGGCAACACCATCTGTTTTAATTGCAATTAGGTGCAGTGGAGGGTGCAGATTTCAAATTGGACAGCGCCCATGTGGGGTGACCTTTTTATTTTTTCGATAACTCTTTTTATTGAAGATTGCAACAAGTTAACTGAGAAAAACATTCCCTCCCATCCCTCCCCCTAACCTCCCTTCCCCCCTCCCCCTTCCCCTCCCCAATTGACAAACATTCAAGAGCAAAAACTGCTTCGTTCCGGGCGGGCCCCTCAGTTTCACTATAGGTCCAAGAGTTTCAATTGCTGCGGGCACCAGATCACTCTATAGTCCTCTTTATGAAAAGACATTATTTCCCCCCAATCTGCCGCAAAGTTCTGCACTTTATCGTTCATGGCAAATTTGCCCACTCCAGAGCCTCTATTTCCCAAATTTTTCGTAGCCAATCCTGATGCAATGGGGTCTCTGAGCTTTTCCACCTCTGCACTATTAGCATCAAGGCCGCAAGAGTCAGGACCACTTTAGCTTTTTCCCTTCCTCTGCATCCCTCCCCTTCCGACGTCCCACGGATGCACAAGAGGATCTGTACCAATGACCTTTCCTTCCCCTGACCAAAGACCTGTTCCTGAGCTTCTTGTACCTCTCTCCAAAAGGGTTCAATCTTGGGGCATTTCCACCAAATATGCTCTGCTGTCCCTGTCAACCCACATCCCCTCCAACAGTTGCCTGATCGCTCTGGGAACATCTCATGAAGTTGGGCGGGGGTGTACTGCCATCCGAACAGAATCTTATACCACGCTTCCTGTAGCTGGGAAGCTCTGGCCAGCTTCGGTATCCTCTTCCATAATCTCTCCCACTCCTCCCTGCCAATGGCCCTACCTAATACCCGCTCCCATTTCTGCATGTAGGTCCACTGAAGATCCGCCTGGGAGCTGACTAAAATCTTGTATATATTCGAGATAATACCCTGCTTTCCGTCATTGGTTAGAAGGAATCTTTCAAAGCTCGTGGGATCCCTTGTTGCTGCCATTCTGACTTCCGGATAAAGATCCCAGTGTCTTATCTGTGCATATCGCAGCCTTTCCCCCTACTGTATTGCAAATTCCCACTTGCATTCTTCAAATGAGAGCAGTTCTCCCCCTCAGAACATATCACACAGCTTCCTACATCCTCCCTCTTACCAGCTCGCAAATGCACCCCTCTCCAGGCCCGGGGTAAAGTCTCCATTACCAAAAATGGGGGTAAATGGTGATGGGTATGTAGTGATTCCCTTAGAGCCCCCCAACTTATCCCAAATGTCCGCCATTAGCTTAGTTATCGTGCTTTCGTAGAGGTGCCGGGGTCTATAGACATTTGGGAGACAAAGCACTTCAGCCAACTCACGGTGGGCCACCGCCCTATCCATCCTCACCCAAAGCTTATTCTTCTGTCTCTCCTCCCCTTTCAACCATTCCCTAATAATTTGGAGCTGAGTCGCTTCATAATACCGCCGAAAAATTTGGTAGGGCCAATCCTCCTTCCCTCTTTGGGGCCATTAATAGACTACCTCTCACCCTTGGTCTCTTCCCTTCCCAAACAAAATCCTTGGTCAGGGTGTCCACCTCCTTAAAAAAGTTTGAGGGGATCGGCTGTGGGATAGCTTGAAATAAATACAGCAGGCACGGGAGTGTTACCATCTTTACCGCAGCTATTCGCCCAAACCACAATACCCTAAGTCCACTTCTGGTAATCCATCTTAATTGCTTTAAGAAGAGGGGGGAAGTTTGCGGAATACCACCCTGCCATGGTTGCCGTAATTCTCACCCCTAAATATCTAATCCTCCCGGGCTCCTCAGAAGTTGGGTGCTATCCCTTAGCTCTTCCCGTTCCCTTCCCCTGAGCGTCAGAATTAAGACCTCAGATTTGCTAGTGTTAATCTTTAATCCTGAGGCCTCCCCAAATTTCCCCAGCAAGGTCATGCTAGCCTGAAGCGATTCGTTCGGCGCTGTCAGCATGAGCAACATGTCGTCAGCAGAGGCCGCGACTTTCTGTCGTCCCCCCCCCAAACGGGAAGCCCCGTATCTCCCCCGCCTCCCTTGTCGTCTGCAAGAGAGGCTCCAAATAGATCGCGTAGAGAATTGGGGATAGCAGGCAACCCTGTTTTGTCCTCTGTGCAGATTCACCCTTCTGGAAGGGGTCCCATTCACCATGAACCTAATAGAAGGTGTTTGGTAATTGGCCTGAATCATAGTCATGAATTCTCCCCTGAATCCCATCTTCTCCATCACTCGGAACAGGAAGGACCACTCCACGCGGTCAAATGCTTTTTGCCTATACAAACAAACAAAAACTGTATATAGCCAGCATTGATTTACGGCAAGCATTTGATAGCATGAAAAGAAGCCGTCTTTGGGAAAAACTGGGCTCTAAAAGTTGCCCTACAGATCTCTTGAAAGCCATCAAAGAACTGTACGCCAAAACCTCAATAAGAGTTAAATTAGATCAAGGCGGCAATCTATCCAAGGATATAAAAACAACAAAAGGCCTTAAACAAGGATGCCTGTTAGCAGCTACTTTGTTCTGCTTTTACATCGAAGACTTGCAATACTGCCTCGAAAACAGCAGGACTTTTCCACCTAGACTAAACTACAGACCGGTCAACCATCTGCTTTATGCTGACGACCTGATCATTTTAGATCACACACAAATTGGTCTACAAAGAGCTCTAAATCAGGTTGAAAAATATATAGAAAACAATGATCTAGAAATAAATGCAGATAAAACCGAAATATTAATATTCAGTGGTAAAAGATGGAAAAAGACTAAAAATGAAGAATGGAAAGTTAACAAAACCTGGATAAAATCATGTGATGAAATGAGATATCTGGGAATACAAGTAAGTGGAATAAAAAATGAAGAGCCCTTGAAAAGGATGCTAAAGATAAAAACAAAACAGCTAAAAGCCCAAGCTAACATCATCAACAAAAGATATGGTAAATTTTCCCTTCGACCAGTGATAATATTCTACAGGCTTAAAGTAATTCCAACGTTGATATACGGAGCAGAAACTTGTATGAATATCCCAGAGAAGTTTTGGACCACTTTAGAAGGTCTCTTTTGGAAAAACATCTTACCGATACCGAAAGCAACTCCAATGACGGTAATTCGACACGAACTGGGCTTAACATCGCTATATATACACATCCGCTACAATAAACTGATGTTGTATAGAAAAACAATGAGTAATCTGATGCCTCCCCAATTTGAAATATTTGGCAAATCCAATAACTACGAAGAAAAAGTAGTAGAAGACTGGAAAAGAGAAAATGAACAAACTCTGACAGAATTTACCCTCAAAACCCAAACATTAGCAGAAAATCCAACAGCTGTAAAAAGAGCGCTTTGGGCTGAGGACTGGTCGAACACTGAAATGGAAAGAGCTCTGTCAAAAACCCATACACTCCTGAAATCCAATTGTGGGGTGATGACTATCATACCAGACTATTTGAGAAAGTTCCCAAATTCCAAACAAAGAGATCTGTTATTACGCTTCAGATTGAATACCTTGCAAAACAAAACAACAAAGGCAAGATACACTAAAGAAAAAATATGCACAAAGTGCAGATTGTGCAAAAGAAGTGAAGAATCATTAAATCACTTAGTGTTATTCTGCACTAAACTGAGAGACCTGCGAAATTTGTACCCAACTAGTAATATCACTGACTTATGTGGCCTAGATGCGGGGAAATGGTGGAGTATAATTTCTGCTTGCCAATCTCCAAAAATAAATTTTGTAACAGTCAAATTTATAGAAAACACCCTTAAAAGGCTAAACCATACCGATGAAGGAAACGCATCGTAAATAGTGAATTGAATGGTCAAAAGGATGCATTGTGTTAGTGTTTAATGTTCATCTTTTACTGTGAATCATTAATCCAAATTTTTATCTTTATTACTTTTTTAAAAAACAAAACTTATTTTAAGTATCCCGCTCGAATGTGAACGGTTTTTTAGATTTAGTTTAGCCTATTCTGGACTTTCTAGTTTTTTTCTACTTTTGACCGCTGCTTTGTACTTGTTCGATGTTGATTTTGTTATGACAGATCTCTTTGCGAAATTAAATGCTTTGCTGATTGTGAAAGGTTTGTAATAAACCAAATACACTTAATAAACATTTTTTTAAAAAATGCTTTTTCCGCGTCGAGAGCCACCAAGACCGCGGGAGTGTTCGTTCTCTGGGCCTTTTCAACTAAATGGGCTACCCGTCTGATATTATCTGCCGTTTGTCTACCTTTGACGAAGCCTGCCTGATCAGATGTATCAGGAGAGGGAGAATACCATCTAACCTATTTGCCAGTACCTTTGTATGTATCTTTGCGTCAATATTAATTAAGGCAATGGGTCGATAGGCTGCCCTCTCTTCTGGGTCTTTATGTGGCTTTAAAACGAGGGTCACCTTTGCCTCCTCCATAGACGGGGCGATTTTACCAGACTGCCGAAACGAATTAAACAGGGAGGTCAGATGGGGGGCCACCTGTGAGACAAACAGTTTGTAAAAAGCTGCAGTATAGCCATCTGGACCTGGGGCTTTGTTGACTGGGAGGGTTCTAATTACCCCTCTAACCTCCTCTTCCGTGATTTCTCTGTTGAGGGCCTCCCTCGTCTCCCTATCAATTTCCCGTAACTGCACTTATTGTAAGAAGTTTTCCTGCTCCTCATTACCGGGATTTTGGGATGCATAAAGGAAATCGTAGTACTCCGCCAGGGCCTCCTGAATTTCTTCCCATATAGTGACCCTACTACCTGAGGCCGATTTCAACACTGTAATTGCATTTTTCGCCCTTTTCCCCTAAGTAACCGAGCCAAAAGGGTATCAGCCTTATTTGCCTTAGCGTAGTACTTTTGTCTCACCGCCAGCAGTGTCCCCTCCGCATTCTTAGTACGCAGGAGTTCCAACTGCCCCAGCGCTCTCCTATATTCCCGCATAGCCACCCGAGAAGGAGTCGTACCTGCCGCCTGCCTAGCTGCTTCCACCTCAGCCTCTAATTGGACCTCCAAAGCCTTCAATTGTTTCTCTCGGAAAGCAGCAGCTGCAATCAATTCTCCCCTAATGGTAGCCTTAAATGTGTCCCACCTTACTCCCTCTCCCGTACCCTCCTTCCTGTTGACCGCAAAGAAGACCATAATCTTCTCTTCTATGACCCCACGCACTTCCGGGTCCTTTAGGATCACTCTTGGTAGTTTCCAGCCCCATACTCCTATCACCCTTCGACCCAGGTCCAGCACTGGCGAGACTATTTTGTGGTCCGCTATGCCTATTGGGCCTGTATTCACCTCACGGATGCTGCCAACTAGTCCCACAGAGGCCCATATATGATCTATTCTGGATTGCGACCCGTGAACTCCAGATATAAAGGTGTAGCCCTCCTCCTCCCCCTTCAGTTCCCGCCATACATCTCTCAAACCCATCTCCCCAATCTTTTCTTTCAAGCCAGTCAACATTACCGCCCCTCCTCCCCTTACCCGATTGCCATCTCTGTCCCTCTCCCTATCCCAAGCTATGTTAAGGTCCCCCATCAGTACAATCTGACCCCATGCCTGCTCTTCCAGCACTTTCAAAACCTGCAGTAAAAACTGTTCTTGACCCGAATTAGGGGAATACACAACCGCAATGGTGTAAAGAGCGTCCTGGTATCTCCCCCTAGCCACCAGGAATCTCCCCTCTTTGTCCCTTGTTACCGTGTCAACCCTAAAGTCAACCGAATTCCTAATGGCCAGAGCCACCCCCCTTGCTTTGTTTTGCCCAGACGCATGGAAAATCTGATCAAATCCCAGCAACTTCAGCCTCCCCTGATCTTTGCTCACAAGATGCGTTTCTTCAAGCCCCATGATATCAGGTTTTTCTTTTCTCGTGAACTGTTCCAGCTTTTTCCTCTTTAGAGGGGAGTTCAACCCCCTCACATTATGTGTGAGCCACTTAAGAGGTCAGGACGTGAACTTTGGTTACCCCTGTAAACTGGTACTCTCCCGCCTTTCCCTCTCTTGAATGACTCGGCAATCCCCTCCCCCAACTCCCCCCACTACTCCCGTTCCCCCTCCTCTCCTAACTCAGGCATTCCTGCCCTTTCCGTTCCCAAAATGGCTGCTCCCACTAAGACCCGTAAGGTCCATTCACCTTTTAGAGGCCCACCACCCCTTTTACTTCTAGCGTATCTCAGGAGTCAGACAAAGGTTTGTTTCTCTCTGCGCTTGTGGGTCCTTGTCGCAGCCTCTTGTCCTTTCCGGATCTTCTTCTCCTTTTCTATCCCACCATCGTCCATTCCCAGGGTTTCGATCTTGGGCGACCAGACATATTCTGCGTTTCTCAGGCCAATGGGATTTCCTCCAGCTCTATTCGAAGGAGTTTAGCTCCTTCCTGCAGGGACGTGATACGCCTCGGGGTTCCATCCCAATCAAAGAGCAGGCCAAACAGGAATGTCCATTTATATCGTATACCCTTCTCCTTGAGAACCTTGAATAATGAGCCCATTTGTCTCCTTTTCAGTAACGTGCTGCTTGCCAAGTCCTGAAACAATGCAATCTGTTGATCTTTGAAAGTAATAGGTTCCCGCTACCTCGCTGCTCGCAGCACCGCCTCCTTCTGGGCGTACCTAGCAAATGCTGACAGCACATCTCTAGGCTTCGCCATCTGACCTTTGGGCATCCGCCCTGTTCTGTGTACTCGATCTAACTCAATCTTCTCGGGGCTCCCTTCGTCCAAGAGTTCCGCAAAGATGCCCTGGAGCACCGCTTTTAAATCCTTGTCCAATATCGACTCCGGGAGCATTTTCACTCTAATGTTAACCCTTTGAGACCTGTTTTCCAAATTTTCCATTTGAATTTTGAGATTTCGTGTTGCCACATCTAACCTCTCGATGGCTTAGCTATTGGCTGTTGTTTCTGCATCTATTTCTTGGAGGCCCCTTTCCAGCGTATCCATCCTCTCTCCCAATTGCCGCATATCCTGTATTATCTCCCCTAGGGCTTCCGTCAGATCTGCGCGCATCAATTGGAATTGGTCTTGGAAAGTTTTTGCCAGATTAGATTGTAATGCGTGCAGCTCCCCCAGAAATTCCAGCCTTGACATAACAGTCTGTTCCTCTGGGGCCCCTCGGGCGGGAACCTGCCCCATCTTCTCCTGGGATGTCATCTGGCTCTCCTTCACTGCCTGCACCGGCCAAATTGCCAGAAGTGTGCCCAATGCGTCTCCCGATGCCTGGGCCGCTTTTCCTTTGGCTTTTGTGGTCATGCTGCTCCCCTCGCCCACCTCCGTGTCCGAGACGTTCTCTCAGAAAGTGTCCACAGCCCAACTTCGACCCACAGTTCCTCCTCTCGGCTGAGCAAAATCTATGAATTGTTGCCACCAGGGGTCGAGGTTTTTGCCTCAGGAAGCTCCTTAGGATGAGTAAGCCACCATGAAATATCAGGGTGGGGGGCTGTAGGTTGCCAACCACTGCTCCTTTGGGCCCTTTAACAGGGACCTCCTAAAATGCACCAAATCTGGGTTCTTCCCCAGGCCGCACCACTCTCACTCTCTCCCTGCACCCTCGTGCATTACCAGAAGAGAACCCAGTCCTCCTCTGTGCTCCGCAGGGATCCCCTCCACTTCGGAGGGGGGGGGGGAATTCGGAGCAAATCAGAGTAGGCAGTCTCCCAAGCCAACACAATACAGACCGTTCCGGAGGCCCGCGCCCTCGTGACTCTCCGTACCATGCACGCCACAGCCTTTCCTCTAGCCAGCGCGATGTTTACAGAGCCCCCGTCCGTAAGAGATCTCCAGACGGGAGCCCGCCTCTCCTGCTGCCTGTGCTAGTCCTTCTGCCCTTCATTCCCTTTCAAATATGCAGGCACTGCTTCTCTCGCTCTCCTCCCCAGCTCCGCAGACACTGTTTCCACACCTCTACCTTGGAGCTGCAGGTTGTCTTCTCACCAGAGGGGTCTCCTCCACACTACGACATGTCTGTGGGGGGCGGGCATATCCCCACTCCGTTTCTCCCAGCTCTCCCCTGCTTCCTCTGGTACCACACCTTCTCCTCGGCAGGGGCTCCTCTCCTTCCTATTCCTCCCGTGCTCCTCCGTGCTGCTCCACTCAGCTGGGGCCTCTCCTGGCGGCCTGCTCCCCATGCTCCTCCCGAGGGGGCAGACCAACAGGCCGCTGTCGCCAATGCACTTGCTCTCCTCGGCGGGCTCTCCCTGAGCACAGCTTCCCTGCCCTCCGTCAGCAGCAGGGGAGGGGTCAGAGGGCCCGGAGACCCACGTCCTCGGGTTCTCACCCACCCAAAAGCCGCCACCGAGGTCTCCTGCAGTTCCTCCTTCTGTCGGCGGCCTGGATCCTATGTCACCCAGCCGCCGCAAGCTCTTCCAGCCGTTCCCCTCTCGTCAGTCACACCTGCACCCGCGGCTCTCTCCCAGGGGACACCGCTCCCGAAATTCGCTGTGGGCTGCTCTGTGAGCCAAGTAGCTCCTCTTCAGCTTCTCGCTTCTCCCGCCAGAGATGTTGGTAGCTTATGTGGCAACCTCACTGGATTAATGTTCAACACTGTTTTCACCACCATAGGAAATGCTTTGTCAACTTCCAAGGAGACAGCAACCACCCAAGAGAACAGGGAGAGGTTCAGTGTTTCAAAGGACAGGCTCTATCAGGCCAAAGCAAATCACACTTGTGTGATAATTAACAGAAAGTCTTTGCTGTAAGCAGACAGGAGAAGGGGGGAATTGGAGTAGACAGGAGAGAAGAACCAGACCACAGAAGGGTCACACCAAATTGGTACTTCCTTACATCCTCTCCACTTCTTCCACACAGAGCACTCTGGGTATGACATCACCAGGAAGAAGACTCTGTTGCCAGACACCCGATTGGGCACCATTGTCCTGGTCCAAGCTGATGCAAGCGATCCTACAGACATTTTCAAAGTCACCCGTCTCATGCAGCACAGAGTTTCACACAGCAAAGTTGAAGGGGCTCTGCTATTACTGCATCCATGACCCACCAATTCTTTTAGCATCCCCAAATCGATACCACCTGCCTGAATACCACCTGCTTCCATTCCGAAGCAGTTGCTGTTGTATTACCGCCATGCTGTGTTGAGCCTGTTGAGTCTGCTTAGCACAGCAGGAAAAGAGGTAATTTTAGTTCCTCTGTCACCCTGGCCTAGTGTAATGGATCCTAGTGACATTTAAGACCTCACTCAATACTCTTTAAGACACCATCTTGAACTGGAACTTTTGCTGCAGAAACTGTTTGCCTGGCTATTCCTGTCGTCAGACCCAGAGTGCCCCTTTCATTATAAAGTGTGCAGGTTCTGGGCCTCCCCTTACAGTATCCTATTTCCACAGAACCTTGGTTGTACATTCTTTTGTTTTGGTACCACAGTATTGTTTGGTCTGCTTCTAAGCTGCCCACATTAAGAGTGTAGACTGTATTTGGCTGATTGCTACCCTAAAGAGGCGAAGAAGATAAGTCTGCTGGGCTGTGCCTGTTTCAATTTTTTAATGGGGGAGGACTGCTGGTTTAATAGGGTGGGACGGAGTCTGAATTAGAGAATGAGAGAAGAAATCCATTGGAATGTTGCATTGTGGGAGCCCAAGTCTAAACCTAAAGTGTGAGGATAGCAAGAGAAGTCATTTCCTTGAAAAATCATATTTAGAGAGACCACCTCAAGGCATAATCCATATACAGCATTCTGGGAGGCACAGAAGAGACCCACACAGTGAGCATATTAGACATCTGGAGGAGGTGAGAGACTGTGCCCTGAAGCAGAGTTTTAGAGGCACTGAAACCAATCCTGACAACATAATATCAAAACCTTTGAATGCACATGCATGGTTCAAGTCCTCTCTTGCAGATAATTTGCCACAGTTATTGAGAAAGCTTGCTCTCACAGCCACAACACTGTACACGGATTACCAATGAAGGAACAATTTATTTACTGCGCATACAATCATTAAAAAGACCCAACGCGCCAGGATAAGGACACATAGGTTGTCATCGCCCATATCTGACAATATTATACACAATTCTGGGGCATTATCTTTTTTTTATTTTTGATGAGTTGATGTGCAACTTTAGTTTAAAAATGCACCATACAATGCACAGATAAAACTTGAAGATACAAGAAGCAAAATATCAAATTCTATTTCAAGTTATCTACTCAATGATCTTAAAAATAAAGATACATCGCTTCAATAAGCTCTAGTCACCACCACACCACCCACCACACGACATCCTTATCACCATTAACAAATCTACAAAGAAATTGGGATTAATCATGGGTTCCTGTTCCCACAATGTCCTTCAGCGTTGGAATATCAATGTCTTGATACATATTCTGCCTTAAATATGTTACAAAGTAGAAATAAGTGCTAGAGAAATTGTACCGCCTTACCACAGAGTCTTCACAAGGCGGTACCAGCTGCATGTGCCCACTAGCTCACCGGTTGGGACATGGTTGAACATACATTTTCTTTCCACTGAACATGGGAGGTATGTCTGGTTGGTATTTTCCTCCTCACACAGCAATCACGTATTCCTTTGCTGACCTCATAGAGGAAAAATATAACAAACGTGTATATATATCTTCCTGAAGGACAGATTATAGTTCTTTTAAAAAAGTACTTTGCTTTCTGCGTTACTGTTGCCTCCTTGCAACATTGCATTCCTCGCTAGATCAGGACAACTCCAGTCAGGATTTGTCATAATACGACCCTTCCTTCACACCTGATTTTATGCTTTCTCTTCTGCCAGTTACACATTTTTTTCACTAAACGTAAGGTTCAAATGTGATAGGTTTTGTTCTGCAAGTAATTGACCACGCATTCTACATGCATTAACTGGAGTGATTTTTCATTCTACAGCCTCAAACATAGCTTCCAAAATGTGGCCCCCACACTGTTAGATTAACTTTCGCCCAGAGAGACGAGTCCCCTAATCCACATTAAAGGGAAGATAGAAGGAACATTTAGCAATGGGTAGCAAGTTCGCCCCTATACATAAGTGTTAATCCCCGGTGAGCAGGGGGCTTTAATCAGTGGTAACTGCCCAGGGACCAGACATAGGGCCTCATTACACGGTAGGCGGTGAGCCATGGCGCTATTAGCGCCATGGCTCATGTCGGTAAAATACCGGCACCGCCTTGGCGGAAAGGGGATTTACCGCCCCATTCCAAGGTTGGAGGGGCGGTAAATCCCCTTTCCGCCATTGCCCTTCCCCATTCCCATTTCTGCCCCATAGGGCTCTATGGTACTGGGGAAGGCGCAAATTACGGCACCGCAATTTTGCGGTGCCGTAATTAGCTCCGAGGTCCCTTAGCGGGTTGGATTTTAACGCCTGCAAGAAGCAGGCGTTAAATCCTCTAACCCGCAAAGGGACCTCGTAGTACGGCGGTAAGGGTTAACGGTCACCGTTGCCATTAACGGTGACCGTTAACCCTTACCGCCGTCCGTGTAATGAGGCCCATAGTAACTTGCAGGCTGCAGTAGGGAAATGGTGCAGTGGCTATTGAGAAAGATAAGAAATGAACTACTGAAACAGAGAAAAGAAAGGGAACTCCTCATACTCCCTTCTCCATTTCCGCCTTTAGGAGTGTTGAAAGGGCAGTTTTGGAGGCTGCAAGGGGGAAGAGGCAGAGAGATCCATTGGAAAGAGCGAGCAGGAGATGAAGCAAGAAGGAAAGCGGTGGTGGAAATGGGAAGCATGGAGGAGGTGACAGGAACTGCTGAGGAGGGCTGGGCTGATGTCTGGTAGGTGCCATCGGGAAGTGACAGCAGTCTCAGGCTCATCAGGGAGCTAGTTTTGTGGGCCACTAGCAGGAATTAAGGCCCACATTCCAATCCCCCTGCCTTTTTATCCTCGTGGACCTTCCAAACACATTCGTGGAGCTCCTGTTAGTATCAAGTAATTAAGAAGCATTGGGTCACACAAGAAGTCTAGCTTGCACCAAGGGGGAAGGCACCTGTGGACCATTAATCCTGCATTTAAATTTTGTAGATGCTAATGACGGTCTCCTATAACTTTCACTTTTCCTTCCTTGCTTCCCCCCAGGTTTTTGTGATCATTAGCTAACCTTCTTTTCTATATGTTTACACACTTTTCAGAACTTATATTGCTTTTTTAACTGTGTTGATTGTGGAACTGTTGTTTTGTTGCACTTCACAGCCTCTTCCTCAGAGTAAGGATTGAGCTCTGCTGACACTACCAGAGGGGGAGACAATTAGCATTTCAAAGATCCTGCATGATGAGCACAGCTCACGGTAGAAAGTGCTTATCTCTGGCCTTTTACACCCAGACCTGCAATGGACCAACGTATGCAAATCATTTTCCGTCTAACCATAATATGTGCAATTAGTGAGTTGTTTTTTTTATACTGCTCGAACGTAACCCTAGCAGCGGAGTGCAGATCAAATTGAAATACAGATAAAAGAAGAATAAAAGATGAAATAGGGATTCTAGCAATTAAGTTTCCATTTTTGTTTTCAATTTGATAATGAGATAATGAGTCAGAGGGCAGTCGGTAATGAACTCTCCAAATGTGAAAGAACGGTTCCATCAATGTAATTTACTTTGTTGAAATTACTTTGAAATACTTTTATTTTTTTGGGGGGGGGGGATCCTCCCCATCTTCCCTTTCCCCTTCACTACCAACCCATCCAAAACCCTTACCCACCCCACTTTACCTCTTAACCCACAAAGTAAATTACATTGAAGTAATTTACATTGTGGAAACAACGGGATACTTGAAGACCAGAAAGAGCTTGATATGATGTTGATATTTTATTTTGGGATAAGGAGGCCGGGGCAGCCTTGCTTCGAGTAACTCTAGACAGGCAATTTATTGAGCTGGATCAACATAAAGATTCTTCGCTGTATTGGACAAGGGAACTGTACAATATTTCCTTGGGGTTTACCAATTGAGCAGTGTATCCTTGATAGTGTATGTGATAGGGGTTGCGCAGTAAAAGCGCGAGTCACTGCCCAATCACATGCTACAACTTCCTTTCTTCGCGTGTTTAGCGACGACCATGCTTACTGGCCTGCTGTCGACGTTTGACATTGTACCTTACCGTGCTGCCTTCATCCTACTCTAATGTGTCTCTGGATATTATCCGCTCTCATTTTGCACCTGCCGCATCTGCATTGTAACTCCGTTTGCTGCTGCGGTGCTTCATCGTATTTATCCTGCCTGTAACTATGAAGTTGCACTGCTTCTCCTTCTTTTATCTTCCATACTTTTACTTAAGTTTCCATTTTTCATATCTACATGCTCCATTTTATGTTTCCTCACACACTCTACTCTTACCTTACCTTCTCCCTCCACTCTACTTCTCTCCTTCCTGCTTTCCCCCTCCTCCCTCTGGCACCGGTACCCTCTTAATCCCTACTACCCTCTCTCACCTGGAGATGTCCTACTTTTCCTTACACTCCTGCTGTGCCCCCTCCTCCCTCTACCCCCTGTACCACCTTACTCCCTAATAGCCACTCTGACCTAGAGAAGTCCTACTTTACCTTACCCTCCTGCTGTGACCCCTGCCTGCCTTATTTACCTGCTTCCCTCCCTAATGATGCTTTTTCCCTTTTGTTGCCCCTGGTTTCTGTGATGAGGCAGTCCAGTGTTGATCTTTTTTTCACCTTTCACCTACTTGCATCCGGATACTTGCTGTAACCTATTACACTGTTCTGTGATGGGCTGTGTCCCAGGACGGCCTGCTTTATACCCTGTCTTGAACATAATGTTCTTCTCTCCTTCCTCCCCTCCTGCACATCCCTTCCTTCCCTCTCACCCTTCTATGTTTAGCACTTGCGCAATCCGAATCGCTCACAGCCTAGTTATATTTTTTGTGCCTGTTTTCATCCCCTCTTCCCCTTCTGCACTGCCCACCCTCCCCCTCTCCTCCTTCTGTCACTTTGTGAATGTTTCAAGACCTTTTAAGAACGGTTTTGTTTTTGTTTTACACCCATCATCCTCATCCCTGCTACCCTCTTTGTCTTGATGTGCCTTGAAACACAATTCTTGCTGTATAGGGCGCATTGCAAACCACCAATACATAAAATAAATAAATAGACACTCCAGACATAATACGTCTTTTAGTCAAATGAGGTGTTTGATGACAGATATGATCTTTATAGGCAAAGCCTAAAGCTTTGAATTCAATACGGTTGCCCAGCCACGACCTGTGCAATCCTACCCAAACTGCTGGGCTATGTCCCCTCTGCACGTTCATCACTGCAAACCTAGACTCGTTTCAGCCTTGAGGATAAAAGCACCACTGCTGTGCCCCCTGTCCTAACATCCACACTATTTGTATCACGTCTGCATGACGGTGGTCTGCTCAGCCAATGTTTCCAAGAGGATCCCACCAGCAGATGTTGTCAAAAGCTGGCTGCGTCATTTAAACTTTGTTTAGCCATCAGTTCAGCATAACCATGTGTGGTTACCACTTGGAAGTTGCCATGGTGTTCTTTCTCCCCTTTTTCCTTATTGACTACTAAACCTAGCGCAGTATGGGACCTCGTGGGTCCGTTTTTGACTTCATTGATCACCTATGTGTAAAGTGTAGCCTGGGACTCTAATTATATCAGGACTGGACCCCACATCTGTGCACACCCTTAGGGTATGTATGCCCCATATCCGGGCATACCATTAGGGTATCTATGCCCCCCATCTAGGAATACCCTTATGGTATCTATGTCCCACATCCGGGCATACCCTGAGGGTATCTATGCAACATATCCGGGCATACCATTAAGGTATCTATGACCCACATCTGGGCATACTCTTAGGGTATCTATGCAACTTATCCGGGCATACTCTTAGGGTATCTGTGTCCCACATCTGGGCATACTCTTAGGGTATCTATGCCCCCCATCCGGGCATACTCTTAGGGTATCTATGCAATTTATCCGGGCCTACCATTAGGGCATCTGTGCCCCACATCTGGGCGTACTCTTAGGGTATCTATGCCCCCCATCCGGGCATACCCTTAAGGTATCTATGCAACATATCCGGGCATACCATTAGGGTATCTATGCCCCACATTTGGGCATACTCTTAGAGTATCTATGCCCTCCATCTGGGCATACCATTAGGGTATCTATGCCCCACATCTAGGAATACCCTTATGGCATCTATGCCCTACATCTGAGCATACCCTAGGGTATCTATGCAACGCTGAAGAGTGATGAGTGGAAATGTTTCGAATAAATCATAGCCACTGGAACTCGTCCAGGCAGCCTTCTAAGCCTTGCCTCTCACTCTGCTGTGACATTACCGAAGTGGAGAAACTACATGTAAAAGAGACTTTGTTACACTACAAAAGGGGCAGCCATCCCAAACCTTTCTTTCGATAACTCTTCAGCAATCCAGATATTCATAAGCCTGTGTATGTTACACATAATTAAACTATGCCCCATAGATTGAACATACGTTGTTATACCTTTTAGGAAATGTGCACAGTCTAGAGTTACTATAGTCAGCATGTGCTCATGAAGGTTCACAGGAGATACTACGGGGTGTGTGCATCAAAGGTAGACCTCTGCGTAGAGCGAAATCACTTCCCCAGCGACCAGGGGTGGCTTCCAGGTCAGTCAGTAGAGCGTTGTGATGGGGAGAGAATTAAGAATAGTCAGAAGGTAGCATCACTATTTATATGTACTTGCAATGTCTGTAGACACACGAGAAGATTTAGAGCATCCAGGCAATCGCGGGCTATATTTTGAAAAGCAAAGAAGTAGCTAGATTTTGTAATTCTCAAAACCTCTGCCATTCACTTAATTTTGCAAATACCCCATCAGCTGTTTGCCAGTCATAGCATTTGATAGCAGATGGCCACTTGGACCAGACCTTATGTAGTCTGACGATTCCTTTTAGGTCCCATCAACTAACCGATTATACATAGACTCTGGTTTGAAACAACTTGCATTGGAGTGAATCAGGAAATCGCTGTGAGCATCTCTGATGTGCCGCTTTGACCAATTCACAAGGCCTGGAGCAGAGATGCCCTAGAGCAAATTGTTGTGAATCGCACATAACCACGAGGATCTTAATTATGCTGCAAACAACTCCAGATTTGCTCCAGTATTTAGGGGTGTGAGCCTAATCGAAGGTACCAGGTGATCATCAGAGATGATCTCGTGGATCTTTTCATTTTCTCCAGGGTAAATCTTTGGGAAACAGGCCCTGAGACATTTTTCTGTATCAAGTTCAGAATATCCGCTTGCTAGCTGAACCCCACCTCTTGAAAAACAGGGAAACCAATCTCTTTCTGCTCTTTAAGATATATGATATGATGATATGATATGATAAGGCATTTGTAACGCGCCTATACACAAGTGTTTCAAGGCGCGACGAGGCAGGGGGGGGAACAAGGGGAGACAGACAACGATCTTACTAGGCCAGGTGTCATTCAGATCGCGCAAGTGCAAGGGTAGAGGGGAAGGGAAAAGTGCATGGGGGAAAGGGAGAGGGGAAAGTGCAGTACAGGGTTATTAGCATACAGCATACAGGATAAATAACAAGGGCCAGCTGGTGGCAAGTGCGAGGTAAGTGCAGACAAGTGCTGGGAAGGGGGGCTGTATGGATACAGACACAGTCCCGTAGTGCAGGGGTTGCCGTGGAGGCAGTGCAGGGGAGAGTGGCTGGGCCGAGAACGGTGAATGGCCCAGTTGCAGATTCAGTGCAGTTTCAGTAGTATTAGCAGGGGAGAGGGGGAGAGAAAGCGGAGGCAAAGAGGAAGGTTTTGAGGTGCTTCCCGAACCGGAGGTGGTTCTCCTCAAGTTTCAGGGAGGCAGGAAGGCTGTTCCAGAGGGAGGCCCCTGCAGTGGAAAGAGATCTACCCCCAACTCGTTGTTTGGAGAAGCGGCTGACCCTGAGGGAGTTGGAGGCGGATGAGCGAAGAGCTCGAGAAGGAAGATATTTAGGAAGAGAGAGTTGAAGGTATTTTGGCCCAAGGCCCCAGATGGCCTTGCGGACAATGCAGAGGGTTTTGAACTTGATCCTCGCAGTCACTGGGAGCCAGTGTAGTGATTTCAGTCCTGGAGAGATACAGTCCCTGGGCTTGAGGCCAAGGACAAGTCTTGCAGTCCTGTTCTGGATGAGTTGCAAAGGGCGGAGAGTAGAGGCGGGCAGATTTAGATAGGGGCTGTTACAGTAGTCCAGCTTAGAGAGAACCAGGGCTCTAGAGACAGTGAGCTTCTGGGGGAAGGAGAGGAAAGGAAGGATACCTCTGAGGAGGTGTAGCTGGTAGTGTGACTTCTTAGATACGTCGGATATGTGAGGAGAGAAGGAGAGTGTGGAGTCGAAGATGACCCCAAGGTTTTTTGCCTTGCAGGTAGGAGCAGGAAGAGGGCCCAGAGAGGCCGGCCAGAGAGCAGCAGGGAAGGAGGGAGTGGGAGTGCCGATGAGTAGAATCTCAGTCTTACTGGCATTAAGGCATTATTACCTAATAAAGTCATATTAGGTCTGCAAATCAACAAAAGATAGAAAGTAGTGAGTTCTTTATGAAGTAAAATCTGCTTTCTATGCAGAATTGATCATATGCACCATGTGGTAATCACTCAAGTGTATGCCTGGATGATAAAGATAATTATGTGTTATTTATATAGCGCCTTAATCAAAAGTGGCTTCATCCTCAT
This sequence comes from Ambystoma mexicanum, assembly GCF_040938575.1. Classification (NCBI taxonomy): domain Eukaryota; kingdom Metazoa; phylum Chordata; class Amphibia; order Caudata; family Ambystomatidae; genus Ambystoma; species Ambystoma mexicanum. The sequence continues at coordinate 1,411,203,754 of NC_090922.1, forward strand.
TGGTAGTATCAGCCTGAGGAAAAACTTTGTTTTTGAGGTCTTAATTAAGAGCAGGCTTGCTTTAGACCAATGAACTTCGATTCAAATATGACAAAAAATATTTGTCAAGTTAATGAGAGATTGGAGGAGATTGTGGATCAATACAAAGCAGAAGGCTTTAGCCGTCCCCAGAGTTAATATAGCGGATGCAGAGAATCGTTTATATCATTCCAATGTGAAACTATATGGAGTGACTGATACAATACTATTTACTATAACACTCTTCGTGATAGTTCACATGAACAGCGTTCTGCCGTGTGGCGCACCATGCCGTCACATTCTTTGTTGCCACACTCCCTTCACAGTGAAACAGTCTGGGCCAAAATTAATTTTGATTTGGCAAAACTTAATTTAATCCCTGTTAAAGTTGGCCTAAAACAAGGCTGTATTCTCAGCCCCTCCCTTTTCAAAATCTATCTCCATGATATCGGGGCTCTCTGGTTGAACAATGACATCTCCCTGTTCGCTTGGGGCATCTGAGGCTCCATTGGTTGGTGTTTGCTGATGATATCTGTAAGGAACTCATGGTGCCAACAGTAAAGACAGACACAAGCGATCACAGTTCAATTCAATGGTCTTTATTAAACTGTATGTGCAGGTTGGAAAAACATCTAATCTAAACCTAAATGTAAGATGGGAGCAAGCTATGACCATCAAATAATAATAAGACCGTCCTAGTGGTGTCCTAGTGGTGTCTTGTCAAATAAAAAGGCCTAGACAAATAAAAACCACCTGATGTAGTGGGTGATTTCAAGGACCAGACTATTACAATGAATGTCTTATCCATAACATACAAGGGTGCAGTGTTCTCATGAACAAAGCATCCTGCCAGACACCACAGCCAGAGCACTGACTGGACGTTTACAGGTTAGAACACATCACCAAGGGAGCAGTAGCAAGCAGCTAAGAGTGCTGTGTTTGAACCTCATCACCAATGCCCTCCTTTTATTTTCTTTATTTACGTTTTTATTTCAAATATTGAACAAATTCTTTTTGCACACACAGATTTATGGTGCACTCGGCCCCTGCAACCTTCCAAGTCACTCTGCCTGAATAAGTGCCTCGCTGCTGCTCATCTGTCCTCTTTCCCACACGCCTGTCACCTGCGTTAGCATTTCAAATCACCACAAAAATATCGAGAGTACATGATAGAAAATGTGTCTTCAACTGCACTTCATGCATTTTGAGACATAAAATAAGGGCATCTTCCTAGTGAATGCTTATTCAGTCGATATTTAGTTATGGAGATGATGATTGAGATGTATTGGGAGTTGATGGGAACTGTCTTAGGCCTAACTTTGCAATTCCATGTCACCGATGTGACCAATGCTGGCTGTGCAAATGTTGAAGTCAGGCAATGAACCCCCACCATTGATAAATATTGGTCTTCCATCAGTCAACATGGGAAAGTTCAACCCCTCTAGATGAACAATGCTATTTTCGTTTGATTGTGTGGAACCTTGACTTCGGCCCCTAGTTTGCTTTCAAGTTTGGGCCATTGGAGTCCATGTTCTGCTTACTTTAAAAAAATTAAAATAACATTGGTCCACCCACAGTAACCGGTCCAAAATGCTTAATCACACCTGTGATGGTTGGCACGCTGGCTGGCCCGCAGACAAGTCCCCAGACACGCTACTGCTAGAGGTCACTTGCGAGTCATCCAACAGAATTGTACCTGATGTTTATACTTAAGAAAACTCAAACCCACTATGTCTTGTGAAACTGCATTTGCATTTCAAGCGGGAGTCCCTACACAGGGACCATACAGAGGCCCTCCTTTCAATTGTTTTTATCTAAACATGTGCTTTATTAACAGAGGCATATTTTGAAATCTAAATGTTTTATGGCACAGATTTTTTGCAAGGTGCGATCATTTACTGCCACTTTACCAGATATAAACCCTCTCCCAAAATGTGTGGCTTGCTGCTGCCACAAAATTGTAGAAAGAAGCAGTAGGTTTGCAGTTAGTATTGCACATTGGGCATACTACAGGCTAGGTTCCCTGTATCTCCAGGAGAAATGTGTCAAGTATATTCCTTCCAGGAAGTTACGCTTGCTAATTCTCTAATGCTGACAGTACCTCACTTCTCTAGAGCCACTATTTGGGGGAGAGCCTGTTCGGGGTCCACCTCACAGTCGTGGAACTCAATGCCTTTTTCTTTACGGGCAATTAGTGACCATCTTGCCTTTAGAAAGGCCTTGAAAACGTTTCTATTCAACTATACTTATTAGTACTTCTTCGCACTCTACTATGCTATTGTGACTGTCTCGTCCTGTGAGGGGCCGGTCTCCCAGCGTCATGATCCACTAGGTCATAGCTTCGCTTTTCAAATTCGGAAACAAATAAATAAATAAATAACCCTCAACCTCCCCTCCTACTGACCACTGTAGTCCACATGAATGGTACAGCTCTCATTTGATTAGCGAGTTGCGAACCATCTGAAGCCAAAAGCAAATATGAAAACCCTTTGCCATGATATGACAATCTGTTTCCTCTCACGCATTTATTTCCTTTTTTCCCCAATAACTTATAGGCCTAAACGCAAACTAACTGCATATGGGTGGGATGTAGCATCATATGATTTCACCCGTTAACCATTTCTATTGCAAAGCACTCTGGTTAGGACCTCACACATACAGGAGATTGTTGGTGGGGACTCAGGAGTGGTTAATTAAGGTAGGCCTAGCCTACACCAATCGCTGTGGCCCATTTGGCTTTAAAAGAGGGCTGAGCCCCTTTTTCGGCAGATCATCCGAAGACTTTGCAAGGAGTAACAAGAAGGTCCAGTCTGCCTTACAGCTTTCGCCAGTAAAGGAAGTCCAGGATTCCAAAGAGGGATGCAAAACCCCTCCCTTAAACATCTCTCAGGGAACAGAGGGAGACACTGAATGCAGAGGACCCTCCAGTAGCTCCAGAATAGGTACCCAGCCATCACACCGCACCGCGTGCCCTGCTAGGATCTGGAAGCAATCTAACTAGTTGGGAAGTGCCAGAGAGTCGCTGAACCAAACCAAGGACAAGGCAGTTGCCTGCAACACTCTCCTCGTCATTGGGTTGTCCACCTTAAAGGATTACACAAGCACAGTGAAGAAGCTAGGAGGAGTGCATCGACAAGTATACACTGACGTCCACCTTAAAGGAAATTTTTGGGCCAGCCGAGCTCCTCGAGCTGCAACCAATTGCACCGCTGACTGTAGTTACGCCATTGGCGCTCACGCAGCCGAGAAGCCTCGACCAGTACTTCAGACCCACGACCAGCACTGAGAAAACGATTCCTGACCCTAATCCGCTGTGTAGCCCAGCCTGCATCTGTTCATCCAGCCTTGCTTGCCGTACTGCCTGCCACCAAACACGCGGAGCTGTCTTCCGTCTTAAACTCTGTCGCCGAAGCTGCAAAGTGCACTGAAACTGACTCTGCACTGTCAGGCACTAAGAACTTATACAAGCACAAGGTACGTTGTGGTTCTGTCCCTCTGGTCCTTCTCCGAAGGCCCCTAGTGACATTTTACTGTCAGTATCCGTCAGAATCCAGAATGCATCCATTTTTTCTTCTATGAAACTCTCTGTTCTTTGCATTTCTTTACAGGGTGGGTTGTATTTTGTAGTGGGCTAGAACTGTCTGTTGAATAATAATAAAATAGTTATTTTTATAAAACCTTGACTGGACAGTCCCTTATACCATTGGGTAAAAATTGCATTTTTGCTGTGCTGCAACTAACCAACGATCCACATCCTTGCGGAGATAAGTCTGCTGTTCCGTCCCTCTTAGCGAAATTGGAGAAGGAGGTTTATAATTTGCTTGCGTTTCCAATCTGTTCGGATCCCTTCTAGTGTACTTGAGGTGTGGGGCTGATTGATGGTTTCGAAACCGATATTCATCCCTGGACCAGTGGTGCCCCGGAAGTTGATTCGTCACAGTCATTTAGCCGCCCTTGAATGGTACACTGTTTAGATTATTATCACGTGTTTACCGTATTGCAAATGATGAAGACAGTCCTGTAATTAGCGATTCATCTACCTACTCCCCATGCTAGTCTAGTTTAAGACATGGTAGGCAGCTACCTGAAAACTCAAATATGGGAGCTCTGCAGAGGAGTACACATTTCCAAAACTGAACAACAATTGATTATATAATTATAATTGTTTTTTTATAACGCACGTAATACCGAAGACATTTCTAAGCGGGCACCCAGCATTCGAACCTGTGTTCCTCTGCGCTGTCATGTGTTCAAGACGAGCACGTTGCCACTGAGCTATAGTACACATTTAACAGTGATTAATATTATTATTATTATTATTATTAATAATTATTATTATTTTATGGTATTTATTGAATGCAGACCGAGTTTCGAGAAGCAACAGAACACTTTACAGAGGTATACAACAATACAGATACATAACAGAGCGTTTTACAGAGGTATATACCAACGGAGTGCTTTTCAGAGGTAACAACAGAACAGATATACTGCAGGGGGTAGGATACAGACGGCACAGAGGAGAGGCACAGCTGTCCCAGGGGTGATCAGGAGAGGGGTGGGTGGCGTCTACTGAGTCAAGTGGTGCGAGGGGCGACATGATGCCCTAGGTGTTGAGGCAGAGTGACTGCCCTTACAATGTAAAGGGGGACACACAAATAAACATGCTTACCTCCACATCAGGCGAAAAAATAAAACTATAGAAAAAGTATTCAGCAAGTTAAAGCACAAGTCAAATTATTATTGCCATAAAATAAAAAAATATGTGTGGATGCTTTACCTCTCTGAATTACTAAAAATGTTAAACAAGATACAAGTTTGGGATCATGAACTTGAAGACATCTGGGGACATACCTGACAGTATATGAAGTTCATATGAATTCATTGTGCCTGCTGTTCTTTGCGTTTAAACTCGGAAGCAGCCTTAATGATGTTGGTTGATTGGTCATTACTCATCTGAAAGGATGGGGGAATTCGACAATAGTGATACCTTACTTTGCATAAGCAGTTTTGAGATTGCATACATGTTTTGCCATCAGTGCCTTGGCCATGTACTTAATGACACATATCCTGATGGAGGGAAGTCGAGTTGATGGAAAACTGCAATGCACAAGGCCAAGAACTGGCAGTTGGATAATTTGTAGCAAAACGGGTAGACGTTCCGAATGCACTGCCACAGAATGGCATCTGCACTAGTTTACCACCCTGATTTTTTTCGAAGAGATAGTGAATGTGGTTTTCTGCATCAAAGCGTTCTTTGGTAAACAGACGGTAGTAAAAAATGGTGTTGGCCCGATTACTTCTGACTCAGGTTGCAAGTAACAGAATCCATCCATATAGCGAATGCATGGTATTAGGTCAAATAACCTTTTAAAACAAAACAAACACAAATCGATTTAGAAAGACCATTCTGCAACCACACAGAGCGGTCTTGAAGCGACCACGAGGGAGAATGGTTCAGTGGCTGTGTGTTTTTGTGCGTGTTGTAATGGTGGGGAGAGTGTGAGAGGGAGGCGGCGGGGGCTGAGAGAGTTGGATTCAGGGGGGAAACCACCCGTTTTGTTATTAAATGGGGCAAGAGAGGGTGGAGAGTTAAGGGTGGAGCGCGGGGGATGGAGATGGCGTTGGCAAAGAAATGTCATTGTTTCTATTTTTTCAGGTCACCAAAAATCAGCCAAAAAAAATCAGCTTTTGGTTAGGCGACCTACAAAAATCGAAAACATGACATAGAGCCGAATACATATACACACCTGTTGTGCAGACATGCCAACTGATAAAAGTTGAACTGGCCACAAAGCAGATATGAACTTCACATGCAATCTCAGATGTGCACATTAGGCACGGTGTAGTAGCCTTTTCATGTTACCCTGCTTTCAGATATGATTGGCAGTCGAAATAAAAGACAGATATTTTATACATATGCCTATGCCCATCCCTGACCTTGTTAAGCTTTTATAAAGTGTAGCCTCGGCAAAACCTAAGATAAAGCAATTGTTGCAAAAGGAGAATGTTGTGGTATATTTAGAAACAAAGTTACTATTGTATCCTTGAACTGATTGGTCCTAACGAGGTGCGGGGCATTTGCCAGCAAAGCAGCCAAACTGTTATCAGATGGCTTCAGCCCAACTCTGAAAGGATGTTTGCTGTGAAATCCCCGTTTCACACCTCTACCACGTGTGGGGGAGAGGACCTCTAAAGATGGGGATGAACCAAAACCTGCACGTGGAGCTTGAGTAAAAGGGGGTTGATCTGGGGGAGGGGGAATACATGAAGGTAGAGTCTTCCGTTTCCTGGGAGTCAGAAGATTGGAGAAGCTAAGTCAACATTTGAACTCTGAACATGAACAATTCTTTGCACCATTTTAGAATCTCTCAGCATGACAGCATGTCTGTTTAACTTTCATGGCCCCTGTAAGCCAAGTTGTGGTCCAGGTTTGGACAAAACACGCAGAAGCCTTTGTCCCCCTTGTCCCCCTGTTTCCCCCTCCCCCCTCTGGCACTGATTCATGCGCATGCTCTAATAATGTCGCTGAATGGAGTTAAACAATAAAACAGCCACTGAAAGGTACAGTGAAACCATCCTGCGTCTCATGATCCTTCGAATTTAACAAGTAGTTGGTAGTTGTGGGTGATAAGCCATTTTTGCACATCGATGGTAGGAATTTCGGTACTTTCCGTGACTCTGTTTAGTGACCCGCGCTCCCTTATAGGCCAACAACATCCGGTGGCAGCTGTGAATGGACACGCACCGAGATTTCATCAAGTAGGTAGACTTGATGGAGAAATTAATCACTGCCAATCACTTAAACTGGGAAATAACAGAAGGGAACAGGTGGGGGGAAATGCAGTGTAACTGTTATTGTCATGGACACGGCCCCATTTAAAAGTGAAGAATGACTTCTAGATTTCCAGAATGGCATTTTCAAGTGAGTAAGAATACTTGGGACACAAGGCAGAACCATCAAATACATGCAGTATTTTTTTATTATTTTGAATTAGCTGAAATAAATCAACCTTTCAAAAATTATACTATAACATAATAATTAACAAATGTACATATATAATAAAATGTAAAATATAAAATGAAGATGAAACAATCATTGATCATAACAAATGTACATACAATCATCAACAATTTCCATACTTCTCTATTGTTTGATTGTGTATAAAAACAAGACAAAATATAAGTGACCCATTTGCAGTATTCACTAAAGGAACATGCTACTCCTACGTGTGATTGTAATTTACTGCTGGGAATTGTATTCAAAATGAACCATTCCCAAGACATGGTTAACCTATACCTGCGGGAGCTTACACATGATATGATAGGCTAGTTACAGCATGGTTAATACTCAGAGGTTTCTAAGTGCGGACCTGGGAATCGAACCTGTGTTGCTTCGTGTCGTCGCTCCATGTGGTCTTGCTTCCAAGGTGAGCACGTTGCCCCTGAGCAATCCTCCTGAGACTAATGGTTGTGTCTTCAAATATGGAATTCTGATGCACATTCTCAAGTCGTACATTTGGATCAGTAATAAGACTTGTGTGATGTCACCTTATATTAAGACCACCCTTAAACTGGGGAGTTCCTTCCCACCCACAATCAAGGAGCCCCACAATACTCGCTTAGGTTTTTTAGCGCTGGCCTTACTGGAGACTCATAGAGACATACAAATTCCCCCACAACCCCCCGTGCCCACAGCGCGCCAAGAACCAGGAAATATATTTGTATTTATTTGAATGATAAATAAAGGAGATCACACTAAAACGACACACGCCACCTTCTTCATGGCTCACAATTAAACCTCTGGTTACACAAACACAAATAACAATGCTTTTACTTTATCCCAATTTCACTTCCAGAAATAATCAACACGGGTCAATGAACAAAAGCAATTTACATATGCAATGCTGTGCAATTTCTGCTCTTAAAGGCTATCAGTTTGGTTTATAGATTGGTAAAAAAATGCATACAGCAATTATGATTTCACCCACACTTTTTGCTTTAAAATAAACTCAGGGGGATTTAGTGGTTTGTTTTCAGACCCCCCTCACATGCGGCATCTTCGCCTGCACCAGTGACTAACACGAATGGAGAGCTCCGTGTGATCAGGACACGGTCATGCCCGGACACTTCTTTAAAATAAAACATAATGTGTTCTGGGGGTTGAAGTCTTAGTTCATTTGAAATTGTACGCCCAGTAAGCTCCGGTGGGAAAACTATGCTGGAAGAGGTGGGTGAGATTGAGGTGAACGGCAACAAGGCATAGTCGGGCACCCAGTTGGCCACTTGTTCCTTTGAGGTAAGTTTGGTCTGGTTCATTACGGTACTAGTCAGGAAGGTCCTTGAGTTATTTGTTTAAAGTTTAGCAGATTTGTATACTTCCCCGCTAATACCGCCTGGTTATGAATATTGGCCTAAGCCCATTTGCGTTGCATGGAAAACCGTGTCTGAAATGCTTCGATCGGTAGTCTTTATAATGCCATTGTTGTCACAGTATCATGCAAACTGTTGCATGTATCATATTCACACTACAGAAAATGTGAAAAACTGGAAAGGCATATTGCAGCCTATGTAGAAGGGAACTATTTGTTAAGGTTGGAAATCCAACACCATTGCTATTTAGGAGCAAGCAGCCACTATCCCAGAGTCTGCACTTGTCTTCTTAGATGTCCTATTGCAGACTTGCACAGGGACCACTTCCTCCTGCCTTTAGGAATTGGTTGAGGACATATTGGCCAAGGAAGGCTTGGCTCCAGGCCTTTCCTCTAGTGTACAACAAAAGAACATTACTCCCCTAGTAAAGCGAAGCATTTCAGCATTAAGTGCAGGCTTGCTCTCATCTAAAGAAACACAATGGGGTGCTCAGTGGCTTTAACTTGACACTGGACCAGAAGTCCCAAAGAAACTTCAGCAGACTCCAGAGGCAAAGGTGATGTCCTCGCCCTGCTATCTGTGCGATAAACACACACATTCCACGCTACCTACCTGGCAAAAGGGAAGAAAGCAAGCCACACTTTCTTTGGAATTAAACCTGATTTACAAATAAAGGTAATTGACACCTGCCACGCTGTTACAGAGTTTTACTAAAATCCACCTGTGGTAGGCCTGTAGAAGACTCAAGGGTGTATGGGGCTCCAACTCTTAGGTTTGGCCTGAACTACCCAAAAGCTTTGGTAGCTCTGGTCGAGCAGCCAGGCATAGTCTAGAAGGGAGGAGGGCTGTTCCTAGGTACAAAGATCCCAAAGCACACTCATAGTCATAGTCAGAATGCACTCACACACTGTAGTTTTATTATAATATGGTTATATACTAAGAACACTAAGGCAACTAACACTTTACTAGAATTCCAGGTAAGTAAACCTATTCAAATCTATTGAATAAGGTATTGGTTGAGCATTACTCAATTCACTGGTAGACTTTGGATGATAAATAGGTAAGTAGTCAGAATAGCATTCAAGTTAGCAAATCAAATCTATAACCAACATTTAATTTACTGCAAAAAGGATACGATACTGGTAAGTAACTTCTGGGCAGCCTATACTTTAGGAGGTCCAGCCTCATGTGGGGATGTGAGTCTCAGTCAGTTGGTATACTCTGTGACAAGAGCCTACGAGTGAAAAAACAAGGGAAGACAGACACTATCAAAATTAAAGGTTAATCAAGATTCTTCAATATTGCAGGTAGGTAAAATGTTTTGTATAAAGACGGTCCAGGGAGGTCAGATAGAGCCCAGATGGAGTTTAGCCCAAAGGACCGGTGTCCTTAGTCCTGGGAGAACACTATTGGTTTGTCCACCTCAAAGTGCCTCAAGAAGCTAAGGAGGAAAACAGATCAAAACAGCAGGTACCCAGGTGAGCAGCTAGGAGCGGGACAGTACCTTTTCTGGTGAAGAACAACAATGTCACCGGCGGGTCCTCAAGGGGAGGCGACAGCAACTACTGTTTGGATTCTTGGCCCGGAAGCTGAAGAAATAACTGTTGGTGGATGAAGATGGTCAGCTACTTCGGAGGGGATGCCCAGCAGACGATCTACATGATACTGGTGCGTTTGGACTCTGCACAGGTTTTGGAGCAGCAACAGTTGTCACATGACAGACTGTCATCCATTTCTCGGTCCCCCACTTGGAAGAGGAGACGTCTCAGAGCAGTAAAGAGTCACTGTAGACTCAGAAGGATGGCCACAAGGTTCTAGCCGCACCCGTGCTTCAGAAGACGATGCACAGCAAAATGGTCCAGGTCCCATGGTATTGCGAGATTGCAGCCTTGGAATTTTGCAGCTCTTCGAGGGATGGCTCAAAATGCAGGCTGTCTCGAGATTGGTTAGGACCATCATTCCAAGGGAGGAAATAGTCCAGTCTGGATCTTCCTTGTCGAGCATAAGAGAATGTTGGAGCAGCAGCAGTTACTCAGCAGTCACTGGCAATCATTTGAGGTGGCTGCAGACCTTCTTTTTCTTTGGATTCTTCTTTCCATTGGTTGACTCTATCTGCTCCAGGACCCTCGCCTTTTATGCAGGAAACCTTCAGGGTTTACCAATCACCATTCAAGTCTTCATGAAAATCTGGGGGCTGGCTTGTCCAAAAGGACATTCAGACCCCCAGTTCGAACTAGATTCAGCCTGACAAACTGCAGGACAAAGATCATGAGATTTTTGGTCACCTCCCCCACTTCCTGTCCTTTCAGGCACACAGAGAGGCTTGGCGGGCTTTCGCAAGGACAAAAGACTTAGAAGGACCTCCCCCAATCAAGTAGGTAGAAGAAGGCTCAAGAAAGCACAAGTCATCAAGAGTTGGCGAAAAAAAATTACAGCCACCATTTTAGGTGAATGGTGACCCCCTGTGACCATTACCACAGCCGCAAGAGCAGTCTGCATGTAAATCATCCATCGGCACCAGCCACAGGGATCAACTTGTTTCTGTAACTTGAAAGTTACAGGAGAAGTGGAAAAAGGGATCCATCGTGTCCCCTCAGCACTCCACATATGGTGCGGTGTGCGGATTCCACAATATAAAAGTCGGGTAGGATAACATGTATCCCCCTGTGCTTGCTAACATTTTTTATCACAGGGAAAATAAAAAAGGCAGCTCAAGGAACCCTGTAACACTGCACAGAAAGTGCTATGTGCTGCAATAATAAATTGCAGATGCCTTAAAAGTGGGAGGAAACCATGACTCCAAAGAGATACAACAAAAAAGGGTTGAAAAAGTTTCCCAAAGGTAGAGTGTGGAAAAAGGTTTACCACTCATTCAGGAGAAATGGTAAAAAGATCCAAGAGTTCAGCAAAAGTGCTGGGGGACTCACAAGTGGGGAGAATTAGACCTAAAAAGCAAATTCTACCTAACACACCCAGTTTTTCTGGAGTAATGAGACTTTGGTATTTAATCATCACAGAGAAAGGCCTGGACTATCACACGTTAGGGGTTTGAAACCAGCCTTCTCCTGCTAGATGTTTTTGACTGCACTTCCCATAAACCCTAATCAGTATAGCCAATGGTGTGGTATCATGGGAGTATCAAACTGGCCCTCCTACTCCTTCTCGACCTTTCGGCTGCTTTCGACTTGGTCAACCACGACATTCTATGCAAACACCTAGCATCCGCAGCTAACTTTTCCAACAAAGCCAACGTCTGGATTCAATCCTTCTTGAATAACAGATCCATGAGGGTCTTCTCACCCACAGCCGAACCAGCCCCGTTACCTGCGGCGTCTCACAGGGATCCTGCGTCTCGCCCACATTATACAATGGGCCTGATCACGACTTTGGCGGTAACCCTTAAATCCGGCGGTAGCGCTATTACTGCCGGATTTAAGGGTCCGCCAAGTCAGGACTTCGGTGGATTTTGGCCCAGCTCTGAGCTGCGGGAAATCCACCGAAAATGTGTGCTATTACCGCCGGCAGGAAATCCACCGGCGGTAAGAGCGTGGATTTTCCCCATTGAGCCCAATGGGGAAAGGGGCATTCCCGAATGGGCTCAATGGGGAATGGGGAATTAAATTACCGCCAAACCCGTGATCCGGCACTAGTGCCGGGGAGTTCGGCGGTAGGGCTTATACCGCCGGCGGTAATACCGCCGGCTTTACTGCCAAAGTCGTGATCAGGCACAGTGTGTTTACCAAACCCATATTCGACATTCTGGATCCTATGGGTGTCATCTACACTAATTACGCAGATGACACTCAAATACGAATCCCACTGACAGGCGACTACTCCACTGACAACAAAGTCCTCAACAACATTTATTCTATCATTCAAGAATGGATGGCCCAGCATGGACCGTGCCTAAGCGACGACAAGACAGAGCTTCTTTTCCTAGACTCCAAATCCAGACTCAACAACCTTGACAAACTTTATCAAACATTCTCCATCGACGGCAACAACATTGCTGTATCTAACCACGTCAAAACCATAGGGATCTACCTTGACTCCTCCCTCACATTAACTAGACAAATCAATGCCATCTCATCCTCTACCGCCTACACATGCAAGCTTGTCAACACTTGCAGACCCTATCTCTCGCCTTCCAATTGCACAACCTTAGCCAGAGCTCTAGTACTTTCAAAAGTCGACTACTGTAATGCACTCTACTTGGACACTAGCCAAAAGAACATCAACAAGCTACAAGTAATTCAAAACAATGCTCTAAGATCAGCCCTGAATATGCCAAAATCGGAACACATCTCAGACCTGAGACGATCCACCCAATGGCTATCTGTACCCCAAAGAATCAAGTCCAAAACACTCTCCCTGACCTAGAAGTGCCTGTCCATCCAAGCCCCCAGATACCTCGTAGACAACTTCACACGCAATATTCCATCTCGGCCTACCAGATCAGCTCAAACCCACTGCTTAAATGTCCCCAGACACAAACTCCAAAGAGCAGGTGGCACTAGTTTCCCTGTGCTCGCCTCGAAACGTTGGAACTCACTACCACTTGCTTTCAGAACTGAACCATCCTTCCACCGTTTCAGAGAAAATGCAAAAACCTGGCTACTCGTCAAAGAAGCCTAAGCCTGCACATATCACTCACTTGCGACACTTGTACATATATTTATAGATTTTTACATAGCCACCACAACCTGCAAATATCTTACTGCTCAAATATCTATGTAAATATCTTTGCAAATATCTTACTGTTCTAATATTTATGTAGATCTTTAAAACTCTCAGACCATTTTCGCTCCAGAACTGTCTGTACATACCTCATATATCCCATACCATATATGTATATATTACCCTGTACCACAATCAATGTATAGGTATTCACTTTTTGTAACCATGTAACCTTGTCAAGCGCCCAGATGCCCCACGGCAAGGTAGCACTATATAAAACAATAAACTAAACTAAACTAAGTAGTGGCCCTTGCTATGCTAATGATGTTGCAGTCCTGCGTGCTTGGTTGCACAGAAAACTGAGGGACTGAGGTTGCTTATAGTTTCACAGCCTACACAAATGAAAGCAAATTGAAAATCAAAATGTGTTTCCGGAAGTGGTCTAATGATTTGCTTTCCTCTAACAGATAAACCTCTGTTAATAGTATCCAAGAAAGGATGACATGTGTAGAAGTGCTTTTTAGGACAATTTCTTTCTGCCCTTTGTTGATGTAGTGAGAGGCACTAACCTGCAGCTAGGCTACGGGGTTGCCTCCAAACCTTCACAAGCTCACAAGTTGTAGCCATGGCCTTTAAGTCAATGTTAACTGTTAGGAAGGGGACCAACGTGGCTTTAAGTTGGCGTAAAATGTTTTCACCGTAAATCATAGAAGGTCAATAATGTGGCATGAAATGGGTTCTTTGCCCTGTGAAGTTGGTAAATGTTATGCAGGTTAAAAGCAGGTTGCCTGTTTTTCTTTTAAGTGTTTATACATCATGACTCTACACATTAGGGTCACCATCAATGTATTATTAGGCCACACTCCTTGGGGTGCCAGTTTTGACTTGTGATGGAGCACCACGCTCAGGACCCGTATCTCTGAAGATGTAAATGGGAGAGAGGTACCAGCCTGTTTGACTCAATTGGATCCTGGCCCTGATGCTACGGTTCCGCTAATATTGCGTATAGTTCCATTGTTCAATCTGAAGCTCAATTTCGTAGTTCTACCTTGGTGGCAATCCTCCACTGTTTTGGGCCTGTGAGTAAGTGTGGCTCGGGCTGGGGGCACAGCCATCACTGTACCCCATTCAACTGTCCCACCACTCTTATTATCTAACAGTTTATAGCCTGTTGAATGTAGCCCACAGTTCCTGGTAACCAATGTTTGCATTTTGTCAAATTGTGTTATTTCAGCCCTATTTGAATTTAGTCCAACTAAAGTTAGCCATATCTCACACTTAGGCAAATTGTGTTAGTTAGCCCAATGTGAATTCAGCCCAATTGTGTTACCTAGCCATATCTCACACTTAGTCAAATTTGTGTTGGTCAGCCTTATTTTGAATTCGGCCGACTCAGTTGGTTAGTCATCTCACAAGTAGGTGAATCGTTCTGTCAGCCTTATTTTGAATTCAGGCCGACTGTGTTAGTTAACCATATCTTACTACATAATAGCTTATAGTCTAATGCATGTAACATTCAGCTGTATGGTAACCATACGTCACATGTAGGCCAATTGTACCAGTTAGCCATAGACCACATTTAGGCCAACTGTGTTACTACCTATGACATACTTAAAATGGAATTCAGGGGTAGCAAATGTGATGCACCTAGATGAATTTTCAGGGGGGCTGGGGTGACGCACTTAGATGAACGCTCAGGACTTCCACCAACAACCCGTACTAAAAACTCACTCTTCTGCATACACCTCTCAAACAGCACCACAATCCGTGCGTACTTCAATACTGCAACAGCCACACAATCCACACATAATCTCGCACAACAGCACAAGGCGACCAACTCCCGAAATTCGCATTTATGCTCAGTGAACAGTGTTTCCGAACTGAAGCTGCCAACAGCACATCACAGCTCTCTTGCTATTTTCCAGCTCAATCCTACTAACCACCCAGCCTCCCTCCTTGTATTACAGATCCGCCTGAGCGCCTAGAGACCACGCGGGTGGCAAGTGTGCACGGTATAAAAACATTTAACATTTACATTGACATGGACTACAAGTACCCGACTACAATGAGTTGTAGTGTCACACATCCTGGTGTCCTCAATGCCAATGCAGCAGTCCTAGTTAGGTTGCAGAAAATGATTGCTTTTTAGCCCTGTCCATCACTTATTAGTCAGAGACTGGTGAGCCATCTTGCTTACTCCAGAACAATAGTGAGTTGATTCTGCGGCACTTGTCCATTGCATTCTAGTGTTCAATATCCTCCAGTAGATAAATAGGGAGAACATGAACACTAGAGGTTTTTGAGTTAAAAATTGAATGGACTAACTATTGTACTGATACCTGACATGCCACAATTTGGAATGTCCCTGGGTGGATTAGGGTTGTGTCGCACATCATGCCAGTTGAAGAAATAGGGCATCATGCCAGTTGGAGAAATAGGGCGTTCTTGTCAAATTCTGTGATGGAGGTATTGTTAGCTGGTTAATTCACACTCTGTATTGTGTCCAGTACATGGCATGACTCACAGGAAGACAGAGCAACACAATAAACAGCTCTCTTGCTGTTCTCCAACAGCGTAATGCAGAAACAAAAACCAGAGTTCTGTTTCAGAGGGGTATAGCCCTTGGTCTTTTGGTTGTAGCCAGGATAGAAGTTTGGGGGCTAGCCCGGAGTCCCGACAGTCTCGACATTAGTTTAGCCCCTGATCTTTTCCAGACCTAGAAACACCCCTGCCTGTATTTAACTCCGTTTAGTGAGTCTGTGAAACTCACAGTAATGTGGCTGTAATTAACACAGCAGTGCTGACACGGTGGCATTGTCCTAAAATGCCAAGAGTGAAACTAAGTTCATTTAGGGATGGGTGAGCGGCAGTGTGGGACTGCAAGTCTGCGGGCAGGGCGCAGTTCACTGAGACTGCCCGCAGGTCTGATAAGGAATGCACAGAGGATGAACACACACTGGCAGCCCAAAAGCTAGCACATAGATGGGGGCACAGCACAGGGCAGGGCAAACATGTGCAGTTCTGGGGGCTGTTAGTGACAGGAAATGCCATGTGAAGAGACGCGGATGAAATGAGAGGGCAGAGCCGAGGCGCTGCAGACAAAGGCTGGGATATCGTGCCAGAAATCGGTTTCAAAGTTTTGCATCCCGTGACAAGAACCCTGTAAGATAAAGTTGGCATGAGTGCAGACAATGCACCTGACGTGCACCAACGAGAATGACGGGAAAAGTGCAGTGCTTATAAACAGCACAGTAGCCTGTTCAAAGACATTCACATATGACACACACATCACTGTGCTGCCCACTGATTATAGCAGATGGAGAAAAGGAGGAGGCAGGTGCAACTGCTGATTTTACTTTGCCTTCTTGGGATCATCTTCTTGGAGTACAGAGACGTCCAGAGTAATAGAGAGAGAAAGCGCGAACATCTGCGGGGTGTGGCCACCTGTACAGACAACAGTGGCCAACTCCTCCAAAAAAGGTACCGGTATTGCATCTGTTCAAGGGAGCAGCCTTCAGAGGAAGTCTGCACGGGACAGGAAGCGGTGCCTGAGCCTCGAGGAGCAGGGGAGGCAGGTCTGGAAGCAGCAGAAGCAGCTGCGAGGACTCTGTCACACAAGGACGATGGGGCAGGTGGACAGGCTGAGGCAGGAAGCTAGCAAACAGGGGTGCTTAAACCCCGGAAGGGCTGCTGTACACAGCTGTGGGTTGGCTGAAAAAGTGCACGCCAAGAGCGCACGCCCTGAACTCTTAAAACCAAAAGGAGCGCTCCTCCACCCTCATCCCCTAGTGACGGAGGGAGGAGGGGCAAAGAAATGTATATATATATATATATGTATATATATATGTATATGTATATATATATGTATATATATATACATATATATATTCAGTAAAAAAACTTTGTTAAAGGGACGTTATGGTTCCAAGTAAAACCCAAAAACCCCCTGAAATTCGACAGTTATGGTAAGCTAAGCAACCATAACTTGCGCCACTACCGTGCACTGCTAAGACTAACACCCACGACATCAAAGATGACGTCACAAATGTCATTGATGACATCACTGATAGCATCACATACCTCGCTCGCTGTTTTTTCCTTTAGTGATATATCTTAGACACTAATAGTTAGGAACAAAAAAATCAAAAAGTACTATATTTGTAGACTTATACTTTAAATATATTCTTACAATAATTCACTTAGGGTCCACTCTCAGCATATAAAACTGTCCGGAATGTCCGTAATTTGCAAAATGGGAGTGTCCTAAGGACACGATACCTGTCTGTACCGTTCGCAAGCAAGATGGAACTGTTCTTAGAACACACTCGGTGTCTGGGATGTCCGTAAATGAACAAAATGGGGGTGTCATAAGGACACTATACCTGTCCGTACCATTCGCAACCAGATGGAACTGTTCTTAGAACACACTTGGTGTCCGGGATGTCCGTAAGTGAACAAAATGGAGGTATTCTAAGGACACTATACCTGTCTGTACCTTCCGCAGGCAAGTTGAAACTGACCTAAGAACACGTGCTGTGCCCGGAATGTCCATAGTTAAACAAAATGGAGGTGTCCTAAGGACACTATACCTGTCCGTACAGTCTGCAGAACATCTACGCACATGCGCACCACACCCATAAGTCCTACAAACATCGCGCCTGTCCGTAACTGTCCGTCTCACTTGTGTCGCACTTTTAATTTGTTTGAGGAACCGAACACTGTCCGTAGAACACCCGCGCGCATGTGCACAACCGTTCCCGTGCATTTGGTGTCCTACGGACACCCGTTCCTTTCCCGGATGTGTTCCCGACGTCATCATGTGACCGCACCCACGCTGAGCGTGTGTCCTAATTTGCAGACAATGTCCGGTTCCCCAACATTTTACAAGAACTTTTTCAGACAATCCAAATAATTTTACAATAAAAATTCACCATTGCACATGTCCCAGATGATGAACCTGGCTTTCCACATACTCTTTGGAACTTTTTGAACCTTTTTAGAGTGTTCGATATGTCCGCGAGGCGCACCCCTCGACCCCTATAAAGGGCCACACCCCAGAGCTGATCTTCATTGTACTTCTGGCTATTGCAGATTGTCTTTTGCTTTCTTTGCTGCTCTTGCTGAGAATATCTCATCAACCCTGATGGCATCCATGGCTGCTGTTGCTACATCTGCCTCAGCACCACCCCCAAACCGTCCACCACCACCACCTCCCCAAGAGCCTGCAGAGGGGAACAGGCGTGAGGATGTGGAGAACGAGGATGAAGAGGATGAGGCAGAGGAACTCCCTACTACCAGCACTCGCCGGGAGTCTTGGGTGTGGCGGTTGTTTACCATTCATGGTAACGTACGAAAAGCATGTGCGAACAAGGTAACCTGCAAACAATGTAAAAGGTGCTGAGTCGTGGGAGACGTGGTTCGTACAGCTTTGGTACGACATCCATGAAGCGACACCTAATGTCGTTCCACAGTGGGGCCGCTCACAAGGTTGTATCTTGTGATCAATGTAGTAGGTTGAGTTCCTCTACCACATCCTCTGCTTGCGCTCCTCTCACCAAAAGAAACACTCCTGTGGGAGAGCGCATCCCTCCAGCTGCCTCACAGACAACTCACAATGCTGTTGACCCTTCCCTTTCGAGGGTCACAATATTGACGCAGTACTCTGCAGGAAGGAGAGTGTTCGAAGTGCTTTTTGAGACTACTGTCACGAGCACCAGAAGACCTGCTACCAACCTAAGTAAGGCCTACCCTACATCTTCCTCTCTCCACCTGCCCTTTTTTATGCCCGTGGTTGGTGTCCCTTCATTACCCTCCTTTCCCCTCGTCTCCTAGTTTGTCTTGTGTAAAAAAAAAACTAAAAAAAAGGAAAAAAAAGGCTCTTTTCAGAGCCGCCTTTCTCAGTTTAAAACTAGAAGTGGCAAATAAAAAGTGCAGGACCCTGTGCATTTTTTTGATGTCCCCAGACAGTCCTAAGACATTTAAAGTTTTAGGGTGCTGCCCTGGCAAAACCAATCCACTTTTCTCTGGAAGGAAGTGGTGGCTCTGAAAAGAGCCTTTTGGTGGTGGTTTTGTGTGTTTGAAAATCGTCAACATCTACTGCAAAATAGATGACTGTAATTCCAAAAATGGATGCAATGCATTTTGTACATTTCTCAGAAAAATCTGATTGCCAGCATAAGTCAGATGGACTCCATCTCTGCGAAAAATGCATGGGCTACGAAACATAATATTTTCATTGTGAACAGAGGACATGCCAACATCTCTTAGAAAGGCCTTATTGACATTACGCCTCGCTTTCTCCATTTGTGGACCAAATGAAGAAGACATTTGTCTTTGCGCAATACAAGAAAAAAATACTTGGGACTTTGGAAACATGTCCATGACCTTCCCAAGTCCTTCTTTCATTGCAAATTGCAAAGAAATTCCAGACACATGTCCTAAACTGTTCCCTCAACAAATGAATTATAATTATGTCTGGATGATGCTCTGTCTCTAAAGTAGCACAGAGAGGTACCAAGTCCAGCCACTTCATTTCATGCACCCCATGCCAGTGCACTTCCACATGAGGGAATCCAAGATCTGCAGCTACTCCACAGCTTTCTGCATGCACCTCCAACCAATGTATCCATGAGTCTCACAAAATCCAGATAATCTGTTTTCGGAAACACACAGCCATGGCTATCTATTCTTCTCTCAGGAAAAAGACGTTCTGACAAACTCTCTCCTTACACAACACACCCTGTAAACTTTACTGATCAATCCCTAGCTCTGCTCATTCTCATTTTCATGCCTCTCCACCCCAAAATAATATGCGGTGTCTGCGGACTACCGCCCTGTCCGCAGACATATTGAAAATCTGAGCGCGGTAAATGTAAATTTAAATACTGTGCCCCATTTCCCCTTTGGGGTTGGCTCTGAAAATAGCTGTTTTTTTTTGTTTTTTTGCAGATGCTTGACAGACACCTGTTATTTTGTATTTTTTCAGTTTTTTTCTTCTTACTTTACTACTAAAATCTTCACATAACCTTCTCCAAAGCAACCCTTATATTTCAAAAGAGCATAGCATTTCCCAAAAAAGATAATGACATACCATCTTCTTTAAAATAAACAGCATTACTGGAATCAATATTCTCATTATTACAGAAAAACATACCAGCTCTAAGCATAAAAGCACACATGCCTCGGTTGATTGCACACCTATGAATGTTTTGCTGAGGACAAAAAACAGAACTATTGTCTAATATTGCCCTTCATACTAATCCAGAAAAAAATACTTTGGCATTTGGAAGGATGTTCATTACTGCTTGAACCAAGGGTTCCAAATATGCCAACAAAGTAACGGCACTGACGTAGCCCAAATGGAAAGCACCATAGTGCAAAACTACCAAATGCGGACTGTTCATCCTGCCCATATCTTCACAAACTTGTACAATTCCCTGTACATTGCAATCAGGCACAGTGCGCCACACCACCTACACTCCTGTAACATCGAAATTGTTTGCCACATGCCTGCATTGAGCATACTGCTTTAAACCATGCACAAACATATCTCTAAGCACCAACACCCTGACTTTCTCCACTTCTGCCATCTTCACTACACACAGTCTCTTTCAACACAAATCCACAACCTCAACATCTCATTGGATGATCCCTACAGTCCCCTTTCCATGCTGGATTTGCTGGAAAACCCCGGATGTGGCACGCCCTGCCTCCGAACAGCCGTGGTGTCCGCGAAGCGCGTAACTCTTAGCCAGCCCTTCTACCCTTTCCACATCACTCTCGGTGCCATTCCCTCATTGGATACAGCTAAGCAGTCACACAACCATCCACCAATCACATCCAAGACCTCTACATCTTACTCCATCATCAGAGTTCCGCACTTCAAATGTACTGTTGATGACTCTGAGTACAAGTCTCATATCATTGGAAAGCACCTACTACAAAAACTACTCTACAAGTCTCCAAGATTTCTACTTACAGCTGCATGCAAATCCACATGCATGAATAAAAACTACAGGTATGCATATTTTATTCACAGTACATATTCAACTATTATGAATGCATACAAACAGAGTAATGCCACTAAACCTGCATAACCTATAAACTGAACTTAGTGCAATTTTTCCCATCTACTATAATCAACTGTCACTTCGAAGCCAGTCTGCTATCTACAATACAGCTTTAAAAAACCAAGTGAATTTCACACACTTAAAAATCTACTCATTTGCAAACCATGTTGAACTAACATATTGTAAATAAAATATAAAGGCTGCACATAGTTAAATGAAATGCATGCACACACTATGTTCAGATAGCCAACAAGAATACTACTACAAAAACATCAAAAAATGAACGTCTAAATTAACATCAGTGCTATAAACACACAAATTACTAACTTCTTTCTTTTAAAATTGCAGTGAAGACCACTCTCCTGAAAAGCAGCAGCATCTGAACTACAAACAACATATCCGAAGAAATCTGCTCAATCCACAAAAAAAGAGTAAGTACAATACTACCTTAATATTCTTACTGTTACTCAAACACACTGGGCCTCATTACACGGACAGCGGTGGACCAAGGTGCTATTAGCTATTAGCACCTTGGTCCATGCCGGGAAAATACCAGCACCGCCTTGGAGGAAAGGGGAATTACCACCCTATTCCAAGGTTGGTGAGGCGGTAATTCCCCCTTCCCCCATTGCCCTTCCCCATTCCCATTTTTGCTCCATAGGGCATAATGGGAATGGGGAAGGTGCTAATTACCACACTGCAAATTGCGGTACCGTAATTAGCTCCCTGGTCCCTTTGCGGGTTGGTTTTTAACACCTGCAAAAAGCAGGCGTTAAAGTATCCAACCCGCAAAGGGACCTCGTAGTAAGGCGGTAAGGGTTAACGGTCACCGGTACCATTAACGGTGACCGTTAACCCTTACCGCCGACCGTGTAATGAGGCCCACTGTGTAGTTCATTCATGTAATTTGCGCGTAAAAAAAACTGAGATTTCTGAACCATTCTGCCCACAAATCCCCATTGATTAAACAGGGATTAGTAGGCAGAATGACACACAAATCCCCGTTTTTTGGAACGCAAATAACATAACTGAATGTTAGTACTACAAAACAAAGAACTGTTTTAATTTTATACCATTAGATTTACTATTAATGATTCTCCTCACCACTAGCTCAGTTTCTACTGTCATCTGAACTACAGTATAGAAACACATGCATAGCGGATTAGCTTTCCCAACTAATTGTAGCTGCCCAATGCACAATCACACAACACCACATACATCTTTACCATCATACTCAGACACTCATGCACACAGCACACATACATTGCATAACGGCCCAACCCATATCTTCTTTTTTTTTTAACAGACCCCAAAGAATGCCTACCAAAAAGCAAGTCCGTAGAAAGCAACGCAGAAATAGAGCAAATGAAAATAAAAGTGTCCAAAATAAGCATCCATCTCTAGCAGAGATTGTAAAAAAAGTTCAAACAAAACAGCTAATACCGTCATTTAGCGAAACAAAACAAGCTTCCAGTACAGAAACTTTGCCTCCTCTATCAAAATGTAAAACGAAACAGAAAATGATTAACAAGAATTCAGCTACCACTACTGCTAAAACTGCTCTTATAAATCTTGATATACTAGCAAGTAACCATGCCAAAAAAGTATTTTAGCAAAAATGTTACGCCACAGAGTCCTTCAGAATCTTATAAAAACAGGAGACATTTCATGCACAACCCTTAAAACCTACCGTACAAAATTAATCTTAGAAGCTTTGATAGACAGTGCAATCCTTCTCAAAAGAAAGTTATTTATTTTAGTGTTAAACAGAATGAAACCACTAACACAACTAATGACAAAATTACAAAAAAGACTTCTATATTTTAATGAAGAAGCATACAAACAAAACCAAACTAAGACAATTGCCATACATAGCAGTGAAAGAAGAAATACTGCTTACAAAAATTTCCCCAGACAAATCAGAATTACCTCTACATTTGACTGAACCAGAATGTCCAGTGTACAAATGGCCATGTACGTCAATGTGTAACATTCCTAAAAAATCTTTAAAATCTTTAAGCCAGTTCCTCAATCAGTATGTGAAAGGCAAAGACAAAATCAAAATGAAAGTGCTGCAAAATATGGATACCTGTCCAGTGCGGAAATACACAGGACTACAAGGACATTCATTAGCCTGTATTTCAGGACCTTTTTGCAAAAGCACCTTCCATCATATCAAAATGATATCAACACATCATTCAACTATAAGAAAGCTAGTCTATAAACTGTACTATGCTAAAAGTCCTACTTTAGCACTAGCCAATTTAAATAACAATCTTCTACATGGTACAGCCAAATCCAAAGAAGTCAAGCATATCCAAAAAAATGTTTTGGAAGTGAAAGCCACTTACAAAATGCATTAGCTCTACAACAGACTAGCAACAATTCTACACATGGCAACATTCTACTACACACATACAAAAAAGAAATACTAAAATTTAAAAGTACATCCGCTGAAGTACCAAACCGTGTGTTATTGTTATTTTGCATTTATATAGCGCCTTATATACCATTGGTATGGTCTGAAGGTGCTGGTAGGTTGAACGCCCTTGGGAACCGAAGTTCATATCAGTAGAGAGAGTAGAGATAGTCAAAAGGTGCGTGTGAGCACCGGGTATGTGTACAGCTCGTGCGGCATCAGTGTGATAGCTGTTTTCTAGCGGTGGGTGTGGTGGTTGAGAGGTCAGGAGTATGTGTTCGTTCTGGCCGGATTTATCCAGATCGGATGTGGCTGCGTTAGGCCTGAGGAGAACGCCTCGCTGGGGGGTGTGTAACCAGCAGTGATTACTTAGAATGATGTGGAGTAAGCGGCGAATGTTGATATGAGAACAGTTATACCGAATGGTGTCATAGTATCTCTGTGTTCTAGTTGAGTGGTGATGTAAGGAGAGAGTAAGCGTGTTTGTGAGATATGATGGGTTACATGCCCTTTCGGAGACTTCTAATTCATAGAGAGGCTATTGGGCATGCTTCTAAAATTCACAGAGAGTACATTTCTGAATTCAACTTTCACCGAGAGGCTAATGGGCACATTTCTGAGTTCAGCTTTTCACAGAGAGGCTATGGGGCACACTTTTAATCTCGGCTTTCACAGAGAGGCTTTTGGGCGCACTTCTAAGTGCAACTTTCCACAGAGAGGCTATTGGGCACACTTCTAAATGCAGCTTTCCAATTGTACTTCTGAATTCAACTTTCCACAGAGATGCTATTGGGCATACATTTAATTCAGTTTCACAGGGAGGCTATTGGGTGGACATCAGAATTCAAATTTCACAGGAAGGCCATTGGCCACACTTCTAAATTCAACTTTCCACAGGGAGGTTATTGTGCATACATTTAATTCTGTTTCATCGGGAGGCTATTGGGTATACTTCTAAATGCAACTTCTAAATGTACCTCTAAATTCAACTTTCATACTCTTCAAAAATTCACCGTCTAACTGCACTTCTGAATTCAACTTTCCACAGAGAGGCTATTGGGCATACATTTAGATTCAACTTTCACAGAGAAGCTATTGGGTGTACTTCTAAATGCAACTTTCTAATTGTACTTCTGAATTCAACTTTCACAGGGAGGTTATTGGGCACATTTCTAAAATCAACTTTCCACAGAGAGGCTATTGGGTACACTTCTGAATTCACTTCTAAGTGCACTCCAAATCAACTTTCACAGAGAGGTACACTTCAAATGCAGCTTTTCACAGAGAGGCTGTTAACAGTCACCTTTCTGTCTAGATGCGACGCAAGCTACGGTTCAGAGTCCCGAGTGAGGGGCATGCTAACAGTCACAGTTCCATTTCGATGCGACGCGAGCTACAGTTCAGATTTAAGTGCTAGTGTGGCACAAGCTAACAGTCACATTTCTATCTAGTTGCGACACAGGCTAGGTTCGGAATTCTATGTGCGGTGTATGCTAAGAATCATATATGCTAACAATCACATTCTGTCTAGATTTGGCACAGACTCAACTTGAGAAATTCCATCTAAGTGTGGCATATGCCAACAATCACAATTCTGTCTAGATTTGGCGCAGACTAAACTCAATTCCGTCTATGTGTGGCATATGCTAACAATCACATTTCTTTCTAGATTTGGCGCAGACTAAACTTAATTCCGTCTAAGTGTGGCATATGCTAACAATCACATTTCTGTCTAGATTTGGCGCAGACTAAACTCAATTCCGTCTAAGTGTGGCATATGCTAACAATCACATTCTGTCTAGATTTGGCGCAGACTCAACTTGAGAAATTCCATCTAAGTGTGGCATATGCCAACAATCACAATTCTGTCTAGATTTGGCGCAGACTAAACTCAATTCCGTCTAAGTGTGGCATATGCTAACAATCACATTCTGTCTAGATTTGGCGCAGACTCAACTTGAGAAATTCCATCTAAGTGTGGCATATGCCAACAATCACAATTCTGTCTAGATTTGGCGCAGACTAAACTCAATTCCGTCTAAGTGTGGCATATGCTAACAATCACATTTCTGTCTAGATTTGGCGCAGACTAAACTTAATTCCGTCTAAGTGTGGCATATGCTAACAATCACATTTCTGTCTAGATTTGGCGCAGGCTAAACTCAATTCCGTCTAAGTGTGGCATATGCTAACAATCACATTTCTGTCTAGATTTGGCGCAGGCTAAACTCAATTCCGTCTAAGTGTGGCATATGCTAACAATCACATTTCTGTCTAGATTTGGCGCAGGCTAAACTCAATTCCGTCTAAGTGTGGCATATGCTAACAATCACAATTCTGTCTAGATTTGGCGCAGACTAAACTCAATTCCGTCTAAGTGTGGCATATGCTAACAATCACATTTCTGTCTAGATTTGGCGCAGACTAAACTCAATTCCGTCTAAGTGTGGCATATGCTAACAATCACATTTCTGTCTAGATATGGGGCAGACTAATCTTTGTGGTTCTCTCGGGGTATGGTACTGGTTAACATTATACTGCAGGCCATTGAAAGGTAAGTTAGAGTGGCAGGAGCTTTTTGGAGTAGAGTAATTGCTCTACTCCCCACCTATGCCAGCACTTACAGTTTTGTCGGTGTCTGGTGGCTTCATTGGCTTCCCCTGCTGACACCTGCAGACACTCTCTGGAGCCGCCATTGTGGGAGCCGCCCTTGGCCTTGGTGCCCTTAGCCGCAGGGGCTGCCGGGCAGAGGGCTGCCCTGGGAGGGTTCAGGATATTGGCCCGTTGACCAATCAGGGGGCAATGGGAGGGTTGGGAGGTGGGATTGGGCTTGGGAAGGAGGGGGAAGGAGGAAGGGGACTAGAGCGCCGGGTGCGCAGGATTCCGGCACACCAGGCACCAGGAAGAGGGGGCAGCCAATCAGGGAGGGTGTGGGCGGGCAGACAAGGAGGGGAGGCGGGCGGGAGAAAACAAAGGGAAAAAGTTACCGGCAAGCAGCGAGCCGGGCCCAGGGGGCCACCGGAGGCACACTACGGGTCAGGATGGGGGCCCAGGAGGGTCTTAGCCGCGTTGGAGAAGCTGCAGCACCCGCTCAATCCAGGATGGAAATGGAGAGCGCGGTGCGCAGGATTCCGGCACACCAGGCACCAGGAAGAGGGGGCAGCCAATCAGGGAGGGTGTGGGCGGGCAGACAAGGAGGGGAGGCGGGCGGGAGAAAACAAAGGGAAAAAGTTACCGGCGAGCAGCGAGCCGGGCCCAGTGGGCCACCGGAGGCACACTACGGGTCAGGATGGGGGCCCAGGAGGGTCTTAGCCGTGTTGGAGAAGCTGCAGCACCCGCTCACTCGAGGATGGAAATGGAGAGCGCGGTGCGCAGGATTCCGGCACACCAGGCATCAGGGAGGGTGTGGGCGGGCAGACAAGGAGGGGAGGCGGGCGGGAGAAAACAAAGGGAAAAAGTTACCGGCGAGCAGCGAGCCAGGCCCAGGGGGCCACCGGAGGCACACTACGGGTCAGGATGGGGGCCCAGTGTGTGTGTTGCTGCAGAACTTTTTATAATAGTAACTCAAAAACTGTAGACGTAACATACAAAATAGAAGACAATGAAGATTCCAAATAGTTTGATTTAGCTCTCTATCTTATAGCAGAAAACAAATACGAAATAACTGACCACTTTACAACAACCAAACTCCTTCACATGCTATCACAAATAACTTGGAATTAGTCCCACTACCAAAACCCCTGCAACAACTCAATTTATATGTCGCATCATAATTCAAACAGTGCACCCATTTCAAGCAATAATATGCCTTCAACCAAAAACAGCAAAATTACCTCCCTCTGAATTGGTGAAAGGCATTTGTGGCAAAGTAGTTTATTTACCATTAGATCTAAAAGAAAATGTGCACACTCTGGGAGTGCAACATCCAATTGAGCAATCTTGAAATGTCTTAGTAAATGGTGTACCTACAAAAGACAAAACAAATTGGCAACAACTCGTAGACTTACATAAAGTTAGACAAGCCTTGCAATATCTAAAAGACAATAATGAATACTACAAATAAATAAATATTGAAGAAAACCTAAGGCAAACAACTGAAATAATTCAAGAGTCACCAGAAACCGGTCAATTTGAACTTCTAGATCCTGATACAGTATCCAATATTTTAGACCATTATACAATGCATCCGTTAGACTCTAATGACACCATAGATGATGCACTGGAAACGTACCAAATGTGACAAACCAAAGGATCACCAATCAGCATATGGGAAAAAAGTATAGAAGCACATGCTTTTCCTCTACTCTTTCCTACTGGCAAAGGAGGAAGGTACGATGATAGACCTATTCAGATAACAGCATCAGAATACCGCTTGTTACGAATGTATTCTGAAGATCCGAGATTTAGACAAAATGTGGAATACATATTCCACCTACTCTTTGAAAGTGAACTAGCATCTCTATGTTACGGAGTTGCACACACATTGAAATCAGGAACCCACTTTCAAAATATGTCAGCTACGCAATTAATACGAAAAGTGCAAGAAAAAGATGAGGTTTTACAATCAAGCATTACAAATCTGTTAGCAAACATGCGTAGTACGAAAGAGTACTGTTCCGACATCACAGAGATGTACGTTGTATGATAAGAAACATTGGCCCACCCACTTGGTTTGTTACATTAAGTTGTGCAGAATATGCATGGGAAGATTTACATGATTTCCTACGCATATCAAACAAAAACAAAACAAACATAGATATACTAACACCTCGAGAACTTTGCTCCCTAGATCCTGTTAATGTTTCAAGATATTTTATTTCCATCATCGTTTCATTGCTATTCTACACTTTATTTGTAATAAAACTGTTCCTCCCCTCGGAGAAGTGCAACACTTCTTTTGGAGAAACAAATACCAAGCCAGAGGAGCTCCACATATCCACATGCTTTTATGAATTAAAGATGCTCCTAAATTTGGTCAAGACAGTGATGCCACTGTTTTACTGATTATCGAAAAATATATCACTTGTGAAATTCCATTGGAAACAACAAATAGTGATCTTCATACACAAATTGTACAATTTCAAAGACACACATGTGGTAAATAGTGTTGTCGCAAATACAAAAACAAAGGGAAATACTACACCAAATGCTGCTTTGGTTTCCCTAGACCAGTTACAGAAACAGGTGAAGTGAACAACTTCATGTCTTCAGTTATACATTGTGTTAAAGGTAAATCACCTAAGAACACATATTACATAAAAACAAAATATATCAATGATTACAATGCAATCAATGCAATCATTGCCCTCTTATGGACTGCAAACATAGATGCGCAGTACATTGCAGACAATTCCACTGCAGTTGCATGATATGTTACAGCCTACTTAACAAAATCAGAAAAAACAGAGCTTCAATACATCTGGAATGACCTATCATCGGACAAAACACTATCTCAGATATTGTACACCTTAGGCATAAAAATGCTCTCTCATAGAGAATGTGGCTCCTATGAATCTGCAGATCGCTTAACTGGTAATGCTTTGTATGGAAAATCTGAAAATATAGTATGGTTAAGTCTTGGCCCTGCTAAATCTGGAAAAAGAGTTCTCAAATCATACGACGACATAGAAACAATAGCCAAAAATTATCCCAACAGCCAAGACATTTTGAAAAACAATTTACTAGACACATACTACCCAAACAGGAGTACCACTTTGGAAACCACGTGTCTATACCACATAGCCCAAAACTTCACATACAATAATAATATAAAACCCGATGAACAAAAAAGTAGATATAGAGTGACAAATTGTGAAGGCAGCTTAGTGAAAATTTACCAAACGAAGCTTAATTAATCATATCAAATTGTCATTAAAAACACCTCAACATAAAGAACTATATTACATGTCCCTGCTACAACTTTTTAAACCATGGAGAAAAGAAGAAGAGATAATAGAAAACTATGACTCTTACGAAGACGCTTTCAAAGCAAATGAAAGCACTATCATCGATGTAAACTTTACACAGTACAAAACAATGTTGCACAATGAACAGCAACATGAAGAAGAACTCCAGGCCCAACTAGATACAGACACCCCTGACAGTAGTCAACCTTCTGTAACAGGAAGCCAAGAACCACTGGGACAGCCACTAATAGCAAATGAGGTAGAATTAGCTATGACAGAAGTAGAGAACGCCATGTGTCACTATGAAAAAGATACAGAAGACTTAACTGTACTACAATCAAAATTGAACAAAGAGCAGCGTACCGTTTTTCAAGAAGTAACAAAACAAATTGCTCATGGTGTACAACATGAAAATAAAGAATGTACCTGCCAAAATTAGAAATCTATACTACTATACATCAGAGGTGAAGCTGGTTCAGGCAAAACATTCTTAATCAAAATCATCAGCAAGTTCCTTCAACAATTGACAAACAACAAACTGTCAGCTGTTGTAACTGCCCCCTCAGGTTTAGCTGCCTTCAACATAGGCGGTGTCACTTTACACCGATTACTACTCCTTCCAGTAGAACACCAAAAAAATTAGAATATTACAAACTTTCTACAGAAGCTGTAATGGAACTACGGAGAGTGTTAAAACAAATGAAAATGCTGCTAATAGATGAAGTGAGCATGGTCTCCAATCTAATGTTGGCTTTGATTCACCACAGATTGCAAGAAGTACTTAAAACAAACTACGAAGAGCTCTTTGGAGGAAAACACATTATTGTTTTCAGAGATCTTCTTGAATTGACACCAGTGAAAGGTGAACCTATTTTTAAAATCTTAAGACACAAACTCTGCCGTAAAACTGTTGGCAGCATAGGAAATGTCAACCTTTTGCAACATTTCCAATACAGAGAATTAACAGAAAACATGCGCTAATCTGCAGACCTCACTTAGGCTAACATTTTAAAAAGTATTAGAGTTGGTGTACTATCTCAAGAAGCACAAACAATATTAAAAACCCGGCACATCCATGCACTTTATGGCCATAAATCATGTGCTACTGATGTCATGGAACAATTAGCACACACAAATGTCAATTGTATGTCAATTGTATGTCCTTAATGCCAACTCTTGCAAGCTGTTCCAAATTCAATGAAACAATGTTGAAAAAAGAAATGCAACCAACAATTGAAATTTGCTCCACAGACAAACTGGACTTACATGATATGACACTACCCATGTGTCAACAAGCCACAACAAGACTAAATACCTCAGCTGGTTTGTAGAAAATATTAAAATTATCCTTAAACTGTAGAGTAATGCTTAAACGTCACCTTGACGTGAAGCAAAGATGAGTTAATGGAGCACTGGCTACAGTTGGCTTTCAAACATACCCACGTGACAACAGCATTCAGTTTGTGAATATTCTCTTTGACAAACTTTCAGAAGTAAAAAGGATAGAGCGCTCAACAGCTCGATTCCTTCTTTTCAAAGACATGTATGTATGCAGAGAACAATTTTCTCTAATTCTAGCATACGCAGTCACCATTCACAAATCACAAAGTCTTACCCTAGATAAAGCATTGATAGATATTGGGAACACAGTCTTTAAAGAAGTCATGAGCTACGTAGCACTATCACGCTTACGTACACTTGACAGTCTATTTCTAATCAACTTTGATGCAAGTAAAGTAAACGCTGATATTCCTTGCAGTTTAGAATACAATAGACTGCGTTCACTATACACCCTCATCTAAAAATATATCCTGTTCCACAAAAAGGAAAATGTTGTAAAAGAAAATTAATTCAAACAGAAATGCAACAGGATCTCACTGCAAATCCTCCAAAGAGAGTCAAAGAAGCTAATACTTCATCAATTAACACAACCAAAGAAGAATCTATTACTCAAAGTAACTCAGGTACTTCTTCAAAGAAGCAACACACACTCCGAAAAAATGACTTGGACACAGAACTATCTGGTCCATTCAAATGTTCAAATATAAGTGGTCAATTGCAGTCGGTGGACGTGGGTTCCATTCCAGTTGCCAGGGATATATAGTTGAGCAAATACTTATGAAAATAACAAAAAACATATAATTTATGTATCTTTAACGGACCTAAGTAATTGCCCTTGTCAGTGCAGTGGACAGTTCAAGTGTGAGCTTATCTAAGCCTCTTGTGTATGTTCTAGGATGGTGGCAATATTGCAGTTCATTTGTCTTGGTCATGGCCCACAAAGGATGGAGGAGACATGAGGGAAAGTGCGGAGAGGGTGTGAGCGAAGGGGCAGAAGGGATACGAGGCAAGTGGCAGATGCTGGTGAGTAACAATGAGGTTTAAAAGATTTGAATGCTCCACCAGGACACCAACCCAGGTTAGATTGAAAAAGATATAGCACAATGTTTAGGGACATTTTAGAGCATTGCTAGTTCCTTTTCCTTATTAGGGTCTGGGGAAGGGTGCTCCAGAATTGTGTACCTCACACGTGATTATTTTAACTGCACAGCAGAACAATTTTGCTTTGCAGGCTCGGATCAGCCATGTTTTGGCTGTCCTGTGGTTCTCTGTGGGATGGAAGGTTGGATGTGGTCAGACAGGCCTTTGATGCATTTCCATTACATAAATGGCTTTAATCCTGCTGCATTTATTTGTATGGTGGGCAGCCACTGCCCTCTTCCCAGGAACTTGGATCAATCGGGCCATTATTAGTACATAGATGACCAAAGAGAAGGCAACGTTACCTGCAGATAAAATACAACTTTTGATTGTCACACTGGTGTTATAAAATGACAGGCCCTGCAGCTTTGCAGTGTCTGGCAGATCACCTGGGACGTTCCTCTGTGTTTTTGATCCAGAATGCAGTTAGTACTGTAGTGTAAGTTATATTTACCAGCCCTAGATACCAGTCCAGCCCTGAGTCCCTTGGAGACAGTTGACGAAGCATAAACGCATTGAGGGACATTGAAGATCGGCACCATGGCATTATATGTGCACCAGTTCCATTGATGATCTCTTTATTGCAAAATATTCATGCCATACTTTCTTCAAGTCACACTACACAGGGGAATGCAAGAGGCAATTTATTTAGGAAATCATGTGGTCGATATGGAGTTTGGGTGTCAGTAGGTACATACATAAATTTTCAATTCATGTTAGAAAACTTTGTAGAAAAACAGGATATTGAGGCCCAAAACCTTAAAATATTATTTAAAATATGATTTACCTCTGCGTATTCAAACATTAATTTCAAAATGTACAAGTTATAAATTATGGAACTTGCGCGTGGTGCCAATTCACTAAACCTACCTGTGGAGGCAGTGTTGCAGGGTATCCCATCCTTTTGCTGACACCTGTTTTTCCTACAGGTATTTTGCCACAGGAGTTTTTCCGAAAATTCCCATCAACATTTTTTGGGGGGTGGGAATGGGTAAATAACGGGTAGGGGGAAAGTAAATAAAAAAATTATTAAATTAAAGGCGAGTCGGGGTGGGGGGAGCCCCCAAAAATAATTTGAAAAAATGTCAACTTTTTTTGGCAAAACACCCGTTGGAAAGAAGGGGGTCGGCAAAATGAAATGGAACCCTGTTGCAGAAGCACTTATCCAAATGAAAATGCGGAAAGACATGTGAATGTGCTAAAACAAGTGAATTTGTTGGGGTGAACCGCCTTAATAGCATCTTCACTATAGCTACGTATGAAATTCTGCAGGTAGGTATTCAGGATAATTTCTGGTCCCTTTGGTATATCACACTCCAATGCAGATCGGTTTTAATGCGAAGGTGAGGGAATCAAAAGTGTGTCCTATCAATTCAGCCACCTGGATCTAGGGAAGGAAGGACGGCTCTCTGCAGCAGGACATTCTTGCCACAATTAATGCGTGCTGAGTTCATAATATTATGTGAGTGCTGGATATATGCCTGACAACTACATTTTCATTATGGGCAACATAGTGCATTAAGTATCTTTTCTGTCTTCCAGTGTCCCCTGATTGCGGATTTTCATTACTGATTTGCTGATTGCACAGTCCTAATACACAAGTCCACTGCCCACAATGTGTAGCACAGAAACATCCTGACATTTTGTGAATGCCTTTATCTCTCCTTGTGAACAGCAGGAAGAACTGGGCCCAACTGGAGAATCCAGCATAGTTTTTCCATGAACAACCCACACATTCCAGCTTCCATGAGAAATAATTAATAATTGAACACACCATGAGTTCATTAAAATATTGTTTAAAGAAAACTGTTTTACAAAGAACAGCACAGCTATGTCCTACAGAAAGACACCCTGGCATTGACTTCTTGTGTAAAGGAACAGCCATGGGTAACATATGCGCCAATACATTACGCTGCAACCTCACTATATTTATTGGCCATTAAAATGTAAGCCCACAACGAAAGACAACACACCATTCGTCTATGTGATTGCTCTGGTGCTGCAGTGATATCTCCTCATGAATGAAAAGTACCATCAGCCAAATAAATGGAAGCTTAGGGTGAGTGATGGGACACCATTGGCAGCAGCTGATTGTCCAAGACTGCAACCCATTGAGCATAGTCCAAGAGAATAACTGCAATTCAAATGATGTATGTGTGTGGCAACTGCAGAAGGTGAAGTTGACTCACTGTTAGTTAAGCAAAAACTGGTTGCATAGCTCTGTACTAAAAAATGTTTGCATTAAAAGGATTTGTGTCCCTCCATCCCTAGATTGATGCTGAAGAAACAACAAAAACATTCTTTGAGTGAAAGAAAATAAAAATGGCTCTTGTTTAGGTGTTCATGACAGCCTCAGAGCGGCTCCGCCATTGCACTTTTGAGTGATTTGCTTTTGTTTAAGACAGGTGACTCCACTCGCTTCACTACCAATGTCAACAAATTTGCACAAGAAGGAACTTTCAGACAAAGCTGCAAACACTGGAAGCATTTCCTGATTGTGCCAATCTAATTACCTGTCTGTTGGGGAACAGATTTCATGCCATTTGTAGGATTTTACGATGGGCCTACAGTTGTTGTGCCAGTCATTTCCTGGCAACTTGTAAAAGGGAGTGCTCGTGAATACTGCCTAAAGAAGACCAAATGGCTTGCCTCGAAGTAGGAAATCAAGGATTATGGGGAGCGGGTAAGTATGTGAAAGTGGGGGTGGGGCAATAGGTGGCAGGAGAATGTAGGGGTGCACGTTTGTTTCAAGCTGGGCAGGTGGGGAGAGGAAGTACGATGGTCAATACATGGTGAGAAAGGGGAGGCATCATATAGGGAGGCTGGACATGGTGGGGGAGATGGTCATGGAGGGGAGGTTGGAGGCATATGCCATGAGGCTCTGTGGGGTGAAACCCCCAATTTGCAGCAGAATCCCACCTGTTGGAGGCTGCTCCAATGCAGCCCAAAAAATTGCAGTCTTATGTGGGAGCATTTTTCAAGGGGCGGGATAATCACATAGAACAGTGTGCTGAATCAGCTGTGTGCAAAGATTTGCAGTTTAGATCATTAGAGTATCTGATGGAAGTCTGGTTTCCTAAGTGGGAATTGTGATTGTAAACACAACAGCACAAGCGTGCAGGAAAAAAGTATAAAAACAGAGAAAATACATGAACAAAAGTTGACTGGATGTCTCAGAGACTGAAGAAAAGATGGCAAAGTCACATCTGCAGTAAAATTGTAGAGGATTGCCATCTGGAAAGGGTGTAAAAGCCCTGGATTTTTTGTTTTTTGTTAATAATAAAATGATGCGGGTAATTACATCTCAGAAAGTGTGACATGCTAACCAGACTCCCTTTCAGCAACCACTATGCCAAACGCTTAGTGTACACATGTGCCCTGCTGAATCAGTAGCCTGAACTGCCTCAGCTGCTACCCAGTGGCACAGAGCACATTCAGAGATAACAGGTACCGCCTTGACATTTTCAGTGACAGCCAAATCATTTCTGCGCAAGGGCTGCATTTAAGATATGCATCTCTGTTCCCAAACCACATAACTATGAGAGCTACTGTTCTGGTTGCAGTTGTAAACTTTACTTATAAGCTATAACTGCGATGAAGGCATGGTGGTTAGTATCTCCCGTATTTAAAAAAGCCACTGGTAACATACTAATGTCAGCCGCGTGAGCCAAGTCCAGCCATGAACAAACTATGTGTATACCTCATAGACTGTCTTCGAGCACCCAGCAGAATCCAGTGGGAGCGCCTCTCTTTTGATCCATTGTGAGATCAGCTAAAACCTCTTTCCGCAAGACAGTGCCCCAGTAAGAGCTGTCCTGGGATAAAGGAATCAAACGGCATGCCCTCACAAAAGTGTTAGCCTCACCACAGGGTGTTGCTTACTAAAGGGGCCTTCGATGCTGATCTAAGAGAACACAATTATTGATAACTTTGGATTTTCTGTGTGAGATACTGCTGTGTATATACTTGAAGGCAAAGCAGACTATCTTGAAAATGATAAATTAGAAAATAGGTAGCCATTACAGGGAATGTCTAGTGGTTGAAATTGAAGAAAAGGGAAGGTGGAGTATTAATCGAAACGCCTTATTTTGGATAATTTGAAGTTGATGCACGAGATTCTTTGGAAGACCCAAAGAAAAACTTTTTTATGCAGTCTAAACATGAATTTATCAGGGCACCGACCACTGCAGCATGGTCAAAAAATGTAAGGCAAGCAATAATATGTCGCAATAGCCACAAACACAAAAAGGTAGATCTTACGATCTCATTAATTGTGTAACCTTTATTTTGTGACCTTTTTGAAAAGGTTATCGCAAGACCAAAAGAGGAAGGGTGATAATGGACGCCTAGAGGGGTCATTTAGCAGGTCCTAAAAGAATGATCTCGGTTTTAGAAGGATTCAATTGTAAATTACTATTACTCAGCCATAATATTATCTCCTCGAGGCATAGCTGAAGTTGATAAAATGTCTCCTGAAGGCCAGCTACATTGCAGAAAAATATTGGATAGTCTGCCTTTGAGTTGAATTGGACATTACGGTTCTATGCACATATATTCAGTGGGCTTCTGACTTTGGGTTTCTTTAAAAGCTCCATCAACACTCTCATAGGTTAGGGCCTGCTTGGCTCCTTTCCAGGTGCTGGTGCACGGTTCTATTATTGTAAAGCCTGTCTATGGTTCTCATCCATAAAAATGTCCTACACAGTGATGCATTGTTCCACACTAATATGCATGTGTATGCTAGCACTACGCTACTCCACACTACTCTACCCCACATTACTCTACCCCCACACTACTCTACTGCTTTATGGGTGCTACCTCTGAAAGCTTAGATCAGAATAGTTATGGAAAATGGCATCTGAACCAGAGAGACAGCTCTGAGGATTATTAAAGAGCCAAGAGCAGCAGGGAAACTAAGGGAATGAAGGGGGCTTGATACTTGTTATTTCTTCAAATAAATAGACGGTGTCTATGTTTGTGAACTGTGAATAGCCTCATCTGAACAAACTGCTGATATAGACACGAAAACCACTGGGGAAGGACAGGGGGACATGTGCGTGTGTGAGAATGGTAAGAAAGAGATATACTGAGTTAGGAAAAGAAACCAGTGCAAACAGAGAAAAGAGGTAGCCGTCTTTGTGGAGGACACCACCGGTGGATGGAAGGATGTGCTTCCGGTGGCTGTGTAAGCCTGGATAGAATACACTGGGAACTGTGCTCCTGACATGGCGGGACAGATAAGTATAAGTGGACATGGACCTGTAGCAGACATCTGCACTTGCAGGCTATGTGTTCACCCCCACATGCCATGTCCCCTCTTAAGCCCACATTTCCATGACACGAGTTTTGATTGTGAAATGGAGTTTATAGCCCAAACTAAACCTGAGTCCAGAGGTTGTCAGAGAGTTGGGAGTTTGAAGGCCAATGCTTGGGTTGAATTGATCGATGACATCTATTGGCGATATTCAAGCTAATGTACCCATTCCAGTGATGATAGCGGAAGTAGATAACAAATGGGACGTAGAATTTCCCAGGGTATTTTTGGAGCATCTGGGGAAGTTAAAGGACTTTGAACATTGTATCAAAATGAAGAGCAGCTCTCATTCTGTAGTGCATAAGGTGCGTCCAGTTCGCCACAATATAAAGCAACAAGAGTTAGATAGTCTTCTAAGAAGGGGTGTGATGGGTACATGGTACAGAATGGTTATCTCAAGTGGTCCTAGTGGCAAAGAACAATGGGAAGATTTGTTTGTGTGTTGACTTGAAAGAGCTCAACAGGAACATCTTAGTGGAGAGGCACCCTTTACCAGTCATATCGGAGGCTCTGTCTGTGTTGGGAGATTCTAGTTAGTTCATGGTCATGGATTTATCAGCTCCTCATCACCAAGTACTATTGTCTCAAGAATGTCAGTATGTCACAGCTTTCATCATGCCGGAAGGAACTTTTAAATACCTTAGGATGCCTTTTTGTTTGGCATCGGCTGCAGCTGTTTTTCAGCGGTTGATGGAAAAGGTGCAAGAGGGGAGTCAACAATGTGATTGTGTTCCAAGATGACATTCTTATTTTTGCTGATTTCATGGAACAACATGATAAAGTATTGAGGTGTGTGCTGGAGAAATTGGGTGATGCTGGTCTGACAGTACAGTGCAGTAAGTGTAGAATTGGAGTGTGTGAGGTAAATTAGTTAGGGCACATGATCTCGTCTCAAGGGATTTCTCCCAAGCACAGTGTGGTGGAGAGTATAAGTAATGCTCCAGTGCCACAGAATAAAGATCAATTGAGGTAATTCATGGGAATAGGAGAGTTAAATAATAATGTTATCAGTCATTTTACTGTTATTTCAACACCATTAAGAGCATTGCTGAAGAAACGAGTTACCTTCCTGTGGTCGGACGAATGTAAAGAAGCTTTCCAGAAGAGAAAAGAAAGGAATAGCTAAGGCACCTTCTTTAGGGTGGTTTGTAAGTGGACGGAGGACAGTGCTGATGGTGGATGCTAGCCCGCTGGGTCTGGGGGTGTTGTTGTCGCAGTTGGACTGTGGAAAGGAGGGGCATGTGATTGCATTTACATCTAGACCATTAAGGGTTGCAGGGAAAAATTATTCAGTTGTGGAAAGGGAAGCATTAGCAGTGTTTTGGGCTGCCATGCATTTTAAATGTTTCTTTTGGGGCCCCAAAGATTTATGGTAAAGATGGACCACAGACCGTTGGGGGATGAGCCAAGGAGTCCCCAGAATTTCAAAATGGGTGTTAGGATAACAGAACTATGACTTTCAGATGTGTTATGTCCCTTGCAAGGAGAAGGTAGTGGCAGATTGTCTCTCGCCACTTCTAGTGGAGAGGGGCAGTGAAGTTGTAGGGAAGATCCAGGAAGATGAGATGATTGTTGCCAATATCTATCAAGGTGCCTTGAATTAAGAGGTTTGGACGGTAGCTAAGAGACATGACCCAATACTCAGGTGATGTAGTGGACTGTGGAAGGTTGGCCTCATAGAGATGAAACAGAGAAGAAATGTGATCAATTCTATGAGGTGAGGAATGAGTTATGCTTGTCGGTGCTGGAGGAATGCTCAGGAGGGGGAATAAGGTAATTCAGGGTTGAGGGTATCAGGGACATACTAATTGATATTGCTCATCATGGACTTTGTGGGATGAATAGTACAACAAGGATGTTAATACAGAGTTTCTAGTGGTCAACTATGGATAGCAGAGTGGGTAGGAAGGTAAGAGAATTTGGTGTTTGTTAAGCGAGTGACAAGAGCAAAGTTGTGCGGGAGATGCCACTTCGTCCAGTGTGAGTACCTGAAGAGACATGGAAGGAGGTTGCAGTGGACTTGATGGGTCCTATCAATGGTCTTGGTGAAGGTATCACATTTATTGTGGGGTTGGTAGATCATCACTCGAAGTGGATGGAGTGGAAAGGGCTAAAGGAGGCTATGACCGCAAAGTTGGTGCCGTTTGTTG
Source organism: Ambystoma mexicanum (assembly GCF_040938575.1). Lineage (NCBI taxonomy): Eukaryota > Metazoa > Chordata > Amphibia > Caudata > Ambystomatidae > Ambystoma > Ambystoma mexicanum. The sequence continues at coordinate 1,411,243,158 of NC_090922.1, forward strand.
AAGATTTGTTTTTTCGGGAAGGGTTTCCCACAGAAATTGTGACAGATAATGGTGTGCAGTTTTGTTCAGAAACTATGAGGACATATTTGTTGCGGTTTAGCATTTTGCATATGAGTACTGTGTTGTATCATCCTAGGGCAAATGGGCTGGTAGATTGAGAAAATAGGTTTCTTGAAGGGGGTATTCAGTTGGCTATGAGGTCAGGTTTACCATAGAAGGAGGTTTTGAGAGAAATGGTGTGGAGCAACTGTGTTACACCTCACTCGTTCACAAAAGTGTCTCCCTTTGTCTCGTGAAAGGGACGTCAAACTGGTACCAAACTATGTCCAGGTTTGAGGGGTTGGCTTGCAGTGTGAATGTCAATCGTAAGGAAGTGATGAGATTGGTGGAAGAGGCTCAGTGTCAATACCAAGAGCATTTGACGACATTTCTAAGGTTAAGGAATGGGACCGGGTGATTGGAGATTTTGTGTTTATAAAGAATCCCATGTATGGCTTCAATTGTTTGTAAAGCTAATATCTGGGACCCAAAAGGATTGGGACATTGAGGGATTGTGTGGTGATTTTTGATGGTGGAAAAGTGTGGTTGAAGGGTATGCTGGTGTTGAGCAAGGAACAGAGTCAAGAAGGGTAGAGTAATAGTGATAAAAGTAATACACTGATGAAAGGGGGACGAGAAGTAAATACTGTGCTGGATGAGGGAAGCGTAAGTAGTGAGAGTCATGGTGGGAGAAATATGGCAATGAACGGGGGCATGCTGGTGAAAGAGTCAGGACATTTCCTGTCAAGTTTAAGCATTTCCTTTGTGTTTAATTGCACTTTTTTTATAGTGCTCAATTCACTTATTAATTCTTTGGTTGTCATGCATTGTTAAGGGGGTTTATATGTGGGGTGTTCGATGTTTTTTCATTAAGGGGTAATACATGTTATGATTTGTGTGCTCTCTTGGGTTCCAGAATCACTCGTGCTTCCGAAACCTGGCGGCAGTTGTAGGGGAGCTTGGTCTAAGGTGGCTGCTGCTCTCTGTGCTTAACCTAATCAACCTCTTAAGTTACACTTGCCTCGTGGCGTGTATCTTCAACCCATCATATAGCACAATGATTAGGGACCTTTTAGAGCATTGCTAGTTCCTTTTCCTTATTAGGGTTTGGGGACGTGTGCTCCACAATTCTGTACCTCACTCGTGATTATTCTAACTGCACAGCAGATCAATTTTTCTTTGTAAGCTGGGATCAGACACGTTTCGGCTGTCCTGTGGTTCCTCTGTGGGATGGAAGGTTGGATGTGGTCAGACAGGCCTTTGACGCATTTCCATTACATGAATGGCTTTAATCCTGCTGCATTTATTTGTATGGTGGGCAGCCACTGCCCTCTTCCCAGGAACTTGGATCAATCAGAACGTTATTAGTAAATAGTTGACCAAAGGGAAGGCAACATTACCTGCAGAAAAAATACAACTTTTGATTGTCACACAGGTGTTATAAAGTGCAGGCCCTGCGGCTTTCTAGGGTCTGGCAGATGACCTGGGACGTTCCTCTGTGTTTCTGATCCAGAATGCAGCTAGGACTGGAGTGTAAGTCATCTTTACCAGCCTTAGAAACCAATGGTGAGTCCATTGGAGAGACTTAAGGAAGCATAAACGCATTGATGGACATTGAAGATCGATACCAGGGGATTGAATGCGCACCAGTTCCATTGATGATCTCTTTATTGCGAAATATTCATGCCATTCTTTCTTAAAGTCACACTAGACAGGGAAATGCAATAGACAATTTATCTAGGAAATCGTGTGGTTGATAGGGACTTTGGGTGTTAGTAGGCACAAAAATTAATTTTCAATTCATGTTGGAAAACTTTGTAAAAAAACAGTATATTGAAGCTCCAAAAATTAAAATATGATCACCTCTGCATATTCAAACATTGATTTTAAAATGTACAGATTATAAATTATGGCACTTGCGCGTGGTTCCAATTCACTAAACCTACCTGTGGAGGCACTGTGGCAGGGTATCGCATCCTTTTGCCGACACCCGTTTTTCTGACAGGTGTTTTGCCGCGGGCGGTTTGCTGAATATTCCCATTGAAATTTTTGGGGGGGTCTGTGAAATAGTAAATAAAGGTTTCGGGAGACGGTAAATAAAAAAATAATTAAATTAAAGGGGGCGCAGGGGGATTCAGGGGGACCCCCCAAAAATTATTTTAAAAAAATGTCAATGAAGCTTTTCAGCAAAACTCCCATGGCAAAACACCCGTCGGAAGAAAGGAGGTCGGCGAAATGACATGGAACCATGTTGCAGAAGCACTTATCCAAATGAAAATGCTGATAGACATGTGAATGTGCTAAGGCAAGCGAATTTGTAGGGCTGAACCGCCTTAATAGCATCTTCACTATAGCTATGTATGAAATTCTGCAAGTAGGTATTCAGGATAGTTTCTGGTCCCTTTGGTATACCACGCTCCAATGCAGATCAGTATTATGCAAAGGTAAGGGAATCAAAGGCGTGTCCTATCAATTCAGCCACCTGGATCCAGGGAAGGAAGGCCGCTCTCTGCAGCAGGACGTCCTTGCCACAATTAATGCATGCTGAGTTCATAATATTATGTGAGCGCTAGATATGTGCCTGACAACTACATTTTCAATATGGGCTGGTAAACACAGTGCATTAATTACCTTTTGGACCTTCCGGAGTCCCCGGTTGCAGATTTCGATTACTGATTTGTTGATTGTACAGTCCTAATACACACAGCCACTGCCCACAATGTGTGGCACAGAAGAATCCAGACATTTTGTGGATGCATTTTTCTCTCCTTGTGAACAGCAGGAAGAACTGTGCCCAACTGGAGAATCCGGCATAGTTGGTCCATGAACAACCCACACATTCCAGGTTCCATGAGAAATAATTAATAATTGAACACACCATGAGTTAAATATAATATTGTTTAAAGAAAACTGTTTTACAAAGAACAGCTCAGCTATGTCCTACAGAAAGACACCCTGGCGTTGACTCCTTGTGTAAAGGAACAGCCATGGGTAACATATGCGCCAATACATTACGCTGCCACCCCACTATATTTATGGGCCATTAAAATGTAAGCCGTGCGCAACGAAAGACAACGGACCATTCATCTATGTGATTGCTCTGGTGCTGCGCTGATATCTCCTCATGAATGAAAAGTACCATCAGCCAAATAAATGGAAGCTTAGGGTGAGTGATGGGACACCATTGGCAGCAGCTGATTGTCCAAGACTGCAACCCATTGAGCATAGTCCAAGAGAATAATTGAAAATCAAATGATGTATGTGTGTGACAACTGCTGAAGATGAAGTCGACTCATCGTTAGTTAAGCAAAAACTGGATGCATAGATCTGTACTAAAAATGTTTGAATTAAAGAGGATTTGAGTCCATCCATTCATAGATTGATGCTGAAAACACAACAAAAAAGTTATTTGAGTGAAAGAAAGTAAAAATGGCTCTTGTTTAGGTGTGCATAAGAGCCTCAGAGTGGCTCCCTCATTGCACTTTTGAGTGATTTGCTTTTGTTTAAGACAGGTGATTCCCCTCGCTTCACTACCAATGTCAACAAATTTGCACAAGAAGGAACTTTCAGACAAAAGTGCAAACACTGGAAGCATTTCCTGATTGTGCCAATCTAATTACCTGTGTGTTGGGGAACAGATTTTACGATGGGCCTACAGTTGGGGTGCCAGTCGTTTCCTGGCAACTTGTAAAAGAGAGTGCCCAGGAATACTGCCTAAACAAGACCGAATGCGAGCATGGAAGTCCGAAATCAAAAATTATGGGAGCAGGTAAGTGCGCAAAAGTGGTGGTGGGGCAATCGGTGGCAGGAGAATGTAGGCATACACGTTTGTTTCAAGCTGGGCAGGTGGGGAGAGGAAGTACGATGGTAAGGACATGGTGAGATAGCATGGCAGTCGGGGAGGCAGCATATGTGGGAAGGCTGGACATGGTGGGGGAGATGGTTGGAGGCATATGTCATGAGGCTCTGTGGGGTGAAACCTCCAATTTGAAGCTGTATCCCACCTGTTGGAGGCTGCTCCAAAGCAGCCCAAAATGGTGGTCTTTTTTGGGAGCATTCTTCAAGGGGCGGGATAATCACATAGAACTGTGTGCTGCATCAGCTGTGTGCAAAGACTTGCTTAGTGTCTGATTTTCCCAAGTGGGAATTGTGATTGTAAACACAACAGCACAAGCGTGCAGGGAAAAGTAGAAAAACATGGAAGATACATAAACAAAAGTTGACTGGATGTCTCATAGAATGAAGAAAAGCTGCCAAAGTCAAATCTGCAGTGAAAGTGTACAGGATTGCCGTCTGGCAAGGGTGTAGAAGCCCTGGAATATTTGTTTTTTGTTAACAATAAAATGATGCGGGTAATTACATCTCAGAAAATGCGGACTCCCTTTCAGCAACCACTATGCTGAACGCATAGTAAACACATGTGCCCGCTGAATCAGTAGCCTTAACTGCGTAGCTGCTACCCAGTGGCACAGAACACATTCAGAGGTAACAGGTGCAGCCTTGATAGTTGCAATGACAGCCAAGTCACTTCTGCGCAGTGGCTGCATTTAAGATATGCATTTCCGTCCCCAAACCACATAACTATGAGAGCTACTGTGCTGGTTGCAGTTGTGAACTTTACTTATAAGCCATAACTGCGTGTAAGGCATGGTGGTTAGTATCTCCCGTATTTAAAAAAAGCCACATCAAATTGGTAACATACTAATGTCAGCCGCATGAACCAAGTCCAGCCATGAACACACTGGACACACTGGGAGTCATTACAACCCAGGCGGTAACCATGGCGCTAGTTGTGCCATGGTTGCCGCCGGTATTTTACCGATTCCGCCAATGGTAAATGGGGAATTACCGCCCCATTCCAAGGTTGGCGGGGCGGTAATTCCCCATTTACCATTGGCCCTTCCCCATTCCCATTTTTGCCCTATAGGGCTCAATGGGAAAGGGGAAGGCGGTAATTACGGTACTGCAAATTGCAGTACCGTAATTACCTTCAAGGTCCCTTTGCGGGTCCCTACCTTAACGGCTGGTACAGACCAGCCGTTAAGGTCAGGACCCGCAAAGGGACCTCGTAGTAAGGCGTTAAGGGGTTAACGGCGCCGCAAACGTTTACGGCGCCGTTAACCCCTTAACGCCTGGGTCGTGATGAGGCCCACTATGTGTATTGCTCATAGACTGTCTTCGGGCACCCAGCAGAAGCCAGTGGGAGCTGCTTCTCTTTTGATCCATTGTGAGGTCAGGTAAAACCTCTTTCCGCAAAACAGTCCCACAGTAAGAGCTGTCCTGGGATAAAGGAATCAAACGGCATGCCCTTCACAAAAGTACTAGCCTCACCACAGGGTGTTGCATACTAAATGGGCCTTCGATGCTGAGCTAAGAGAACTCAATTATTGATACCATTGGATTTTCTGTGTGAGATACTGCCGTGTATATACTTGAAGGCAAAGCAGAGTATCTTGAACATGATACATTAGAAAATAGGTAGCCATTACAGGGAATGTGCACAGTTCTATTATTGTAAAGCTTGTCTATGGTTCTCTTCCATAAAAATGTCCTACACAGTGATGCATTGTTCCACACTAATATGCATGTGTATGCTAGCACTACGCTACTCCACACTACTCTACCCCACACTACTCTACCTCCACACTACTCTACTGCTTTATGGATGGTACCTCTGAAAGCTTAGATCAGAATAGTTATGGAAAATGGCATCTGAACCAGAGAGACAGCTCTGAGGATTATTATAGAGCCAAGAGCAGCAGGCAAACTAAGGGAATGAAGGGGGCTTGGTACTTGTTATTTCTTCAAATAAATAGACGGTGTCTATGTTTGTGAACTGTGAATAGCCTCATCTGAACAAACTGCTGATATAGACACGAAAAACACTGGGGAAGGATAGGGGGACATGTGCGTGTGTGAGAATGGTAAGAAAGAGATATACTGAGTTAGGAAAAGAAACCAGTACAAACAGAGAAAAGAGGTAGCCGCATTTGTGGAGGACACCACCGGTGGATGGAAGGATGTGCTTCCGGTGGCTGTGTAAGCCTGGATAGAATACACCGGGAACTGTGCTCCTGACATGGCGGGACAGATAAGTATAAGTGGACATGGACCTGTAGCAGACATCTGCACTTGCAGGCTATGTGTTCACCCCCACATGCCATGTCCCCTCTTAAGCCCACATTTCCATGACACGAGTTTTGATTGTGAAATGGAGTTTATAGCCCAAACTAAACCTGAGTCCAGAGATTGTCAGAGAGTTGGGAGTTTGAAGGCCAATGCTTGGGTTGAATTGATCGATGACATCTATTGGCGATATTCAAGCTAATGTACCCATTCCAGTGATGATAGCGGAAGTAGATAACAAATGGGATGTAGAATTTCCCAGGGTATTTTTGGAGCATCTGGGGAAGTTAAATACTTTGAACATTGTATCAAAATGAAGAGCAGCTCTCATTCTGTAGTGCATAAGGTGCGTCCAGTTCCCCACAATATAAAGCAACAAGAGTTAGATAGTCTTCTAAGAAGGGGTGTGATAGAATGGGTACATGGTACAGAATGGTTATCTCAAGTGGTCCTAGTGGCAAAGAACAATGGGAAGATTTGTTTGTGTGTTGACTTGAAAGAGCTCAACAGGAACATCTTAGTGGAGAGGCACCCTTTACCAGTCATATCGGAGGCTCTGTCTGTGTTGAGAGATTCTAGTTAGTTCATGGTCATGGATTTATCAGCTCCTCATCACCAAGTACTATTGTCTCAAGAATGTCAGTATGTCACAGCTTTCATCATGCCGGAAGGAACTTTTAAATACCTTAGGATGCCTTTTTGTTTGGAATCGGCTGCAGCTGTTTTTCAGCGGGTGATGGAAAAGGTGCAAGAGGGGAGTCAACAATGTGATTGTGTTCCAAGATGACATTCTTATTTTTGCTGATTTCATGGAACAACATGATAAAGTATTAAGGTGTGTGCTGGAGAAATTGGGTGATGCTGGTCTGACAGTACAGTGCAGTAAGTGTAGAATTGGAGTGTGTGAGGTAGATTAGTTAGGGCACATGATCTCGTCTCAAGGGATTTCTCCCAAGCACAGTGTGGTGGAGAGTATAAGTAATGCTCCAGTGCCACAGAATAAAGATCAATTGAGGTAATTCATGGGAATAGGAGAGTTAAATAATAATGTTATCAGTCATTTTACTGTTATTTCAACACCATTAAGAGCATTGCTGAAGAAACGAGTTACCTTCCTGTGGTCGGACGAATGTAAAGAAGCTTTCCAGAAGAGAAAAGAAAGGAATAGCTAAGGCACCTTCTTTAGGGGGGTTTGTAAGTGGACGGAGGACAGTACTGATGGTGGATGCTAGCCCGCTGGGTCTGGGGGTGTTGTTGTCGCAGTTGGACTGTGGAAAGGAGGGGCATGTGATTGCATTTACATCTAGACCATTAAGGGTTGCAGGGAAGAATTATTCAGTTGTGGAAAGGGAAGCATTAGCAGTGTTTTGGGCTGCCATGCATTTTAAATGTTTCTTTTGGGGCCCCAAAGATTTATGGTAAAGATGGACCACAGACCGTTGGAGGATGAGCCAAGGAGTCCCCAGAATTTTAAAATGGGTGTTAGGATAACAGAACTATGACTTTCAGATGTGTTATGTCCCTTGCAAGGAGATGGTAGTGGCAGATTGTCTCTCGCCACTTCCAGTGGAGAGGGGCAGTGAAGTTGTAGGGAAGATCCAGGAAGATGAGATGATTGTTGCCAATATCTATCAAGGTGCCTTGAATTAAGAGGTTTGGACGGTAGCTAAGAGTCATGACCCAATACTCAGGTGATGTAGTGGACTGTGGAAGGTTGGCCTCATAGAGATGAAACAGAAGAAATGTGATCAATTCTATGAGGTGAGGAATGAGTTATGCTTGTCGGTGCTGGAGGAATGCTCAGGAGGGGGAATAAAGTAATTCAAGGTTGAGGGTATCAGGGACATACTAATTGATATTGCTCATCATGGACTTTGTGGGATGAATAGTACAACAAGGATGTTAATACAGAGTTTCTAGTGGTCAACTATGGATAGCAGAGTGGGTAGGAAGGTAAGAGAATGTGGTGTTTGTTAAGCGAGTGACAAGAGCAAAGTTGTGCGGGAGGTGCCACTTCGTCCAGTGTGAGTACCTGAAGAGACAATGAAGGAGGTTGCAGTGGACTTGATGGGTCCTATCAATGGTCTTGGTGAAGGTATCACATTTATTGTGGGGTTGGTAGATTATCACTCGAAGTGGATGGAGTGGAAAGGGCTAAAGGAGGCTATGACAGCAAAGTTGGTGCCATTTGTTGAAGATTTGTTTTTTCGGGAAGGGTTTCCCACAGAAATTGTGACAGATAATGGTGTGCAGTTTTGTTCAGAAACTATGAGGACATATTTGTTGCGGTTTAGCATTTTGCATATGAGTACTGTGTTGTATCATCCTAGGGTAAATGGGCTGGTAGAGTGAGAAAATAGGTTTCTTGAAGGGGGTATTCAGTTGGCTATGAGGTCAGGTTTACCATGGAAGGAGGTTTTGAGAGAAATGGTGTGGAGCAACTGTGTTACACCTCACCCGTTCACAAAAGTGTCTCCCTTTGTCTCGTTAAAGGGACGCCAAACTGGTACCAAACTATGTCCAGGTTTGAGGGGTTGGCTTGCAGTGTGAATGTCAATCTTAAGGAAGTGATGAGATTGGTGGAAGAAGCTCAGTGTCAATACCAAGAGCATTTGACAACATTTCTAAGGTTAAGGAATGGGACCGGGTGATTGGAGATTTTGTGTCTATAAAGAATCCCATGTATGGCTTCAATTGTTTGGAAAGCTAATATCTGGGACCCAAAGGATTGGGACATTGAGGGATTGTGTGGTGATTGTTGATGGTGGAAAAGTGTGGTTGAAGGGTATGCTGGTGTTGAGCAAGGAACAGAGTCAAGAAGGGTAGAGTAATAGTGATAAAAGTAATACACTGATGAATGGGGGACGAGAAGGAAATACTGTGCTGGATGGGGGAAGCGTAAGTAGTGAGAGTCATGGTGGGAGAAATATGGCAATGAACGGGGCATGCTGGTGAAAGAGTCAGGACATTTCCTGTCAAGTTTAAGCATTTCCTTTGTGTTTAATTGCACTTTTTATTATAGTGCTCAATTCACTTATTAATTCTTTGGTTGTCATGCATTGTTAAGGGGGTTTATATGTGGGGTGTTCGATGTTTTTTCATTAAGGGGTAATATATGTTATGATGTGTGTGCTCTCTTGGGTTCCAGAATCACTCGTGCTTCCGAAACCTGGCGGCAGTTGAAGGGGAGCTTGGTTTAAGGTGGCTGCTGCTCTCTGTGCTTAACCTAATCAACCTCTTAAGTTACACTTGCCTCGTGGCGTGTATCTTCAACCCATCATATAGCACAATGATTATGGACCTTTTAGAGCATTGCTAGGTCCTTTTCCTTATTAGGGTTTGGGGACGTGTGCTCCACAATTCTGTACCTCACTCGGCTTTCTAGGGTCTTGCAGATGACCTGGGACATTCCTCTGTGTTTTTGATCCAGAATGCAGCTAAGACTGGAGTGTAAGTCATCTTTACCAGCCTTAGAAACCAATGGTGAGTCCATTGGAGAGACTTAAGGAAGCATAAACGCATTGAGGGACATTGAAGATCGATACCAGGGGATTGAATGTGCACCAGTTCCATTGATGATCTCTTTATTGCGAAATATTCATGCCATTCTTTCTTAAAGTCACACTAGACAGGGAAATGTAATAGACAATTTATCTAGGAAATCGTGTGGTTGATAGGGACTTTGGGTGTAACTAGGCACAAAAATTAATTTTCAATTCATGTTGGAAAATTTTGTAAAAAAACAGTATATTGAAGCTCCAAAAATTAAAATATGATCACCTCTGCATATTCAAACATTCTTTTTAAAATGTACAGATCATAAATTATGGCACTTGCGCGTGGTTCCAATTCACTAAACCTACCTGTGGAGGCACTGTTGCAGGGTATCGCATCCTTTTGCCGACACCCGTTTTTCTGACAGGTGTTTTGCCGCGGGCGGTTTGCTGAATATTCCCATTGAAATTTTTGGGGGGGGGTCTGTGAAATAGTAAATAAAGGGTTCGGGAGACGGTAAATAAAAAAATAATTAAATTAAAGGGGGTGCAGGGGGATTCAGGGGGACCCCCCAAAAATTATTTTAAAAAAATGTCAATGAAGCTTTTCAGCAAAACTCCCATGGCAAAACACCCGTCGGAAGAAAGGGGGTCGGCGAAATGACATGGAACCATGTTGCAGAAGCACTTATCCAAATGAAAATGCTGATAGACATGTGAATGTGCTAAGGCAAGCGAATTTGTAGGGCTGAACCGCCTTAATAGCATCTTCACTATAGCTATGTATGAAATTCTGCAAGTAGGTATTCAGGATAGTTTCTGGTCCCTTTGGTATACCACGCTCCAATGCAGATCAGTATTATGCAAAGGTGAGGGAATCAAAGGCGTGCCCTATCAATTCAGCCACCTGGATCCAGGGAAGGAAGGCTGCTCTCTGCAGCAGGACGTCCTTGCCACAATTAATGCATGCTAAGTTCATAATATTATGTGAGCGCTGGATATGTGCCTGACAACTACATTTTCAATATGGGCTGGTAAACACAGTGCATTAATTACCTTTTGGACCTTCCGGATTCCCTGGTTGCAGATTTCGATTACTTATTTGCTGATTGTACAGTCCTAATACACACAGCCACTGCCCACAATGTGTGGCACAGAAGAATCCAGACATTTTGTGGATGCATTTTTCTCTCCTTGTGAACAGCAGGAAGAACTGTGCCCAACTGGAGAATCCGGCATAGTTGGTCCATGAACAACCCACACATTCCAGGTTGCATGAGAAATAATTAATAATTGAACACACCATGAGTTAAATATAATATTGTTTAAAGAAAACTGTTTTACAAAGAACAGCTCAGCTATGTCCTACAGAAAGACACCCTGGCGTTGACTCCTTGTGGAAAGGAACAGCCATGGGTAACAAATGCGCCAATAGATTACTCTGCCACCCCACTATATTTATGGGCCATTAAAATGTAAGCCGTGCGCAACGAAAGACAACGGACAATATATCTATGTGATTGCTCTGGTGCTGCGCTGATATCTCCTCATGAATGAAAAGTACCATCAGCCAAATAAATGGAAGCTTAGGGTGAGTGATGGGACACCATTGGCAGCAGCTGATTGTCCAAGCTTGGAACCCATTGAGCATAGTCCAAGAGAATAATTGAAAATCAAATGATGTATGTGCGTGACAACTGCAGAAGATGAAGTCGACTCATCGTTAGTTAAGCAAAAACTGGATGCATAGATCTTTACTAAAAATGTTTGAATTAAAGAGGATTTGAGTCCATCCATCCATAGATTGATGCTGAAAACACAACAAAAAAGTTATTTGAGTGAAAGAAAGTAAAAATGGCTCTTGTTTAAGTGTGCATGAGAGCCTCAGAGTGGCTCCCTCATTGCACTTTTGAGTGATTTGCATTTGTTTAAGACAGGTGACTCCCCTCGCTTCACTACCAATGTCAACACATTTGCACAAGAAGGAACTTTCAGACAAAAGTGGAAGCATTTCCTGATTGTGCCAATCTAATTACCTGTGTGTTGGGGAACAGATTTTACGATGGGCCTACAGTTGTTGTGCCAGTCGTTTCCTGGCAACTTGTAAAAGAGAGTGCCCAGGAATACTGCCTAAACAAGACCGAATGCGAGCATGGAAGTCGGAAATCAAAAATTATGGAAGCAGGTAAGTGCGCGAAAGTGGTGGCGGGGCAATCGGTGGCAGGAGAATGTAGGCATACACGTTTGTTTCAAGCTGGGCAGGTGGAGAGAGGAAGTACGATGGTAAGGACATGGTGAGATAGCATGGCAGTCGGGGAGGCAGCATATGTGGGAAGGCTGGACATGGTGGGGGAGATGGTTGGAGGCATATGTCATGAGGCTCTGTGGGGTGAAACCTCCAATTTGAAGATGTATCCCACCTGTAGGAGGCTGCTCCAAAGCAGCCCAAAAATGGTGGTCTTTTTTGGGAGCATTCTTCAAGGGGCAGGATAATCACATAGAACTGTGTGCTGCATCAGCTGTGTGCAAAGACTTGCTTAGTGTCTGATTTTCCCAAGTGGGAATTGTGATTGTAAACACAACAGCACAAGCGTGCAGGGAAAAGTAGAAAAACATGGAAGATACAAAAGTTGACTGGATGTCTCATAGAATGAAGAAAAGCTGCCAAAGTCAAATCTGCAGTGAAAGTGTAGAGGAATGCCGTCTGGCAAGGGTGTAGAAGCCCTGGAATATTTGTTTTTTGTTAACAATAAAATGATGCGGGTAATTACATCTCAGAAAATGCGGACTCCCTTTCAGCAACCACTATGCTTGACGCATAGTAAACACATGTGCCCGCTGAATCAGTAGCCTTAACTGCGTAGCTGCTACCCAGTGGCACAGAACACATTCAGAGGTAACAGGTGCAGCCTTGACAGTTGCAATGACAGCCAAGTCACTTCTGCGCAGTGGCTGCATCTAAGATATGCATCTCTGTCCCCAAACCACATAACTATGAGAGCTACTGTGCTGGTTGCAGTTGTGAACTTTACTTATAAGCCATAACTGCGTGTAAGGCATGGTGGTTAGTATCTCCCGTATTTAAAAAAAGCCACATCAAATTGGTAACATACTAATGTCAGCCGCATGAGCCAAGTCCAGCCATGAACACACTGGGGGTCATTACAACCCAGGCGGTAACCATGGCGCTAGTTGTGCCATGGTTGCCGCCGGTATTTTACCGATTCCGCCAATGGTAAATGGGGAATTACTGCCCCATTCCAAGGTTGGCGGGGCGGTAATTCCCCATTTACCATTGGCCCTTCCCCATTCCCATTTTTGCCCTATAGGGCTCAATGGGAAAGGGGAAGGCGGTAATTACGGTACCGCAAATTGCAGTACCGTAATTACCTTCAAGGTCCCTTTGCGGGTCCCTACCTTAATGGCTGGTACAAAGGGACCTCGTAGTAAGGCGTTAAGGGGTTAACGGCGCCGCAAATGTTTACGGCACCGTTAACCCCTTAACGCCTGGGTCGTGATGAGGCCCACTATGTGTATTCCTCATAGACTGTCTTCGGGCACCCAGCAGAAGCCAGAGGGAGCTGCTTCTCTTTTGATCCATTGTGAGGTCAGGTAAAACCTCTTTCCGCAAAACAGTCCCACAGTAAGAGCTGTCCTGGGATAAAAGAATCAAACGGCATGCCCTTCACAAAAGTACTAGCCTCACCACAGGGTGTTGCATACTAAATGGGCCTTCGATGCTGAGCTAAGAGAACTCAATTATTGATACCTTTGGATTTTCTGTGTGAGATACTGCCGTGTATATACTTGAAGGCAAAGCAGAGTATCTTGAAAATGATACATTAGAAAATAGGTAGCCATTACAGGGAATGTCTGGTGGTTGAAATTGAAGAAAAGGGAAGGTGGAGTATTAATCAAAATGCCATATTTTGGGTAATTTGAAGTTGATGCAAGAGATGCTTTGGAAGACCCAAAGAAAAACAGTTTTACGTAGTCTACACATGAATTTATCAGGGCACCGACTACTGCAGCATGGTCAGAAAATGTAAGGCAAGCAATAATATGTTGCAATAGCCATCAACACAAAAAGGTAGATCTTACAATCTCATTAATTTTGTAACCTTTATTTTGTGACCTTTTTGAAAAGGTTATCGCAAGACCAAAAGAGGAAGGGTCATAAAGGAAGCTTAGAGGGGTCATTTAGCAGGTCCTAAAGGAATTATCTCAGTTTTAGAAGGGTTCAATTGTAAAAGATTATTACTCAGCCATAATATTACATCCTCAAGGCATAGCTGAAGTTGATAACATGTCTCCTGAAGGCCAGCTACATTGCAGAACAATTTTGGATAGTCTGCCTTTGAGTTGAATTGGACATTACGGTTCTATGCACATTTATTCAGTAGGCTTCTGACTTTGGGTTTCTTTAACAGCTCCATCAACACTCCAATAGGTAAGGGCGTGCCTGGCTCCTTTCAAGGTGCTGCTGCACGGTTTCTATTATTGCAAAGCCTATCTATGGTTCTCGTCCATGAAACTTTCCTACACAGTGATGCATTGTTCCACACTAATTGGCATGTGTATGCTAGCACTACTCTAGTCCACTCTACTCTACTCCACACTACTCTACTGTTTTTGGATGCTACCTCTGAAGGCTTAGATCAGATTAGTTATTGAAAATGGCATATGAACCAGAGAGGCAGCTCTGAGGATTATTAAAGAGTCAAGAAGCAGCAGGGAAACTATGGGAGTGAAGGGGGCTTGGTACTTGTTATTTCTTCAAATAAATAGAGGGTGTCTATGTTTGTGAACTGTGAATACACCAAATAAGAGGGGAGGAGAGGGGCACTACTCAGTCTCTATATGTAAATCTAAAATCCTTCAGTGTAGAGGAGCCAAGTTCAAACATTCAAATAGTATCATGTAGACCTACTTCAGGTGCAGAGGGACTAAATATGTCTCAAGACCACGGGAGACAAACAATATAACACCAAAAAACAGAACCTGTCATATGCTGACAGGTAGTCTCTATATGCACTCCAATGGGATAATAATCCCCAAAGTTCAATATTGAAGTTCTCACAACTTACAATGATTCAAAAGCAATGTAAATAACAACTTAGGCATCACTTGTTATTCCCAAATTAACATACTTTATAGTGAGGGTTTTCAACCAACAAAAAATGTAGTTCACATAAAGATTTTCAATAAAAGACAATAGCATAGTGTTATAAAAAACGCAACAAGTATTTTACATGAATAGATGAAGTCTGGTGTCACACTCCTAACAAGTTATTCAAACTAGTGATAATGCCAGTACAACTGGTGATACAGCGGTAAAGTCTGTTATTAGGTCAGATCAAGACATACAGTTCATATAGAATATTCTCAAAATCCTTAGTGGCTTCCACTGTGGCAGTTCACAAGTGGCAGATACATATGGTGTTGGTTACACCTAGTTACATATCCTATATTGATGTCTCAATGTGATCCAAATCTGTGGACAGTGTCCACGGTCTTCTGTCAAACGTTCTGTTCACGTTTCGGAAGAATACCTTCTTCAGGGTGGTTACTGCTGTGCTGTAATTTTCATTCACACTCGTGATGTGTATCTGTAGATAACACATAAGTATAATAGTGGGTCAAAAAATATAATGTCACTTATCTACACTCAAATATTGTGAAAAACATTCGACTAACTAAGAATCATTAATAAAAACTAACCTTGTGTCAAAACCCGGAGTATAGACTAGCTCAGTCACACCAGGGGCGGTGGTAGATGTGAATGGTTATATCGAGGCTGTAGATGGTACATTGCGCAACCTCCTCCAAGTAGCTAGCTTATTTAGTCTGGGTTTAGCATACTTCAACGGTAGTAGAGGGAGATGTCACTGTGCTGTAAATGCCATAAAGGTATGTGTGCTAATAGTGCGCTGCTGACCCAAGCGATATGCATATGCGGCTCGAATGTACGGGTTCCATACACTTCGAGGTTGTCTTTAAACTTTACAACATCTATCTATGTACATCTACACTGGGTCGGCAATCCGACTCTGTGTTCCAAATATCAGGGCAAAAAAGGTCTCTAACAGACTATTTCCTACTGTTCGCTACAACGAACCAAAAGCATGCTTACTGTCAACATTCGTCACTAGTAGCTAGGTGCGTAAACTAAGCTGCTGTTTAAACAACTTCAAGTCTCCCCTGCTAGTTATTCTTAATGGAAAATAAATGGAAACTTACAACTGCGGAAGCAAACACAGCACGTCTGTCTGCTTGCGAAGCCGAGCTGCAGTGAACACAATGTATATACGTTGACATGGAGACCGGTGCGCATGCGTAAATGGAAGCATGTGCGCCATATTGGTAGGGACTTCTCACCGGTAGTCCTGGCAATGTGGTAACTTAGCACAGTCCGTGTAAAGAGAGCTAATTCACAAGCTCTAGCGCGTAGTCACCTGTTTCACAGACTGACAATAGATTTGTCAGTATTAGATATATAACTCTTCCCTCGGTTGACAGGCAGTCAGATGTCTAAATCCATTCGAGATCCATCCGGGTGAATGTAAATCGTAATGATTCAATGGTCCGGCGGGAGAAGGGACACACATCACAGAAAGTAGACGCTAGTGTCCCTCCTCACCGTCCTAATGTAACGGCCGCCACAGTGAGCTGGTGGATATAGAGACTCCACCGGCTAAAACATAGCGGATGTAGGCATAGTCAGACCAATTCTGAGTTAACCTCGCTGATATTGTGGAGTAGCATGCCCAAAATCCATCTATAACCTCCAGCCATCTAGTGGATTGTGTCTTCCTGGGTCCCTCTAGAACTTTATAGAAATCAGCATGCTCATGCTCAAGTTATGTACAGTGTATAGATATGAACCAACATCAACGCATCTTAAAACAAGTAAGTACCACAACAGTGCAAAAAAAAACAATGAGTACCACAACAGTACAGCAAAAAAGAGAGAGAGGTGGCCATTTCGGTATATATGTGGGTCAAGATGTGGATCAATGTGGACACACGTATTATGCAATACAATAACTTGCTGTACATAGTTCTAGAGCGATATACAGCGCTCTCTGTTGCAAGTCTGGTGAAACAATATTTGATAAATATTCATGTGACACAAAGCGCATAAAGTCTGTTTCACAATTCATTCCTCTCGGTTGCATAGAGTCCAGCAGATGAATCCACCAAACTTCTCTCTGTTGTAATTTCCTGGTAATGCCCCCCTCCCCTCTATTTTCAAGAGAGACTTGTTCTAATATCACACATTTAAGCGCTATTGTGTGTCTCGCTTCTAGGAAAAGTGATGTCAATGGGGATTTGAGGGTTCGTGTCCGTATATTTGACTTGTGCTCGGTCCAGTGGAGCTTAGCTTTTCTTGTTGTGATCCCCACATAATACAGTCCACATGGACATTTCAGTGCATACACCACATTTGTAGAATCACATGTGCATGAATGTTTCAACACAATTGTTTTACCTGTGTGGGGATGTGTAACAGTGTTGCCTTTCATGATATTCCAACAATGCTGGCAATTGTGGCATGCAACAGTACGTTTGTATTGCTTGTTGGTGGAATCAGTCGTAGATATCGCGGCTTTAATCAAGCTCTTGACAAAGATTTATTATTCCGATAAGCGAACATAGGAAGTTCACTGAATAAATGTTGTAATGTTGGGTCCATCTGCAACATGGCCCAATTCTTTTTGATGATGCCTTT
This sequence comes from Ambystoma mexicanum, assembly GCF_040938575.1. NCBI lineage: Eukaryota > Metazoa > Chordata > Amphibia > Caudata > Ambystomatidae > Ambystoma > Ambystoma mexicanum. The sequence goes on from NC_090922.1 coordinate 1,411,260,549, forward strand.
AATCTTGCTGCTTTGTAGTGAGTGGGTAGTCACGTAAACATGTGATTGTCCAGTTTTAGGTGGTTTAGGAGTGAGTAAAGTCTCTCTCTCTGTAGATTCCACTTTTCTCGCGATTTCTGAAAACAAAGTTTGATTGTAGCCCCGTTCTTGGAACTTCATATACAGTGTCTGAGATTGTTTTCTATATTCTTCTGGTTCAGAGATGTTACGTCTGTAACGTAAAAATTGGCTAAGTGGCACACTCTCTATTGTACGCTTCGGATGAAAACTGGTTGCCATTAATAGACTATTACGATCAGTAGTTTTTGTGTATATCCTTGTGGCTAATCTGTTATTCTTAACATAGATTTCTACAGACGTAACATCTCTGACAGCTTCAGTGACAGCCAAGTATCTTCAATGCAGGGGTGCACCCCTGTACCAAAACCCTATAAGTCTTAATTTACTACCCTGGTGGCAGATGCACTTTAACTATAAACATACCTGAGGTATGGTATGGTGGATGGTATTTATCATAATTTTTACAGACACAGGGCCTGATCATGACTTTGGTGGCAACGCCGGCGGTATTACCGCCGGCGGTATTAGCCCTACCGCCGAACTCCCCGGCGCTAAAAGCGCCAGATCACGAGTTTGGTGGTAATGTTAATCCCCATTCCCCATTGAGCCCATTCGGGAATGCCCCATTCCCCATTGGGCTCAATTGGGAATTTACGCGCTCTTACGTTGGCGGATTTACCGCCGGCGGTAATAGCGCACATTTTCAGCGGATTTCCCCCCAGCTCAGAGCTGGGGCGAAATCCGCCGAAGTCCTGATTTGGCGGACCCTTAAATCCGGCGGTAATAGCGCACAGTAATTAGATATCACATGTGCCAGCCCTGTGAGCCCAGGGCAACAGTGAAAGGATTATGTGCATTCTACCCAGCCAGGCTGACCTTTCAACTGCTAGCATTACTGTGGCCTTGGGTGTTACCTCTCTTAATACGTTTGTGAGGGCCTATCTAAAGGCCTTTGTTCTATTGAGAGGGGAAGGGGCGGGTTAGTGTACATGAATCTATGTGATCACTGAGCCGCCCGTAACTGCGCTGACAAAAATGTCAACGTCAATTACGGCGCAGTGCAGTGATCAAATAGATCACTTTACCCATGTCCCTTGGCCTGCATTCCCTTACCCAACCCTCCGAACCCACTTACCTTTACTGCGGCACACTTCTGTGTACATCGCCGACTCCCCTCCATCCCTGCAGTGTCAGTTCCTCCCATTTACGTGGGTCAGAGCTGACGCCGCAGGGTGCTTTCTTTTTTCTTTTTTACTTTCTTGTCCACCGCTTACCATAATGGTAAGTGGGGGACACCCCCGCAACCTCTGACTCCCGTTACTGCATCCAAGGAGAGCAGGGGGCACCCCCGCTCTGCTTGGGTGCAGTAATGGGAGTCAGTGTTTTGTGCACCCCCAAAGTCACAGTAACTGCGGGGGTGCACTACTGAGGGTGACATTTTTGTATATTTCGGTGTAGACAGACAGAACTTCTTACAGCTGTAGGAATGTTGAACTATCTTGTTTCTCTCTGCCTCGATCTTTCCTTACTGTCCGCTCCACTTCCTTTAGCACAATGCACTTTGGCTGTGATGTCACGAGGCAAAGTCCACTTGCTTTAAGAACAGGTATTGGACCTCTAAAGCAGGATATCTTTAATCCAATCACATGTGGGCTTTTGCCTTTAAAAGGTCAGATCTCCAACTCCTTCATTATGATATATTTTTTTCATGCATTTTGATCACTTTTGGACAAACACTTAAGAAAGAATTCATTGGACCTCTTTTGGGAGAGTTGATTGCTCAAACTCCTTCACCACTGAGGTGAAGACTGAGTGTCCATGGCAGATGGAAGCCCTTTACCCTAACCAACCTGCAGGGACAAGTGTGGGTGAACTGCTTCTGGGACAATACCTGCATCTCTTCCAGTTTCAATGGTACCCTGGACCTTACCTTATTTAAAGACCCCTGCAGTTGTGTGCCAGACTCCCCTGTGTTTGGGGGCCCGGGAACAAGGACCAATGTACTCCTTGAATCCAGTGCTTAATTTGTGAAAAGGTTTGCCACTGGTGCTTTATACACTCTTACCCGTTAGGAAGGTGTTGAAGACTTTTTATCTTGGAAACTTGTGGGCCACACAAAATAATCACACATCATGGGCCTCTGCAGTGATCCCTTTATTCATTTGGGTCCTCTGCAAACCCCCCACCCCACTATTATATTGTGCAATCTGTCCTCCCAGATTGCTAAATTATATAATTGATTTATCCAGTTGAGGATCCACATTTAAAGGAGAGCTGCAGATTCTTTGCTGGCCTTTTCCTGTGTAGAGAATAGAAGACATAGGGGCGCTTGGAAAATGTTAACAAAAGAGGCTATCATAACAATACATATGAAGAGCACGTTATCTGGCTTTGAACTAGTTTTCTTAAAGCAAAATGCTCACACTAATGGCCATATGTAAACCTGGGGAATTTCATTTTGGTGACATTTTGATGTATGGAACTCTGCAAAAACATGGTAAAAAGATGTGTAGCACTTATTTGCAAACATACATTTGCTAATAGTTTTGAAAATATTTAAGGAGATATTTTTTGGCATTGCTGGCACTATCACACATAACTTGCCTTTTGAATCATTGCTCACGGTACGGCTGAAGGCAGTGAAGCCCAGGCTCAATCGTTTTAGAAGAAAGTGTGTTTATTGTCTGCTAGGCTGCAGTGAACTGATGATGGAGAAGTTGTCAAGGGGTCAAGAGTGCATAATTGCCATCAAAGTCCCTGTTGGGAACCCAGAGCAGTGCGATAGACCCTATCTGACGGAGGTGTCAAGAAGGGAAGGGTGGGAAGGGGGCATGGATGGGAGTCAGCAGGGGACAGGCCTGCACGTTTAGAAGCAGATGCAGAGCTCATGCAATCTTCAGAACTGCTGGTGCTCAGCCCCGGCTCTAAGTTATGTGCCGGGGCTGGACACCAGCAAACACAAGCATAAATTATGTACTGTTTGAATTCCTGGATTGGGATTCACAGCATCCTGAGAGCCAAGACAGCCAGGATCTCTGTTTTCACAGTATCAAACCACATAGCTTGTCACCTGCTCGGCTAAAGTCAACTGATTATCGCCGGGCCCGACTTGAACCGCTGGGGTGTCACTCGCCGGCTTGGACCCACAGTTACACAAACAATGTAGCCCAGCTTGTCCCCAAACTTCTACTTTGTGGAACAACACACCATAGCATCAGGATCACTGCTTTGAACTGTCACTGACCTTCAGATCCATGGAAGCATCAGTCGCCGACCTTACCAAGATGCTACTACCATGACTTGACCGGCTTCACCCCGTACCGATCCTGTTGAGAGCTGTAACCTGAATCGCTTGAACACTGCCTTCGAACTTGGCTTGAAATGCTTTCACAAAAGTGTGGTTTGAAGATTTTTCGAACCGCCAAGAGTTGCTGCTCCAAGGGTTATTGAATGTTAACTGCCACCAATGGTGCATATTAGGGCACTCGAGAGTGGTTAGGTCTGTGATCCCTTTGTACAGCCAAGAACATATCCTTTTAAAGAACATTGTGGCTTTCACTTGCCTTTCACCCCTGATTCATTCATGCGTAGAGTGCTGAATCTTGCAATCTTTGCTGATTCTGTGTTCTTTCTTCAGATGTGGAATTTTGTAGTGTTTTTGTTCTTTTTAGTTACTATTGCATATGGTGTATTTGATAAAAGTTTATATAGTTGTATCGAACCTTTAATGTACATTCCTTTATTTTGGACTGTTAATCTTCGCTGTTTGGGTCGCTACTGGATCCCATTTATACCCCTCTTGAGAGAATAGCCTTCCCTCGGCCTACGTTGCCACAAATGGCAAAGGAGGAGTATCTTTTAACTGTGCCTATGTTACCTTGATGATTGTGTTGGCTCTTGGTTTGCAGCAGTGTGAGGCTTGGTTTGTGGAAGTGTGTAGGCACTTTAACCTCTATGTATGCTGCAGGGCAGAAGTCAATTCGTCTCAGTACCTCTGCAGAGGCTGCCCGTCCTATCACTCTCACCCACAAAAGGAGATAATCACAGACGCCTGCCGGAAACCCCCCTTCCCCAAAATGGCATAAGAACCATCATCTCCCCTGCGAAGTTTCTTCCGAAGTATTCAGCATTTGTCATGCAATACTGTCGGGGCACAGTGAGAGGACAGGGAAGATGCCAGGGTGGCACATCTGAAGCAATTTCATGTTGCCACATTGAAGGCCTATCGGTGTCAGGCTCAGTGATAAATTGCTATTTCTTTCTTGTTCAGGTTTTCAGTTTCCAGTTTTATCTCCCCATAAAAATTACATTTTATTTCTAATGTATTGGTTAAAGTGCTGATCTAGCTGAGAGCAGTGGCACACTGTACAGGGTGTGGGTAGCCAGCGTATGGCTGGCATCTTTTAACAGTAGTGCAGTATTTTGAGTTGCAGTCTGTGTGTCAGAGATTTGTGAAATTGGAGAATTGCAGGCATCGGGAGGGCATTTCCCCCATCGATGTGCGAGACAGCAAGGGCCTGTACTACAGTCCAAAGGTCCTTTGGCAGGATGAAGCATTTGATTTTGAGAAGGGTGGAAATTTGGAGGCAGGCCATTTGTGCCTTGTTGGCTATGTGTTGCTAAAAGAACAGGCTGCTGTCAATGATGAAGCCTAAGGATTTTGCTTCATCTGAGCATTGTAGATCAAATCCTTCTAAGTGCATATCACTAAGCCACTGTTTCACAATTTGTTTTTTAGCGGGGGGGCCGACGAGTATGAATTTGGTCTTGGATGGGTTAAGTTTCAAGGAAAGCATTCAACATCAAGGATTGGATGATGATGAAGTTATCATGGAGGCGACTTATGGCCTGTGGTCTATTTAGTCCCAGGTATGACTGAGTATAGTCTGTGTATTGGTGGATTTTAGAGAAGTGTGCCCAGAGGATCCATGCAAGGGTTAAAAAGGATTGGTGAAAGTTAACCCTTGGGGGACTCAGCAGGACACTGGGAGTTGGTTGGAATGCAACTGGTTCATATGGATGGCCGATGTCTGCCCAAGAGGGATGGTGCCAGAGAATCCCATCCTGTCGGCAAGGAGGATGCAGTTTGGTCGATCGAGTTGAATGCAGCTGAGAAGTCAAGGAGTCCAAGGTGGCACGAGTCACCTTTATCCATGATTTGGAGAGCATCATCTACCACCTGGATGGTGGCTGCCAGTTGCTACACTTGGCAAAGAACTGTGATGAATCAACATCCGGGGCACCAGTGGTCTAGGGATGAATATCGGTTTCTAAACCATCAGTCAGCCCCACACCTCTAGTATACCAGAAGAGATCCAAACAGATTGGAAACACAAGTCAATTATAAACCTCCTTGTCCAATTTTGGTAATGTGGATGGAACGGCAGGCTTATCTCCGCAAGGTCGTGGATCGTTGGTTAGTTGCAACACAACGAAAATACAATTATTACACAATGATAAAAGGGACTGTCCAGTCAAGGTTGTATACACATATCTACTTTTTTATTATTACAACAAACAGTTCTAGCACACTACAAAATACAACCCACCCTGTAAAGAAACACAAAGGACAGACAGTTTCACGAAGGAAATTGATTCACTCTGGATACTGACAGGAGGGTAGTCAGTAAAGCAATCAGTCTTAACTGTTCAAGGTTATTTGGTTTCCTTACCAAAGGAGAAAAGGGGTTGTACATGCCACTTGGGGCCTTCGGAGAAGGACCAGGGGGACAGAACCACAATGTACCTGGGGCCTGAGATGATCTTGATGCTCGGCGGTGTCGAGTCGGTTCCAGGGCGCTCTGCAGCTCCTGCTACAGAGTTCAAGATGGGAGACAGCTGTGGGTATCAGGCGCAGGCAGTTCAGCAATTGAGGCTGGACAGACGGCTGCAGGCTGGCCTACATGGTGGCCCAGGGTCAATAATCATCATCTTTCTGCTGGTTGGCGGATCTGGAACATTGGTCAAGGTGTCTAAGATGGCTTTAATGACTACCACATGACAATAGTCAGTGGTGCAGCCAGTCCTTAAAATGCTGGTTAATGCTTGTTGTGGCACTCCTCCTAGCTTCTTTGCAGGCCTTGTGTTGTCCTTAAAGGCGGAGTGCCCAAAGCTGGGGAGAGTGTTTGCAGGCAATGGCCTTGTCCTTTGTTCAGAGACTCTCTGGCACTTCCCACTGGTGTGCTGGCTGGTTACCAGTTCTGGGGCTGCTGGACAGGTCTTCTGAGTCAGGTATCTACCTCTGTTACCTCAGAGATATTTAGGGGAGGATCTTGCATCCCTCTTGGAAATGCTGGCCTTCCTTCACTGGTGGAAGCTGTAAGGCAGACTGTGCCTTCATCCAGGGCCCAAATGAGTCCTTCTTCTTACTCCTTTCCAAGTCTTCGAATGATCTGCTAATTGAGGGGCCCAGCTCTCTATTAAAGCCAAATGGGCCCGTAGTGATTGGTGCAGGCTAAGCCTAACTTAATGAACAAATCCGTGGTCCCCACCAACAATCTTCTGTTATGCATAAGGTAATAACCACAGTGCTTTGCAACAGGAAAGGTAAGGGGTAACAAAATCTACTACAAGTCCCACCCATCTTCCTGTCTGTTGTGGTTCAAAAGTGTCTCTCTGGTTAATTGAGCTCTCTGCGACACCTGATCAGAGCACAGGTTTTGCTTGAAGTTTGTGGGGAGAACAGTCTTTCTGTCTCCATCAAATCACATACATCTTCTCTCTGAAAGGGGGTTCCCTGTAGGGGTAGCCTACTGTAATCAGTTGTCCCAGACATGAAATTGACTGACCTTCATACAGAGGGGTGGGAACTAGCTTCAAGCGGACACCTTTCATATCAAAGCGGTGTTGGTGTTTCCTGTCCCTTGTGTTAGTACTTTGACCAGGCCTCTTTGCAGGCCCGTTTTCATTTAACTCTCATTAGTATGCGCTGACACCACACAGAACTTTGAAAATAGAACAGGGTGGATCCATGGAGCCTTTGATATTTTAATCAGGCTGGCCATGGCTTTAGGAAGGTGTTGCCTTCCCACTTCAGAAATGCTTTGATGTCCCTGTGGCTCTCACATTCCAGCTAAATGTGACAAGGAGAATTCTTCCTGTAGGCTGTGTCCCCCCTGTGAGAAACCTGAGGGCCTTCTCACTTATAGACCCCTGGATAAAAGCGGCAGGCTGCCGCCGAACTTGTGAATTTTTCCGGCACCTGGCAATGGGAAATACAGGGCCATTACAGGCCTGGCGTACCCTGTATTTCCCCATTACCAGGCACCAGAATGTTGTACTCCCCATTCCCTTTGAGTCCTATTGGATGGTCCTATTGGACTCAAAGGGAATGGGGAGGCCGGTAGCACCGGCGCCATTCAGAATGATGCTACCGCAGTGACCTGGTGGGCAGGAAGGCCAGTGGGAAGGCACCCTCTAGCAGAACTTGCAGTTTGCCAGTCAGGTAACAACCTTACCTGTACCGTTGTTACCAGACCGGCAGAGTGATAATGACCTCCTATGACTCCCATAATTCCTCCCCAGTGCATTTTCCAGAAACCACTGGTATGAGAAAGAAGAGAACACGAGCAATTAGGATAACCCATAGGAGCCTATGTACCAGGGACTATGGGCAGTCACCATGTTGTCCCGTTAATGAGGCAAGATGAAGTCAGGCCTCCTTTTTCAATCAGTCCCACATGAAGCCTGTTGAGCCTCCCAGACAGTAAAAATGACAGAGCACACAGGCATACTCTGGGCGAGCTGGGGTTGCTGGATGGAGCACAGAGGCCAGGATGAAAATTCGAGCTGGAGAGACCCCGGAAGGCCTGTAGGACCAAAGTCTGCCTAATTGCTGGGCCTGTGAGTACAGGGGAGGCTGCAAATCCAGGGGCAGCTAGGAGTTTCCTAGCAGTGCTCATATCAAAGCTCCTCCCCTGTGCCAAACAATGACGCCCAGGCCTTTGAGGGCAGGTGGTAGGACCCTGACCTCACTAAACATCCCCTTGTGCTATTGCTGCTCCCAAAACTTGAGAAAGCCATTTTTTGGGGAGCTAGCGAAGTGGGAGCAAAATAAGAAAAAGTGCATTCTGGGAATGAAAATCCAAAGACATTTATTTTGTGAACTTTAAGAGGGAGACCCATCTGTCAATTTTGAGAGGAGTCTGAGCCCAACTGAGGGAGACCAATCAGTGAACATTAAGATGGCTCTGTTCCCAACTGATCAAGACCTGTGTGTGACCTTTAAGGAGGGGGTCCAAGCCCGACTGCGGGAGACCCCTGAAGACGACAAGAAAGGGATGCACAGAGCCGGTGAGTTGTCAAGCAATGTCAGAGACCAGTGTGTGCTAAAGAAAGATTGAAGTGGCAACATAATATTGTGCAATTGAAGGCTGCACGCGTGTGGATGAGATGCGAAGAAAGGTAGATCTCCGAGGAACCTTGAAGTAAAGATAGCGATACTGAGTAACAGATTTGTCTGGTAAAAGGAAGTAGTCCACCCGAACGTCTCAGTGAAAGGTGAAAAGCTTGCAGCAATAAAGTGAATGAACTGTAAAAGCAAAATGATTGAAATTGACACAGAGAAAAGGGGAAAGTGAACTTTGGTGCATAATACAGTGAACTACCCAGACCAGGAAGCACTGGGGCAAATAACATAGTAGTGTGAGTTGAAAGCTGAAAAGTCAAAGTGGTCCTGCATAGGTCTGTAGGAAAACGCCATGCACATTTGAAAGTCTTTGACATCAGGAAACAGTCTGAGTCTGACTGAGGGATACCGAAGGTGTAATAAGTTAGGGAAAGGGAACCCCTAAAAGAGGTGAATTAAGCTTGGAGAAGGGAACGCATGCAAGTGTTTTGTTTTGGTTAAGAGGTCCGAGCCTGACTGAGGGAGACCTCCATGAACTGTTGCTGTGAAAGGTCTGAGCCTTAAGAGGTCTGAGCCTGACAAAGGGGGACCAGTGTGAACTTTTTGTTGAACTATGTTTTCTTTTGAACTGTGTTTCGAAAGCTGGAAAGCAAGACTTTAACTTGGAAGGCCAGGCGGGCCTTGATCCACGTTTTGTACTGCTTTTGTGTTAAGAACTTGAGCCAGAGTGTGTCATCTTGCCTACAGGGACAGCCTTACTCCATGCTGTCCAACGTGGGGAGGAGAGCTGACTCAGCCACATCTATTCTTTATATTTGATCACACACTTTCCTTTCCATACATATTCTCCTTTTCACACGTTTTGTACAAGATATAGGGCAGGCATTAGGTTTTTTGTTAGTATAGGCCATTTTGTCTTGACTGACACAACTAGGACTGTTTTATTTATTATTTGATGGTAGATCATGCTCCCATCTTTAGAGATAGGGCCTGACAGGAGTTTATTCAAGCCTTTTGCTCAATAAACACACTTGAACAGTATATCTCTTGTCTCTGTCTTCACTTGTGATACTATGCCTCCCTTACATATGAGGTGAAGAGCGGGATGAGACTCAATTGAAACAAATTGGGGACCCCACCAGAAAGAAATGTATTTGAATCATAGGATGGGGATCACCTTTCACCCCTTGTCTCCTCAAGCTATTCTCCCGGAGAGAAAATGGGTAGAAAGGAATGTCTATCACCTCGTATGTCCCAGACCACTTAGTACCAGGGAGAGATAAAATACTGATCAACTACAAATCAGTTTTCCCAGTAGTGGCCTTCAGTTTAAAAGATTTAAAAAAGTACCTCTCCTTGCTAGTGGAGATGACTTGTGATTAGGTCTATTTCAGTTTTCTGGTAATCCTATGAACATCAATTGGGGTAAACTTCTGGTCAACCTCATATATGGGAACCTGGGAGAACCACTGTATGAGAAAACTAACGAGATCACATATCGACTTGACCCCTCCTCGGGCAGCCACCCTGAGTTTTTCAGAGAAGAAGAAAAGATAAGTTATCCTAAGAAGGATGTTATGTTATTAACATTTGTAAAGCGCGTGTTCGCCCAAAGGCATCATGGCGCTGGAAGGAAGCTACCCAGTCGAAGAAGACCAATGGAGTGGTCCGGCTTAGAACAGGTTGGTTTTCAACGCTCTTCTGAATCCAAGATGGTTAACAGTAGCCCTAAGAGATTCAGGGAGGCTGTTCCAAAGTATGGCCGCAGTAACAGAGAAGGCTCTACCACCGAGCCTTGCCCGGTTAAACCTAGGGACAGTAAGCAGGTTAGAAGTAGTAGAGCGGAGGTCCCAGTCCGGACGGTATCGGGTGAATTTGAGCTGCAAAAATTGGGCACCCTGACCATGAATTGCCCGGTGAACAATGCACAGAGATTTAAACTGAATTTGTTGGTTCACCGGGAGTCAATGCAGTTGGCGAAGCACTGACGTGATGTGGGCACCATAAGGGGAGCCAGTAGCCAGCCTAGCACCCAGGTTCTGCATACGCTGAAGGCGGTGTATAAGGCTGATAGGTTGAGACAGATAGAGCGAATTGCAATAGTCCAATCGTGTGAGGACTAACCCGGCTACCACGGGGGGGAGGGCTACCGGGATCAGGGGCATGACCCTCTTAAGGATTCTAATCTGGAGGTGAGTGGACTGGCACACGGCCGCAACCTGGTTAGACATTTACAAAGAAGCGGAGAGGATAACTCCTAAATTCTTGACTTTGCTAACTGGATTGGGTAGCGGGCCCAAGGCAGAGGGCCAGAAAGCAGGGGTCCACAAGGAGGAGTTAGGGGGGCAGCCTACCAACAATACCTCCGTCTTATCACCATTCAACTTTAGCCAATTCTGATCCATCCAGATAAGGCAGTCTTGGAGACAGGCAGAGGTCTCTGACTGATCCTGGTCCAGATGGATCAGGATTTGGGTATCATCTGCATATGAGTAGCAATTTAGCCCATAAGAGCGGATGAGACAAATCAGGGCCCAGATGCAGATGTTAAACAGAATTGGCGATAGAGAGGCTCCCTGAGGGACACCACAAGTGAGAAAGCAAGAAGGGGAGAGAAACGGTGGCATGGCGAGGGTCTGTGTGCGATCCGAAAGAAACTAAGTAAACCAAGCAAGAACAGCACCGGATATCCCAATCTGTGAGAGGCGAGAGAGAAGAATGGAGTGGTCCACCGTGTCGAATGCAGCAGAGAGATCTAACAGGATCAGGGCCCCAATTCCGCCAGCATCGACAAGTGTGGAAATGTCATCCTGCACCGAGACAAGGACACTTTCCGTACCTCTCCCAGGCCTAAAACCCACCTGGGAACGATTAAATATTTTTGAAGATTCCAAAAAAGAGGACAGAAGCGGTGTGACCAATGATTCCAGCAGTTTGGACAGAAACGGAAGCAGAGAGATAGGGCGGAAATTAGCTGGGATAGTGGGGTCCAAAGAAGGCTTTTTAAGGAGGGCAATAACCCTTGCAGATTTCAGTTCTGGGGGAACAAATCCCGACTGACACAAGTTATTTATTGCCAATGTGATCTCAGTCAGAATGTCAGGCTTTTTAAGGAGGGCAATAACCCTTGCAGATTTCAGTTCTGGTGGAACAAATCCCGACTGACAAGTTATTTATTGCCAATGTGATCTCAGTCAGAATGTCAGATGTAACACAGGGAATAACATATTTTCCCAACAATTGCATGCCACCTAAAGCTATGCTAATTTCCTTGGAGGAATTGGTCCCCCTAGGGGAATAATTGATATTTCCCTTCAGTTATTACCCTCTTGAACTTAGGGAACAGGAATCATTCTCCCCTGATACATCTCTTAAGTTCACACCCAAAACTTTAGATTGAAAATACAAAGATTTATACTCCAACTACACAATCTATAAAGGGAGAACTCCTCTGTTCCACGGTCTCATAATCCTCAATTTTCCTCATAAAAATCCATGTAGGCAATCTATGGTTTGGAAGAAAACAGAAAGCCTTGAACAGTGTATCTCTTGTGTCTGTCTACACTTGTGATAACATGCCTCCCTTACACCCCAGAGTACACTTGACATTGTGTTTGTTGTTCAGTGAGCATTGGAAAATGTGTGCAGATTAGCCCCACACATTTTCTGAGGTTGATCTCCTACCATTCATTTTAATTATAAAACTTCAAAAAAGTCCAGGCGAGTGCACACTCCCCGTGAGGATGGTCGAATTCCTCACAGGAACCCTGACTGATAGCTGAACAGGAGGTGTAGTTGTTCAATTCTAGTGATTAGTTGTGTAGCAACTACTTTTTGTGCCAATAAACTGAAGGTTCCTATTGGGCTGGTACTTAGCCAGGTTGTCTGGGTCTAAGATGAGTTTTTTCAAAAGTGGTTGTATGAGAACAGTCTTGACGGTATCCAGGAATGACCCTTCTGTGCGGGAGACATTATTGACGCAGAGAAGTGTGTTCAGAATGGGGACCAACCATCATTGTTAAATGATAAAGGCTGTGATGATATTGTCAGAGTAGAAAGTAGGTTTGAGGAAAGCAATTGTTTTTAGGAGGGGGTGTGAGTGAAGGGAAGTTGGTCCAGCAAGGCAGTGTGCGAGCTGGATGGCAGGGGGGCTAATGTTGTGTGAGGGTAATTGGATCATCTGTCAGATTTTGTATATTTATTCAATAAACCCTTTTGTTGATTTCATCACATTATTGCTGAGTTGCTGGCACCTCGAGTCGGGTGAGGGTTTGGTACAATACTTTACTACTTGAAAGAGGGCTTAGCTCCTGTTAGTGGCTGCTGCAATGGTGGTGGAGCAGAATGCAGCTTTGCCCTTGGAAGTCAGAATCCTGCGGTTGGCGCTGAAAGATTTGAGGTTGGTGGGATCACTAGGTTTTGCAGCTTTTGCGCCACCATTTTTCTAGGGCTCTGATTGAACATTTGTTTGAGTCATGATTGAGGATGTACCAGGGAAGGATTGTCTGGTCTTAGCACGACAGTGTCAATTTGTTGCATAGGGAGCTATTCAAGAATTCTAGGATGACATAGGCATTCTCTGTGGTGGGGAAGTCTGTGAAGTTTGCTTCTAGCTTATTGACCAGAAGGTCTTGAATGAACGTTGCTGTGTGAGTTGGCATTTAGCCTGACCTTTGTCGCCCATGCTTGAGTGAGTTATCAACAGTGGGATTGGTGCATGGTCAGACCAGTCTAGTGGGATAGGGTCTGCGCATGTGATGACTGGGGTGATGGAAAGACTATATCGATTGTGTTGCCTTTGTTGTACTTGACAGAGGAAAACAATTTTCTTAAGGTTCATAGGTCTGGTCAGTGTGAAAAGTGTGCTACGAATGTGGTTGCTTCCGGGACTTTCAAATCTCAGAGAAAGACATTATTCATGTGTCCAAAGTTGGAGATGTCGGCAATGAAAGAGTCACTCCTGTGAGGTGGTCTGTAATTGAGGTAGAATTTTATGGATTCCTTGTGAGATAAAGGGAGCAGGCAGGTGAGTGATTTAATCAAGCTTGATCTGGGAGAGAGGATGATGGAGCATGGCCAAGTACTCCTGTGGATGATTGACACTGCACATCCTGTCCTTTCTGGCAAGTCAGCATGTTAGATGCAGTAGCCGGAGGGTAGGAAAAAGTCAAAAACATGGGCTGAGGATTTGATAGCAATAATCAGTCCTCTCACTTCTCTAATGGCGGCGATGTATTTCAGCACCTTCAGGGTACCTTCTCTCATGCAATTTCTACATAAAAGACAAGCATAATCTCTTCTCTAATGGCGGCGATGTATTTCAGCACCTTCAGGGTACCTTCTCTCATGCAATTTCTACATAAAAGACAAGCATAATTATGCCATGTAGGTTGAATTGAAAGCCACGTTTATTGGAGTATAATGATATAATATGTGTACAAATGCCTAGATTTATTAATGTCAAGCAGGTGAGAAAAACCTCTAGTACTCCATACAGCAATCCTGTAAGGCAGGACGGAGGGTTCCTGGCATTAGCGTTCAGAGGTGCTTTTTTGGTCCTTGAGAGAATTTCTGAGCCAAGGCCAAGATGTTTTAAATTTTATGGAGGCTAGTCTCAGATTATTGATCCTCTACTGTATTACTTTGTGGTTCTCGCCAGCTGGATCATTTCGTTTTCTATTTATATCCTCCTTAAAATACTGATGAGGTATTTCGCTCTTGAAATTGATAATAAGAATCCTTTCGTTTCTAATGTATGTCTTTCTCCCCAGATTAGTTCTCTGACTATATGAGAAGGTACTCAGATTGAGACCATGTCTTGTTTTGCTATTTTTTTTAATCTAATTGCTTCTGCTGATTTTTTAAAATCTAATTGCTTCTTTATCTCTTGAATCAACCTTCTTCAAATGTTTTATTTGTTTGAATGCTGTTAATAGGGTCGTTCTGTTATGATAGGGATCCACTCGTTTTCTGTCTTTCATCTGTAGCGTTATGTTTTCATGTGCATTAATCAGGTTCCGTTCCTCATTTAGGCGAGAACCATATGATGATGCATTATTTCTGATTTTATGGCTAGACTCTTTTACGGTGCAATGTTCTCACTTCAAGTGTATATGGTTTGTAGCAGCATGAACAAAATTGAGGCCGCTCACAAGGGTGAGATGCCCACAATTTTGGAAGAATGAAGCCTGTTTATTACATTTGTGTGCCAGAACGATTTCTTAGGTGTCTATAACAAACCCAACGCTATGTCTTTTTCACATTACTTTAAATTGTCTCATGACCCCTGTTATATAGGCTGGAACTGAGAAGCGATTGGTTAGAAATGGATGACCATGCACTGATAATCGCTTTAGGTATTATCTCCTTTTCTTGGAGTTCCATTATTCTGATTGCAAATAAAATGTGAATGACCAAAATAAAGTTGCCACAGGACTTTCTAAGTCCCTCAGAAAAAAAGGTCCTGCCACTCATTCCTCCACCCACCACCATGTTGTGTGCCTTCCAGGAGGTTACTTAAGGACTCCAGGCCAGATCTAGGTAGATAGTATTTATTGAGGAAGCTGCTGGTCACGTTCCCAGATCATGCTACTCAGTTGCTCTGCCCACCAACTATTTCACCAGTCCTTCTCATCGCCAATGTCATCAACAAAAGACGTATAAAGATAAGTACCTCACTTATTTGTAACTGTTCAGACCTGATAGGGCCACGGGCCAGACCTGCCATTCTGCATTTCACCTACAAAGTAGCCGCTACTAGTATTACTCACCAAAAGATATCACCACGTGTCTACTCCTTCCACATCTGCTCCCTCACTAGGGTTCACAAATGTTAATAACATAACACCCTTCTTAGGATAACTTATCTTTTCTTCTTCTCTGAAAAACTCATGATGGCTGCTCGAGGAGGGGTCAAGTCGATATGTGATCTCGTTAGTTTTCTCATACAGTGGTTCTCCCAGGTTCCCATATATGAGGTTGACCAGAAGTTTACCCCAATTGATCTTCATAGGATTAGCAGAAAACTGAAATAGACCTAATCACAAGTCATCTCCACTAGCAAGGAGAGGTACTTTTTTAAATCTTTTAAACTGAAGGCCACTACTGGGAAAACTGATTTGTAGTTGATCAGTATTTTATCTCTCGCTGGTACTAAGTGGTTTGGGACATACGAGGTGATAGACATTCCTGTCTACCCATTCCCTCTCCGGGAGAATAGCTTGAGGAGACAAGGGGTGAAAGGTGATCCCCATCCTATGATTCAAATACATTTCTTTCTGGTGGGGTCCCCAGTTTGTTTCAATTGAGTCACATCCCGCTCCTCACCTCATATGTAAGGGAGGCATAGTATCACAAGTGAAGACAGACACAAGAGATATACTGTTCAAGTGTGTTTATTGAGCAAAAGGCTGAATAAACTCCTGTCAGGCCATATCTCTAAAGATGGGAGCATGATCTACCATCAAATAATAAATAAAACAGTCCTAGTTGTGTCAGTCAAGACAAAATGGCCTATACTAACAAAAAACCTAATGCCTGCTCTATATCTTGTACAAAACGTGTGAAAAGGAGAATATGTATGCAAAGGAAAGTGTGTGATCAAATATAAAGAATAGATGTGGCTGAGTCAGCTCTCCTCCCCACGTTGGACAGCATGGAGTAAGGCTGTCCCTGTAGGCAAGATGACACACTCTGGCTCAAGTTCTTAACACAAAGGCAGTACAAAACGTGGATCAAGGCACGCCTGGCCTTCCAAGTTAAAGTCTTTCTTTCCAGCTTTCAAAACACAGTTCAAAAGAAAACATAGTTCAACAAAAAGTTCACGCTGGTCCCCCTTTGACAGGCTCAGACCTCTTAAGGCTCAGACCTTTCACAGCAACAGTTCATGTCGGTCTCCCTCAGTCAGGCTCGGACCTCTTAACCAAAACACAACACTTGCATGCAATTGGGCTGGGTACGTGTATTTCAGGGGTGCGCGGGAAGTTTGACACGCGATTGGCCTGGTACGTGTATTGCTGGGGTGCGCGGGAAGTTTCACACGCGAATGGGCTGGGCACGTGTATTTCTGGGGTGCGCGGGAAGTTTCACACGCGAATGGGATGGGACGTGTATTTCAGGGGTGCGCGGGAAGTTTCACATGTGATAGGCCCTGTGCGAGTGGTGTACATGTATTCCTGGGGTTCGTGTGAAGTTTCACACGCGAATGGGCTGAGTACGTGTATTTCAGGGGTGCGTGGGAAGTTTCACACGCGATTGGCCTGGGTACGTGTATTTCAGGGGTGCACGGGAAGTTTCACACGCGAATGAGCTGGGTACGTGTATTTCAGGGGTGCGCAGGAAGTTTCACACGCAAATGGGCTGGGTACGTGTATTTCAGGGGTGCGTGGGAAGTTTCACATGCGAATTGGCTGGGTATGTGTATTACTGGGCTGCCGGGGAGTCCTACACGTGAATTGGCAGTGTGGGTCCTCCCAGGTGTTCCCTCTACACCCTCCACGGCCCCTGCAGGCATCCCACACCACAGGGGACTACTCTGCACCCCTGGTCATGACCCGGAAACAGCCCATCCACCATGGGCATGCCCCCCAGCAAAGCCACATGTCACCTTGCACTACTGGTCACCAACTCATGTGCCCCTGCACCCTCACCCCCCAGCAGTGCGGGGTACCTGCCAGCAGGCCCCCACTCATGTCCCCCTGCGCCCCCACTCCCCAGCAGTGTGGGGCACCTGCCAGCATGCCCCTACTCATGTCCCCCTGCGCCCCCACCCCCCAGCAGTGCGGGGCACCTGCCAGCAGGGCCCCACTCATGTCCCCCTGCACCCCCCCAGCAGTGCGGGGCACCTGCCAGCAGGCCCCCACTCATGTCCCACTCATGTCCCCCTGCAACCCCACCCCCAGCAGTCAGGGGCACCTGCCAGCAAGTCCAACGGCTCACTCGTTGATGTCCCGGGCCAGGGCATCATCGAACTCCTGCTCAATGTCCTGGAGGCGGTCCTCTTCCATGGCCCGAGGGTTCACAGGGACGATGACATCTGGATCTCCAGGTCCCTGCGAATGGCCTCGAGGCACTCGGCCCGCCTCAGGGCCCTCCGCATGGGGAACTCTGCCCTGACCATCGTGAGCCGTGCCTCTTCCGCCCGCTGCCGCTCCGCATCTATCACATGGCCCAACCGCTGCCACACGGAAGACACGTCCCCTCCAGGGTCCTCCTGCCCTCCGGCCGA
The DNA here is from genome assembly GCF_040938575.1 of Ambystoma mexicanum. Taxonomy (NCBI): domain Eukaryota; kingdom Metazoa; phylum Chordata; class Amphibia; order Caudata; family Ambystomatidae; genus Ambystoma; species Ambystoma mexicanum. The sequence goes on from NC_090922.1 coordinate 1,411,278,182, forward strand.
TGCCTGCCCCTCCGATGATGAAGGCCCCGAGCCATCATGGCTCCCACCTTGTTGCTGCTGCTGCTGTGCCGCTGCCCGTGCCCTGACTCTTGCTGCCTGCACATCCTTCTCCGGCTGGGGTGCAGTTGTTGATGTGGCCACCCCTGCTGGACGTACAACTCCCGACTGTGGCAGGGATGTGTCCTCCACCAGCCTGACCGCAGGGTCAGAGGCAGCTCCACAGGGTACCTAGGTAATACATGGGTGGGAAGATGGCATGGAGGACGACTGGGGCATAGGGGGTTCAGTTGAGGGGGGGTCGGACGGAACAAGTCCAGAAAACGGAGGAATCCGGCCCTGGTGAGCTGTCCCAGTGGATCAACGCGGTCAACGAGCCATGCGAGAAGACGTGCTGTCTCCTCATGAAAAGACTGCAGGTCAGCTCGCATGGCCCGTTGACGCAACACCACCCCACCCAGGACAGGCTCAACCCGGTGCCGGATAGCCACATACGCAGGGAGAGGAAGGCCAGTTGGTGTAAGCCAATCCCCTCCCTGAGAACGGGTCTGGACGTAGGCCTCCCTGCTGGTGCAAGATGATGCAGTGACAGGATCAGGGACAGGATTCCACACAGGCACCTTCACGGCGGCCTGTGCTGCCTCCTGTCCCTGCCCCTGCACTGCACCACTAGCACCAGTGGAATCCCCACCTCCAGACCCCGTCTCTGTCCCTTGCACGGCCTCCTCCTCCACCAAACCCCCCACCAACCTGGATGACTCTGTGCCATCTTCCTCCGTCAGACCCTGTGGGGTCTCAGCTGCCCCTTCTGCTGCCGAAGAGTCCATCTCCAACCTTCGCCTCTTGGACCTTCCCTCGCAGCTGCGGCCTGGGACGTGGCACCGGACTCCTCACTCCCCGACAAGATGACAACCTGGGAGGGGAGCCGGGCCTTGCGTCTCCGGCTGGCGGGATGATCCCTGCTGCTGTGCTCCACAGCACCCTCTCCGCCCTCTTCATCAGTTGACGCTACAGACAGGGAGAGATAGGAGACAGGCATCAGGGCACTGTACAATGGAATCATACACACATGACAGTTGCACACGAGTGTCATTGTCAAACTTCAGACATGGCATCACAATCCCCAACACACATGTCATTTGAACTCACACACATGAGCTATTCCACAGCCATATTGCAACAGCCAGCACCATCCATACACATACAACAGCATGAACAGCCAAAGGTGAGCCTGACATCACATGAAACACAAGGAGTGCACTAGACACGCACACACGCCACCACACTCACATGCATGTGTACACCTCCTACGACTGTCGCAGTGATGAGATTTGCACCCATGTGACATCTGGCAATCAGTCTTCTACACATCAGTGTCCCAGGCATCCATGTTGCATCACTGTTGCACCCTTGTCAAATACACACACATGCACATGCACACGGTGCAGACACATGCAGCTGGAACCGACATCCATGTGTGACACCACAACCATCCCAACTTACATACACAGTCATCCAAACATGTGTGCCCACACATCAGCATTTTGCATGCAAGTTCACACACACATGCACCATCCATGTGTCACATATGAGAGGCCTCGCATGTGTCAGCCTCACGGCCCTGTACATACATGGCCCAACAAAAACACATGTGCAACCTGCACACTACTGGCACACCACCACACGCACAGCATACAATCAGTATGCATGTACACTTACCGCTCGACTCCAGACGGGTCTGCCTCCCAAGGACCTGGACGTGGAGCGCTGGGGATATGCGTTCCAGGACCCTCATCTGATCTTCTGACAGGTGGCCCCGGCGCCCCTTAGCATTCGCTGCCTTCAAGAGGCACCGGGCCTTGCTGAGGGTCCTGGACCTGAAGTCCTCCCAGCGCTTCTTGACATGATGGAATAGGCGGACTGCCACCCCCTCCGCGTTGATGGCAGTCACGATGTCCGTCCAGATCCGGGTCCGTCCTTCCTTGTCGGCGCGTGAACTTCCGTAGAGGGCATCATACTGCCCCAGGACTTGCTCCACCAGGACACCAACTTCAGTGGCAGTGAAGCTGGTGGCCCTCTGCCTCTCTGGCTGGGGGTTGCCAGTGGTGCCACATGGTGTAGTGCCCGACATGGCAACCCCAGAGGCAGGAATGGGTGGGCAACTGGGTCCTGGGGCTGGGCTGTGGAGCGAGATGGTACTCCAGTCGGGAGTCTTTGGTTCCAGCAGGGGTGGTCACAGCAACTGCACCCCTGGCTGATGTGCAGGCAGCAAATAGCAGGGCACGTGGGCAGCAGGCAGGCAGTAGCAGATGGCAGGTGGGAGCGTGCTCGGGGCACTGGGAGGCAGTAATTCGGCCTTCTGGGCAGGAGCGTGGTCTTCAGTGTGCTTACGCGTGGCCAGCTTGATACGGAGTGATTTGCCACGTGAAAATCTTGCACGTCAGCGTGTAATTCGAGGAAAGGCCCTTAACGCATAAGCCCGTCAGCACGCGTACACGATTTCATTGGACCAAAGGCCCTTAGCGCGTAAGCGCGTCTGTGACGTGCGTGCGCAGGCGTTTCCCTGTACACGGTGCATGTTACACGTCCAAGAACTGCACGTCCGAGTGTCAGCTCGTGTAATTGGATGATAGGGCCTTAGCGCGTATACGCGGAAGTGACGTGGGGTGTGTGGGCCAGTTTAAAAGGTACGTGTAGGACTTAAATTTCCTTGTACGTGCTTTTCGTGGAGACCGAGTGGGTGAATTCTGTACTTCTTGTCGGTTCACACGCGATTTACTTCACAGCGTTTTGTAAGTGATATTCAATCAACACTACAGCTAAGTCAATGCCTAGTCTGGGATGCTGAGGAAAACCCTTATTGATGTATTTTTATGTACAGTTCAGTACTCTGGATGACAACCCTTGTATAACACCCCCCTCTTAGAATCCCCCTGACACCACTGAGCCAAGAAGTAGGTTTGTTTTGCAAATTAAAAGGTTTATTTGAAAATGTAAACAATATATATATATATATATATCACACTTCTATAAATAAATTGATAATGGATATTACACTTGTGAATATGAGCAGTAATCAGCAAGAGGTAACTTATGAATAGGAACAGAAGAATAAGGTGGGAAAGAATGCTTTATATGGTTCAAGGAAACGCAATGATGAATGAAATGCAGTACAGAAAATAACTTGATATGGCAAAAGACAATGTAATCACCTTTCCTTGACAATTCACCCCCCCCATGCAATGTAAGAACTGGAAGGAGAGCACATGGTCTTCAAGAATCCCAACAAAATGCAATACGAAATGCAGTCCCCCCCAGCAAGCTTAGAGGAAAACAGGTAGAGGTTTGAAACACAGGCCCAAAATGCTTTCAATTGTGATGGCAATGGATGGGAAAATGTGCTAACTGATTTGAATTCCCTCTAGAGATTCAGGGTGAGTGAGATATGCTTGTTGGTATTAGTTCAGGCTCACTTTAGCAATGCTCTATGAGTTATTACCAGGTTGCAAACGGATTTTAACAAAGGAAGGAATGGAGCTGCTGTTTTGACAAGTGGAGAAATTGAGCCAAATCGCAAATCGCGGTAAATTTCGCGAGTGCGTAAATCGTGATTGCGGAAAAAGTATAGAGGGTAGGAAGTCGGTTCTAGGTTAGCCTAGAATCACAGCTTTAAAATGAAAGTTAAATTCTGTTTAATAAAGGTAGATTTTCGGATTTAAAGTAAAACTCAAATGACAGGTGACAGCCTGCAGCTTTAGAATGACAGATGACAGTTCTCAGTTTTAAAGATGACAGAATGACACGATTCTAGGAGGCAGTTCTAATCGATCTGGGTGAGCTCTGCTCTGTTGGTCTAGCCTCTCTGGATACAGCGGCCTCTGGTTCTGGTCTCTGTCTGGATGGGATGTCGGCCGTCAAAATGCTCTGCAGAAATGGAAAATGAATGTCTCTACCTGTCCCAGCAGTCTCTTTTTATGTGTTTTGGAAGTGGGTGTGTGCATGGCATAACTGAGCCTGCCCCTCTCTACTTGTCATTGGCCCAATTCTCCCCTCTCCCATGAATGGGGGAAGGACATGGATTGTCATCATGATGAGGTCTGTTTATGGGTCAGAGGATCCTCCCCTGGTCAGTTTGCCCACAAATCTATATTTGATTCAAATGCATATTTCCCAGATACACAATTTGTTGAAATTACATGTACACATTATATATTCCTTATGGTCCATGCTTGTCCGCCTCTGATCTTCCTGGGGGCTTACATTCAAAAATGACAACATTTTGCGCTTTTTGACTGGCTTACCAATATCGGACATTTACCAAGAATTACACACATGTGCGCAAGGAGTATGGACATTAACTAATGAAGTGTCAGATTTTTAACATGCAGACATTTGGAGTAAGACCCTATTGTCTGCTAGCAACCCCCCAGCATACACCACAGGGCCCAAACACCTCTTAAAACGTGCACAGAAAAATCTCAAGAATAATGATATTACTTATATAATTCTGACAAGTCCGTACTATGAATTATCCATCTTTTTTTAAAATTATGCTCTGGCCCAGATGGGTGTGGTTTAGGTTCCAAAGCACATGGGGGAAGCTTCTGTCTGCCCCGCCTCCAGCTCGGGTGGCTCCCAGAGGCACTTCTCTTCCCACTTCTCCCAAGAGGAAGCCACTTTACGCCCCCCCCAATATAACATTTGCTTGAGTCCAGGACAAGGCTTTGTTCAACCTCCTGCAGTTGCCCCTCCCCTAATCTAATCAGAGAGGTGTCAACTCCTTTTGGTGGAGAAGCAGGATGCAGCTAGGCCTGGGAAGAGTGGCTGAGCAGGTTTCTCCTGTCGGGGGTAGTTGTCAGGCAGAATTCAGCTAAATGTCACTTTAGTCCCCAGTTTAAATCAAACTTACAATTTTTACATATACATTAAATAATGACTTCCTTCAAGTCATTTCAGAATATAGTTTTACATTGTATCCACCTCTTAGCAAGTCTTTCCTTGGCCTGGTTCGGGTTCCTCTGTTCAGTTTTACACAACAGTCTGGTGGTTTTAAAACGCTGGCTTTCTGATAGTGGTGAGTACTGGTATTGCATCCATTTTTGGGATTAAGAAAATGAATTCCCCACAGTTCTGAGTTGCTTTTTGGCAATCAGCATTGCGATTCCCAATGGTTTCAGGCTACTGTGTGTGTAGCCCAATGGTGGTTTTAGGCAGTGCCCTCCTGTGCTCACAGCATAGGCAAAAATGGTTGGCAGCCTATTCTTCATGTTTTCCCTGTGCACTCTCTGGGGAGTTCTGGCCATCATTATGTTTTCCATGCCAGTACTGCACAGTTTTATGGTAGGGATTGGATGCATGGGTAAAAACATCCCACAGTTTCTAGTTCGTACTCTCTGTTACCTCTGACAGCTTTTTTCTGATTTTCTGTTGGGCCTGTTTCCTCAAACAGTGTTCACTTCTTCTTTTGTCCTGTCTCCTCAGACAGTGTACAATTCTTCTTTTGGCGGGGGTGTTGCCCACGCGCACACGCGCGTATTTTTCACTCTCATCTTCCAGGCAGACGGTGAGTCGCGCACGTATTTACCAACTGTGCTAGCCCCGTGTGTCGCGTACCCCTTCAGAGGTCATTGTGGGCTGAGTGTAACACGCGTACGTTCATTTTTGTGTTTCTGGGTGCCACAGCGTAGTGCGGGTTCATTTTTCCATGCACGTGGTCTACGAGGGGTTGCATGCACGTTATATTCTGTTTTTGGGGTGCCTGTGCATTGCGTTACCCGTCATCTTTCCCCAGGGGTCACATACAGCCTTGCTAGAGCACTAGGGTACGAATTCCATCTAGTACCCTACCCCTTTATCACCCAATTGACCAGGACAATAGTTTCTGCAACTCCCATACGCACAACAACAACAGTGCCATGGTTGGGAGGCGACCAAGCGGTAAGGGTGGCAAAGGTGGCCGAGCCTCAAGAGGTGGCCGTGGTGGGCGCGGTAGGGGACGTGGCTGGGATTTGCAGGGTACCCCTAGGCCCCCATGTGTGGAGGACCAGTCAGGGACACCCATGCCCCCCACATAGTTGAGGGAAACGTGGCTAACACCATCTCTGATCAGCCCTTTTTGGACCAGCCCATTGTGGCACCTGACCTGGCAGAGGATGACTCGCAGGCTGACTTCCAGGTCTCCAAGTCTAGGACACGTGTGGCGGTGCAAGTTGGTGTCACCAGGCCACGTGGATCAGGGGCAGCTATGTCATCTTCTGCCCCGAGTAGGCAGGGTGGGGAGGCTGCAGGGGCAGCTGCAGCTCCAACCAGCCCAGCTCTGACTCTCCCAGCCAGGGCAGTGTTAGTCCCAGTCCATCTTGCTAACGTTCCCCCTGACTACGTAACACTTCAGCCAATGCCTGAACCAAGTCCCATGCTCAGTGTGCATTCCCACACTCCAACTCCCCAGTCCACCGGTGCTCCTGCCCCTAGTGGCCAGAGCGGTGTAGGCCACTCAGGATCCCCACCACCTTCCAAAAAAAAGAGGACGAGTGCTCGTCCACTGCAGGCTGATACCCCAGACACGGCTACGCAGTCCGGCACGCAAAGGAAGCCTAGCTTCAATGATGCCGAATGTGATGCACTTGTGCAGTATGTGTCCGCACACGACAGCGAAATGTTGAGCACTTCAGGGTGCAAGACCACACCTGCCCGACGTCAGGCACACTGGCAGACCGTCGCGGACATCATATGTGCCCTTGGATCAGTGAGGTGCACAGCTGGTGAGTGCTACCAACGCTGGAATGACCTTAAGCGCAGGGCAAAGAAAAAGCTGGCCTCAAGTCATGCCGCTACTCTGGTGACTAGAGGTGGGTCTCCACAAGAGGACATTGAACTCACTGTACATGAGTCTGTTGCTGAGACCTACATCACAGAGGAACAGATCCAAGGTGTGGGAGATCTGCCAGATTATGAGGCATTGTCCGGTGAGTGCACATGCATGTGTGTGTGATCCATGTGTATGTTGTGTGTGTGAGGGGTTCTGATTGAGTGCCAGGTGAGGGTGTGTGTGCCTGAGTTGTCTGGGTCACCCATGTGCTTCATCCAAAACATTCTGCGCCTCTGGAGTTGGGTATTACAGTATCCCTTCTGCCCACAGTAGACTTTTTGTGCAACATCACGCCAGTTGCCCTTGAAGTGGTATCTTGCTACAACATTGTTCCGTATTTCTCATTGTTCATTCAGGCTGATTGTTTCAATCCCCCCACTTTCACTACGCATATCTGAGCCCTATTGTCAAACGATATGTGACATGCCTATGGTACATGCCATCTGTGTGATGGCATGGTCATGTATGTGGATTGGACATGCCACTCACAGGCCAATGTGTGATGGCTCTGCTAGCCAGCATGCAGCTAATGTGTTGCTCTTCCATCTTGGTGTCATCAGTGTGTGACATTTTCCTCCCCTTCAAACTCAGTGACAGTGCATGCATGGGAGGGTTATAGTCATGTGGGACATGTGTCAATCAAGTACTGGTTCTGTACCTCGTGAGGCCTAATTGTGTGCCATGGTGCTAATGCCTGTTTCCATTTTTTGTCTTTCATGTTTCTGCAGGGGATGACGCACTTGATGCTGTTGAGGGTGAGGAGATGGTGCAGACCCAGGAGGGATCTCAGGCACGACCGGGCACCAGTGGGGGACGGGGTGTGGTGGTGGGTGAGAACCCACTCTTGCTGCAGACTGTTCTCTCCAGTGGTGTCTCTGGGTGCACCTCACCAGACCTCTTTTCGGGTGTTGATTCGGATGATGAGACCTATGTGGCTTCGCAGGTAGGTGTTTCTGGGAGGGATTCTGTTCTGTCCGACCCACCTGCACCAGGGGTACAGCCCACTATGGGGATGTCAGTGTTGGTAGGTCCGCCTTTGGTGGTTACGGATGCAGTGCCACACTCCGCAACATCTGATCATGTTCCTGGGCCAGCAGATCAGAGGGGGAATGCAGTCCTGCAGCCTCAGGCAGTGCCGACACAGCAAGGCACAGTTCGCCTTGCCCCAGACAGGTGTGGTGCCCGCCAACGCGGTGGCCGTACGCCACCAGGCAATACCGCATGTGAGAGATCCATATACGGTATGGCAAACCAACAGGCAGCAGCATCTGAGATGATGGCTCAAGCTATGGAGAGGGTGGCCACTTCCATTGTCCCCCCAGAGAGGCATATGGAGCAACTACAGCAGGCAACAGACTCCATTTGCCAATCACTCAGGGACGACATGTTGGCGTCCAACAGGGACAGACGGGCGGCCCTGGACACTCTGCGGGAAGCCATTTCTTTAGAGTCCCAGGGCCAGAGGGAAGCCCTGGGGGTAGAAGTCCGTCACCTCAGGCAGACTCTTGTGGAGCTTGAGGTTTACACTGTCACAAGGACAGAACAGCTGCTGGAGCGTGTCACATGTACGCTCTCAGCAGAGATGCAGGCAACTCGGGAGGAGGTCCGGGCATCACGTCAGGTGGTGCATGGGGATCTCCGCACCATTATCCACCAGAACAAGACCTTCCACACCCGCATGCTTGCTGCCATGGAGGACCAGACTAGGGCTTTGCGTGGGCTGCCTCCCATAGCACCACCACCTCCTGTGGCGGCAGCAGCACAGGATGATGAGAGCGAGCACAGCGATTCAGAATCTCTTACATTAGCGTAGCCGTGCAAGCCATGAGCCCATGAGCCCATGGAGGTGTTTTTTTTTCCGCAACATCCATACAGGTGGCTGTTGGTGTGCACCTTGTCCTCGGACCTCCTGGGTGGCCTCCCCCACCTCCCCTGGCCCCCACATGGCCATTTTTGATTTTTGGATTTTGGTTTTTGATTTTTGATTTTTGCTTTTTTGTTACAGTGTGTTGCCTTGTGTGGCTCCCGTGGGCATCCACTGTATTGCTGCTGGGCACATGCAGGCTTGTCCTGAGTTTGGGAACCCTGCTTGGGTTCGTGAGAAACACACCCCTCCTGCTTCCTGTTACCATGGGCTTGCAAAGGGTGTGCCCAAGTGACAGTAACTTACACAGTGACGTTGGACTCCCATGACATGTGTGGGCAGTCTGTAGTCAATACTGTGTATACATTCCTAGTGCATATTGTTGTAGTATTGTACACTGCATGGTGTATTGATGTGTGCTTGTGCATCCATGTCTCCCTCCTAATTTGCAGGTTCATTCCACATGTCTTCACAAGGCCGTCTACTTTGGAGATGGAGTTCATGTTGTAAGCAGTGCACTGTACAGTTGGGGGTGGTCGATGTGCTAGCATCACCAGGTTGTAAGTCTCCATGTCCTTTTACTTAGTACTGTCATGTGAATGCTATGTTTGGGGTGGCTAACTGCATCGTATTGTGGTAAGTCTTTGGTCATGTGTGTTGTCAGTTCTACATTAGTGGGAGCACATTGTGTGTGGCCATTTTCCCATCGGGACACTGTACTTTGTGACACTTGTGTCATGTTTTGGGGATTCCTTTGCTCTCACATAGCATGACATGCCATGGTGTGTTGGAGGGCGGTGCTGGGGAGGTGTTGGGTGACATGGCACTGTTGTCATGTTGTATCTTGCAAGGGGGTAATGATTTTAGCAGCATAGAAGTGTGTCTTTTGATGACACAGCATTGGTGGTGTTTGTGTAGGTAGGGATGCACACAATGGAACACTACCAGGTGAACAATCTCAGGCTGGTATGGTTGTGACAGTTGACTGTCAGTTGAATCATCATCATTGATAGTCAGCTGGTATGTGCCAGGGCTGTGTGCACTCCACAGGGGTGTGATTTTAGGTGAAATAATTAGCCACCAGCTGCATACGGGTTGCCTCACCCCATGCCCTTTCCCCTCCCATGCGCAGCGGGCGTGCATGTGGTTGGGGATGTGGGGACACCACCAATTCATATGGCACGTCCCTGCATGTTGCAACGTTGTGCAGGACACATGCTGCCACTATGATCCTGCACACTACTGGGGGAGCGTATAGCAGCTGCCCACCAGAGCGGTCAAGGGAGTGAAAGCGTGACTTGAGCACTCCAAATGTGCGCTCCACTATGTCCCGGGTTGCAATATGGGTTGTGTTGTATCTTACCTGGGGTGGCGTCGTGGGGTTCCGAATTGGCGTCATCATGTGGGTGCTGAGAGGGTAGGCACTGTCCCCTGGGGAGGTGGTGATGGGTATCATTAGTGGGGTTGTGACATTACTCAGTATCTGACATGCATGCATGTGCAGTGGCATTTATACTCACCAACCAGCCATGTATCACCATGCCGACCAGCTTCTAGGTCCCGGTTTAGGGTTGACATTCTGTAAATGAAACTGTCGTGGGTGGACCCTGTATAGTTGGAATATACTGAGGTGATGATTGCCTTGGCATCACATACTACCTGGATGTTGATGGAATGCCAGTGCTTGCGGTTTCTATAGATGTGCTCAGTTGCCCTGGGGGTACGTAGTGCCACATGGGTGCAGTCAATGGCACCTAGCACTTTGGGGAAGTGTGCCACCGCGTAGAAATCCTGGACGACAGCCTGCCTTTCTGCAGGTGTTCTGGGCAGGTATATGTGCCTGCGTACTGATGGGCGTGCAGTCATGATGGCCAAGACCTGGTCTAGGCAGCATGACTGCATGGCCTGTGAGACGCCCCCAACTATGGCATTTGTCAGCGGAAATTATCCAGTGGCCAAGAAGTGCAGTACATTAAGGACCTTCACCAGGAGGCTCAGTGCTTGGGAGCAGAGGGTGGGTGATGTGAGGTCATCCTCCCGCTCACTGACCAGGTCGAGTATTATGTGAGGTGGAAACCTATACTTCCCATACACGTGGTCATCAGGCACCCCAAAAAGGCTAGTTCTGGGTGTAAAAATTCTGGCCCTGGCTATCCTCCTCCTCCTCCTGCGGTATCCCACGGCCACTGCTGCTAGGAACGGTATATTCATCCTGGCGTCTGAGCTTGTTTGTTGTTTGCGCGCACCTTTATGCTGCGCAGGTCGACGTACGCCTGCTTCCTGCTTGCGTACGTGTTTCCGGATTAGCGTGACTTTTTTTGCGTGTGCGTGTGGGTGTTCTGCGCATTTGCCTCCTGTACTTCCACGCCCACCACAGTGATAAACGTACCCCGCTCGGCCAGGCCCAATCGCGTGTGGAACTTCATGCGAGCCCCTGAAGTACACGTACCCTGCTCGTCCAAGACCAATCGCGTGTGAAACTTCCCACGAGCCCCTGAAGGACACGTAACCCGCTCGCCCAGGACCAATCGCGTGTGAAACTTCCTGCGAGCCCCTGAAGTACACGTAGCCCGCTCGCCCAGGCCCAATCGCGTGTGAAACTTCACGCGCGCCCCTGAAGTACAGGTACTCAGGCCAATCGCGTGTGAAACTTCTCGCGCACCCCTGAAATAGACATACCCAGGCCAATCGCGTGTGAAACTTCACGCGAACCCCTGGAATACACGCACCCCACTCGCACAGGGCCTATTGCATTTGAAACTTCTCGCGCCACCCTGAAATACATGTACCCAGGCCAATCGCGTGTGAAACTTCTCGCACACCCCTGAAATACACGTACCCAGGCCAATCGCATGTGAAACTTCTTGCGCACCCCTGAAATACACGTACCCAGGCCAATCGCGTGTGAAACTTCTCACGCACCCCTGAAATACACGTACCCAGGCCAATCGCATGTGAAACTTCTCGCGCACCCCTGAAATACACGTTCCCAGGCCAATTGTGTGTGAAACTTCTCGCGCACCCCTGAAATACACGTACCCAGGCCAATCGCATGTGAAACTTCTCGCGTACCCCTGAAATATACGTACCCAGGTCAATCGCATGTGAAACTTCTCGCACACCCCTGAAATACATGTACCCAGGACAATCGCGTGTGAAACTTCACGCAAACCTCAGGAATACACGCACCCCACTCGCACAGGGCCTATCGCGTTTGAAACTTCTCGCGCACCCCTGAAATACACGTACCCATGCCAATCGCGTGTGAAACTTCTCGCACACCCCTGAAATACACGTACCCAGGCCCGATCGCGTGTTAAACTTCCCACGAGCCCCTGAAATACACGTACCCCGCTCCCACAGGCCCGATCGCGTGTAAAACTTCACACGCACCCACGAAATACACGCACATGCTATTATTCACACAGCGGGTGTCCGTGTTTGTCACGTACCCCTTTGCACGTCATTTGTCCTAGAGGGCCACAGTGTGGGACATTCATCAGAGCTGTGTATACGTGCTTTTTGTTAGCGCACATTTTGGCGCACCTTTTTTTTCATACGCAGGGACGCTACCGCCTGCTTTCGTGTGGCGGACGTGTATGGGCCTGTGCGCGTCTTTGCCCGTGCGCTGGTTTGCCCTATTCGATTCCATGAATACGTGTTGTAGGCGAGCGTGTGGCACTTGCCTCCTGTACTTCCCCCGTGATGCCCACATTTTCATGAGTTGTTCCCCATTCCGCGTGTCACGCCCCGTGTTCTGCCTAATTTTGTTATGTGCGCCTCGCTATGTGCGCTTTCGCTGTGGCCTTAGCGCATGCCGTTAGATGACCTGTGCGCCGGCGTGCGCCGCGCACTTTTTCAGCGCACATCCCACATTTTACTCGCGCACGGACTTCCATGAATAGATGTGCGATGGTTTCCCAGCGATATTCGCACTTGCACTGCAATTTTCGCTCTTTCACTGCGAATCGCACATTTTCGCACGCTTGCGCCGGAATTTTCGGCGCACATTAATTCCATGAATCAGCCTGATAGTTTTTTATGCATTGATTGAAATCTTAATTTGATTAATTGTTTGTGATAGTGAACTAAGGACAATGCTTTTGAGACTTTACATGTTTTCTTTCTGTTTTACAGATCAAAAATGATGATGAGTTTCATAATTTAAACAGAACATGCTATTTGAAAAAGTTGTTTTACAACAAAAAAAAAATTAAAATTGAAAACAAAAAATAACCAGAAATAAACAAATGGAGTGGCTGAGCAGTTCAGATAGGGAACTAACGAAATATAAGGTCCCAGCCGTTCTCATCATTGCACATGTGCTCATGACACCTTTGTTCAGTAAGCCAGTCTCAACCAGCATGCAAAGGGAAATTCAAGAAAACCTGTGGCCCAGATCTTCTCCCCGGTCAGAGCAAGCAACTGATCAATCTCTTATTAAAGACAGTCTCTGTATTACATGTATTGTATTGTATCGAGATTTCTAGAGCGCCAGAAGACCAAACGGCATCAAGGTGCTAACTTTGCATGTAGATGGCAAAGGTAAGGGAATCAAAGTAAATTAGGTCAAGCAAGGTCATAGTGAAGTACAATTGACTGACTGGAGTGAGAAACCCAAGCATCACTGTTTTTATGCATGAGTGTAAATTCCATTGACTGGCCTGACTGGAATTATGTTTGGGTATTATGGCTCTCCCTCACAGAAAAGCTGCTCTTTCAAAAACTGCTCTGGTTTGGGGGTGGGACCAAGCCTGATTTGCATATGGTTTTTCCCCTTTTGTAATGGCTTGGCTTGGCAGGCGAAGAACGATGGTCTGGAGGGTTGCCCAGAGCAATGCCAGAGGTCAAGATTTATTCTAAACCTTCCAGCCATCAACTCTTTTGTTTTGGTATTGTCACCCCGAGTGGGAAGGGTATGCCCAGACGTGGGCCCCTTGCCTGCTGGGCCTAGAGACCCAAGCTACTCCTCACTGATGACGCCCAACAAGGCTGAAACATGTCTGGGGATGCTTGTGGTCTCGTGCAAAAGGGATGTGGCCTAGCAGTTCGGGCTGGACTACCCCTTTGGGGGTGGGACCAAGCCTGATTTGCATTTGGTTTTTCCCCTTTTGTAATGGCTTGGCAGGCGAAGAACGATGGTCTGGAGGGTTGCCCAGAGCAATGTCAGAGGTCAAGATTTATTCTAAACCTTCCAGCCATCAACTCTTTTGTTTTGCTATTGTCACCCCGAGTGGGAAGGGTATGCCCAGACGTGGGCCCCTTGCCTGCTGGGCCTAAAGACCCAAGCTACTCCTCACTGATGACGCCCAACAAGGCTGAAACATGTCTGGGGATGCTTGTGGTCTCGTGCAAAAGGGATGTGGCCTAGCAGTTCGGGCTGGACTACCCCTTTGGGGATGGGACCAAGCCTGATTTGCATATGGTTTTTCCCCTTTTGTAATGGCTTGGCAGGCGAAGAACGATGGTCTGGAGGTTTGCCCAGAGCAATGCCAGAGGTCAAGATTTATTCTAAACCTTCCAGCCATCAACTCTTTTGTTTTGCTATTGTCACCCCGAGTGGGAAGGGTATGCCCAGACGTGGGCCCCTTGCCTGCTGGGCCTAGAGACCCAAGCTACTCCTCACTGATGACGCCCAACAAGGCTGAAACATGTCTGGGGATGCTTGTGGTCTCGTGCAAAAGGGATGTGGCCTAGCAGTTCGGGCTGGACTACCCCTTTGGGGGTGGGACCAAGCCTGATTTGCATATGGTTTTTCCCCTTTTGTAATGGCTTGGCAGGCGAAGAACGATGGTCTGGAGGGTTGCCCAGAGTAATGCCAGAGGTCAAGATTTATTCTAAACCTTCCAGCCATCAACTCTTTTGTTTTGCTATTGTCACCCCAAGTGGGAAGGGTATGCCCAGACGTGGGCCCCTTGCCTGCTGGGCCTAGAGACCCAAGCTACTCCTCACTGATGACGCCCAACAAGGCTGAAACATGTCTGAAACATGTCTGGGGATGCTTGTGGTCTCGTGCAAAAGGGATGTGGCCTAGCAGTTCGGGCTGGAAATGAAAGCAGCTATTTGAAAAATTGATCAGGCTCTACTTCATTGAAAACCCTTTCTCTGCTAAATGTAAGTACCAGATACAACCAACTACTATTCTCATGCCCGAATCTGCATAAAGCGCCTTCATTATTAATGCTGTGTTTGCTGGATCACTCTTAATCGATCCAGACTCAAATATGTTTTGTTGGTTTCAATTGGGCATTGCAATTTGTATTAAGGATCCCTCCCCTCAAATATAGGCGGGTTGTGTATATATGAACCTGGTTTGCCCGAATCCCCATCGCCCATTTCCTTGGTTGGTTGGAGGAAATGCTATAGATTACTTGTGCGCCCAGAGGCCTTCAGGCGAGTTGGCACGTCACCAAAAATTTAAATAAATAAATACATTTCTTGAAAGCAAGCAGGGAGCATTGTCAGTGCTTGTTGGGGTATGTGTTTAAGGCACATTTCCATCTGTGTTTATAATTAGGCTGGTAATCACTGGTTGGAGGGCAGCTCACCATCCCATGAGCTAATTTGGAAAGACCACGACATAGCAGCTTCTTTTCTCTCCAGCATGGAATGGGTCAGTGTCAAGTGTAATGACACCTCCCCCGAGACAGCTGCCAACAGTTCCTGACACAACCAGAGTGTTACCCTTTCTGGACAAGAGTGGCTTGTCACCAGAAAAATATCTTTTCAGGTACTATTTGTTGCATCTGGGGTGAAGTAATTTCCAGCATGCCTGTTTTATATGAGCTGGTACTGGTACTCCTACTAGTTAGCTGGTGAGGGCTGAATAGAAACCGTGTTATGGCTGCCATTGGGCTGGTCACAATCCTCGGCTAAACCGTCTGTGTATTCCAGTATTGCATAAACAAGCATGTTTTCATAAGATACACTTTGCATACACTATGGTAGCTGTGTCAGTATAAGCCAAGGGTCAAGTGGGATTCAAGCATACAGTTGTCTGCGGTCATCTGTCAAATCGTTTCAATTTCAGTTCAAGCATTTGGTTCATGTTGGGGTATGCCTGAAACATCCCCTGTGCTTTGAAAGGCACTATCCTCTACCTCAATCTGCTGCACATGTACACATGTATAATAGGTAGCACTCCACTAAGTGTGGCACGCTCCCTCCAAATGTGGCCAGCGGATAGCAAAAAGAGTCTGAGAATGTGTGTTGGGCTCTCTAACACGAGTCACTGTGATGAATTATGCATAACCCTTTCTGCCACCATGTGCTGCTAGGTGAACTCCTGCCCTGCCTTCTTTTGATGCAACCTTCTCTGAAACATGACAATCTATTTCCACTTGTGGCCATATGTCGCACAAGTTGTTAAAAGAAAAACATTTTGTTGAGGCCGAAATGTTTGCCCACGCTGCCTTTGCTTTCACAGAATGGCGAAAATGTCATATATTTCATTTGCTTCACCGTCCGAGGAAACAATGCTGCTGTTCGTCAAAAGGGCATTTACAAGAAGATTAGAACAACGTGCACAGGATGGTATGTGGTGGAATATGCCCTTTGATAATGCAAATCCTATGTCTGCCCTCTTACCAGATACCACAACATTGGGCCTCATTACGACTCTGGCAGTAGCCGTGCCCTGCAGCCGGAGTCGTATTTTTTCCCGGTATATTACAACCCTGGCGGATCCGGTAATTGCCCAATCCAGGGTGCCAGAAAAAAATCTTCCCCATTCCCTTTCGAGCCCCAAGGGGCTCAATGGGAATGAGGGAGCTGTATGCACCGGCACCATCCGTGAATGGTGCCGGCGCATCCAACGTGTTGTGCTCGCGGGTGCCTGTGTGTGCGCCAGGTCAGACTGTAGTACCCGGACCGGCAGACTCGTAATGAGAGCCATTGACATTCAGATTCAGCAGCTTAACCGGTAATACCGGCGAGATACCAGAAAACTGAATTAGCATTCCCAATGCCTGATATCCCGGTATTTCTGGGATATTACAGGTGGTGGGAATGCTGGTAATTCCTCATTCCATAGAGTCCTGTAGGACTCCATGGGAGAAATTACATGAATTACCGGCACTGACATTACTGGTGGTGGTAATTCTGACAGTATTTTGCCGGTGGGGGCCTGATTTATCCAGCTCTTGGTTGAAGGTGAATCAGGTAACCCCCATCAGCAAATGTGCAGTTGCCATGGTGGTAAAGGTGCCGATAACAGATTTACCAGCATTTTTACCATCACTTTTACCGTTCCGCCAAACCCGGAATGACCCTCATTGTCCTTTAAGTCTCTAATTATTCCAGATTTGCTCTAATGTTTTTGGCGTAGGCTATTTCTCTTCTCCAAAATGGCAGTGATAGTTTGCCGGTGAAGTGATATTCTACATTCTGGGGAAACAGCCCTTCCAAAAAAACTGTCATCATTCACCTCATTTTGAACCGATATTGTCACTGGGCTTCTTCAACCCTTGGTGTTTGCAGTTTGTTGATAAGAGCCACTGGAAGACAGGGCTCTAGATGGTGCTTAAGTGATGTTCTGTGTTATCAGCCTGCCTGTTTTCAATAACTCTTAAGGGAGTGCCAATATTATTTCTAAGTAGGCTTCTGAAAATGGCTTATTTGCCGCATAATACCAGCTGCTGCTGTAACAAAAATGTCCTAACTAATTGTGTCTTCAGCCACTTAATCTATGATTATTATGTGTGTCCTTGCATCTGTTTCTTGCATTTAATTCCTGGTGATAAGAGCCAGTGGCAAAGTATTTGGCTCTTGTATAGGCATTCAATATGCATTTACCAAGCATTGCCACAATATGCCCAGATATTAAAACCCGTCTCCAGCTGCTGTCGTTTTATATCCAATGCCTGCTCAAAATCCAAAACATGTTGGATTTGCCAATGCTTGTTTTAGTCAAATCAAAATGAAGAAGCCCAAACATCATCAAAGGAGTGCCGAAGCTAATAAACCTGGCTTTGTAAATGCAGAGGGTAAGATTTGTTTAGGTTTGGCCATTATACGAATAGCCAACGATACTGCAATAGCAGGTTAATCTATGAGGGAGATACTATGCAAAAGAGAGGCACAGCCTGCCACTGTGTTTAGTCATGTGCGCACCCACTGTACGTCCATGGTCATGGCATTCGTATGGAAATCCACACCCCTGAGCACCCAGCCTCACATACCACCTACGCCCACACACTGCACCTATGGCCAGACCATGTCCATATATTCAAATACTCAACACTCACCCACACACTGCACAAACACATGCTCACACTACATATACATGCTCTCTCACACACACACACACACACACACGCACACACACGCACACACGCACCCACACACACACACACACAAACACACACACACACACACACACACACACACACACACACACACACACACACACACTCACGCACACACACACACACACACACACACACACACACAAACACACACACAAACACACACACGCACACACACACACACACACACACACACACACACACATTGTATGTTCAAGAAAAGATTATATCATTTAGTTTATTCTACCTCATTTTGATTGTTAGCCTATGGGACCATCGAGGACAAGGGACTATGTGATCAAAGGGTCTATGAAGCTACACATAGGTTGAAAAGACTGAAAAGCTGAACATGTTCTTATAGGATTCCTTATAGGATGCCACTTCACAATGGACATCTGGCTAAAAGGGATCAAATTAATCTGTTCACAGTCACATGGGGAGGGGGATTCATTGTAATTAAGCAAGCCCCCTTGTAGATGAAAGCTAACAGCCTGTTGATCTGACCAAACTCACAGGAGAAGTGTTGACATCTCAAGCAAACAGTCAGGTCTAAAGTGGGACCCAGGCAATGAGCCAAAACAACTGAAGAAAGCCAATGGGCCTCATTACAAGTTTGCCAATCTGGAACAAGGGTGCCCTTGTTTCCGTACCGGAAAATTACAAGTTTGCCTGCTCTGGCTGTTGCGCCCGACATTTCTGACCCTGCCGGACCCAGCGGCCTTGGTAAGCAGACTCTTCACGCAAGTGGCAGCACCGAGTGCCCACTCCCGCAGAGTCCTTTGGGACTCTATGGGAATGGGGACTAACATTGTACTGGCGCCTGACTTCCTGGGCCACCAGACTTGTAATGTCCCGGTGGCATTGGGAAAGCAGGCGATGGTAAAATATTACGAGTCCGGCCCAATGTCAGCAAGGCTGGAGAGGCTCAGCGAGGACTCTGGGGAATGTATTCAACTCAGCCACTTTGCTCAATGAAAGTCAGATTGGAATACGCCAAAGAGATGGCCAAGACAGGAAAGACCCGCTAGAGCGGATATTGAGAAGATTGGTACATCTATCTGGGATAAGAGCCCTGAAATACGTACCCTTTTGAACCATGTTCCCATCAGCAGCCATGCATTCAGCCTGAAATAAAAGATGACAATCCATAATTTGCTGGCATGTGTCACTGCTGAGTAGGGGTTTAGGCGAGTGCAATTCAAATCCACTGGACCAGTCCTTGTTGGAATTGTCTTTCGTATGCACGAGAGATCTAGGAACAGGCAGTGGGGGCCGGGGTGCAAAACCCTTTAGGATGGTAGCCGCCACATTAGTGAACCAGAGATCATTTTAAAATTATGTTGTGATATACGGCGATACAAACAGCCAACGAGAGGCACAGCAGTGCAAAGGTACAGTGTGATATGACACGATAGGTTATTTATAACACGCTTAATACCCCAAGGTTTCTAAGCACGGACCCTGGGATCCAACCTATGGTGCTCCATGTCGTTTTGCTTCAAAGGCGAGCACATTGCCCCTGAGCTATCCTCCCAAGGCTATCCTGTTAAGTGTCTTGAAGAGGACTGGTATCCAGTGAGACATACCTCTAGAGGACTTACAGGGACTTACCTTTCACTGCACTCAGAAGCAGTGGGTGTCTGTTAGCTAATATAATGAGAGCAGCTATGTCACTCTATGCCCATCATTCCACCAAGCGAAAAAGCGCATCAGCAAGCTGAGCCTGGGTGAGCTGGAAGGACAGGGTACATTGGTGGCTTTTGGGAGTTGTAGTCTCTGAAGCTGATCAGAGTGCAGCCAGTCCTCGAGTCCATAGTAAGCAGGTTGGACCACACTCTTCGACTGGTGGAAGGGGTGGCACTGGCAGTGGCAACGCAAGAGAGCGGAAGAGAGGCTCCTTGGTAGCAGATAACCTTGCAGGAGGTTTCTATGCTCGTTAATTGGAAAGTGAGGACACCAACACCCTAATTATGCTGCTAAAGACGGATTTGCATAGTGTTGGGGTCTGACAGGAATGGCACAGTTAAGTGCAACCCCAGTAGTGTCGCAAGGTATTTCCGTGAGTCTCTTCTGGCTTTTATACATGAACTTATTATGCAAATTGACAAGGCAGTTTCTCAAAATCAAGAAAACAATCAAATTAAATGTATACTACTTTGATTTATGCGTTAGTAAAGGTAAATGCATGCCTGGTTTCCACACCTTGCTGCAACAATATAGCCAGCTAGATTCTAATAAAAACTGCAAGCTTTCCCATTCAAACTGCAGAGGTATTGATGGAACCTGGAGGGCATTGCTTAGGTCTCTGGTCCTAGGGCTGCGACCCCGGGCTTTCCAGATGCTTTGAACTATGACTCCCATGATCCCTCATTATTGAATGTGCTAGCTAGGACTGAGGGTGCTCGCATTCCACCACATCTGCAGAGCCAAAGTCTGAAGGAACCTGTGGGGGGGGGCATTTTCATCAAAGGCTTAGTTGCCTGCACACAATGTCATTCCTGTGCCTTAGCATCGTATGCTATGAAGGCCCCCACCCTCACGTCAGGCTTGTTTTTTTTCAGTCCTTTCCACCTCTCCATTGCCTCATTAGTACATGGGAGGAGTTGTTCTTTCTTCTGGAGTCTTCCTGGGATTCAGGCGATGAGGCCCAGATGCACGTTAATTGCTTTTTCTCGCCTCTGTGTTTTTCACAGAACTGCAGGGAGAACATTTGGCAGTGATGGATGAATGATGTTTTCTTTATGCAAGACACATCCACCTCGAGGACGATGCCTGTGTACTCACTTTCCAACGCATGTGATGTCCCTCTACTGCTTTTTCTTGTAAACTGCCTATTTGATGAAGCTGAAAAATACCACTTTGAACATTAAGGAAGAGTTAGGCTTTCTGATAGCTTGAAACAAGGCAAAACATGTTCAACCCAGCATTACTCACTCTCTGGTGCTTATGTTGTTCTGGCCAGTGTTTTGGGCAGTTAGGTGCAGTGGAACATGGGCCGCACCAAGCGGGGAAAGACCCAGTTACCAAAACTAATAAACATTGGCAAAACCAATAGATCTGGATATATAGGATGGTAAGATACATCCATAGAGGCGTCAAAAAAGCCTCTGGCACGCACAAAAACAGATCTATTGGTTTTGGCAAAGCTCATTATTGTAGACTTGTGTGAATGCCCGTGAATACGGGCCAAAGTGCAGGTTTTCATTAACACAGTAGGACCACTATATACCCGAAGGCAACAGTTCCCTCTAGCGGTGACAATTGGCAAAGCTATGCGACTTGGCATTGTCTCTATATATACTTAGGTAACAGCTCTCTCTTGTGGTGACAACAGATGGAGCATGGACAAACATGCATCCGGCCTTTTATTATCTATATATATATAAAACACATAGGTATGTTTCCGTACTCAGTTTATGCAATTTATCAGTGTTAGGTTGCCCTCTGCTGTCCAAATGGCAAAGTGAACCCCTATGTCCCCTTCCAATTCAACAATAGCTATCATTTTAACAAACAGAATGAGCATGGTTCTATGTGGTCACCTTCACCTTCCACTTTCGTAAATGTTCGAAATCATTTTAAGTTACTTCTTTCCAACCCCACATTTATTCACACAGGGCATGGCTGTTCCAGTCTCAATGAACAGTTAATTACCGGCTCAATGTTTCTGTCGCTAAAGAGCAAAATGCTGTAGGACAAATGCCTCCTGACAAGCTAAAACTGAAAGTAGGCGCTGTAATTATGCCACTATGCAATCTTATGCCATCTTCAGGGACTCTGAAATGGAACAAGGTCGACAATTACAGACACATCACAGAAAACCGTGTAATCGATGAAACTTACATACTGTTCTTATACAGCGCATACCTCTCATTACATCTGATACAAATATGCCTTTCAAATTCAAAAGAAAATGGTTACATATTTGTTTAACCTTTTCAATGACAATTAATAAGTCTCAGGGACCTATGCCCCATCCCCCCCTCCCTGGAAGCAATTGGTGGGGACCATTAACAAGTCATCCCCTTCCTGGAAGCGATTGTGGTGACCGTTATTAAGTCACAGGGACCTACGCCCCCTTCTTGGCAGTGATCAGTGGTAATTCCAATATTTAAGAAGGGGGCAGAAGTAACCCTATGAGTTACCAACCGATATTCACCTTAAAGATATGCTAGAACAGTGTATGTTATGCCGGGAATGGCTAGTATTGTCAGATTTGTCTTTGAAAACAATTTCCTTTACTTCTGCATTACAGCGTCTTACAGATGGCCCTATTTATATTTTGATTTTTAGATTTGCACATGTGCATGCTCCAGAAATTTGGCAGGACGTAATTGTGTTTGGATTAGAAATCGCCTTTCCCTTCCTATAAATCATTTTATATTCTGATGTAGGATCGATCAGACAAGGTAGAGTTGGGAGAGTAATGTGGAGGGACACTGTTCTGAAAGTAAACATGGCCACATTAACTGACATTTTCAGAAAACTGGCTCAATTTGTTCAACTTTACCAAAGCTGGTTCAGAACAACACTGAGGTCAAATATCACAAGCTGCTTCAATCAAAGAGATGCAGACCTAATGCATTCTATGGTGGGCCGTTTGATGAGGACGACATGCGTGCAATGGTAGGACAGAGGGCCTCTTTGTGTTTGCGCAAAGCCAACTGTTGTTTGATCTGAGAATATGTCTTATCCTTGAGTTTTTTTTGTGTGATAAATATTTGGAAAATGTGAAGTCTGATTCCGCAGGAATAGGTTGTTCCTGCAACCAAGCAGTACTCCTTTTCCTTTGCATGTTGTGGTGTTTCACCAACTGTGTTGCATTTACATTGCAGACGTGCCTTGCTTTCCGTCTGTGTCTGCCTTGCTCACACATTGTGAGAGAGGAATTAGTTGGAAGGTTGAAGTGTCAAAAGATGTAAGAAAGTCATACATTTTATTAATGGCAGAAACCAAAAGGCTCAGGGATAACATTAACGGGGGATTGGCTAGAGGCTTAACGTAGACATTATCTGTGAGCTACTAAGGTTCAATCCAGGCTAGCCAGATAGTGGTGACTGAGCAAGCCAATCCCTCACTGGTATAGTGGGGCTTGAGCTTAGAAGCTTTACTCCATCAGAATTGTTTGGTAATGCAGACACCACCTTTGAACATCATTATTGATGACAATAGAAGAACGTTTCATTCAAAGCCCACGTTTATTATCTAAAAGGTTTTTCCTCGTTTACATTAGGATTTCCAGAATAAAACATGAAAAGCAAAGGCATAAATATAGATGTGATTAATCATTAATAGAGCAAGTTCTAACCACCCATAGAAGCCTGGATTACATGCTTCTCATTTGTTCCTCTCACTATTTCTAGCTCCCTAGCCAATCAACGTGCTTGGAATAGAGGCTCTAACCACATGCATAGACTGCATTTCAAGCTTCCCTTTGTGATGTGTGCACAATGGACACTGACCAAGGAGATCTATCTACAAGCTCTAGCAGCCTTAGAGTCTTGCCATCAGGCTCTATTATGTGCTATATGAGTTTGACCCTCCGAGTGGTCCCGAATCAGGCCAGGCTCTAAACTTTCATTAAAGTCAATGGTGCCCACCACTGTCATGGCAGTCAATTAGAAGACCATCACAAGAGGGGTCAATTGAATTCTTGTAAATCTTTGGGGAAAAGGTTTAAAGTGTCAACATTCTTTTTTCACTGGGCCCAAGCTACAATGATAGTTCTTACTTGAGTTAGTGTATAGAGTGCGGTTAAACATTTACGGCGCTCACAAATGGCTGGTCAAGGTTAATAGCCTCTTCTAGGCACAGCTAGAAAAAATACATTGGCCCTCATTAAAACACTGGCGCTAAACCATGGCGCTATTAGCACCATGGTTGCTGCCGGTATTGGAACGAGTCTGCCATGGTGAAATGAGGAAGTACCACCCCATTCCAAGGTTGGCGGGGCGGTACTTCCCCATTTCACCATGGCCCTTCCCCATTCCCATTTTTGCCCAATAGGGCATAATGGGAATGGGGAAAGGCGGTAATTATGGTACCGCAATTTGCAGATATTAATATAATAATAATAATAATAATAATAATAATAATAATAATAATAATAATAATAATAATAATAATTGATTTCTTATATAGCGCTTCACACCCATAGGTCTCAGAGCGCTCCAATAACAGAAGAAAGTATTGCCTTCGGCCCAATCGAGGATTGCCACTTAGTCCTCAATATGACGGTCTTGGATTGCTCTTATAGAGACCAGAGATGGCTGAGTTTGGAATTAAGTCAAGCTCTGGCACATAAAGAATCATAAGGATTTGGGAAGAAACACAGTAGATGACATAGGGGTCCACAAAAGGCGCAGAATTGAATGGGTTTAAATATATATGATGATATCTTATTGGGACTCTATGCACATTTTTTGGGTGATCTTAAATTATTCTTATGTGATGAAGATCACACCGGGGAAGAACTTATGAACCCCTACACCGACATGGTTAGCATCCTCTCACTGCATGTGACCACACCAGGGTAGGACGGTTTGATGTGAATTGCCAATAGGTTCAAACAGAAGTATTAGCCATGATGAAGAATCTGGATACAGTTGGCAGGGATGATTTACGCTCTGCCTGGCATAGGTATAAAACCCTGATAGCCGATAACAAATGTACTATTGGAAATGGGAGATGTAAGCAATGCAAGACAAAAACATAGTGGGAGTCTGGAAATCGGTCACTCATGGAGATACCGATTCCAGAAAAACTATCCAGGGCAGTATCACAGTTGACGTCTGGAGTAACCACTTACAGAATATGTACACTGAAAATAGAGATTTTGGTATACAATAAGTGTTGATTCGACCACACGTAACTTAAGTAACCCAGGTGGCGCGATTGTGGAAGTGAGGTCGAAGTGTGGGCACAGTTTGGCAAAGGACCCTGCTAATAGTAACCTCATCTGATCCCTTTTTACTATTATCTTGCCTGCCTGGGAGCTCCGAGCTTGGCTGGCTAAACCTGTACTTCCCTTAAAAACCTTGCTGTCTGCGCGAATGCACGCGCAAGTGTGGAAGTGAGGTCGAAGTGCAGGCACAGTTTGGCATAGGGCCCTGCTTGACTGACCTCATCTGATCCCTTTTACCTATTATCTGGATCAGCATCCTGCACTCTACCATTGATTGTTTAGCCTGCCTGGGAGCTCGAAGCTTGGCTGGCTAGGCCTGTACTTCCCTTCAAAACCTTTCTGCCTGCGCGAAAGCGCGCGCGAGTGTGGAAGTGAGGTGGATGCGTGGGCGCAATTTGGCAGTTTGGCAAGTAAGTGAGTATGGGGATTGGACCTCCAATATTTTTGTCTCTGTTTATTGGCGACCGAAGATCTTTTTGCACTGAGCATTTCAGCCTTTTGGTTTGGCTAGTGCTTCTTGGTTTTAACTACTATAAAGAAGGAATAATCTCCTTCAGTGCTCACGCTGAAGCTTCAAGCCCTTGACGCTTTTTTGTATTGCCCGCCTGAGCGGGCAGCCCTTACTTTGCCTGGCTTCATGGCAGATTTTGTGCTGCTGATTACCTCACTGGAGATGGTCTTTGAAAATAGCATAATGGAATGTTCGGTCTCTGCCTCTGGTTCACTTGACATCCCTGCCAAGAACACTTGTCACGCTAAGCGTGCCTGTCCCTAATGCACTATGAAATTGGATGAAGGATTACCATCGGATAAAATACTTGCTGATTTGTATTCAGCATCCAAGAAGGAATGTGTCGATATTGTCTCCTCCACTCGATCATTATCTGAGGCACTGATACAAGAACTGACCCCCCCTATGCACTGTTTGGGATCCATGACCATCGAACTAGTGGCTGGGGCTTACTAAGACTTCCTGACACTATCGCTGCCCCGCTCAACCCGTTAGCTTCCAATTAGCACTAGAGATCTGTGGATACCACAATAAAGACCAACAGGCGCTGGATTCAGTCTACCAGATTGTTAAGAGCTGGATGTCTACCAATTAGCTATTCCTTAATAGACTGAGCTAATGTTATATGGCCCTAGACAAGCCAGAGAAGCTGAGCTTAGCATACACAAATTTCCTGATTGATGGCAGTCCAATCACAGTAGCACCTAAGGTAAAGACTCTAGGCACCTATCTGGAAGCCAGCCTGGATAGTGGTGCCCATTTGGATGCTATTGTGAAAGGCACCAATTATCACCTTAAGGTGCTTCAACACGTGTCTCCACTGGTCTCCGAAGACAACCGCAAAAAACTGGTTAGAGACGTGATACTCCCGAGAGTGGATTATTGTTATGGTCTCCTGGAGGGAGCCAGCAAGGCAGATAATCAAAATTACAGAAGATACAGAACGCTGCAGTGCATATCGTATATCAGATGAGCTGCACCGAGCCAACCTCAGCGGCCAGAAAGACACTCCACTGGCTACCAGTCCCAGCCAGAGCTCAGTTTAAGCTGGTGACCATCTGCCACAAATGTGTTTTTGGTGATGCCGCAGCCTTAACAATAGGCTGAGAATTCATCAACCTGAAAGAAATGTGCGATCTGCTAAAGCCTGTGTTCTAGAAATAGATCGCGTCAAGAGAGCCCGAGGAAATGGACGTGTCTTTCATGTACAAGCTGCGCGGGCTTGGAATGCCCTTCCTGAACATCTGCAAAACATTGAAAATCACTTGGATTTCAGAAAACAGCTAAAGACCATCCTGTTTGCATAATAAAATAGGCATCGCTTCTCCCTCTTATGGCGCCTGGATGCCTTCGGGCTTTGGCGCCTTACAAATGACTTAACAGAACATAACATACCATGAATGAAAACGCAGCCCAGGTCTGCTCGCGGCTGAGCAAAATACGTAATTTGCATTTAAATAGGGTTGTCTCAACACAGGTAGCTCATATGGATGAATGTAAGACACCGGGACTTGTAACTGAGAAAGGTGTTCAAAGCATGAAAATGCCCGATCGATATTAACCCGCTAGTTATCCGAGACGCAGGAGACAAAGACAATACAAGATGTATAGATTGTTATGCTAAGGATAGAGTCGTCTGGTCTGAAACCACGTTGGTTAACCTTATTGGCACAAGTCAGCAATCGACTGCCCCAACCCTTAAGCAACGAAGACACTAGCGAAGTGAGATCTGGACTAAGCTGTCTATGGCTTAATACACACTCCCTCATTAAACATGCCCTTGAGGTGTCCACATGGATATCCTCGCAGAATGTAGATCTCTGTGCTCTCACAGAAACGTGCATTCATGCAGCAGCTTGGCCAACACTTGCACTGGCTATACCACAGTATAGATTAGAGGGAAAAGAAGGGGGGTGGCAATCATTTATAAAGATACCCTAGATCTATGGAGAGTTGACATCACCAATTTGGATGATTGTGATATCCCCCATGTCAAAATCAGGACGGATGTGGAGAGCACCATTAATGTGAATTCTCGTGTATCGATGCCCCCTCCCCCATGCATGTTTTTACGAATCAAATGTGTGATCTACCTCTCTCTTTCCTTAAACCCAACTCTAAAACTAAACTCTTAGGGGATTTTAACTATTGGCTGCAAGACGGGAATGATTTGCGGGCCAAGTCTCTTGACGAAGCTCTGGTAGATCTTGCATTTAAACAATTTGTGAAAACACCCATGCATACAAAAGGCAATACGTTGGACTGGATAGCAGGATATAATGTCATCTTAGCTAGTCACAACATTTGCCCCTGTCCCATGGTGTGATCACTTCTTCATACACTTTGAGATTGTACCTGAGAAAAAGGTTATGAGGAAGAATGCTATTACATCTGTGATACCGTGCAAACATATTAAAAATCTTACACCTGAAGCTCTTGATCCATGGCTTACTCCATTACATCAGCACTTGAATGACTGTGCTTTTGTAGACAAAATTGCAGAGGTATATCAACATACACTACGCAGGTGCCAGACCCACTGAGCTTTCACGAGGAGTGCCACAGGGGGCCAGACTGTCTCAGATTTTTTATAACATCTTTATTGTCCCCTTCCTTGATTTCATGCAAAACAATAAAATTGAGTTTACAAACTATGCCATTGACACACAATGTGTCATCCCCTTGTCCGGCAACTTTGCAAAGGATGAGTCCAACATCAACAGGATATACGGCCTGATACAAAGTTGGATTTGTAACAATGGCCTCTCACTTAATACCAACAAAACCGAGCTGATGCTAGAGGGGAGTGAAGCTAAATCCCGTAAAACGGAGTTGGAATATGCTCAGTTCAGATTGATGGATGCATGATCAAAACAAAAACTAAAGTCAAGACCAGTGGGGTCTACTTCGATCATAATTTGAATATGAAGGTGCAAGTCAGCAGCCTGGTGTCTTCGGCCACTTATCATATCAAGCTAATTACCCATGCGTGCCCATTTATATTGAAAGAGAATCTAGTCTTTTAATTGGTGTGCCAAAATCAGAGGTCAATCAAATTCAAGTTGTGCAAAATAATGGTTCATAGTTATTATGGACCGCAAGAAGAGGGACCATATTTCTGAGGCCAGGAGAAGTCTGCATTGGCTTCCGATAAAAGACAGAATTTCCTTCCATCTTATGCTAATCACTCATAAATGTTTGAGAAGTACAAGCACTAGCCTATCTGTAGGAAGAATTGGTTGTAAAATCCAGCATACACAACCTGAGATCTAATAACTCCACTCAACGGAAATTTCTTGCATGTAGATTGTCACAGTTTAAGAAAGGAGTTTTTTTCTGCTGCAGCTCCGGCTGTCTCGAATACACTTTCCATGACTCTTAGAGAGGACACCTCAATTCTGACTATCAGAAAAAAACGCAAGACATTTCGGTTCAGCTAGTCCTATTGATTTCCTATAGGTCTTGTGCTCTTTGTGGGTCTTAATTGGCCTCTGTATTTTTAAGT
Source organism: Ambystoma mexicanum (assembly GCF_040938575.1). Taxonomy (NCBI): domain Eukaryota; kingdom Metazoa; phylum Chordata; class Amphibia; order Caudata; family Ambystomatidae; genus Ambystoma; species Ambystoma mexicanum. The sequence goes on from NC_090922.1 coordinate 1,411,307,136, forward strand.
ATTTGTATGTTAATTTTCCTGTCTTGTCTGTCTGTTCTCTTGGGCGCCCTTAAGCCTCCGGGTCAGTGGCTGCGTGATATAAGTTAATAAAGTATCAGCCAGTGGACTCGAGTGGAAACATATTTTGCTATCCCAGTCCCCAGAGGTGTTCTTCCCCTAGTATCTAGCTTGCATTGTGGACCAGGGAAAGAGGAGGCCTCATCGGGGGAAGAGAGCGACTGGCTGTCGCTGTCCAAGCTTGTCGCTCAAAGGGGGAACAATGGGCCTTTAGCTCAGGATGTACTTTGAGGTGCACAGTTTATTAGTTGGACACACGTAGATATTACCATTTATTTGAGAAAGGTGGCCTCATGGATGAACTTGAACAGTACACCATGCTCGCCCTCCAGGAAACATGGCTAGTTGAACCGGTTGTGGTGGATGGCTGGCACTTCATCTATAAACCGGCCATTGGGTGTCCGCTTGGGCATCTGACTGGTGGAACTACTGACATGCTCTCCTAACATCTTTGTGGGTTGGATTGCTGTTCCTTCAGAAAAGGGCAGTAGGGAGGTTGTAATCATTAATTTTTACGATCCCCCCTATAGGCAACCCCACGACTTGGTCCTTATTGAAAATGAGACTCGGATTAGTATACTGAATGATTGCCCCCCCCCCTTGTATTGTGTGTGTGTGGGGATTTTAACTCTTGGATTCCTGGCGCGCTTAACTTGATACTGAGGGCTACCAATTGTCTGCTTCTGCGGTCGGTGATTTGCTCTCTCATTCCTGTATGTGGGGTTTGGAACGCTCCAGCCTATTCTACTCCTTTGTTTTACTATGATCAATGGTTCCTTATCGGACTCTCCTCCCAAATGTACTTTTATGGCCCTAAATCCGGTAGCATCTTGGATTACATTTCCTTGGCTAACAACCCCTATTTAGTCTCTGACATGGGCACATTTCCCCCCTTTGGAGAGTGAGCATATGCCTCATGTGATGACTCTACATTTTAGTGAGTTGCCTGCTGTCCTCGAGACTACTGGGGACGATTGGGTCATTCCTTCCCTAAATCACATAACATGGAATGAGTGAAGGCAGGACGAAGCCTCTATTCGCTTATGCATGATCTTGGCGTTCGAATGCTGTGTGACTATGGCTTTGGAAAACCCTTTTTGATTACTCCTTTGAAGTGATTAGGGACTATGGGGAAGTTATAATGGCTTTTGTTACATCTACATTTGGTAGGAGAAACAATGGGGCCAAGAGGATTACGCTCCTTCCATTTTCCCATTGACACCCTTACAATGGAAAAATAGCTACGTAGAGGAGTGATTTGCTCAAGGGAATTGTGACCTACAATGGGAATGGAACCAGCACCCACTGCACGTGCCTCACGATTAAACAAAGCTAAACATCTATATCGGAAGTGGTAAAAACAACACTAGTATATAACTGAGTGTTTACACTGGAAAGGTTTGGTTAAGCTAGCTCTCGCTAATGATGCACGTCAAGTCAATTCTGGAAGGCGGTTGATGGCCACTATTCAGTGCGTGATCTCCTCAGTGCTCCTGAATCTGTTTGTGTTGAGCACACTTTAAAAACATTGGGAGGAGGGGATGTAAGCCCAATGAACCTTGCCTACTTATGGGTAGATGGCATTACACTTATACCCCTAATGACATTTTGAAGATTATCAGTGGCTGTAAATTCTCGCGAGTCCCTGGCACTGACAGCATTTGCAGTGCTGTGATTAAGAGAGACACTGATAGTTGGGCTACTGTGTTGGACTGCCTCTTCCATTGGATTGGTAAATCCCAACTTATACCATGTTCCTGGAGAGACAGCATTGTCGTCCCCATTTGGAAGAAGGGCGATCGGTCTGATTGTTAGGCAGAATCCTGTGCAGTTCCCTTGGGGACCACTGCAAGAAGATTAAGACTACAGGAGTAAGCAGTAAACCCAATTGGTAGCAGTCTGCACCACCCAGATTTACCTGGTAGCTGTGTCTGAGCAGTCACACGTCTCTCAAGAAGAGTAGGGCAGTATATAGAGTATACACAATAGGGCTAAAAACACAGTAGAGCAAACAAACATTGACCAGAGCTTTGTATCAAAAGTATATAATTATTTATTTAAAACACACTTTAGGCAATACACTAGCACTCTAAATCAAAAGCAAGTTAAAGAACAGTCAGGTAAAGTATAAACACCTCCCTTGATAACTATTAGGCAAGTCAGAGTTAAAACACCACTATTTGTTAAAACAGATGTGAGCGCGTAACCTAGATGGCACTCCAATAGTTAAGTTAAAGGGAGAGAAAAAGGCAGGGAATAAAAATAAAACAGTTCCCAACACTTTTAGAAGTTCAAAGCAAGGGAGTAAAGGCAGTATACACTGTAGAGCCAAAGTTCATAAGCTAGGCCCACTTTAAATGGAGCAAAGCGAAATGTGCCCAGGATCACACGGTTTAAAATGCACTAAAAGTCTTTGCAGAATGTTCAAAAGAGGTTGGGGTGATTCAGGAAGTAAAGGTAGAAGGTCTGGGGCCAACCGAGTTGGAAAGCCAAGGATTTAAGGGTCACCTTTAGCAATCCGTGGAAAGGGAGGCCAGGCAGAACACAGTACCTTAAAGAGAGAGGAAGCTCCAGCGGTGGCAGTTGTTCCTGGCAGTGGTTGCAGTTCATTGTTTCAACCAGTGGAAAAGAGGATCTCATCAAGGAGGAAACTTGGAGTCGATGCACTGCCCAGGGATGAAACCAGCCGCGGAGTTCGTCAGTTAAAAGGTGCGTTCCTTTTATTCGCGGTCAAAGTGGTGAAGCTTGGCTATCCGGCCGACGGGGTGCTTGGCACGGGTGATTTGACCAAGATACGTCTTTGGAAGGTGAAAGGGGCAAACTGGTTGATCCCACCAGCTCAAAGGAAGAAGACTCGTCCAGCAGAAGATCTTCTCTTGTCGTTGGGAAAGTGGTGAGTTCGTTGCAGCAGGGCTCTACCGGTGGTGTCGTCGTTGCAGATGGCTCAGCTTCTTCCCTCTTTGGATTCTTAGGTCCTGTGGCGACTTCTGAAGTTCCAGTCCCAAAGGCCCTGCTTTTATGCAGAAATACCCCCATTCAACAGCCTAGTTGTCACTCACACATGCTAAGTGGTGAGCCGGGCGGCTCACCACCGGGCCAATCAGAATAGAGTGCGACTTGGGTTGCTAAGGCAACGCAATCCAGGGTGCCAATTCCCCTCCCCACACATCATGTGGAACCGAGACAGAGTGGCACCATTTGGAGGGTTTCTGTGGAGAAGCCCTCCAAAAACTGGAACAAAGGGCCCGACCTTGGTTGGAGTTACAGAGACGGACATGAACGCCATTTTAGAAAAGAGTTCTGGCAAAAAGACCCAACCGTTGATTTAATATTAAATAAATAAACCGGCAGTATCTTTAACATTGCACCAAAAAGTGGTGCGTTTAAAATCAATGGGAACATCCCGTAGGAAATATTCTGGTGGAATATTTTGCGTGGTAACCACTGCCACCAGCCAGAAACTCGACAAGGGGGGACTGGACAGTGCCCCCTTGAAAACAGACCCACGGGCAATCTAATTAACCCCTTCCAGTACTTCCACAATATGATGGTTTGTACTGGTTCTGTTCACAATTTTGGACTAGTAAAGTCAATGGTGACTTTACATGCCCTGGGAGACAGTAGTCAGTCCAAGGGTATGGAGTCTATGTTTGGGGGTCACTATGACACCCCTGTGTTACTGCACTGAGGGTGCTGTGTAACACATTCACAAAAACAGATGATACCATATGGAGTAAAAAAAACAACCCCATAGCCCATAAGTACACACAAAGTCAAAAACACACCTTAAATCATGCCTAAGAGTGGGAGGAAAAGAGTCTCACTCTTAGCAGGAGAAAAAAACAAACCCCAAAAAATCCAGCAGAGCTGCTGGGGCCTCACTAGGTTTGGGAAATTAGCCTTATAAGAGAATCCTCCCTGACACTGATCCAGGCAACTATCGTCTTCTTGCCATGCTTGACGTGTCATCGACATATTTGCCTGCATGCTTCTTAATGAACTATAGTCTTGGGCCGATGATGCCAAGCCTATCTCGTGTAATCAGACCGGCTTCTAAATGGTTCGAGTAGGATGACTAATTGACTTGTTCTGCAGGCATTCATCCGGCAGGCTTGGCTTATTCCACAACGCACTGTTTACTCCAAGTTTATCGACTAAAGTGCCGCATTTGATTCCATGAACCTTACCATGATTTAGCCGAATTTATCTGATCGGAACATCCTGGCAGGACTCCTGTCTATGATTATTTTTATTCATTCTGACACTAGGGTAAAAGTCCGATTTGAACCTCCTCCTGGGGCCCGCAGTAAATGGCCTGAAACAGGCATGCACTCTTACGCCCCCTCTCTTTAAGCAGATATGGGTGCTGCATTGGACAATACATCATCGATCCCCTGAAACTGGGTAATTTTCCCCTCCATTGGATGGGCTATACAGATGATATTGTTTTGCTGGACCTTACCCCGTCTAGTTTACAGGACACTTTGGACCTGTTAAAGAAATTCTTGAATTCTTTGCAACTCGTGGTAAACACTAAAAAGCAAAGGTCCATTTTAAGGTATTCCATCCTCCTGGCCACAAAAAGATCACTGTGCCTTGGCATTTTTGAGGGGAATAAACTTGAGATGGTAAGCAAGTATAAATATCTGGGTATTCACTTTGACAGTGGACTACGTCATATTCGCCAATTGGATTACGTCAAGCTATGGTGCTCACAGATCATTGGGTGTTTGGGAAAATTGGCCCTCTCTGGAGGAGGTTACTCTCTCTCGGATTTCGCAGCTATTATACTTGGCTAAGATCAGCCCTATCTTTATGTATGGTGCTGAAGGCTGGCATCCCAGAAATGTAGAGAGAGTGGTGTCATTGGAGTCTTTACTCCTTAAGAGGGTGTTTCGCCTCCCTACCCGTACTCCAGTACAGACCATCTTCCTTGAGCTTGGCATCTTTTCCTGCATGGCGAGACTCCAGTTGTCTTGCTTGAACACATACTGGAGACTTGCAAATGTACAGGCTTGCACTTTGAATTCCATAATCTACAATGCTGGCTGGGCCAAGGCAGATGACATGCAGGGTAGCGCTTTACTATGTATGAATGCTGCAGCCATTGGATGATTGGCTCTGTCACCCGGTCTCTCTCTGAGTTGGTCACTTACCATGGACCTTGCTAATAAGGCCAACAGTAGTTTATTTACTGAGTATATCCTCTCTCAGAAACATTATCCAAACTACATCGTGGGTTTGGCCAATTTGTTTCTGGGATTACCACAAATTTAAAACCAACTCTGTCAAGACCTTGGAAATTACAGGTGCTTGGAACAATATTCCAAGGCTATCACGTTTGTATCGCTTACGTCTACTTGAGTCCGTTCAACATCGCTTCATCTACTGTGAAGCACTGAAAGCGTTCAGGTCGACGGCATACCTTGCGGCTGGCCTGGGACACACCTATATGGGCGAGGACCTTTGGGATTTGACTATGGGGAAATAATGAACCTTGTATCATGTTCTTTATCATCTTGAAAAAAGTTGCTTGTATTCTGAAGGATTTCAATCTTTACTGATGATTAGTGGCTGGGATTTGATTTTATTTGGGTGGATTATTTCGAACTACGAATGAATGTTTTGATTTTTTATTAACTTGTTGCTATTTTTATAGTACTTCTAAGATTGCGTTAAAAAGCTGTCGTTTGTACTGCTCTGTAACACGGGTTAAATAAAAAAAATATATTTAAAAAAAAAACATGGGAGAAAATTCACAGTAGAGGAAATAAGAAAGGCAATCCTCCTACCTAACTGTGTTAAGGCCCCAGGCCCTGACAAGGTACAATTACAACTATTTAAATTGGAACAAGATATTTAGACACCCATTCTGTTCCACCTGTTTCACACCATAAAAAATAGGACAGCCGTTCCTATCTCTTGGATACAAGCTGAGATTGTACCCTTACATAAGAAAGAGGACCGTAATGGCCCGGCTAATTATCACCCAATTTCACTCCTAGGTTCATGTGGACAAATGTGTGCTGCGGTCATTCTTAGAAGGCTGGAAAAAATGAAATAATCAGCCATACACAGGCAGGTTTTCAGAAACACATCAGCACGCATGCCCAAGCATTTCGCAAAAGTGTGTTGCTCTCCTGAAGGTACCGTTCTACGCTGTCTTCATAGATTTGACGGGCTGCCGCGCGGGCTAAACTTTGTGAATCCTTAGTGAGCAAGATGGTGCCAGATAACATCATTCAAGCCATTCAGTCATTGTACAGCAACAATGAGGCGGTAATCCATTGGAGCATAAGTGGAGATGTTACATCCCCCTTATAATACAGAAGGGGGAGGCAGGTGCGTTCTGACCCCCCCACTTTCCTATGCATATTTATAAATGATCTATTCATGGATGATAAATGATATAAATGATATTCATGGAATAAAAGTGCGCTGAAATTTGTGGCGCAAGCGTGAAAAAGCTAGCGCATGCGCACACGTGCGATTCATGGAAGGCCCTGCGCGTGTTTTTCCCGGGATGTGCACCAAAAACGGGCACACACGGCGCTGCGACATCCTGAACGCCGTGCGCGATGCTCACAGCAAAAGCGCACAACGTGTAACGCACACACCAAAAAGGGGGTGTAACACGCAGAATGGGGAACAATGCGTGAAAATGAGGGCGTAACTGGGGAAGTATCGCTGGGAAACACACGCAACTTCCACACGCAAGTGAACAACACGTATTCATGGAATCGAATAGGGAAAATCCCACAAGTCAAAACACACGCACATGTACAAATACGTCCGCCACACAAAAGCAGGCGGAAGCGTCCCCGCGCAGTATAAAAGTGCACGCAAACAACAAACACGTGTATACAGCTACGATGAATGTCCCATTTCTTGCAGCACTGATCGTGGGACACCGCAGGAGGAGAATAGCCAGGCCCCACATTTTATTGACCAGGACCAGCCTTTTTTGGATGCCTGATGACCAGGTCTATGGCAGGTATAGGTATCCACCTTATATCATCCTAGACCTGGTCACTGAGTGGGAGAATTAACTTGCATCAACCACCCTGTGCTCCCAAGCATTGAGCCCCTTGGAGAAGGTGCTCAATGTACTGCATTTTTTGGGCACTGGGTCATTACTGCGACAACTGCCATAGTAGGGGGCGTCTCACAGCCCACGCAGTCACGTTGCCTACACCAGGTGTTGGCAATCATCACTGCGCACCCCTCAGTCCGCAGGCACATATACATGCCCAGAACACCCGCAGAAAGGCAGATCGCGGTCCTGGACTTCTACAGGTGTGGCACACTTCCCCAAAGTGCTTGATGCCATAGATTGCACCCATGTGGCCCTACTTCCACCTAGGCCCACTGAAAACATCTACCGAAACCGCAAGCACTGGCATTCCCTGATCCGGCCCTGGAAGCTGGGAAGCATGGTGAAACATGGCTCATAGGTTAGTACAAATGCCTGTGCACATCCATGCATGTCACACAAAGACAAATACACAAACCAAACTAATGACAGCCAACATGAACTCCCCAGGAGACAGTGCTTACCCTCTCAGCACCCACATGATGACGCCAATACGGAACCCCACCACACCCCCCCAGGTAAGATACAAAGCAGCCCATATTGCAACCAGGGCCATAGTGGAGGGCACATTCAGAGTGCTCAAGTCACGCCTACGCTCCCTTGATTGCTCTGGCGGCCAGCTACTATATGCACCCTCAGTAGTGTGCAGGATCATTGTGGCAGCATGTGCCCTGCACAACGTCACAACACGGCGGGGCGTACCGGTGGACATGGTGGTTCCCCCACGTCCCCAACGACATGAACAGGCGCTGCTCATGGGAGGGGAAAGGGTACTTGGCGAGGCAGCCCGGACCCAACTTGTGGCCACATTTTACACCTAAACTCCCACCCCTGCGGAGTGCACACAGGCCTGGCACATACTAGGTGACAATCGATGATGACAAAGAGATAGTCAACTGTCACAACCTTAACACCCTGAGAATGTTTGCACGGAAGTGCTACATTGTGTGCATCCCTAGCTACTTAAACATGATCAAAAGAAACACATGCCAGGTGAATATCCCACCACCCCCCTGCAAAACAGGTCATGTAAATCACTGCTTTGTCACCCAAACACTCCCACACCCATGATCCTTGTCCTCCATGCCATGCCATGGCATGCAACAACAGAACAGCCAACCAAATGCACAACACATGACACAATCGTCATTAAGTGCAACGTGAGAAATGTAAACAGGCATGAGACATTCACTCCTGACATGGCAACTGATGAACTCACTTGGCAAAAATCTACCACACATACAAAGGGGTTCATTATGAGTATGGCGGTACGCCATAGACGGTGCCGGTACGTCACTGGCACCATCCATACTGTACCACCATATTTCGAGTAACCCTGGCGGGTGGCAGGCTGTGTGGTGGTCGCCACAGCTGCACCTGCAGCTACCACTACCTGTGGGCCCGTGTCAGCACATGTTACTTACTGTTGGGTTGTAAGGGTGCCAGTGTCTGATGCAACAGCAGCATCACCTGGAGCCGCAGGGGATGGTGGCATGGCTGAACCAGCATATGGCTGGACATCCTGCCCCTGTGGTGCACCCCTGGCTCTTCGCACTTTATGGCCACCCTGGCCACCCTGGACTGCACGTACTCCCTGGTCACCCCGGCCAAGGTCCCGTCCACTCCCAAAACTGGCAGGACACCCAGCTGAGCCCCCCATAACCTTTGGTGGCCTCCCAACCATGGCACAGATGTACTACTGCCAATGGGAGGTGCACTGAACAATTGTCCTGGTCAATTGGGATGAAGGGGGCAGGGTATGTGATGGTAGACACACCCCTGTGCTCCTGCAAGGCTGCCTGTGGACCCTGGGGAAAAATGACATTCACGCAACACTCAGGCACCCCAAAAATACAAGAAAAACGTATGCGCAAACCCTGTAGCCCACGTGCGTGTAAAAAAACCTCACGCAGTACGCTGTGGCACCCAGGAACACAAAAAAGCATACGCGATTAACACACGGGTTACTATGACGTCAACAAATGGGGTACGCGACAAACAGGGGCACCATTAGTGGGAAAAATAAAGTGCAATAGCGTTACACGCTCACCATCTGCGTGGAAAATAAATATGCATAGGCACTGTAACTGCTGTGAAGTAATCGCGTGTGAACCCCAAAGTAGGAAAAACACACGCGTCAGTCTCCACTGAAAGCACGTACAGCGTGCTGCAGACCCGCACCGACCATTTACATGTGCAGAAGGAAACACCTGCACGGATTACGTCACTTACGCGCGTACGCGCTAAGGCCCTTTCCTGAAATACACGCTGACGTGCTGTTTTTTCACGTGCCAATTCACTCTGCATCAAGCTGGCCACGCAACAACACACGAAGACCACGCTCCTGCCCAGAAGGCCATTTACCTGCCCGCCACATCCCCAGGGAGCCTCCTACAAGCCATCTGCTGCTGCCTGCCTGCCTGCCTGCTGCCAACAGTGCCCTGCCATTTGGTGCTTGCACATCAGCCATCTGCAGGGGTCAGGTGCTGTGACCACCCCTGCTGGACGGAAGACTCCTGACTGCTATCCCATCACTCCACAGCCCAGCCCCAGGACTAAGTTGCCCACCCACACCTGTCTTGGGGGTTGCCACGTCCAATACAACATCATCTGGCACCAGTGGCAACCCCCCAGCAGGGATGCAGAGGGCTGCCAGCTTCAGTGCTAATGAAGTTGGCATCCTGGTGGAGCAAGTCCTGGGACATTTTGATGACCCCTTCACACCATCGCGCGCCGACAAGGAAGGACAGAAGAGGATCTGGAAGGACATAGTGGGTGCCATCAACGCAGAGGGGGTGGCACCACATGACATCAATCATGTCCAGAAGCGGTGGGAGGACTACACATCCAGGACCCTCAGGAAGGCCCGGCGCCTCTTGGACACAGCGGATGCAGGGGGGCGCCCGGGTCGACCTTACCACCCAGCAGATGAGGGTCCTGGAGTGCATTCGCCTAGTGCTTCATCACCAGATCCTCAGGATGCAGGCCCACCTGGAGTTGACCGGTAAGTCCCCATGCATTCCCGTTTTAAACAGTGCATGTTGCAGTGTGGTGGTAGTTAGCTAACTGGCTGTATGTGTGACATTGGTCATGTATGGATGTGTGTATGCAGGGACATGATGGTGCTGTATGTGAGTCCAGTCAGGCGTGAGCCACATGGATGGTGTATGTGTTACAATGCATCATGCGGAGCAGCATGCAAAATGCACACATGTATGCATGCCTGTGTCTGTACTTGGACATGTTTGGGGTGTGAGAGATGGGTGCTGCTGTCATGAACATGCATGGTGTACATGTCTGTGTGTCTGAGTAGTGTGTGACTGACTGGTAAATGCCATGGATGCATGACACATGTCAGAGACGATGTGTTGATTCACTAATACAGCTTAGTCATCCTTGTATCCACTGTGTCTGGTGGTATACGGGGCCAGATGCATGAGCCCCGGTGATGTGTGTGCATCTGTTCAACATGTCCCATGATGCATGTGAGTTGCAGCCCACCATTGGATGTTTCTATGGTGCCTTGGACATGGATGCAAATGTTTGTTGCATGTGCAATGCCTGTTCCTGCATGTGTGTTGCCTGCACTGACCCATTTGTTGTGTAGGGACATGATGGAAGCGACGTTTGACAGTGCCGCTCATGTGCTATTGGTTTCTGCCTAGGGGACTATTGTACAGTACCCTGATGCTTGTTTTCAATGTCTCCAATTACACAGTGGCGAGTGAAGAGGGCGGAGACAGCGCTGTGGAAGAAAGCAGCAGGGATGCCTCCAGCGGCTGGCGACGCAAGGCCCAGTCACCCTCCCAGGAAATTCCATCATCTGGGAGCGAGGGGACTGGTGCCGCGTCCTCAACTACAGCTGCAGCAGAAGGTGCGGGTGAGCCCCCACAGGGGCTTGCGACAACCGAAGACGGTGTGGAGGCATCCAGGTTGGTGGTGTGTACAGAGGAGGAGGCCACTTCAGAGCCGCACATGGGGCCTGGTGGGGATGGTGCCACTAAGTGGTGCAGTTCAGGGGCAGGGGCAGGAGGCAGCACAGGTCGCTGCGGAGGGGCCTGTGCAAGTCACTGTCCCTGACACTGTGACTGCATCACCATGCACCAGAAGGGATGCCCCGTCCCAGGCCCGTCTGCATGTAGGGGGGAGGTCCATGTCATCTGGCACTCCTCTACCTGTGGACGTGGGGACCTGTGACAGGATTGAGTCCGTCCTGATTGGTGTTGCATTGCGCACACGTGACATTCGTGATGACGTGCATGGTTCCTGGGGGGACCACACACGTCATCACGAGGAGCTGTGTGGAAATGTGGCCCAGTTGGCAGCGATCATGGTCGGGGGTTTCCTCCATGTGTTGGCCAGTCTTGAGGCCCTCTCCTCCTCTGTGCACACTATACACCAGTCGTTCCCGTTCTGTCTTCCGGCCCAGATGCCACCAGGGCCCCCTGTGGACCTGCCCCAACCAACGCAGCCAGCCTAGTGAAGATCCCATCCCTGCCACAGTCCGAAGTCGGAGGTCCAGCAGGGGTGGCCACCCCACCAACTGGACCCCAGCAGATGGAGGATGAGCCAGCATCATTGGGCAGGGCACGTGCACGACGGCACCAGGGGATTCCATCAGCCCGGCTGCTGTCTTGGCGGCAGAGGCAGAGGCAGTTGCATCAGACACAGTAGCAGGACATCCTGTCCAATCTCTCTTCCTCTACCTCTTCTTCTGCTCCCTCTACCACTCCAGGCCCCTCTCAGGCTGTTTCGCCTCTTCCTTTCTCCTCCTTCCCCCTGTTCACTCCCTACGATATTTCTATACAAGCCCAATCTATGAAAGTCTCATCAAAGCAGGTGCTCCCCTGCTTCTCCAGAACCATTAAGGACCACACTGACACCCTGGCTCTGGCATTGGCCGATATTGGCAATCACTCTTTTGCCACTGGGACCTTCCCATCCCCCCTTAAGCACTCCCTTGTGCACCCCCTTCTTAAGAAGCCCTCTGCGGATCCTACCTCTCTGGCAAATTATCACCCGATCTCCATCACTCCTTTCATGGGCAAACTCCAAGAAAAGCTGGCCATCTCCCAGCTTAATCTACATACTGAATCTGTTGGATGTCTCTATGACCACCAGTTTTGCTTCAGAGCGGCCAGAAGCACAGAAACTGTATTTTCATATTTCATATTTTCAGAAACTGCTCTCCTGAACACCCGTGAATACTTGTTCTCCAATCTCTGGTCACGCCCTTGCCTGGTTGACCTCCTTTCTCATTGATCGAGCCTCCCAGGTCCAACTTGGGTCTTTCCTCTGTTCTATCTCTCTCTCTACTTGTGGTGTTCCCCAGGGGTCAAACTTCTCTCCCTGGCTCTTTAACTACTACTTGGTACCTCTGACTCCCGCAACTCTACATTCTGCTCTAACTTTCAGTGTTATGCAGATGACACCCTGCTCTCTTTACTTTACTGTGCACAATTCAGGAATGGTGTGCCTCCAATGATCCATGCCTTAATGCTAGAAAGACTGAGATCCTCCTAATTGGGACACCTGCTCCCGCCTTCCCGCTGTCACTCTGGCCATCCACCCTGGGCCCTCTACCTGCTCCCACCTCTAAGAACCTTGGGGTCATCTTTGACTCCACCCTCCCCTTCTCTCCTCACATCTCTGATGTCTCTAAGAAGTCACACTGTCTGCTGCACTTCCTCAGAGGCACTCTTCCTTTTCTCACTTTCCCACAGTAGCTCACTGTCTCCAGAGCCTTGGTCCTCTCTAGGCTGGACTACTGCAACAGACTCTTTCTAAATATGCCTGCCTCTACTCTTAAAACTTATACAGAACAAGACTGCAAGACCTGGCCTCAAACCCAGGGATTGTATCTGTCCAGCCCTGAAATCTATCCACTGGCCCTGTGGCCGCGAGGATCAATTTCAAGACCCTCTGCATCGTCCACAAGACTTTCTGGGGCCTGGGACCACACTACCTCCAACTTTCTCTTCCTTATCATCTTCCTTCTTGAGCCCTCTAACTCTCTGAGTCAGCGGCTTCTCCAGGCAGACAGTGGGTGGTAGATGTCTGTGCTTGGCTGGGGCCTCCCTCTGGAACAGTCTCCCTCCCTTTCCCAAACTTGAGTAGGACCACCTAAGGTTCCGGTAGCAACTCAAGACCCCCTTTTCGCTTCCGCTTTCTCTCTCCCTTGCTAATGTCCCTGTCTGTTGCGCATACTGGTTACCTGGTCACCCACTGAACTTATGGGACGGGCTCCTGCACAACCAGTTGCCCTTGCACTGCCTCTGGGCCTCCCAATCACTGTATCTGCAACGCTACAGACCCCTGACTCTGCACGTATGAGCCATCTCCCGGGAGCACTTACGAGTTACTTTGCACTTTCCCCTTCCCACCTACCGGCAGCACTAACAAGTTACTTTGCACCTTCCCTGCCCCCCTTGCCCTTGTCCCACTCCCACCCCCCTGCACTTGCACGATCTGAATGACACAGGACCTAGTAAGGTCATTGGTTTGTCCTCCTTCTGACCTCCCTTTCTTATCTTGTCGCGCCTAGAAACACTTGTGCACAGGTGCGTTATACATGAATGATCATATCATATCATATGCTCTCAGTTTCTCTTTCTTCTTTCCGTACCATAATCCCCATGTAACTCCTCTCGCTTTTGTTCCTTTTCTCTGCTGGCCTGCACAAACTGGAACCTCTTCCACTACTCATTCACTCCTCTTCCTCTCCATACCTTTTGCTCCCTTTAAAAATGAATCTTCTTGCTACTCTATCTAAATCTTAATCTTGTTTCATCAACCTCACTGGGTATCATGATTAAGAAATTCAGGTGTTAACAACAGGCTCTTGTCACATGTTTAGCCAACAAGAAATCTTCATGTATTATCTTTTGTAAATTATGTACATATGACCATCCGTGTCCTGGGAAACACCATAGACTGGCATTGGGACCTTGGACCAGTTGTAACAGAGAGAGAAAGTATGCAGATTGGATTCAGATTGTGAGTTCCAAGAATAAAGGTTTTTAAATAAACTAAGAAAATGTAACTGAGAAATCTATGAATGTTGGGATATAGAGTAATACTTTCCACAAACATTGGAGAAAGCCATTCCAGCAAGTAATTCAGTGCACTGGAACTTGGAGTACATATTCCCAGAACAAACTGAGAGCGCCATTCCAGTCATTAGACCAACTGCATTCTGGGTAAAGAGGTTCAACTCTGCAATCCTCAGAGAAAGTGACATTTGGCAAACCCAATGCAAGCTGGATACAGAGGTTCCATCTTCTTTAACCTTTTCCACATGTAAGTGACTTCAATCCAGCAATCCAACTAAGTCAATGCCTAGTCTTGGATGCCCAATGGAAGCCCTTATTTATATATTTTTATGTCAAGTTCTTAAATCTGGATGATGAACCCTTATATAACGCCCCTCTCTTTGAATCCCCCTGACTTCACTGAACCAAGAAGTAGGTTTGTTTTGCAAATTAAAAGGTTTATTGGAAATATTAAACAATATATATATATCACACTTGTATGAATAAATTAATATTTGATAACACACTTATGAATATAATAGTGATCAACAATGGGCAATATTACAAGAGCACACTCTCTTTAATCAATGAGGAGTTGGTATAGAAAGAATAAGGTAGCAGAGACTACTTGTATGGTTTCAAGGAAATGCAAGATGGGAAAGAATGCAGCACAGAAATAAACTTGATATGGTTTCAAGAAGAGATAATATGATCACATTTTCCCTTGTGACAACTCACTCCCCCCCTTAGGCAATATGAAGAGATGGAAAGAAAAGCACACAGTTTTCAGGAATAAAATCAAAATGCAGTTCAAATTCCAGTTCCCCCAGCAAGCTTAGAGAAAACCGGTATGCTTTTAAACAGGCAAAAATACTTTTAAATGTGATTGCAATGAAGTGAAAATTATGCTAAAAATAATTTTAATTCACTAAAGGAGATTCAGGGTAGGTGATAGTGACTTTGAATTGGGACAGGTCAACACAAGCAATGATTCATGAGTGATTATCAGGTTGAAAACGAAATTCAGCAGTTGCAAGCAACGGACAGCAATTTTGACAGGAGCAAATTTTTCAATTTGCGGCACTTTTTCCGAGTGCGTAAAGAGTGATTATGGAAAACCATAAGGAGATGGAATGTTGTTTATGTTGGAAAGCTTAGGATCCTAGCTTTAAAATGACAGTTAAATCTCGATTCCAGGACATATGGTTCAAAGGATACGGACGTTTTTGTGGAGGTAGATTTTCAAAAATAAAGTAAATCTTTCAGAATGACAGATGACGCTTTTACAGATTTTAAATCACAGAATGGACACACAATTTCTATGCAAGTCTGGTCAGGTTGAAATGGCTTAAATAAGATTATTTTAGACTAAGAGATTGGTTTTGTACAGTTCTTAGACTGGATACTCACTCCTAGTTTTGGACTGGAATGGGCCTGGGACTGCACTCTCGCCACCGGACGGTCAGGCACTGGTTCTGCTCACAGCACGCTCTCTGGTCTGCTATCGGCACTGCACAGCAGTCTGGTCTGGTCGGTCTGGATACAGCACTGCTCTCTCTGGATCTAGGTTCTGGCACGGAGTTCTGGGCCAGAAGCGAACAGCACGGAAAGGCTGTTGAATAGTTTGGTTAGGTTGCTGGATTCTGGGGCATCTGAAAAGGATTCAGCTTGTGGATTAGGCCTCTTTTCTCCAAGGTTCTAGAGTTTAGTTCTAGAGTTTGGTTCTGGAGTCTATCTGGAGTCTAGGTTCTGGTGCCTGGAGCCTCAGGAGTCTGGAGTTTTTGTCTGGATATGGTCGGGCAGCGTGCTGCGCAGGAATCGATGAGTAGTGGAAAAATGAGTGTTCCTATCTGGGTCTCAGTGGTTCTTTTTATGTGTTCTCAAAGGGGGTGTGGAGGCTGACTTTCTATGCCCAACCCTATGAGGATCCTGATAGGTTAAAGGATTTCCTGTCTTCTGACTGGAGAAGGGAGTAGTGAGTCAGAATGAATCATCAGGTATCATCTTTATGGCTGAAGGAAAGAACACTCCCCTTTGGTTTCTCAAGAAAATCAATTTTTCATAATCAAACATGCTTCCCAGATAGGCAAGTTGTTGAGAATACATGGGTACATCACAAATTAATTAAGACAGGTCTCTGTTCAACCTTGCTTTTTCTAAGAGCTTGGGTTCAGAAATGACAACTTATTCGCGATTTTAGTGGGTTTCTCAATATTGGATTTGCACCAAATCTTACACAGAGGTACACACCCTCTCTGGGCATATTACTGTAAGTTTGCATTTTCCTAGCATAAACACAGTGTCTACAATATTAATAAATCCTGGGGTTTGGTGTCAGAACATCATACGGATTCCAGCTTAGTCTCAAATTGTGAGTGCATTTATCATATTAAGTATCCCAAAGTTGTATATTTCTGTCAGCTTGATACAATATTTTAAAAGGA
Organism: Ambystoma mexicanum; assembly: GCF_040938575.1. Classification (NCBI taxonomy): domain Eukaryota; kingdom Metazoa; phylum Chordata; class Amphibia; order Caudata; family Ambystomatidae; genus Ambystoma; species Ambystoma mexicanum. The sequence goes on from NC_090922.1 coordinate 1,411,323,761, forward strand.
ATTTAATAAAACATACATTTGCCTCCAATTCAGTACACCCCTTGGTTTGTCCCCACCCCTAAGGCATCTTTTAGTTGTTGAACAGAACACAGTGGTTCTGTTCTTGGAAGCAAGCTGCACACGGGGGAAGGGCCACATTCCAAGTTTTGCTATCTATGAGGTACTATTCGTGTCCTGGGAGCCGACATGCTCTAAAGGGTTTTGCGAAGGGGGGCCATAAGAAGAGCATAATTCAAGCCTTTAGCGGTTTTATTGTAACATATTCTTCCACAGTACGAGACTGGCTGGCAGCTGTGAAATGATTAAATGCCCTGCAGCTCTCCCTCAAGGCTACAGAGAGGGAGTGTGGGCATTCCTTTCTGGGCTACTCATGAGGAGTTTCAACGAACTCCTCAGTCCCGCGACCTTGTCCTTTCATATTCAGACAACAAGGTTTACCAGTTGAGCAGAGTAAGCAGAATTCGCAAGAATTGCAAGCTGCAAAGCAGTTTTAGACAGAAAGCAATGAGCAATGGTTAACAAGCAAAATGGCGATTCTTGCTACGTTTAAAATGGCCGCTTGTTGGTCAAGCATAGCAGTCTGTATTTCTATAAGTCGGTGCATAAGACGGTTGGCCTTCGGCCATCAAGTTACGTTTGTTATTCAAATGAAGGGTATTCATTTTTCCAGATTGACAAACCCTCCTTTTGGCCGTATGCCAAAAGTCTTATTCATTGCATCCCCCCTCCGATGAGGATAAGTCTGGGGTATCTATGTCTGAACCTGTCATGCTATCATGAGCATCATCTTCATCATCAATGTCTATAGCCATGAATTGTTTTACTGTTTTTGTTTCATCAGTGTCTCTGTTATTTTGGCCATGCGTTTGTTTTCCTCTCAACACCATGTGCATACATCCCTCAGTACATCCATCAGTTATTTCAGTGCAAACTAGTGGTAAGCATTGTATGCAACTGCAACATGTTATGAATATACCAAATACCACCATTAGTATCGAAATTAACTTCCATCCCCAGGACCGCAACAGTCCCCACAACCAGGATCCTATCCTCCAACCCCCCTTTTCAGTAGAGAGTGTGGAATTTAGGACATGTAATTTCCGGATTGCTTTAAATATCGTAGGGGAGTAATCATCTATATACACACAGCATGCAGTTTTTACGAGTTTGCAAACTCCCCCACGATCAACTAATATTATATCAAGAGCCATCCTGTTTTGTAGTGCCATTAGTCTTATTCCTTTTTCTTCTAACGTCATATTCAATAAAATATCCGTTGTTGAATCTATTGTATTTTTTAATATTCTAGACAGTTTTCTTATATTGTAGGAGTTTTCTATTTGGGACAAGAATGGTATAAATGATTTGGCTATATCTATTGCTATCATTCCATCCTCGCTACTCCTTTGAGTTCTACCTTTTGTTCGTCTGGCTACTTCTGCTGTTTCCAAGAGGAACACTCCTGGAAACAGTAGATCTAGGTAGCATGTACCTCCCCAATTCCTAGGTAACCATCGATATGCTTTTTTCCCACATATAAAGTAAACAGGGTCCCCTACGTACACGGGTTCTATTTTGTGCTTTAAAACCACTGTGTTCAGGCAGTTGCTAAACGTTCCTACTTTATAGGAAACTTTTTTCTGTAAACATAGGGGAGCAGTTTCAGGGCTGTGATCCACTGTATAGGCAGGGGGCACAGCATCTTTATTCCATTCATCCCTCATTCGAAATTTCATTACTGATGTTTCTTCTGCTGGCGGGGTTGGTCTATTCTGCCTATGTAATCTATCTAGTCTTGTTGTCTTTCGTGTATTCTTCCTCATGGGATCTGGTGAAAACATGCAGGCTTTGTGGAATATGGCGCAACCCACAGGTCTCATGATCACTTCCTCAAATTCATTTATATTGGTCTCAGCTAGCTGACCCGTATTACTCTTGTTCCATTTCCCAAAGAACATTGCACTCAACGATACTTCACATGAATAAACCAATGGTAACAGCTGTACATACCAGCCTATCCCTTTCCCACCGTGCTGTGGTAAATGGGCACAAACCGAGCAATATTTTTTCTTTAAAACCGCAGGGGTCATGTTCATGATGAGCAACAATGTATTGTTGCTGTATCCTTCTCGATATCTTTCTTCCATTGGGGGCAAAGTACCAGTGATTACATGAACCGGGCTTTCAGTAGCTGCTTTTGGCAAAAGTGTTTCTAATGGGTGCGCAGACTCCAGGAACCATAGTGTAATAGCTGTTATTGTTGGTACTACCATACTTAAGAAACACAGGACCAATGTCCAAATCAGTACCTTATTCCTTTTACCATGCTTTTTGCCTAAATTTACAGTCTCTAAAACTATCATCTTTTCAGCAGGGGCGCAGGAGGAGGCTGCAACCGGTCTTGACTTGTTCTTCATCATCCTTCTTCTTGCTGGCAAAGTTTGTCGGAAATGTCTCTCGTTCTTGATGCGAGAAAAGTTCTACGAAAAATGTCACAGTTCAATTCTGCCAGCACTTTCACAGCCTAGATCCAGGGGTGGAATGGCCTACAGGGAACTCTGGAGATTTCCCGGTGGGCCTCTGCACCCTGGGCCTTTTTTGTGTGTTAGTTTAAAATTGTCTCATAGGAAAAACATTGGGATTGCTGAAAATGTGTCATATGGGGCCACGTTGAACATTATTTCCAGGGCCTCTTTTAGTTGCCAGTCCACCCCTGCCTAGATCACCTATCCACTCCGAGCAAGATTAGTTGTTCTTCCTCCCTCCGGTCAGACGATTTCTGAACAGTTTTTTTATTGATAGAGTACTATGTGCATCCAGCTTGTCCCGCTCTGGCTTAGGACACATGCACTCTATCAGCCTTAGTACTTATGTGCGTCCAGCTTGTCCTGCTCTGGCTCCTGACACATGTACTTTTCATAAGCGCACCGAGGAGCCGTGAGTCTTGAATTGTCCGACTTGCACAACTCTCACACTTCTCTCCTCTGCGCCCCTGGCTCCTACTCCGTCCGTGAGTGGAACCAAAGGCAAAAGAAAAGCACCAAAGATCTGTGGATCACTTTGCCTGTCGAGGCTGCAAATTATACCGCTACACTCCTGGTATTGTATGATCCGTGAATAGTGCCGTTGCACTTCCAGTATCAGGCTCAGTGTCAGCCTGCGGCACAATGATGGGTAGCGATGAGCGCCGTGGCAATGATGTAGGTTCTTTCTTTGGCTTTGGTGCAGAGACTGACGGGCGCCAAAGGGGCACATGCGTTGTTTCTGCTCGTGTTTGCAATTTAGGGTTTGTGTCGCTCGATAGTGATGTTGTTTTTGCTGAGCAACGTTGGGGCACTTTTCGCCCCTTTCCCCTTACTGGCAGCCTCCTCAGGCTCTGTTTCGAGTTTCACTTCTCGCTTGGGCTTTGTTTCAAGTTTCACTTCTCGCTCAGGCTGATGCTGTGGCAATGGACTGGCAACAGTTTCTTTTGTTTCCGAGCCCGTTTCCTTTCTCTGGTCGTCGGAAATTGTCAGCAGTCCTGGGAATCTTTTGACATGTGTTACATGGATCCATGCCTTCCGTCCGTCCACTCGAATGGCCGTTTGCGTCGCCAAAAGTACTTGGTACGGGCCACGCCACCTGGGTGCTAATGCTGTCTTCCGCTCAAAGTTTTTAATCAGGACCCAGCTTCCAGGCTCCAGCGAGTGCCCTGGTCCGGTGTATCGCACTGGTAACGCCTCCTGCACCTGCTGATGAATCAAACGCAACTTCTGCATTAAAAGGCCACAGTACGTGCTTAACGTAGGATGCTCAACCTCACATAATCTTTTGGGCTGCGGTGCGCACCATACATTTGCCGGTCTCCCCATTATAATTTCATAAGGGGAGAGCCCAGTTTTAGCCTGCACAGACGTGCGCATGCACAATAGCGCTAGGGGTAATGCATATACCCAACTCAGCTTGCTCCCAGCACAGATTTTAGCTATCTTTGACTTTAAGATACCGTTATGTCTCTCAACAAGCCCGGCAGAACCGGGATGCCTGGAACTGTGAAATTGTTTCTCTATCTGCAGACCTGCACAGATCTGTAGTACTACTGCGCCCACAAAGTGTGGGCCGTTGTCTGACCACAGGACACGGGGCAACCCAAACCGGGAGAAATACTCCTTCAACATTACTTTACAATAACACATATTTGTAGTTCTGGCACCTTTCCATTTCTATGAAATCAAAATGGATCACCTCAAATGGCATAGAGGGTGGGCCAAAACTACCTACTGGAGCCACGGTTCCCTTCCCTACATTGTGTTGCAGGCACGTAATACAATTCTGCACTAGCCTTTCTGCATTCCTTTTTATGTGCTCATTTTTTTCCATACTGTGGATAAATGCTGTACCATCTTCTTCGCGCAGATGTGAGTAGGGCTATGCGCCATTGTAACCATTGTGGTCACGTAACAATTTGGCAACATCCAGTTCTTGGTCTCTTTGTCCACCCAACATCCTTCCAAATCTAACTCAGCAGAGCCCTCAGCCCACCCCTGAATCTCTTCGGTCGTGGCCTCAGCCTGCATTTCTTTGACTGTGGCAACTCCATTCTCTATCATACAAGGTACTTCCTCAGTCTGTACTGTCATCATTTTATTTCCCAAATCTGTGGCTGTTTGCTTCGCAATCCTGTCTGCAAATGCGTTTCCCTCTCCCACTTTACATGTTACTTTTCTATGCGCCTCGCATTTCACTAAAGCTAGGCGCTTTGGAAACGTGAGTGCAGACAACAATCGCACAATCAAAGGGCCATGCTGAATCCTGGCCCCATGTGATGTCAAGAAACCCCTCTCAGCCCAGAGTCGGCCAAAGTTATGAACCATGCCAAAGGCGTACTGGCTGTCAGTATAAATATTCACATTCAAATTCTCAGAGAGTTCACAGGCTCGGGTTAGTGCTATTATTTCTGATGCTTGTGCCGAATTGTAGGGGATTCTTCTGCTTTCTACAGCACTCTTTAGGGTAGTAATTGCATATGCAGCCGTTGATGTGCCATCATATAATTTAAAACAAGAGCCGTCACAAAATAACTCCCCATCTGGCTCTTTCTGTGGGATGTCGCTCAAGTCAATTCTTCCCTTTGTTTCTTCTTCAGTGACCATTAAACAATCATGGGGTGGTGATTCGTTGTCACCAATTTCTGCTATGGGCAGTGGCATTAATTCTGCAGGATTCAATGCGCTACACCTCATAATTTGGATGTGGGGTGCAAACAAGATGAGCTCATATCTTGTTAGTCTAGCAGAGGTGAGGTGTTGCGTCTGTGTTCTATTTAATAGAACATCTATAGCATGTGGCACCATCAGAATTAAAGTGTGCCCCAATACCATTCCTTCCGTTTGTTTCACTGACGCAGCAGCCGCTGCGACGGATCGCAAACATTGTGGTAGTGCACGCGCTACAGGGTCCAGCGCGGAAGAATAATAGCCGCACGGCCTATTTCTTCCACCTTGTTCCTGTGTCAAAACCGCCAATGCACATCCTTCACTCTCGCTCACAAATAGTCTAAAGATCTTTTTATAATTAGGAGTGCCTAAAACTGGCACAACACACAATGCAGCTTTCAATTGCTCAAGCGCTTTCTAACATTCCTCATCCCACTGTAAAGGCATCACTGCATCCTTTTTAGTTAACTTTATCATCGGCTTCACAATCAACGCAAAATTACTGATCCACTGCCGACAATAAGAGTCCATGCCTATTACAGCTCTCACTCCTTTTTGAGTTTTTGGAGTAGGCATGCTAGAAATGCTTTCTATGCGTTCTGGTGTTAATCTTCTCCCTTCTTTCAAAAGTAGGTAACCCAAATAAGACACCTCCTTTTGATTATACTGGAATTTCTTCAAACTTGCCTTGTGACCGTGGGTCGCTAAGTGTGTCAATAGTAATATAGTACTTTCTTTGCAGATCTCTTTTGTGTCAGCGGCTAATAATAAGTCATCTATGTACTGCAAGAGTACGCAACCTTCGGGTAATTCTAGCATGTCTAGCTGCTCTTTTAATGCTCTACTGTAAATGCTCGGGCTTTCTGTGTATCCTTGTGGAATGCGTGTGAATGTGAATGATCGACCTCCTAGAGTGAACGCGAACAGATATCTACTGCTTTTATCCACTGGAATGCTAAAGAACGCGTTCTTCAGATCAACTACACTAAAGTATTCTGCAGTGGCCGGTATCATTGTCAGTATCGTTGTGACATCTGGGACCAAAGGGAATTGTGGGTCTACCACTTTGTTTAATGAGCGCAGATCAATTATGAAACAATAGTGTACTTCATTGCCTCCTTTCTTGTAAACTGGAAGAATCGGGTTGTTACACGTGCTACCTGCAATTTCTTCAACCACCCCCAATCTCACCAGGTCAGTAACAATACTTTTTAATCCCTTCTCACCTTTAACAGCAATTTTATACTGGGGAATTCGTGGTAATGTAACACCTTCTTTCAAAGTTATTTTTGCTGGCTCTATTTTCAAGCATCCTACATCGTTATCATGCATTGACCACAGACAGGTTGGTACTCTACTTAGCTCCTCTGGTAACGCTTTTGACATAAGTTCCGTCACCGGTGCATCGTGAGGCCACATCGTGAGGAACACCCCATCTGCCGTACAATGTATGACTGCCCCCAATTTTCTCAACAAATTTAATCCTAGCAAGTTCTCTCCACAATTTTCTGTCAAAAGAAATGGACACTGTTCCGTAAATGGCCCTATTGTTATTGGGACAGCTTCGGACATGGGGTTGATTACTGGTGTACCTGCAAACCCTACAGAAACATTCTTTTGCCCCGACAGTGGGATCTCTGGAACCAAGTGGTGGTCTATCGAACACTTCTGCGCTCCTGTATCTACAAGGAAACGGTGCTCCTTATTCCCGACTCTCATTTCTACGTAGGGTCCTCTCTGATTCACGGGAATAGACACTGGTTCCGACCCCTGCCTTGGGCTGTCCCATCGCGAAAATAACACATCGTCCGATATGTAGTCACCGCTGCTGCTATAATACGTATTTGGCTGTGTATCAAACATATTCCCATTTCCCCCTCGGTGTCCTCCACTCTGATCATTTCTCTGTTGGCCCTGCCCGCCCTGATTTTGGTTCGAAACACTTTGGTTCAATGCTTGGTTCTGTTGCGCTTGGTTTTGACCATAGGATTGGTTTTGAGTACCTCCATTGGTATATCCCTGCTGCTGCTGCATGCTATTTCTGCTTGGGCCATTTGACCCCTGATGTCCTCTATGAGGCCTTCTCTGACCAAACCCACCTCGATTCTGTAGGTGCGGGCATTGCGCTTGCCAGTGTCCTTCCTCCTTACAGTACGCACATTGATTTACCCCCAATGAAACCCTGTGCTATTATTCAAATTTCCCCTGCCTTGTGCATTTCCTCTACCTCTATTGTATCCAATTACCTGCTGCAGTAACACTCCTACTATCGTTCGCATCGCTTCTTTTCTCATCTCCAATGGGTACCCATTACATATCTCACTTCCTTCACTGACGTTCTTTTGTTCGACATCCATCGCATTGTTTCTCCCACCCATGCCTGCAATCTTTGTTTATCACCTATTTGTCCTGGTACCGGCAAATGCTTTGCACCACATGAAAAAACTCTCGGCCACGATTTTTGCATATACAACCTCGACGCCTCCTTCGTTCCTTTCTTAATACACTCACTACTATATTCAGGTGTAGCAAACATTTCAGCATATCTATCTTCCATTTCACTTTTCAGTTCAATGAGTTTGTACACATGTTTTCTTACATCCTCATCTCTTTGCTCACTGCGTGCTAACTTATTCAAATCTAACAATCGTTGTGGCGGTAAATTCCCAAGTATCTTTTTCCATTCTCCCACCAAAATTTCCCCCATGCATTCCAACACTACCTGTCTCTCGTTGCTTCTTTGGTACCCATACAATGAGGCCAATGCTGCCGTCCCATCATTTCCTTCTATGTACCTTTCTGCCTCTTGTCGTAATTCAATCTTTCTTTCTTTACTGATCGCGCTTCGAGTTACCCGTCCAAATCCTGTTCCTTCAGCCCCGCCTCTCGTCTCCCCGGTCTCAATTTCGACTTCGGGAGGGGCGGATGGTGCTGAATCTGTCTCTGGAGCGGGAGGTGCGGATGGGACAAGTGACACAGCTGGCATCTGTGAAGGGCCTTCCTGGGTGTTGGGAAATTGTGTGTCTGCGGTCTGCGCTTGTGGGAGGGCTCGAGCTGTGGGTGGGGCTTGGGTTAATGCTTGCGTGAGGGGAAGTGCTTGGGCTATGGGAAGGGGTATGAGAGCTACTGGTTGGGCCTGCGCAGTCACTACTGGCGTGTTTGGTTTCGATTCTGGTTTTGGGCCTCGACCCGTATTAGTTAACAAATGTTCCATTAATTCGTCTGCTATGTGTAGTTCCCGCTGCGGGTATACTCCTTCTATGTTCATTTGCTCACGTCTCCCTTCCCGTCTTAGACTTGCCGTCCACTCCTCCTCCTCCTTTTCTTCTGCTACCTCAAGCTTCGTTTTGTGCCTACGCGCATGCTTCTCTCTACTCCTAAGTCGGAGCATTGCTTCCCTCCTCCAATCTTTGACAGTCTCAAAAGCTGCGGGTCGCGCTTTTTTCCTAATCAGCACCCTTTCTAGGTTATCTATCCTCGCAATCTCAAAGCTACCATTAATCGGCCACTGATGGTCGGGTTGCTTTCTAGTTTGCCTATGCCAAATTTCACAAAATATTATCGCACCGACACCATATTTTGCATACATGTCATAAGCCGGCGTTCCCCCAGGCGGTGCACTTTGGCCATATTCCAAGGACTGTATACCACAGCTGAAAAGCCCTGCTAAAGTGGACAGTACTTCAGGCATGTTTTTTAACCTTCCCCTTTGTTTAGCTAACCTTTACCTGGACGTTTGAATTTGCAAAATCAACACTCTACCAAAAATCAGGTTTCTGATTGAATCGGGGAATGACTCACCTGATAAAACAAGTCGCCTTTCCTATCGCAACCTCTCCCAACGTCGTGTCTGCGCTTCTCTGGCTTCTGCCTCGCTTCGGGACCCTCGCCTCCTTTGCCCTCTGGCCCGGTACGTCGATCAGGGATCAGATGTGTGCAGATCTGCGGAAGGAATCTCTCCTCACTTCTACAAGGCGCCCCGTACACCTCTTGATCCTGGCTCGATCGTCCCATCCTCGCCGTTCTTCCGCCTTTACTCCGTTACAACGTATACGATGGGGCAAGTGGGGGAGGGTCCCTATTCGGGCGCCATCTTGAAAGGGGCCCCTAGGGGTCCCTCGCGATGTGGAAACAAGGCAATAACCATACACGAAAAGATGCGCCAGACACAAGGTTTAAATTCCCAATGCTAGGGTTTATTGCAAGCAAAAATAATCCCAATTGGCCAATTCTGGTCTCACGCCCCGCAACGTTAGTTTCCTAGACCTCGAGGGACGCAAGAGAGAGAATTACGTACATCAGTTACATATATACAAAATGCATAACATACAATCAGCAATGTCATGTTTAACACCCCCCTTTGGTTAGCTTCTTTGAACTCGGGATGACAATAGATATTTCTGACGGGTATGACAATTATGACACTTTCGATGTCTATTCTAGTAACAATGTGCAATTTAGAAAGTGCGGAGGCATCTTTTAGTTGTTGAACAGAACACAGTGGTTCTGTTCTTGGAAGCAAGCTGCACACGGGGGAAGAGCCACATTCCAAGCTTTGTTATCTATGAGGTACTATTCGTGTCCTAGGAGCCGACACGCTCTAAAGGGTTTTGCGAAGGGGGGCCATAAGAAGAGCATAATTCAAGCCTTTAGCTGTTTTATTCTAACATATTCTTCCACAGTACGAGACTGGATGGCAGCTGTGAAATGATTAAATGCCCTGCAGCTCTCCCTCAAGGCTACAGAGAGGGAGCATGGGCATTCCTTTGTAGGCTACTCATGAGGAGTTTCAACAAACTCCTCAGTCCCGCAACCTTGTCCTTTCATATTCAGACAACAGCTGCAAAGCTGTTTTAGACAGAAAGCAATGAGCAATGGTTAACAAGAAAAATGGCGATTCTTGCTAGGTTTAAAATGGCCGCTTGTTGGTCAAGCATAGCAGTCTGTATTTCTATAAGTCGGTACATAAGGCGGTTGGCCTTCGGCCATCAAGTTACGTCTGTCATTCAATTGAAGGGTATTCATTTTTCCAGATTGACACTCTGCCAAATGGCCTTTGGGGATGCGGACCTTGTAGGCGACTGGCGAGATCTTGTCTACAATCTCAAAAGGTCCCTTTCAGGTAGGCATAAATTTCCGCAGTTTAGCCTGGTTCCTTTGGAAATTGTATAAGTAAACCCAGTCTCCTACATTGCATTCTTTCCTGGTAGTCTTAAAGTCATAGTGGGTCTTCATGCTATCGGCGGATCTATCTAGATTTCGCTGAGCATAGGCAAAAGCATGTTGAAGGTGTTTTCTTGAATTCTCCACATACTCATGAGTTGTGGAGGCATTGATCAATGTCTGCTCTTCGGTCCTGTAGAGGAGATGCTGGAGAAGCACCATCCTGCGTCCAGTCATCAGCTCAAACAGTGACATTTTAGTTGCAGATGAAGAGGTAGATCTGATGGCCATTAGGACAAGAGGTAATCAGATATCCCAACTTGGCCCAGAATCTGCCACAAACTTTTTTAAGATGCTCACAATGGTTTTGTTGTAACGTTCCATTGCACCAGAAGAGGCTGGCCGGTAAGCAATGTGTAGTTTCCTTTTAACCCCCAGTATCTCCCACATCTTTGTCATTACTTAGCTGGTGAAATGGCTACCTCTGTCTGACTCAATCCTTTGGGGTAGTCCAAAACGCGAAAAGATGTGATTGATCATCAGGGCAGCTGCTGTTTTTGCCTTGCAGTTTGGGTTAGGGAGACATTCCACCCATTTAGTAAATAAGCATGTCACTGTCAACATGTACTTATTCCCCCTAGAGGAGCAAATCAATGGCCCGATAAAGTCAACTTGTAAATCTGACCATGGCAGTGTCATCCCCCTCTTTTGGAGAGGCGCACGGTGTGTGAGGGATGTTGGCTGAAATTGTGCAGACACAAGACACCCCTTCAAGTATTGGTCGAGATCCTGCCCCATGTGTGGCCAGTATGCAATCTCTCTTAAGATCTGTTGTCTGAAACCCCCTATTACCGGCTGGGGCCGCATCATGGGCGTGACTTAACATCAGACTTCGGAATGAGGTAGGAACCACCCACTGATCATGACCAGCTTGGGATTTCCTTACCAACAAACCGTCTGGGATTCGGAACATTTTTGGACATTTCATCAACACTCTGAGGTCCTCTTTCCCAATGTAATCGGTATCCGTCAGGGGAAAGTTCTCAGGGTCCTCAATGTGTTGGTAAAACTTACCAATTATTGGATCCCCCTTCTGAGCCGTAATCAAATCAGCATCTGGGGTCTCCTTACTCCATTGTGCAGTTGAAAGATCATTGTGAGCATTTGTCTGGGACCTAGTGATAGCAGTGACCTGGATTTCCCCAACAGGGACTCAATTTCTATTAGATCCCCTTGGATGGCCCGGTTTTGTCCAGCTGATCAGCTAAGTCATTTCCAGTTTTGTCTGGTCCCTCTACTTTGGAATGACCCATGATCTTTTTCCAGTAGATGGTCATCCCATTCGAGGTGACCAGATCATCAATATTTTGGATTAACTTCCCATGTTTCAATGGTTTGTTATCAGCACATAACATGCCTCTGGTTTTCCAATTAAAAAGGAGCTCCACAAACCCGTTCCGTACATAATCCGAATCTGTGATTACGACCAGTTTGTGGAGTTGATGTTGGACAACAGTGAGGATGGCTTGATGCACAGCCATCAACTCCACCACCTGACTGCTTCGGGGAACAATCCTGTACCCAGCTGAGGGTTCTGGGGACTCATTCACCCATGCATTCCCTACGCCGGCCACAAGTTCTTTTTCCCCGTTGTTGTCAACATGGCAAGAACATCCATCCACATAGACAGTGGGCATTCCCTCACACTTATCTTCTTCAAAGACTTTGTGTGGGGATTTAAGGTATGCCTCCATGTTGTCCTTGATTTTTAGACTTTCGTCCTCGAGACAGTTTTATCTGGCACAATCATGCAAGTCAGCCAGACCTTGTGCGAGGGGACTCTTCTTGTTTTGGCCATATCTGACCTCCACAGGAAAGCCTTGCATTGAGAGAATCCAGGAAGTAATTCGGAAATTACTCACATTCCGGGCCAGATTCTGTCACTTTGGAGATATTGCAGAGGCTGGTGTGGAGTCTCCACTATGATGTGTTCCCCCTCGATAAACAGGTGGTAATTCTTCAATGCCCACACCGTTGCCAGAGTGCCTTCTCACAATCGTTGAATTTTTCCTCCACAGAGGATAAAGTTTTACTCGCATAGGAGATTACTTTATTGACCTTGTCATGCTTTTGATATAATACTGCAGTCAAGCATGTATTAGAGAACCCTGTCTCCAAGAAAAACTCCTTGTTTCTGATTGGGTAAGCTAGGCACAGCGCTTGTGAGAGGCTTCTTTTGAGCTGCCTTACTGCCTCGGATTGTTCTGGACCCCATTCCCACTTGACCCCCCCTTCAAGAGATGAATCAGGGGTCTAGTGATCTCTGCGTAGTCCTCAAAGAACTTTCTGCTGTAATTAGTCAGTCCAAGGAGGCTCCTAAGTTCCCGCATAGTTGGGGGTCCTTCAGTTTCTGAAGTGCTTCCACATTCTTTTCCTGGGAACAGAGACCCTGAGGAGAAATCTCATGCCCCAAGAAATTGACACGGGTTCTACACCACTGTGCTTTCTGAAAGGAAAGTTTTGCTCCGCGGCCCTCAACTGTGTCAGATCATAATGGATCTCAGCTATGTGTTCCTCCACAGATGAACTTTTGATGAGGTCATCATCTACATAAGCCAGGTTACCCCTGGCACCCAGGTCGGGCATGGCCTTGTGTAGGAAGATGTTGAATTAATTGCCGGAGTTGAGGTCTCCAAAGGGAGTCCGGGTCCATGTGTACTGCTGGCCCGCAAAGGTAAAAGCCAGCTTGTATTGGTCCTCTCTACTGACAGGCACAGTCCAGTTTCCATTGGTCATGTCTATTGCAGTGAATACCTGTGACCCCTGGTTCTGGGCCAGCCCTTGGTCAATGTAGGGAAGAGGCCATCAGGAAGTATGGACCCGTTTGTTGAGTTCCCTAAGGTCGGCACAGAGTCTCCACTGGCCGTTTGGCTTCAAGATTCCCAGCACCGGATTATTGAAGGTGCTGTGGACTGGATGGATTATCCCCCGGGACTCATGGTTCTTCATTATTTCAGTAAGGGACTCCATGGATGAGAGAGGCAAGCGATATTGCTTCACAAACACTGGAGTCATGCCAGGGTCCGTGGGAATTGTTGTTGTGTGGATGTCGGTGCGACCACAGTCATATGATTCCACTGCAAAGAGATCTTGAAAATCCAAGAAAACTTGTTTCAACTTTTGCTTCCGCTCCAGAGTCACACAGGAATCAGCTAAGTTGACTCTCTCTTCAACCATCTGCCTGAAGCCTGGAAAGACTTCTGGTTTTGCTATCTCAGTGGCCTCCTCCAGCTGGGTGGAGAAGTCCCTGGTCAGAGTGCTGATTTGGACTGGTGGCTTCAGGTGGGAAAGGCAGCCCTCATGGACCTGGAAAATCACCTCATCCCATCTGAAGTCACAAGTCACATCTTCCTTACCATAAGGGCAGGAAGTGTACACCAGGAAGTTCCCCCCATGACGGGTAAAGATCCTGTCTGGTGCTGTATGGTCATCACTGTCACTGTCAAAAAAGTCCTTGGGGATCGGTCCTAACAGTTCATTTCCTAGATCAATGGAAAAATGTCAGCCATCAACCGCCATTCCAATAAGGGTGCCTGCGGCTAGAGTAATACTCTTTAAGTCGCTGTTATCCACCTCTATTGGAATGGTGTCATGTTCTATATTGACTAATGGTATTGGGTTTACCCCCAACCCTTGCTGTTGGAGAGAAGCATTTAGATGAATATAAGCATCAGGGTTTTTCAATGTTTGTCCTCTTTTAACTTGCACTCCCAGGGAGAACTGTTGGGTCCTTTCTGGGATGGTGACTTCCTCTCCGATCTAAATTTCAACTGCATAAGGTAGCAATTGAGCTGACCTAAATGCTTTCTCTTGGTCATCAAAGCCCATGGGATTATCCGCTAATCGGGACCAAGCTTTGAAGTTTATTAGGTCCAAACTAATGGCAAAGCGATTGAGAATGTCACTGCCTAAGTAAAAGGCGGCAGTGACGTCTTGCACGACCCACCAATTATGGACTATGCTCTTGTTACCAATGGAGATTTTGAGCATACACCTGCTTGGCAGGAGATTTTTGGAATTGGGTGTTTCCAGATCCATTTCCCATTTGTCTATCAGTTTGAATGTGGGAATGGCTGGATCTTTTGGGAGTTGGCGGAACATGGCTTTGCTGATGAAGCTCTTACCGTTGTTCACACACTTTCGGGCGAGGACAGAGTCCTTCCCATCATTTAACTGAACAGGGATGAACAACTGCTCTCCAATTTGTTGAACATCAGCCAGGCTCTGAGCTGATTTCATATCTCTCTGGACTATAGGAGTGGGAATGTCTGACTGTGGATTGGTAAAGAATTTCAGAGTGTTTCCTTCCAGTGTGGAATACCACCTTAAACTGGAAGGAAGGTTGATTTTCAGAAATAGAGACGACCCCCCATCACCAGTCTGTTGTCCTACTGCTATCACTGTCACGTCTGGAATTTGGTTGTTCTGGAAGTGAAATTCTACTTGGTCAGATTTTTGTTCAACCATGTGGCATGTGCCGTTTAAACTAACATGGTTGACAATCTGTTTTAATTTTATTGGTAGGCTAGTCTGGGTCCAGAGGACCTTGTTTACGCAATCTATTAGGGGTGACAACCTTCTCAGGAGGTTATTCCCTAGTAAACAAGGGGTGCCATCTGGAGTCACTACTATGACCGGGTGTTTCACCTTGTGTCGCCCAATTTTAATGTCCAAATCCGCAGTCCCCTCGACAGGAATTTCCTTCCCGTCAAAGTTCTGAACTTGTCCAGGAAGAGAGGTGAGAGGAATTTGGTAATTCTCCCCCCTCCCTGAATTCAGTTCATCAAAGGCCTTAATGGACAGAAGGGTAGCTTGGGATCCAGTGTCCACCAGTGCCAAAATTGTACCCTGCCCCTGTATTTGTACCGGGGCATAGTATCTTCCCTCCTTCTCCTCAAGGCTGCACAGCTAATGCACATTTTTGGACAACTGGTGGGCTAATTTTCTGGTTTTGGACATTGAAAGAGAAGATATTTGGGCAGAATTATGTGGAGAGTCTTGGGAATCTGAAAGAAAAAGTTGGCAACTAGAGATTGGAGAAATTTTGGGTTCCCCTGGTTCCAGTTCTGGGCCCCCCCTCTTTTTGGAGGCAGTCACCAGAATGGGTTTGAACCAGGGGATTTTGATGCTGTTGGTTCTGGGATGAGATGATTGGCAGCGCTAGCTCAGTCCCCACATCTACCCAGTCTGTCTGTGAATCCTTTGGGACCCATTTTTCTTTGGGAGGAGTTCCCCCATCTCTGAAGGAGAAGATCCTTTTCCCAGGATCCTCTGAGGTTCCCTCTCCCTCAAATTGGAAGATCTGTACCTCCTCCTCAAAGTGGGTCTGTTTGGGTCCTTTGTTTCTCCTACCTCCTCTCTGCTCCTTGGGTGGCAGACTTTCCGGAGGTAGGAGATTTTGTTTCCGGTTCCTGGGTTTCCAGGGGCTGTTCACAAGTGGGGAAGGAAGCTTCCTCCGAGGCTTTACACCCCCCTTCCCCTTGTTCCTCCTCCCTGGGAACCGGTGGGTTATCGGGGTGCTGCCCCCGTCATCGTTCTGGAGTACCAGGTCCAGAGTTTGGGGCATTCTGCACTGGCATGCTCATCTGGGGGTTCTGCTGAGCCCTCAGCATGCAACCCATATCCTGTGCCATATTTTGGACCTGGTGCTCTAACTGTGAAACCCTCTCAGGCTAATATGGGGTTCTGTTTTCTCCCCTGGGCTGATCCCGGGAAGGGTAGCTATCCCTTCTCTGGTAGTACCCCGGGATTGGATGATTTGGGTGCCCCTCCACCCTTGGCCACCCATCTCCCGGATTAGGTGGTCTGGGCTCAGGGAAGTGGGGAAAGAAGGATGGATGATTTTGGGGTTGGAAATTGGGTGGATACCTGGGAAAAAAGTTCTGCCCAGGATTTGGTGAATTTCTGCCCTCCTGTGGGAAGTTAGGAGGGAAGTTCCCTGGGTTAGGTGCTTGGCCGGACCCCCCCCCTTGGGCTGGAGGAGTCCACACATAACCCAGGATGGGTCGGTTTCCCTTGTAGCGGCGACTTGCATAGTCAGGGGAGTGAGCGACCCCGTTTGTGGGACTACCTCCTTGACTCCCTGTCTGTGACTGGCCCGAGGGCCATTTGGGCTTGGAATTATTCTGTGCAGGCAAGTTTTTAGACCCCCCATCTCCAAATCCAAAATGGGGGCAACCTTTACCTCTGTCACCTTAGCAGCAGCAGGGGTGCTGGTCGGTTTGGGGTTTTTCTGAGCATTACTTTTATATTCTATGGGCTTCTGCACCTCATAGATTCGGGTGGCCTGTTCAATGACCCAGTCCAGTGACCTTTTCTCATGTAAAATCTCTCACTAGCTGGGTCATGATGTATTTGGGTAAGGCATGGAAAAAAGTGTTAACAAATTCTTTGCTATCAGTGTGCACCCTTTTGGTAGTCTGCGCAAAGGCACGCTTCAGCCCCTGCACAAATTCTTGTGGGGCCTGATCCTCCCCACATTGCAAATTGTAGGCTGCCTTGCGAGCCTCTTGGGGATATCAGTGAATATAAAAGTGTTTCAAGATGGCCGCCCTATATGCGGACCACCTTGAATGGTTTTGGTCCTCCAGCCCCGCAAAGAAACTGGAGTATTCTGGGGAGAATGTCCATTTTACTTACTGAATGTAGATACTGCTGTCTTTCAAATGGAAAGTCTCCATCATTTGCTAAAAGAGCTCCAAGTGTTCCCAAACAGAATACTGGGAGTTCTTATGATAAGGAGTGATGACGCTCCTTATTGCTTTGATCTGTTTTTAGGGGTCCTTAAGCAAAGCCCTGTTTGCCTTATTGGCCTTCTCGGTTCGGGTAACCCTGGTCCATTCATCCTCTGACTCAGAAGCACTGCTCCCAGAGGTGCCTGTCTGATCTTCCAGGTTTTCCCGGATTCTGCGAGCCTGGGAATGGGCGGCAGAATGTGGGGACCTAGTCTCTTGTGTCCTGGGATGCGCAGAGGAGTCTTCAGAATCCTCCTTGCTGCCTGGATTTGATGGGTACCCCCTCCCACTAACCTAACTGGGTGGAGGTTTTCAGAATGTCCTTAGAGGGCCTACTCTCTCTGGGTTATTCATTAAATTGCACTGTACTTGGGTGCCCATACCCGGATGCCCGCCCATCCATTCCTGGGAGGTACTGGCCTATGAGCCCCATACTTCTTACTGGATAGTAATCTGACATCGCCGTGGCCCTGGGCTCATGTGCGCCAGGGGACATGGGGGTGGCAGAGTACAGGGACTGGGATGGAGGCCTCTGGTACTAGGGCTCCTGAGGTTATGCTCAGGTGTTTCCTTTTCCCAGCGAACCTTATCTCTATCAGCCCCTGCTCCCTGTTGCCCTGCCAGAGCCTGTGCTTTCAGTTCCTCAATCAAGGCCTTACTAGACTCTATCAGTCTCTCCTGCATGGCTACCTGTTGCTGGAGACTATCACTGTGCTGACAGAGAGCCTCATTCTCTCTCTGTGCTTCCCGGTTTGTCCTGGAGTACTGTGCCAGTCTTTGCTGCAGGAGGGTTACCTCCTGGGTACCGTCCCTACTGGCCTGCTCCTTTCTTGCCAGAGCATCTTCCACCCTCCTGGTGTGCTCTAACAAGTTCTGATGCTCTTTTTGGAGGTCGCCCAGTCCCTGGAGGGCCAGGTGATTTTCTTCCATTTTCTTTTTTAAGTGGCAGACTTCCTGGCCTAAGGTATCCCTTTCCTGAGTAAGAGCCTGCATCTGTCCCGCCAGGTCGTCCCACTGCCTTTGAAAGGTACCAGCTCTCTGGCGCTCCTCATCAAACTCTGCCTGGGTATCCAGGTCTTTCAAAATCAATTTGTTGCTCTCTGCCTTCACTCTATCTAGGTGGCTTTGCAGGGTGGCTACCTGCTCTGTGCATGCCCTGTTGAAGTCTAGTTGTTGCTTCAGCTTTTTCAGGCTCTGCAGTAGGGAGCCCAAACGTTCTTGGTACTCTTTCTGCAAGGCCAGAATTCTGGTATCCTGGTCTGCCCTTTCCTGTTGCATGATACCCATATCCTCTTTGATTTTAATGACATACTGCCTACTATCATTTTCTGACTCCTGACTCCTGTGCAGCCTTTGCTCAGAAGAGTCCAGGTCAGACCGGGCCTTCTCGAATGCCATCAGTTGCCTACTTGCCAGATCTTGACCTTCAGCACATTTGTCCTGTATGGCTCCCATATAAAAATATAAATATGCCGCTATCCTGACAATCTTGTCGTGCTCATCCTTGGCTTTAGGGGCCATGTATAGTTCACTCAGGACCACGTGCAAGGGGCCCTGATCTCTCCAGATATGTAACTTAGTTGTAGTGACCTGTTGTGTGATTGCCTGCACCCACACCTTCTGATCCTGTTCTGTCCATTCGCCTCTCACAAATAGCTTATGTAAGAGGTGTTCTCTGGCTATTTTGATATCTACTAATGTTGTCATTCTGGAAATTGATTTCCTTCCTGACTTACAGAAGTTTGTATTTTATTTTGCAAAACAGACCGTTTCCTTAGAGTGTTCCTTTTTGAGGGGTGCTTTCACAGCGTAACACAGCGTAGTAGCCCAACAGGATTTATGTATCCTATCAGTTAGCACACTGTATTAAGCTGCACAAGTGGTAGATCTAATCCAGGCGTCCCGTTACGAGACCCCACTCTGTAAGTGACTTCAATCCAGCAATGCAACTAAGTCAATGCCTAGTCTTGGATGCCCAATGGAAGCCCTTATTTATATATTTTTTTATGTCAAGTTCTTAAATCTGGATGATGAACCCTTATATAACGCCCCTCTCTTTGAATCCCCCTGACCTCACTGAGCCAAGAAGTAGGTTTGTTTTGCAAATTAAAAGGTTTATTGGAAGAATTAAACAATATATATATCACACTTGTATGAATAAATTAATATTTGATAACACAATTATGAATATAATAGTGATCAACAATGGGTAATATTACAAGAGCACACTCTCTTTAACCAACAAGGAGTTGGTATAGACAGAATAAGGTAGCAGAGACTACTTGTATGGTTTCAAGGAAATGCAAGATGGGAAAGAATGCAGCACAGAAATAAACTGGATATAGTTTCAACAAGAGATAATATGATCACTTTTTCCCTTGTGACAACCCACTCCCCCCCTTAAGCAATATGAAGAGATGGAAAGAAGAGCACACAGTTTTCAGGAATAAAATCAAAATGCAGTTCAAATTCCAGTTCCCCCCAGCAAGCTTAGAGAAAACCGGTATGCTTTTAAACAGGCAAAAATACTTTTAAATGTGATTGCAATGAAGTGAAAATTATGCTAAAAATGATTTTAATTTACTAAAGGAGATTCAGGGTAGGTGATAGTGACTTTGAATTGGGACAGGTCAACACTAGCAATGATTCATGAGTGATTATCAGGTTGAAAACGAAATTCAGCAGTTGCAAGCAAAAGACAGCAATTTTGACAGGAGCTCATTGTTCAATTCGCGGCACTTTTTCCGAGTGCGTAAAGCGCGATTACGGAAAAACTAAAAGGACGTTTTTGTGGAGGTAGATTTTCAAAAATAAAGTAAATCTTTCAGAATGACAGATGACGCTTTTACAGATTTGAAATCACAGAATGGACACACAATTTCTATGCAAGTCTGGTCAGGTTGAAATGGTTTAAATAAGATTATTTTAAACTAAGAGATTGGTTCTGAACAGTTCTTAGACTGGATTTTCACTCCTAGTTTTGGACTGGAATGGGCCTGGGACTGCACTCTTGCCACCGGACGGTCAGGCACTGGTTCTGCTCACAGCACACTCTCTGGTCTGCTATCGGCACTGCACAGTAGTCTTTTCTGGTCGGTCTGGATACAGCACTGATCTGTCTGGATCTCGGTTCTGGCACGGGGTTCTGGACCAGAAGCAAACAGCACGGCAAGGTTGTTGAATAGTTTGGTTAGGTTGCTGGATTCTGGGGCCTCTGAAAAGGATTCAGCTTGTTTATTAGGCCTCTTTTCTCCAAGGTTCTAGAGTTTAGTTCTAGAGTTTGGTTCTGGCGTCAATCTGGAGTCTAAGTTCTGGAGCCTGGAGCCTCAGGAGTCTGGAGTTTTTGTCTGGATATGGTTAGGCAGCGTGCTGCCCAGGAATTGATGATTAGTGGAAAAATTAGTGTTCCTATCTGGGTCTCAGTGGTTCTTTTTATGTGTTCTCAAAGGGAGTGTGGAGGCTGACTTTCTATGCCCAACCCTCTGAGGATCCTGATAGGTTAAAGGATTTACTGTCCTCTGACTGGAGAAGTGAGTCAGAATGAGTCATCAGGTATCATCTTTAGGGCTGAAGGAAAGAACACTCCCCTTTGGTTTCTCAAGAAAATCAATTTTTCATAATCAAACATGCTTCCCAGATACGCAAGTTGTGAGAATACATGGGTACATCACAAATTAATTAAGACAGGTCTCTGTTCAACCCTGGTGTTTCTAAGAGCTTGAGTTCAGAAATGACAATTTATTCGTGATTTTAGTGGGTTTTGCAATATTGGTTTTGAACCAAATCTTACACGGAGGTACACACCCTCTCTGTGCATATTACTGTAAGTTTGTATTTTCCTAGCATAAACATAGTGTCTACAATATTAATAAATCCTGGGGTTTGGTGTCAGAACATTGTACGGATTGCAGCTTAGTCTGAAATTGTGAGTGCATTTTTCATATTAAGAATCCCAAAGTTGTACATTTCTGTCAGCTTGATACAATATTTTATAATCAATTTAATAAAACATACATTTGCCTCCAATTCAGTACACCCCTTGGTTTGTCCCTGCCCTAGAAGCTTGGCTTGACTCAGAGGTCACATGTCTTGTTTTTCCTAGAGCAGTGTTGACAGTTACACCTCAAATCAGCATATTCTATTCTTCCCAAAGAGTCTATTGTCTTGTGTTCCTGCTAGCAGAGCATCAGTCCGGGGTGCCACTCTCCATCTGATTAGCAGGACCATGCGATTTCCTGCCTTGTTGCTGAGAAGACTAGGTGTGAAGAGTTCTCATAGACAAGTAAGTCTTTTCAAGTCTCAGCTAACTCAGGTTACTGTTTAGCTTCTGAAATACATGTCTCCTGTCAGAATTTAGATCGCCAGCACCGGTCGGTGGTGAACACCGGTACTGCACCCATTTTGACAACTGTCTTAAATTAAATATCTTTAAAAAAAGGATTTAGCTTGGTAGCATAGGATTCTCGCTGATATTGTACTGACGTGGATTCTGCAGTAAATGATGTGGATCACCGAACAAGAAGTTGTATCCTTTTGGTGGTTTTGTGAGCCATGATTTTAGCAATTTTGACGATCAAGAAAATTAATTCCCAACAGCTCTGGGTTGCTTTTGGCAATCAGTATTGCTATTCCCAAATGGTTTGAGGCTACTGTGTGTGTAGCCCAATGGTGGTTTTAGGCAGTGACCTCCTGTGCTCACTAATATAGGCAAAAGTGGGTGGCAGCCTATTTTTTAGATTTTTACTGTGCATTTTTGGATGATTTCTGGTGAGCAGGATGGTTTCCGGTGGCCACTCTAATGTTTCTGCTGCCAGCGATGTTGTAGGGCTTGGATGCGTGGGTGAAGACATCCCACAAGCAGAGACTGAGATGTTAATTTCACACCAGTGATGACTGGATCCAGAAGATAAGGAGCAACAATGGCCAAATTTTATATCCCTTAAAAGAAAGACCAACACAAAAATCCTTTAAAAACCTTACTTTCTGAGTCTGTCATTTTAATGTCTCTAGTCTGCCACCAGTCGATGTATCTTTCTGCTCAATCTGTGAGAATGAGACCGATTCATTGGAATGTCTGGGATTTGTTGGATTAGCTGATATGATATATGATAGGTTATTTATAAAGCGCTTAATACCCAGAGGTTTCTAAGCGCGGACCTGGCGATCGAACCTGTGGTGCTTTGTATTGTTTGCTTACAAGCCGAGCATGTTGCCCCTGAGCTATCCTTCCGAGACACGCTGTTGGAATGGTAATGGGTTCTCAGAAGAGGGGTTGTATTGGAATTGCAGTTTTATGGAAAGGAATCTCAATGTCCCTTGTGATTCCTCAAATGTTATCTAAATCATTAATCTAGAATCATTCACAGTTTGCTTCTGAGATTTCATGGTAGCTCCAGAAAAAGACCTTAATGCAGGGGATGTTGGTGGAATGGTTGAGCAGCTATAGGCTTTTTGTTTCTAAAGAATGGCTGGATTCTGGTGCAGGTTTCATAAATCCCAATACCCCCATTTATTGAGAAAAGACCGATCCACTGGTGCCATACAACATTAGGATGGTGACCACCTAGAACACTCATTTTTTATATTTCAAGCACCTTAACCTTTTGTGAAATGATTCACTGAGAGATAGAGAGAGTTGCCAATGAAGGATGCCATCACAGAACTTAAATAGATGCCCTATGAGTGCAGAGTTATTGTCTGGCAGACAGCTGCAGTACCTTTTCATCAAACTATGAAAGGACTCTAAGTAGGTGTCAATGTATCACCGGATTGGCTCTCAGAGAGTAGATCTTGGTAAGGCTGCAGGTAATAAGGTAAAGTTGTCAGCTAGATTCTTACCAGCCCATTCGCTATAGATAAAGCATTTGGATTGTGTTTCTTTTGCCTTATTGGTGAATTCTATCAGTAAGCCTGTGACTATTGTCTTGGTTTTGCTTAGGAGTTGAAAGATGATTCAGTTTATCAAAGGAACAACATTGGAAGAAGGTCTAATGCCAGAACCAATAAGTAATCAGTGGTCTTGGTGCCAAAAATTTCTTGTTGATGAAGTTTCCTAATATCAGGACAAATGATAGACCATTTCCAAAGTGGTTTGTTCTACGTCTGTTAGTGTTATCCACAAAATATTGAAAACCGCTGATTGTAACTCTACCTGCGATAAGCCCTCTTTCTGGTTCTGAAGATTTCCAGCTGTGTGGCAACATCTGTCTGAGGTATGACATGATTCTGTGGTTAAAGGTCCCCTCTTAAACATTCCCTTTGACGTCCTCTACCTAAAAAAGGGCCTCTTTTTCCTCTACATGTACCTCTGCCTCTATCACCATATGGATCAAGTTCTTGAGGGGAAGCCAGTGAAGGTTCCTGAGGACAGGGAAGATGGGTTTCTTTGAGCCTGTCATGGGATGGCCTTCTTTTGTTAGATTGCTGCTTCAAATGTTCTCAAAGATATATAAGACTGGTGTCTCCACACTGGACAATGTTTCTGCCTGATAAAGTTTCCTGATGTCAGAGGACTCCACCAGGGTCTCTCTGTATAGCTCAGGCTCCATACAGAGAATGCTGAGGGGTATCAGGGAAGGGTCACTATTTATTATGCACACAGATGGATCAGGGAGTGGGTCTACCAGGTGATTTTCACACATGCCTTTCCAAGATCACAGGTTATATAACTTCTGAGAATGGATCTATCATGAGATAGATATATGTGTAATCATCAGCAGACTGGCCAGGAAACAGTATCAATCGGATTAGAGACTAGAGATATACTATGAGGCCATAATGGGCCATGGCCGGGCATGTTTCTTTTCCAAATCAGACAGCATGTAAAGAGAGACATGCTTGTATTGTGTGAGCATTTGTGCAGCACTTTTAAAAGATAGACTGTGGAAGGCATCTTGGCATGACTGCCCATGTTGTACATACAACAAATGTACTGTGCACTTGACAAAAAGGAACATACAGTCATACCTGAAGTGGTCCTGGGAGGGTAATTCTTTACTCTTGTTACAATGGTGAGATTGAACTGTAGGGAAGATTTACAGCAAAGCCTAGTCTGTATCTTTCTTTTGCATCTCAATGGCATATTGATCTGGAAGGGGTTTGGGTAATTCTAAAGTGTTTAATGAAAAAAGGCAGGCGTCGGACAAGAGGTCAGTGCACTTCCATGAAATGTTCAAGGCTTCATGCAGGTATATAAATATGGTGCATTATATCTTTCACTTTGATATATTTAGGTCATATTTTTGCACTTCTTATAAGGTATGGTATGAAGTTCATTCACCAACATTTTATTTTTCCAATTAATTTTTTGCTGAAAAAAGGTTGCCTGGAAAAACTAATTGAAAAATATGAGGATGGGTAAGGACATTTAAGCATTAAGGGGGGTGGAGAATACGGAATAACTAATAGGGGTGGGATGACTTGTGGGGTATCCCCCTAAATAAAAAATCCAAAATTTCAATGAGTTTTTTCAGCCAAAAACATTTGGCAAAAAACTAGTTTTAGAAAAAAAAAGGGACGAATCAAGATTGAACCATTGGGTGGTTCAGAAGCATTTTTGCCCAGCCTAATCCCTAGGAATATATTTGACAGATGTTCACAACCCCTGTGCTGACTAGGAGGAACATTTTGTTTGGTTGGTTAGTGAGTCCTATTGTACATTTTAGGGTCACCGGACCTTTCTAAAGTCAAAGGCTGATTGTGGTCTGTGCATTCTTGGTGTTTGCCACTAACACTAGCTCTCTCAGTCTGGTGAGTTCACAGCATTGGATAATCAGAGAGCACATAATATAGAACTTTGTGGAACAGGAAGTGCATGGAGTGGGGAAAAGGCACCTTCCAAATCAGTGCTTGGAAACTTGCCCCAGCCTTTTTCTGAAGACATTTTTGGCGCTCAGAACTATTCAGTGAGCGCTAAACATGGGCACTTGCCAGAGAGGGCTACACGTCATTTGATTGATTCTGCATGCCCACCTAAGAGAGACTCCAGTTTTCAAGGAAGATACACCTGAAGAGTGATGGCTGGAAGGCCCAGAGTCACTGAGAGGTCCAATTAGGCTGAAAGATGCCTCGGGTTGTTCACGGTTTTATGCAGAAGGATCGTGACCTAGCAGTACGGGCGGGATCCCCATTTGTTATGACTGATTTCTATATGGTTTGTCTACATATGTAATGACATTGACATGGGGCCACATTACAGGTTTAGAAGTAATTCGGCAGAAATTCCACTAAATGACTGCCAAAATCATTTACCGCTACCGCTACTTGGTCCGGTGGGTTTACCATGGGATTAAAAGTGGCCGTAGGTAGGTGGAATTTCCCATAATTTCTGGTGTCCATAGTACTCCATTTGGCGGTAAATCAACGGATTTTAGTAGGTAAAATGGCAGACTCACCTCCAGCTTTTTGCTGGAGTTAAATCCGCCACTTCACTTCTATAATTGTAATTCTGCTCTGTGACACAAACACAGGTATTTTCGTTACCATCAAAAAAAGTAGCTACAATCAAATGACCACCATATTTTCCCACACAGCCAAACTTGTAATGATGCCCCATGGTCTGGTGGGTTGCACAAAATGTTGCCAGTGGCTTTTGACATGTTCACAACTTAAGAGCCGTCATTGTTCATTCAGTGTTGCATTTGTCACCCTGAGTGTCGTCGGTATTCCAAGACATGTGCCCTGAGCTTGCAGTGCATGGAGATGGAAGATGCACCTCACTGATGAGGCCCAATGAAGCTGAACATTGTCTGGGGTTGCTTGTGGTCTCATGCACAAGGGATGTGGCCAAAGAGTGCGGCTAGAGGGCCACTTTCGAGTGGGTCCATGTCTGATTTGCATATGGTCTTTTCTCTCCTGCAGTCTGAAAACGAATGGTTTGACTGATTGCCCCGAGCTTTGTCAGTGGTTTTTAATACACTCAAAACCTTCCAGCTATCACTCTTATTACTCACCCTAATTGGGACAAGGAGGTCAGACATGTTCCCAAGCAGGATGAGCCCAGAGACCCACGCTACGTCCTTCCATTCATAACTCTTCAGTATTGCACAAGAAGGTTTGATCTTCAGCAGTTTCACTTGGCACGTTGTCCAGACAAGAGCAATCCAGGATATAGGGATTTCTGAGGAATTTAAAATCCATACACTCCTAAGCAGAAAGTGGATGGGATCTACACAGTGGCGTAACACAAGGTCTGGGGGCCCCCTGCAAGCCATGCTGAGGGGGACCCCCAACTCGGCAACAAATCACGAGTCATACCACGCTCTGGGCAGCCCTAGATTACCACGCTTGCGCAATACCACATGTGAAGTTAGCACCTCTCCCAACATTTGAAAAGTTAGCCCCACTGAAATATAGGTTTTGTTGCGCCCCTGAACACAAGCACACACACCATTCACCATATATACACACACACATGCCCTATCAAAACTTCCGATCTAAGGTTGTCTTATGGTTGAAAACGTAGGCCTTCAAACACATCCAGGTGTCAAGTCCTTTCATATTCCTGCCATATGTACATACTGTTCCTACATGTGTTTATCTGTATATATGTATATAATCGTGCTATTACTATTACTGTGTGTATGTATATATTGTTGTTGTAACTAAGCATCGCATATACATGTAACTGCTGCAAACTGTTACCTTAGGGTATGCTCGCGCATTACAAACAATAAAACAAACAAACAAACACGCACACCCAGCCATCCATATATTTAAGAGTGCACTCTTAAACCCAGGCAGCCATCCATACATTTAAGTGTGCATCCTTTCAACCGTACACGCACACCCAGCCACCCATGCATTTGTGTGCACCCTTTCTCCATACACTCACACAAGCAGTCACCTATACATTTAAGTTTGCACCCTTTCACCATACCCTCACACAGACAGTCACCTATACATTTAAGTGTGGACACTTTCACCATACAGGCACACGCAGGCAGCCACCCATACATTTAAGTGTGCATCCTTTCACCGTACACGCACACACGCATACCCAGCCACCCATACATTTGTGTGCACTCTTTAGCCATAAACTCACACACGCACACGTCATGGGTTGAGGGGAGCCATAATACTTCAAAAATACATTGGGCCTCATTAGGACCCTGGCGGTGACGGTATGAACGATGCCGGTAAGGCACCGGCAACGTTCATATCGTCCTGCCGCATTAGAGTTCTGCTCGCAGGTTCCTGACAACCCGCCATGTCTTACCTGGCAGGCTGTGCGGCACCTACGAGCATAACTCGTAATTGCACCGGCACCGTTATCAACAGTGCCGGCGCAACCATGCTCCCTACCCCCATTCTGCCCTATTGGGCAGAATGGGGATCGGGAGACGGCAATACTGCCACCCGCGAATGGGCAATTACCGGCCCATTCATCTTGTAATGTGCCAGTTATTGCCCAATCGTGGGAGGCGGTGCCTGTAGCGAGCATGGCAGTAGCCGTGCCTGCCATACAGGCACGGCTACCGCCATGCTTTTCATGAGGCCCATTGTTTCTTTTTGAAGTCACTCTGACTTCATAAATAAATTATTTCCGTTAAGGACTGAACCGTAACGGAAATAATTTCTTTATGAAGGCAGAGTGACTTCAAAAATAAACTATTTTTTTTTAAGTCATAGGGCTTCCTCCACCCCATGACATGGAGGCCTCCAGCCTAGGGTCTTCATGTCATGGGGTGGGGGTTGCAGAAATCATTTCTTTAGCAATGCAGAGTAAATCCAAAAAGAAAATGTAAAAAAAAAAAAAATGTGCAAAAAACATTTCTTTTTTTTTAATCCAAGTGGAGCCCCCTTCCAGAACATGTGGTCGCGGGGCCCACCCGCACTGCGGGGGCTGCGGGGGCCCCTGTTATGCCAGTGGATCTACATGTACAGTCTAGACATAGCCTTTGAGGAAGTCACAGTGCTTGCAGTCCCTTTAGCAACCAGTCCCCTCTCCTGTCCATATTGGTCTGCTTAGGAATCTCTCACATTTCCTGGTAGATACTTGGGCCTATCACTCAGGGTTTCTAGGCAGCTGGCAAGATCTATAGTCAGGAAGCATCGGGTCTTACTTTTCTGCTAATCCTCTGCATCTTTTGCATCATCCATTGCACCATTACATCCGAGCTGACTGTAGACTAGCTGGTTCCCTTACTGGAACACACTACCACACCTCCTTTATGCAATACATTGATGAGGAGCATTACTGACTCAATGAACAGACTTCTTCCAGTACCTATGAACCCAACTCTTATGGTCCAATACCTACATGATTTCTAAGGTCTGTGAAGTGCCAAACAAGGAGACTCCCTGACTCATGTCTCCCTCTCAACCATACTTCTAGTGAACTCTTCACACAATGGCTTGATGTTTTTGGATGCTCTTATCTCTGTATAAATACTTAAACTTTATATAACCACACGGCCAATTCACGTCTTGATGAGCCCTTAAAGGAATGGTTCGGTCAGAAATGTTTATTGTCCCTACGGGTTGGCCATGTGTTTTTAAGCCTAAATCGCTCGATATTAGAAAAATTTCCTATGGACCTTACCCGTGTTTTCGTCCATTAAACGCACGCGAAAACAGGCTCCAGGGCTCTGCCATTTTGTGATAATCCTTTAACTTGCCCCATCGCCCTGGGTGACCTGCTTTTGCAGCACTAAATCATATCCCCCGCCCCTGAGCCTGTCATCAGCAGACACGTACCGCCCATTTCACAACGCCAAAGCACGTCTCATGTCTACATTCGCTGCGCTTCACATAATGACGTGTCGCCATGGCAATGGCAGGACGCCTCTTTACTCAATAAGTATAAACAGACCGTTTGACAACACACAGCAGCAGATTTTCGATTCCATTCCTCTCTCTGTGTTACTTTGAGTATTCTGTGACTCGTTTCTGTGCTCTGGTCAGCTGCCTTCGCCGCTTGTAGCCCGTGTGAACACCGGTACCATCGCTATAAATTATTTTAGTTTGTTTACCACACAATGGATACAATAATGCCCTACATGTATGAGCCCGAGTATACCGAGGAGGAACTAGTGGAAAGGGAAACATGCGAAAACGATGGGGCTTCGGATGGCAGTTGGCAGGACGAATCAACGGATGAAGACACTGGACCTAGTCGCATGGACAGTGTTTCCACCTGGTGCACATGCAATCGGTGCGAGCTAATGCCAACCGAGGATGAGAACTGCTGCTGTTGTGAAAACTCGGGATGTGTGGCCTACATTTCGGAAGGTGAGCCATGGCCGCAATGCATCACAGAGCTGCCAGACTTCAGGTCCGTGTTGAGGATAATGATGGTGCTTATGCACGAACTTCGCGCAACTGTTCGTCCTCGTAATCCGAGTAACAAGTAAGTATACTCTGGTTGTGATGCCGCTACTGTTTCATGGTCGTCTCCTATATTCAAAATTACATCTACATTTCATTGTAACGCATGAAAGTCGTTCAATAGTGTGCAGTGTCCAGATAGCATTTTTTCAGAGCAGAATGCCATTAGTTACAAGAATTGTCATTGACAACAAACGTTTAATAAACTCATCTTGGTCATTTAAAAACAGTTTGTATCATTCTTTTTCACAGGTGGTAGAGGCTGGTGGCCTATCGTTCCTTTACATGGTGGCTTCACGGGAGGCTTGGACACCGTGTTCGAAGAGTAATACCCACCTGTGCCGTTGCTGCCATAAGACAAACTTTCCCCAGTGACAGGGGTCAGTACAGGGGATTTTCCCTCGCTCTGCTGCAACCTGACCTGTACAATGTGTAAAGTTTTGTATTTGTGTGCCATCAAAATAAGAAACAAAATAACACACCACATATATTTTAACAATGGTTGTTTCGATTTTTTAAATGAATCAAGTGTGTCTCCATTCAAGAGTCTTCCTGTGCCTTGCCTGCATGCCCACCGGCCCATCCACGCCCCCCCTATCAAAGGAAGTTCGCACCCGGGGATGTGCGCTACCAAGGGGGGCTGTCAGGGGCGCAAACGGACAAGGTGCCAAACAGCATGTACACTTCAAAAGGTATCCCACTCCCAAGGGCCATTGCTCACATGGCCTCCTCAGACCCTGTGTCTCCAGGCAGGCCTCCCCTGAATCAGGCCACACCCCTGCAATCCACATAAGTGTGTCTCCATTCTGCAGTCTTCCTGTGCCTTATCTGCAAGCCCCTGGCCCATCCATCCCACCCCCCCCATCAAAGGCAGTTCGCACCCGGGGATGTGCGCTGCCATGGGGTGCTGTCAGGGGTGCAAACGGCTAAGGTACCAAACACCATGTACACTTCAAAAGGTATCCCACGCCCAGGGGCCATTGCTCACATGGCCTCCTCAGACCCCGTGTCTCCGGCCAGGATCCCCCCTCACGCTGGCCACCCCCCAGCAAACCACATAATACCGCGACATATACACGTCATTCATTCACAAACACACCCCTGTTTCTAATACTTTATAAACCACTTCATATGTCTCATGAGAACATCTTTGTGCTTTGCAAGTCAGCTCCTGAACGTGCTACCTGAGAACCACTGAGATCGATGCTAATTTGCTCGTCTGTGAGCGCTTCAAGGAAACTCGTCAATGTGCTAGCTGTGACCATCTACCTGTTCTCGTGCCGCAAACTACTGGACTTGCTGAATCTAAGTGTTTGTTGGTCAAGGTAAGGCCATGTATCACAGTCATTTTTCGGTCATTTTTAAATTTCTATCTATTTGCGAGTACAGTACTCAATAGTGCTACGTTCATTGGTCTCATCACTATTGACTTGAGTTTCAATTGTTATGCTACCAATAGATCTATTTATTTTCATCTGTGTAAATTGTCATCGAATTGCATCCTTCGCGGGTCATGTCTATAATGTAAGCATGTTTCCTTCTCGTGCAAGACAGTACATCCAAGGGACGAGTCACATGTTCAGAGTTTAGTTCCATCGTTTTTTAATTTGTGAAAGTAATGCAAATACTAAGCCGCACTTGATTAACTGGTATAGTTCCGGCGATCAAAACAAACCTTGCATTGAACATGGTATGATTCATTTACTTTTTTATGACATTTTTATTCATCAAGGTTTTATAATAATCTTGATATTTACTTTTCAGAATTTTCAACAATGCCTGCCTGTTCGATTAGCGGTTGCCCTTCGGATACCCATGCTAAATCTGAAGGCACTACAATGCATGTATTCCCTAAAACTGTTGATCGAATAAGAGAATGGGTCAGACATTGCGGATATCCACTGGATGAGCTTGAAAGTAGAGTCCAACAAGTCTTTGAGGACAAGAGGGGTGATTGATACCGAATCTGCAGCCGGCACTTTTCCTCGAACATGTACACCACATCTTGGGTAACAAAGAAGAATAAACAGCGAACAACACGAAAATTGCTCGCAAACGCTATTCCAACTCTATTCGTCCACATTCCGCCACTGGTGAGTCAAGTGTCCAGATTTAGCTTTAGGCCTTGCGGTAGTGTGTAGGTAGCCGAATGGATTAATTGATATTTTAGGTGTTGTGTCCCTTGTAATACTTTCAATATTGATATGAGTGTATAGCTTTTTGAATAATGACATTTATCATAGAAGCGCCACTCACCTCTGTCAGCGGTGTGATCGCCGCGCACTCCGACAGGCCTCCGGGCAATTCCTCAAGAGAAAGGCACATAGGAGAGGGGCTCCCACCGGTCGGATGTTGTATGCTCTTCGGGTCTGGGGAACCCATGCCTCAGTGCAAAGCACCCGGGATGGGGTGTCGGGGAGGGAGCAGGTCTTAGTGCACCTCTGCAAACACGAACCGGAGGCCTGCCTTCGGGTCCGTGGTATCGCGTAGTTTGCGTTCCACTTTCTCTTTCGTTTCCCCTCACGCAGGAAACTTCTGTCGTTGTTTTCTTTGGTTTCCCACGTCCGATTTTCTTAGGATTTTTTCCCTGTACTGAGGGGATCTTCCGACACACACTTCTCCGTTTTGTTCTGTGTGGGGGGGGTCGTGATGTGGGGGCTCAACTCACATTACGGTCCCGTAAAGACAGAGCTCACACAGGGAAGTAGATCATCCTGCGCCCCCTGGTGGCCAAAGTACCTATTTGCATTTTTAAAGCGCTCGCACAGCCCGGGGGCATTGAGGCGCTGTTACAGGAATATGTTTTAGTTGCGTATTTATAACACGCTTAATACCCAGAGGTTTCCAAGCGCGGACTCCGGGATTGGACCTGTGTTGCTTCATGTCGTCTTGTTTCCAAGGTGAGCAAGTTGCCGCTGAGCTATCCTCCTGGGGCAATGGTGGCGGTACTGATACACAGAGAGAAGCAAATAAGTGAAATGTTAGAGAAATGGATCCAGTGGTGCAATGTGGACCATGCGTAAGGGTAGAGTATGATATGCTATGGAAGAGTGTAGTCGGTTACAGGGGGCATGACCTCACTCAAAATAGACTCCCAGTTCTCAGAGTTCTCCTGGAACAGCCACTGAACACCCATGAACACCCAACAGGTCTAATTGAATTGAAGAGCAAATGACTTTATTGATGGTCCATTGTAAATATAGATGTGACAGGGACCACATACATTGATCTAATACTTTCCATGTTTCAACACTACGCTGGATGCTGTATCTCTGTGTGGAGACCAAATGTTCTTCTCTGCATTAAATGTTCATTTTCTTGTACATGTAAATCCGTGGATGCTTCACAGGAAAGGATTTGTGCAGGGGCAGTAACCCTGGCCATCAGAAACATTTATCCACAAAAGAGCATGCATGACTATGAACTTCAGGAATACTGTGGCATTTTTTGTTTTTCGCTTTTTTTTTTCTGTTTTGAAACACGGCAGCATTTCTAAACAGAAAAAAATGCCACTAGTACCCCGGTCTAACGAGCCGGTGTACTAATGGCAATAAGACCCTCGGCGGCGGGCCAATATCGCCCACGGTAATGCCCCGGGGCTTCGTTACTACAGCCCCGGTGGCATTACCCCGCCGCCGAGGGTCTTATTGCCATAAGTACCCCGGCCCGTTAGACCGGGGTACTAATGGCATTTTTTTCTGTTTAGTAATGCTGCCGCGTTTCAAAACAGAAAAAAAGTGGAAAGAAAATGGCCGCCGGGAAATGGAAAACATAGTCCGTTTTTCCTTTCCATGGCGGCCATCGGGAGCAGACACGCTGGGAACAAAAGTGTTTCCAGCGTGTTCGCTCCCAAGAAAAGAAGAAAAAAGAAGTTAAGTGGGGTTGGGAGGGGGGAAGGGAAAAAAAAAGAAAAAAGTACCACGGCTCCGGCGGGAGACGATGAAAGCCTCCAGCCATGTGGAGGCCCCTGTTTGGGGTCCGTGACAATAATGTGTCAGTGTTCAGCGTCCATTATAATTATATTACAGGTCTTCTTTTGAGAAGTTCTACTACTGTGCCATTAAATTACTATAAGCCCCATTGAAAAATGCAGAACTGTCTTGTAAGTAGTATTGAAACCCTGCTCACATGTGGCACCTGGGACCCATTAAAAGAGTAGCTCGGCTCTGAAGGGCCTGAATGAGCTGACGGTGGGGGGTGGAAAATCTAGACTCAGCTCTGAGGAACAGCAAAACGAGGGAGAAACCATCACGTTTGGAAGTTTGCCTCCAAGGTGGAATACACCTACCAAAAGTCCACAAAATATTCAACCTGGAGCAGGTGTTTGAGAAAATCTGACTGACCACAATGTCCTGGAAATACAGTTGCAGGCAGTTCAATCAGCTAACACACCAACGGCAGAGTGGCTGAAAAATAAGCAGAAAGTGATGCATTCTGTTCTGGCGGGTCGCGCGGAATTCACTGTGGATTCCACCGGCTCTACGGGGTCGTTTTTGGGAGAGGAAGTCAGACTATTCCAGGCCTTAAAATGTTATAATACATTTCATTTATTGAAAGAAAAAATACTTGAATACTTGGAAGTTTGGAGCTGATGACTTCCATGAAATACATATGGAAGGAAATCCTTATGGGCACAGGTAGGATTCTTCTGCCCTCCAATTGTCAAGCATGAGAACCAAACTAAAGATCAAGTAGCAACTGGGTTCATACAAATCCCTCAGAAATCAGGACCTTTGTACCAAGGTGTGAGGAGGGCTTTTCCATCCCATCCTAGGTCCAATATTGAACTGGGGACCAGGCCTCACCAGTCACTCACACCAGCACAATAAATAAGCAGGACACCAAGAGTATAGGAGAATGATATTTAGTGAAAGAATGTTCTGTAAGGCAGGCAGGCAGGGGCTTTCTCGTAGCAAGCCACCCTTATATAGTGCCTGGTTAGGCAACCCCCAGTTCCAGGTTGTCACACCATGTGCAGTGTTTACAGGCAAAAGACAGCTGTGTGCATTAAATATCCTGACAACTGCAAGGTTGCTACCTGTGCTGCTCTGGATGTTATCAGGTCATCATGCTTGTGCTTCATGCAGATCCAGGCAGTGGCAGTTGTAACCATAACAGTGTTTTCTTGGTGTTGCTGTGGAATTTATAAGCTCAAAATGCTCATGCTTCATGCAGGTCCAGGCAGTGACAGTTGTTACCAAAAGAATGTTTGCTTCGTGTTGCTGTGGATTTTATCAGGTCGTCATGCTTGGCCCGGTCTGGGGCTGCTATGTTTACAGGTATCGTGACAACAGTCTGTGTCATGGTTCTGCTTCCATGGAGGAACAGTTTGCATGTCGACCCATGCTTGGCAGATCAGACCATGTCCCTGGCAGGCTGGTACTTCACAGCAGTGCCAGTCACTTAGCAGGCACGCAAGAGGAGACAATTTTAAAGGTGAGTACTGAATTGAGAGCCAATGTGAAGGCTCCCTGGCCTATGGTGGGAAGCACACGCTATTTGTGGTTTTGGGAGGTGCATTGAAATGGACAAAAATATCCTCTTATTTGCTCAAATGAGGAAAGGGAGAGAAAAAGGGATCTGAATGTGGGCCCTTTGTGGATTTGGGTGCACCCTTTATTATGCGTTAGTGCATTTCATCATTTCCTCCCAAAAAAAGATTACGTATCTGGTTAACTGTGTGTCCTACAGTGCAGACAAAAAGCTTTACAGGGTTAATTGATCAGAAAGAATGTAGTTGTGAGCTCCATAAAACATCCTGGCAGGTTTTGTTCATTACTGGCACTGACTTCTTTGAAGCTGCAAACCATGCCCGCCCCACCCCCATCTGGGGGTCACAGGGTATAAGCCCCTTTTGCCCTCCCATACAGATGTCTATTGGACGTTATCTGACAATGTCAACACATGCTGGTATTGTGCTATGAAAAGTAAAGGAGCTCTACTGAGAAGCCCTTCGGAGACACAGCGGCCTTCTCGGCTGCTACCAAATCCTTTACCGTGCAATCTGACTAAAGTCACAGAAGTCACAGTGAGAGGTTATGTTATTGTCTGTATACTGTATACCGTAGAGCAGGTACTTCAATTATAAAGTGGTGGCAGGCCCTCCCTATGCGACCAGTGTGCATTGTGTCTCCTGAAGATAGTTAATGCAAAGCTCAGATTGCATGACCTGTCAATCCTTGGACCTTCTGTTGATACTAACATGTGTCTTTATACTGTCACATTATATATATATTGCTTTAAATGACATGCAAAATCCATCTTAATATTCAACACCAAAAGCTTTTCACTAATAGGAAAATTGCATCTACCCCAGTTTAGGATCCAAGGACAAATATTATGTGGACATTCCCAGACAAATTCATAGATAAACAATTTCACATTTTGCAAAAAATAGGCAACACAGGCTTATGAGCTAGCTTCCCTGATTCCTCCATTGCAAGTAACGAGAATAAAGGATAACAATGCATAGATGAAACCATAGCCTAAGTGTGATGAATCAACTTCCAGGGCATCAGTGGTCCATTGATGAATATTGGTTTCTAAACCATTAATCAAACCCACACCTCTAGTAAACTAGAAGGGATCTGAACAGATTGGAATACAAGTGAATTATAAGACCTCCTTGTCCAATTTTGGTAACGTGGACAGAATAGCAGGCTTATCTCTGCAAGGCCGTGGATCGTTGGTTAGTTGTAACACAGTGAAAATACAATTATTACCCAATGATGAAAGGGACTGTCTAGTCAAGATTGTATACACATATCTACTTTATTATTACTACAACAGACAGTTCTAGCACACTACAGTTAAAACCCAAGGGGACACAGAGGACATACAGTTTCACAAGGGAAAGGGATGCACTCTGGATACTGAAAGGAAGGTAGTTGGTAAAGCAATCAGTCTTACTGTTCAAGGTTATTTGCTTTTAACCCCAAATGGGCAAAAGGTCATAAACTGTCTCTAGGGGCCTCATAGAAGGATCAGGTGGGCTGAACCACAATGTACCTGGTGCAGAAGAAGTTCTTGGTGCTCGACAGCGTCGAGTCAGTTCCAGGGTGCTTCGCAGCCCGTAAATCAGAGTTGTGGTGGGAGACAGCTGCGGGTACCAGGCGGCAGGCAGTTCGTCAGTGCCGAGGCTGGACAGACATCTGCAGGTTGTCCGGCGCTGCTGCTCGGCACCAATAAACATTGTCTGTGTGCTGGTTGGCGATCTGGAAAGCTGGTCGAGGTGTCTCGGACGGATCTGGGCGAATGCTGCGTGACAACAGTCAGCGGTGCAGCTGGATGCGGTTCGAGGACTCAACTGTCTTGAAATTGTTCTTAAAAAGATGGACGCTGTATGATGCTTGTGTGGCACTACTCTTAGCTTCTTCGCAGTGCTCGTGTCCTTTCAAGGTGGATGGCCCAAAGCTCAGGAGGGTGTTAGCAGGCAACAGCCTTGTCATTTGTCCACAGACTCTATGGCACTTCCCACCTAGAAAGCTTGCTGTCAGAACCTAGCAGGGCACATTGTGTGCTGGCTGGGAACCGGTTATGAAGCTGCTGGATGGGTCCTCTGAGTCAGGTATCTCCCTCTGTTCCCTGAGAGATGTTTAGGGGAGGGATCTTGCTTCCCTCTTGGAACTCCTGGACTTCCTTCACTGGCAGAAGATGTAAGGTAGACTGTACCTTCAGTCCGGGTCCAAATTTGCAGGTCTTGTTACTCCTTGCAAAGGCTTCAGATTATCTGATCAGTGAGGGACTCAGCCCTCTTTCAAGCCAAATGGGGCCCAGGGATTGGTGTAGGCCAAGCCTAACTTAAGTGAGCCTGGGTCCTGCCGCTGCTGCATCGTGAAGTCGTCCATCTGCAACATCTTCTTCACTGCTAAGGTACTGTGTGGCTTGAGTTAAAACTTACCTAAAAACTTTGAGTGACTCCTGTATTGCTAGGGTGATTAGTCAATGTTTGGGTGTCTGCCCATACAGTTCGCCAAGGCCAAATGATGGAACGTATTCAGGGAGCTGAAGTCCCTGGCCCCTTTTTCCCACTGTAAAGTACTGTACTTATTGTTACATAAGATATCTGCTGGAACCCTGAATTTCCTATAATTGCCTGATCCTGTTCTGCTTGCTGCTGGCCACTGGACCATCAGTGTCCCCCACTGTATCTGGGAACACTCATGCCCTAGATTAGGGAAGGCCTGCTAAAAAGCATAAGGCTTCTGTGGAGGAACTCTTTCAAGTGTGATAAAGTACTTACTTGCTAAATGTTGGAATTGTAACTGCAAATTCCTGAAATAGAACAAGTTATAGTGGTTACAAAGTTACCTTTGAAATGCATATTGCCATTCAGAAAAGTAATTGCCAATTTTTTACTTACCTTTGAATTGTGTTCCACTCTTCTGAAAAGTAATGTTAGTAGTATAACTGTGCTATTTATGAAACAGAATAAGTGTGCTAGTTTACAACCACTTAGGTTTTAACCACCTTGAATTTTACACTGCCATTCTAATAGTCTAACACTGGGGTTCACTACCTTGAGCTGTATACTGCTATTCTAAAAAGTCTTTTACATTATGGTTTACTTACTAGAAGTATTGTATTGGTTTTTATATTGTGTTCATTACTCATAATAGTACTTACCTTTATAAATAATTCTCTTTGCCTGTGCATATATAAAAGAAACCATTTTTCTTACATGTTTCAGTGTATAAGTGTGTCTTTGGACCATTTGTATGCTACAAGTTCTTTATACCCCCCTACAAACCTTCCTCCTAAGATAAGCCTGGCTGCTCTGTCATTGCTACGTTACTTACACTGGGTGGTACAGTCCTGTACTAAGAGTTGGAGTATCTGTATTTCTTACTTCAGAAAAACTGTCCTACCACATCCCATAACTTGCTACCAACCCACCTACCCTAATCCAGGCCTGAATATTCACCCTACCACTCCCCCACCCTACCTAAAGCCTGTAAAACCTTAAATCCACCCTATCCACACCTGCCCGCATATCCTACACCATGCATGCCTGCTTAAAACCAACCACCCACCATACCCCATGCCTTCCCACCCACACACCTAACCACACACTGCATGCCTACCCACCTATCCACCCTATCACATGCCTGCAAATCTACCCTGTCCCATTCCTGCCCACCTATCCGCCCACCCTAACACACAGCCTGCCTACCCACCCTACCTGACACCTATCTGCCTACCCACCTTACCTACTCCTAGAGGCCCATTCGCCCACCCTACCCCACACCTGCCTACCCACACACTCTCCATAAAATATTCATGTCTACCTACCCTACCCCATGCCTGCCTGCAGAATACTTGACTAGCCTTACCTATGCCTGCATACATCCCTGGAAATCCACCCACCCATGCCTACATAATACTGCACACCTACCTATGCATGTACTGGCCAGATCCTGAGCCTGCCTTACCATCCAGCCCCACCCCACACCCACACACGGTGCCCCATGACTACCCTTGAACATCCACCCATTCTACCCAATGGCACCACACTGGATAGATTTCACCTCCAACCCTGCTTTGGCACCTTCTCCTGTCCCCTCCCTTCCCTCCTTCCTCCTTGCCCTCAGCAAACACACACACACACACACACGCACACATATGCACATGCCTACCTGCTCCTACGTGACCATATTGTCACTCTTCTGGGCAGCACGGCCACTTCCTATTCGGGCATTCAGCTATTTATGCGGGTTTTTTTCTAAAGGGAGCTCGGGAAACACGGTCTAAAGACTACAAATGCACAATAAATAAATTAATAATTCATAACTACAAAAGCTTCAACCCACGACTGCCTAGCTCCATTTACCCAACCTACCCCTGCCTACAAACATTCAACCCACACTAATCCCTTCCCCAAGGTTGCCAACCAGCATCCTCCCACCCTGTCCTCCACGTTCCCATCCATACAACCACTCTACCCCACAGCTGACCAATATGACTCCCCACCTTATGCATGGCAATCCACCCTATCCCTGCTTTACTCGCCCACACTCTTACCCACCTGCCCTGCCCTTCACCTGCCTGACCAAATGCCTACCCAAACGATACACCAGACGTATATTTTCCCGTCCTTTCTCCTGCCTGCCTACTCCAACCATCTACCCTACCCCAGGCCGGCCTACGATAACAGAAGTATTCACTCCTCCCTTGCTCCCCCACCCAAGCTCACCATCAGGGCCACCTTAAGCACTTTTGGGGCTCTGGGCACGGACATTTTTGGGGCCTGCCACCAAACCAAAGAAATTAAGGGATCAAGAATACAGGTTGTGCCCTCCACACCCCACTGGTTGAGCTCACAACCTATAAATTGATATGCTGTCTCACAGCATAATAAGCATGTTTATTCCCTTTAAGTCCCCCTAACCCCTTCATTCTTGCTCTAATCAGAATGATAAATAAGTAGCATTTGAAGACCAACATAGGAAGTCTATGAAAGATGAGTTTTATCAATAAGGTCCAGGAAGGTATGCAGCCTGTAGTATTAACACTGGACCGTATGGAAAAGGTACATGTAACCCATAATAGTCAGAGAACTCACATTAGCTGCCTCACAGAATGCAAAAGTGCTCATGCATGGATAGAGGAGACCAATTTGAAGGAAGGAGAAAGCTACACATACTGCAGCATGGATAGTGGATGCAGATTAGAAGCTACCAGAAAGGTATTCAGACAGAGATCAGAAGTGGGACATGGTTTTCAAATAGTGTTGCCAGTAGAGATCAAAGGAACAAATACCTGTGATGTGCAATATGAATATGCTCACTATTAAAGTGGAAGCAACCCTATAATTAGTGAAACCATGAATAAAGCTTTTATGAAGATCATACCATGAGAAGGAAACCACTCTGAAGGACTGGCAATTTTGAAAGGTTTAGGTACTGGCAATATTGAGAGGTTAGGCAATACAAGATTAAATGAGATGCGCAGGATCACACATTGGTTAAAGGGTGAAGGGGTGAACCTGGGATTTGTGCCAACTCTGGAATTTCTGCATTTTAACACTTTCTTTTCCAGTTCCTAACATGAACTAAAACAATCTCATTTTATAAAAACGGACTTAGAAAGTACACAAATCACTTTACCAAATATGACCATTTTTAAACAAAATGTTATAGAAGGGTGTTATGCAAAATGGGAATGATTCTAGTTTCATTCTCTCCATCATCAAGGGAAGTATATAAGAACCAGCATACCAATCAGTGTGATTTAACAGATTTAAAGTGGGTTTGTCTTTTGTATTTTAAAGCTTTAAATACAATGGCATGTGACATTTTCATTTATAAACGTGCATAATAACCTTTGACCTTTACCAAAAAGCAAACCGTTTTTTGTGTCAAAGAAGCAGACCTTAAAATGTGCTTGCCTGAGGCCTGCAACATCTAGTCTGCTCTCTTCTGTCTACCAACCCTTCCAATCAAATGTTCTACATAAGAAGAAAGATCAAGTAATGGGCTAAATGATACCCGCAGCATGCAAGAAGGCAAACCTCACAGAAGACAGCACAGTAATGTAAGATATTAAATGATTTGACCTGGCTCACTGTATTGTCTGCTGACACATCTAGGATACAAGCATGAATGCTTTTGTTCCATAGTCTTGAATTTGGATACTTATTCACCTCTTGGACTAACAGTTTATGCCATTGTTGGAAGTGATGGCCTAGGTTTTACAGAACCCCATCTGAACAAACCTATTTCTAGACCTTCACCATACGGATGATATCTTGGGTTTTTATAGCAACCCCTATCTGTTGCAGGTACATAGCTGATAATTGCAGATGTTGTTCTGCAAAAGCAAGTACATATGCAGGCAGGTTTATAAACTTCAGACATAGGAAAGGCTCATCCAGCTTTGCTGGAATGTGATATTCTAATTTTGCATATGAACACATATCTCTGCAATTGGTGCGTCACTCACTGAGCTAACTTCTGAACCATTGTGGCACTCAATGTATCAATATGCATTTCACCATTGCCTATTGCATATGATCAACATAATTCCCACAGGAAGGAAAGAATGCTACAGAATTGTGCCGTCGGGAACACACAAACTATGTATATACCACAGTGAACACAGAAAGCAATACATGATGAATTGATCAAGGCAGAATGGACATGGTTTTAATAAAATATCCTGACATGTGCTATTTAAGACTGGTGAACAATGGAATCTCACTTCTTCAGATCAGGCAGCCCTGTGGGGCCCCCCTCAAGGTGGGGGCCCTGGGCAAGTGCCCCCTTTGCCCTCCCATAAAAACGTCTCTGCTCACCATAATCCATTGTGATGACGTAAACAAGCTTTACATACATACATGATGATTTTGAAAGTCCTGTACATTTCTGCACGGTGGTGTTTTCCGACACATAACATCGGGCACATATACAAGTAATGCAGGGCTGTGAGAGGTTAGTGGGGGCGAGTACGCTCAAAGCCCCGAGCGCACCCAAGCGCTGTACAATACAGGAAAGCAGCAAAATGAGCCTGTAACGTAATCATATGAGGCAGATATCAAGATGAGTCAGTGTGATATAACGTTAAAGTACAACATTAATAGAATGTACAGCAAAACACAGGAGACACAATCATGCCTACAGCGAGCACACTAATGGGGATCAGGCAGAGCCGTAGCAGTCTTCCTGGGTAGTCCAAGAGTTCCTTGGAATATTCCTTTAATGTTAAATAATGCCTTTAAGTTTTATAGATTGAACCATCTCATCAATTTAGAAGATGATCTCATTAAATCAGTACACGAGGGCGCCTTACACCTCTCCATTAATAAGGGATTGGGAACCTTCCCCCAGATCAAACACCTTTTTATATTTTTTCTAGATCAAAAACCTTTAATGTTTTTGGGGGGCTATAGGAGCTAGTGGGCTTCGCACACCTGTGTTACCATTGCAAGTAGCTTTCTTTAGATTATCATATCCCAAAGTAGGCAAACAGCTCCGGTGGCCAAACAGCCTGGCTGCATGTCACAGCCGTGCCCATGCATTATTTATGCCCTGACCCCAGTTCGCTGCAATAACAAGCCTCCCTGTCATGGCGGTGTCTGCCTGCATCTGATGCCCCGGGAAAATCACAGCGGGGGGTAGTCATCCCATAGGAGGGAAGGGCAGCCATCTGGCAGTGCAGAGAGTTCTCGTGCCTGACAGAGAGCAGTGTGGGTGGAAAGAAAAGAAAGCGGGGGCGGAGGAGGGGAGATTGCATAGACAGGCAGTGCACGCAGGGTTTGCTTTCCATAGGTTGTTTAGAAGAGCTGTACATAGAAATCACGCATGGCCAGATAACAAGGCCCTTTTATGTCTGCACCGCCGTAACTCGACTGCTCAGAAAGTCCCACAGAACCCAATATAATCACTACTCATGGTTACTCAGCGATGACGCGACCATCACTGACATAGAACATTGCCTAGGATAAATAGACTGTGCAGTTCTTTTGGGTTTTGCATTGTGTAGGCCCTTAAATCAAATTGAAATTGACATGGGATATTACAGTGTGTTCTTGGATCTTCCTGTTCTACATGGTGTGGTGGAACTTTGGGCATGCTGTTTATGATGGCATGCAGTGTTTGTTTGTTTATTTTATTTATATAGCGTGACTGACCCAAAGGTATCTGGGCACTGGTGGATAAGTTCAGGTTACAGGATAACGTTTACAGGATACAGTTTTTTAGACAAGTATAGCGAACACTTAAAAATATATTACAGTAATTAGAGAAGGTACAGCTGTAGCTTGATTTGAATCATACCAAATCGTACATGAAGGTATAGTGTGGTAAGCAGTACACTGCGGGAGATGAGTTATGGCTGCATTAGGAACCATAAATGGTACATTTGTGGGTTTTGGTTGTATTGTGTCGGGTTCATAATGCCCCTATAATTCATTATTTTCTTTGAATTTCAATGTTTGTTTTAAACGAACCATAACATCTCTTGAAACAACCTCCTTTCATTGAATTTCAATATTTGTATAACGCATACAGGACACCTACATGACCCACTGGGCATGGCCTGTGACGAACCTCTGTGGTCACTTTGCACAGGACAGCTGATAGCTTACTGTGGATGGCCTGCACCCATGTAAAATAGTGCCTCTTTGACCAGCACGGTGCCCTTGGCCAACCCCCAGGTATTCCAAATAAACCAGATGTTTCATCTGAGCAAGGCCTGTGCCAATGCCCTGCACCCAGGTTTACTGGTGCATGGCCTTCAGTCATGCCCAGTGACACCCAGAGCCTGCCCCCATGTTAGGTGTCTTCGGAGTGCCACTGCGCATGAGCCATGCCCAGTGTTCACATCAGGGGCAAGATTACAGAAACGTTGCATCGTTGCAAGTGCAAATCTGTACGGTATTAGCACTAGGGCAGTGTTTGCTCTAGTGCAAAAATAT
Source organism: Ambystoma mexicanum (assembly GCF_040938575.1). Taxonomy (NCBI): domain Eukaryota; kingdom Metazoa; phylum Chordata; class Amphibia; order Caudata; family Ambystomatidae; genus Ambystoma; species Ambystoma mexicanum. The sequence goes on from NC_090922.1 coordinate 1,411,367,653, forward strand.
CAGGGCTACATTAGAAAACCTTTGCACCATGACAAGTGCAATTTTGCATGGTATTACCACTAGGCTAATGTTTTCCGTGTTGCAAAAACAGTATACTTTCAATGCATTTTTGCACCCGGGGAAAGTTTGACCAAATGATAATACGGACAGGTATTAGCATTAGAGCAAACGTTGCCCTTGTGCAAAAATGGATTGAAAATATACGCTTTTAGCAATAGTGCCATTTTCAAAAAGAGACAAACGATGTGCAAAGAACTGAATTGCCTCCATCAGATTTGCAAGCAGGGAGTGGCCATAGAAAATGTGCCTAAATGACCTGAACATTCTGATTGCCTTTTGTCCCTACATGCTTGCTCCTCTCCCCTGCCCCTCTATACTGGCCTCCTTCCTGCTATGTCTAAGCGGTCACATGTGGGCTGTGTGCACCCGTCTGCAGCTCTTTAAGGAATTGCCATCTGGCAAGAGTGCAGAAGCACTTGCTCTTTTGACTTTTATTTAACTAGTAGAATGATGCGGCTCATTTAATCTTAGACAGGGTAACCTGCTAAGCATGTCCCCTTTCCCAGAGCTCCATGCCAAAAGCATAGTGTACCCCTGTCACACGCTGCATTATTAGCCTGATCCATTGGGCCTGCTCTGCAGTGGCACAGAGCATGTTCTCGCTGCCTCTATCTTTTCTTCTTATCCGCTGCACTTCTTGTAGTATAACGCACTTTGGGTGTGATGTCAGAAGGCACAGTCCATTTGTGCATGCTCGGGGGTCACTGGTGCCCTCTTGACAGCTGCAGAGACAGACACAGTCACTGCTGCATAGTCTCTGCATTTACGATACATATCACTGTTCCAAAATGTTGTCCTCATGGCATGCCAAACACTGAATATAAGCCATACCTGAGCTTAGGGTATGGCTGCCAACATCTCTCATAATTATCTGAGCTACATCAGTTGTATATCACACATGTGCCAGCCTAGTGAGCCCAGTTCAGCTGTGAAAGGGTTACGTGGATTCCGCCAGACAGGCTGTCCATGCTACAGCCAGAAGGTTGTAGCCCTAGGGGTCGCTGTTGGTTTTTTGTTAAGGCAGGTAACAACCTCCACAAAAATGACAGCTTCCACAGGAGCTGTCCTGGGTACAGGAATAACAGGGTACACACATTCACAAAATGAATAGCCGCACACTGGGGGTGCTGCATAGCAAGGGGGCTGTGATTTTATTGAGAAGGGAATAGGTGGGGTTAGAGGGAGCTCCTTCAAGCTGGCGGAAGGTTCAACCATATTTTTTCTCTCCACCAGGTATTATCTGGACTGGAAGATTTCAGCTTTACCTATCTCGACGACATCCGACTATTCAACCAGACCTGGGAAGACCACCAATCCCATCTGAAACAGGTGTTTCAAGCCATGCAGAAGAGTGGCAATGTTAGGCATGTGACACCATTTACATGAGAAACTTTTGTCTCAGTCGGTTTCATACTCATTTGCTCTGATACATGCTACTTTCACCAGATATTTTTTCTTTTATTTATTTTTTCATTTGTAAAGCTCCCAAGCCCAGGGACATCAGGGCGCTATTGCAATCAGTTGCGCTGAGAAAAAAATGGTGTGATTGGTGTTCACAGTAGGGGGTCGGGAGATAGCAGTCTGGCTTAGGCAAATAGCCACGTTTTGAGGGCCTTACGGAAGGGCCAGTAGGACATCTTGGTTAAATATGATGTTGGCTGTGCAGTTAATCTGTGCATGTTGCACAATTTCATTTACAAAGTTATGCATTTATTGCCCTCCTTTTTAGAATTAGCATATCATACATGATCATGCACGCATTCCTTTCGGCGATAGCGCATATCATAATGATGTGCACTTTTGGAGACTCTGAGGTCCTGTTTCAGAGACAATTCCACCTACTTCCTACATCCCATAGCATGCTCTTGTTAGGACCACCCACTAGACATATACGAAAACTTGAGGATGATGTCTTCAATGCTGATGATCTCTGAAATTGGACCAGTGGCCAGTTTAGAATTCATCTGCATAGGGTATCTTTCGGGAACTCTGGCTTTTATACCAGTAGAAATCCATTAAGTTATTGCTGGAAACATCAACTCTGCTGGTTTATGCCACTGCCCTTAATGCATTCTTGCCTGTTCTTCAGCTGAGATGCCTTGTGATGTCCGCTGTGGTTCATGTACATTGGATTTTTGATGGAAATAAAAAACGGCATACAAACTGCTGCCACCCGGAAACCCCCTTCCCACGCATGCATGCGAGAAACAAAAACCTAATAGGCTGTGTCTCCTAACGTGCATACATCAGCCACATGGCTGATTACCTCCTTGCACGCCAGGACACAACATCTTTCTTGGGCAAACAAAATAGACATGTCCCTTCTGATGTTCCCCACTCTACATCTCTTCAATCAGATGCAATGGTCGTCTGACGCACCTGACAGGTCAGGGCCAATGACCATCTGCTCATCTGTCCTTCACTTTTGTCCATTCACTGATACTCCATCCATCACACAAATCATGTTCACCCTCTTCAGTTACTCTCTCAATGTGCCTTTTAAAGTGAGATGCATTCCTGGTGATCACACAATTATGTAGAGGAGCAGCTGCATGCCTCCACCGGAAACCCTGCCCCCCTTCCTCCCATATGTTGGAAGCCTGAGATCGTGCTGTGTTTGACACCAGCAGTTGTGCCAATATTGCAGGGTATATCCAAAAGAAGAAACCCATTGAGACAACCCTATCGAATGTATCCCCGAAAGGACGACAATCTGAGGGAGGAGAAAGAGCGGAGCTAGTGACGTCATAAGAGACATATACGACGTCCCGAGATACTGGCTGAAGAGGATGTATGGATCCTACAGAAACTAATGGCGAAGTAAAGAATCAAGTGAACTTTAAAATACACAAAAGAAGATTACACGTGCACAAAGTGCTGAAGAGAATCAACCGTTCAATAACTGTACAGATGCTGAAACACAAGGTAGACTAAGTCATCATAGAAGCTGGCTATATGTAATGAACAGAATGCAGGCAAAGCTTGATGTTTTTGAAGATTACATGTTTAGAGGTAGGCATATATTGTCCGCCTGACAGTGGGCAGCCAATCACAATCCTAGTTCCTATATAATATGTAGTTGGATGTTCCCCTTAAGCCTATCCCAATCCCAAGTCGGTTTTCCATTATTTGCCACGTAGAATGACGTCACCTCTGGTGTATTTAGAGTATAAAGTCTACGTTGTGTGAAAATCGAGTGTACGTCAGCTGAGGTTCGTTGTAACTCTCTGTTTTAGATCATTGTCAATAAAACAGTACTTTGCCATCTTCCTGAGTTTGTTCGGCTATTTGGATTCAGAGTTATACTCAGAGTTATACTGTGAATCCATCCATTGCATGCCCTAAAGGGCCCTAAACCCAATTAGATCCATTCAAATGTGTGACAATGGAACACAATAAAATCTGGATTCTGATTTGCTCTCTTGCCTGTGGCATAAGAACACCTGATCTCCTGCCTGCATTGATTCCACTGCATACCTCTTGCCTGTGGCATAACAACACCTGATCTCCTGCCTGCATTGATTCCACTGCGTACCTCAGATGATCAGCATATTCTTTCATGCTCGGCTTCCCACTCTGACCCACCACTGCCAGTTCTTGATCAGTTCCCTGATCCTTATCTGGTAGATGGGGAAGTCGCATTCTCAGTTTCCTTCCAAACATCAGCTCAACCTACCTGTGGCCCTACATGACGAGTTACTGTAATTTTTCAACTTTTTTGCACAGTGCCTGGTTGAGTGACATGGCTCATTTTTATGTAATACCTTTTTTGGAGACTGACCATTACTCTTTCAAACATGCCCTTGTGCTGCATGAATCGAGCAAACTCTAGGCTATTAAAAAGGTGTCCATTGTCAGTTTGAGCACATATGCGATTGCTGATGCTCAGAATATATTATCAAGTTCTGGGATTATCATGCTGGCAGCAGTGGAGGACACCATCTGTAAAACGTTGAATCGTGAGTATTCGTCCATGACCACGAGCCAGTACATGACATCTTTGAATTGTCCAAAGAAGTCAACTGCTAAATGACTCCATATGGCTTCTGCTAGTTCAGACATTCACAATGGCTCTGATCTGTCTGGCCGCATTGTACTTTGACACAAATTACACTCTATGACAGTACGTTCAACCATTGCATCCCGGGAAACCACATAGCATTGATTAGGCTGCTGCATACGTAACCAGCCCTGCCACTCAGTTGCTCCTCCCACCTCCAGTTTTGGTGCCTTCCAAGCCTCTACGTAAGGACTGTAGGCCAGATCCAGGAAGAAATCATTGTGTAGGCTGTTGGTCACATGACCAGGCCCTGCCACACAGTTGCTCCACCCACCTCCAGTTTTCACACCTTCCAAGCTTCTTCTTAAGGACTGTAGGCCAGCTCCAGGCAGACAGCATTGAGTAGGCTGCTGGTCACGTGACTAAACCCTGCACTCAGTTGCTCCGCCCACCACCTCTTTAATCAGTCCTCCTTAGATGTCCTCATTGCCAGTGTCCTCAGCAAAGGACGTGCAAAGGCAAGGACCTCACCTGTTTGTACCTGTTCAGCCCTGATAGGGCCAAGAGCCTGACCTGCTATCCTACATTTCATCTAGAAACTAATCACTACTACTGCTACTCACCAAAAGACATCACCATCTGTCTCCCACCTCCACAGCCCATCCCCACTCTCACTAGGGTTCAAAGGGCCAACTGCACTGGACAGTCCCTGCAAGCTTCCCTAGCACTTTCCTGCTTTCAACACCCACAAACCACATGCACACGCCCTCTCGTGTTGATCAATGCTTGCTCAGCAGTCACTAACACAGCACAGATCGCTGACCTCATCTCCCACCACAACCTTGAACCCCAGTTCATCACTGAAACATGGTTTACCCCACTAACTCCACATGTTTTTCGACGTCCTCCTACACCAAGGCCACTGCATCCAACATGCCGACCAGCCAATAAGGGCAGGAGGCAGAGTGGCAATCATCCACAGGAGCGATTGGCCGTGCCCCATCATCCCCTCTCCCAGAACAAACTCATTTGAATGAATCACTCACCTGCTGGTTCCCTCTATCGCACAAGGAATCCATCACCTTCCACCTCATCTACAGACCACCTCACAGGAGTGACTCCTTAATTTCAGAAATCTCCAACTTACTCTTCTCTTCCAAATTTGCACATTCAAATAATGTCTTTCTCTGTGATTTTAACATCACTGAGTCACAGGCTGACAACCACACTTGAAGCATGCTTTTCGCACTGACTGCTTCCATGGACCTTAAGAAAATTGTGCTCCCCCCCCATGCACATCCAAGGCAACAGCCTAGACTTAGTCTTCACATCATCCCCCTGCATCAATGTGCAGACCGTATCCCACTTAACTGGTCTGACCACGCTGCCATCCCATTATCAGGCACCCACTCGACTATGGCTCGCAAAGGTCATGCAAACCATAGGATTCTGATTACCGAGGCCAAAGCTTCTTACTACTCCACCAGCATTGCAGCAGCCCCTAACAGGAGCAAAGCCCTCTTCGAAATAGTAAAGCATTGTACCAAACCCTCACGAGATCACGACTTCCCAGCAACTCAGGAAAAACGTGACGGAATATACACGTTTGTTATTGAAAAAATAGACAAAATCAGTGAGACCATCAAATCAACCTCCCACATCATTAGGATCCCCTGCACTTGTGCACGCACACTTCCCCTCTGGCCCAAATTCTCTCCTCCAACCCTAGATCCAGACGACATGGCCAAATACAGGCCCATTACGAACCTCCCGTTTATTGGCAACATTCTGTAAAATGAGTTGCTACACAACTAGCCGTCACAATCAAACAACTCCACCTCCTAACTGACAATCAGTCAGGGTTCCGCCCAAAGTGAAGCATTGAGACAGCCACCATCCAGGTGGTGGATGATGTTCCCCAATTACTGGATATGGCGACTCATGCCTACTCGTCCTCCTTGACCTCTGTGAAGGGACCTTGGTGTAAGAGACAGACTACAGATTCAGATTTCAAAGCAACCACTTGTATTAACTTAAATGTCAGGATGAAAAAATGCTATTCTTGCCCTATACTATGTTGGGATTTCCCTATCAAACCAAAACTAAGCAAAGACGAAGTCCACAAGTTTAGTTTAGTTTATTTTATTTGCTCATATAGCGCACATAACCCAGGGGTATATAGGCGCTGTTACTTATACATAGAGAGCGTGTGGCAAACATAAAGGTAGTAGAATACAGGCGTTACATACAAGAAGGTAGTACAATTCGGTAGGCCATAGTTAAACTTAGGAATCTGTCTGTGTCCAAAACCTATACTTACCCTCACAACTAATCCTATACAATGTGTAGGGATGTCAGCAAACAACAAAATAGTGTTCAGTATAAAGTTCAGAGCTCGGTCATGCTCACAGCTTTCTTTCAGCTCCCTTCCCTAGGTATAAAACAGTTCTAACAAAAAGTTCAGGCTTGCCTCATGTTAAAAAATATTATAGGATGAACCAGTACCTGGAGTTCCCTTCCCCAAGTTCCAAAACACAGTACAAAAAACAACATATCCTGAAGCTCCGTCCTCCAGATAATACATGATTCAAACCTCATTGTTCCCTTCCCCAAGATGTACTTTCAATGATGTATTGATTTGATAGTGTTTCCCAATTTTCTTAATGTTTTTTGCCACACTTGCGCCCTCTGCATATGGCTAGTCTTTGCACAGAAAAGATCTTGGATGAAAATGGCAGTTTGTTTAAATTCTCCTTTCAGAGTTCATCTCCCAAAGTTCCATTCACCTTGAGATATGATATACATTGGGTTCATTTGGCTTTGCAAAAGTTCTATTCACCTTAGAGTTCCTTGTGCATTAGTTTCTTTGATTTACAACTTAATTGACTTGTAGATTCAATGTATATGCACGTTGCTTGTAATATAAGTTTCATTCACTTTTGGAGTTAACATACGGTATATTTAGTTAAACGGTAAAGCTTGATTTTGTTTAAAATCATCATATGTAATGATTTTCTTTCAGTGCGGTATTCAAAATTGTGCAGATATATTTGTTAAACATTATTTTCGGTTTGGCATTCAATAATGTTTAAAGGTTTTCAAGTGAGTCACTCTGTTGTTATTTTCCATTTGCTTTGTCATAATTTGAATGAGCCCAGTACTCTGAGAGTTTCGAAAAAACATGCGTTCTTCACAAGTACAATTGTTTGCTGTTTTGCCAGGATTCGGATCTGAGAACTTCAAAACGTGTCTCAACATTCAAGCGCCCACTCTGATACAAAATATCCTTGGGCGGAAGATCAAACGCTTGCATACCGGGTTTCTGTTTGCTCAGAAACTCACCGGTTGCTTTGATGCAAGTCCCCGCAGCGTAGATCTCCAGGCCTTCTGGTCTTTGCTTCCGGGCTCCAGCTTCTGCCCCTCAGGCACTCCTGGGTCAACTTCTGGCCACAGGAGAATGAGCACCTCGAGCAATAGGAAAAGGGACAGCCTTCCAGCACGACACCCCTTTCAAGACTCCTTTGGTTCCATAGAGCCCCAGCTCCCAGACTGCTCGTCTCTGAACCATGAACGTGCTCCACACGGATAGCCCTCCTCTGTCTTAGTTGGCCTCTCTGCTGCTGCAATTTCACCGCCACTGCTCCTGTCAATGCTTCCTCTCTCATTCTCATTTGGTAGGGCCTTTTATACACTGCAGCCCAATGACAGGCTCCCGGTGCTTATTTACAATTAGCCCTGCCTGACCATCATTAAGGGGACATGCCTGACCTCTACTGCTCTCGGCAGGTCTCGTCCTCGCCCCAGTACCACAGTGGTGAAAGTAATTAGTCTTCATTACTCCTGGCTGCCTCTTCCTCGTTGCAGTACTTTTTGTAGTTATGTATGAGGAAGGCAGGGGAGTTGATTTCTAATACCCAGAAAGATGGGGGAGGGGTTGGGTGGGTTATTAGTAGGAAAAGGGGGATACCAAGTCACTCTGAAGGCCATCCCACTCCCAGTCCCCACTGACCCTCCACCCAGGTGATCCTCCCTCGCTTGTCCACCCCCAGGGTCCAAGAGCGATGGCATTTCCCTGGCCACCTGTGCATAGGATCCATGGGGAATAGGAGAGAAAATACCCTCAGGTTTCTCACACCTCTTGCTGCATTCAACACCGTCGACCCCTGCATCCTTTTCTCCCTCCTTGCTGACAGGATGGGATTCATTAACACTGTCCTGAATTGGTTTACCTCCTACCGCTCAGGCAGACACCCGGCTGTCCAGATGAACTTGTTGTGTTCTAATCGACTCCTGGTCACCTGTGGAGTAACGATAACTCGATCCTCTCACCAATACTTTTTTAATCTTTACATGGAGCCTCTGGGCACTCGGTTCATAGATCCCAATATTGCAGAAGATAATCAGTTGTACATGAGAGTAAATAGCACACAGGACATCATTCATCTCCATGATTACCTAGCCATCAGATGAAATGGGGAAAATCCTGTGGAGGACTGTGGGCTTTGACAACCTCCCTAAAACTAAACCCATCCAAGACTGAATTTGTCCTCATCGGTCTGCCCGCTAAAAAATAACTTGTCTAACAATGGCTCATTATATGTGCCCAGAAGGATTTGATCCACAACTCTCAGATTCCGCAAAATCCTTAGGCTTCCCCATTGACAGCAATCTGTACTTCTAGAAACACATAGCCAAGAAGGACCAAAAAAACCTGGCTTAGAATCTCTACCCTTCAAAAAATCAAACACTTCATCTCGCCTCAGTACTTCTGGACCACGGTGCAGGCCCTTGTATCCTCACACATCTATGGGTGAAATACTCGCCTGACAGGACTCCCAGATGCTCACTTGCCTCCCCTAAAAGCAGTCCACCATGCTGCAGCATGTCTTATTAAAGGAGCATGGAAATGTGACCTAATTCCCCCCATCAAACGTGAACTACATCGGCTCCCACTCCCAGCCAGTATAATGTTCAAGACTGCATGTATAATTTAGAAAGCAGTCACGAGTAGTACACCAGCGTACCTGGTGGCTAAGCTCCACATATCTCGTGGCACACATTACTTGTGCAGCAAATTAACCAACCAGCTTGAATCACAACACGTCCGCAAGAGATGACCCACAAACATTCCTTTTCTTGTCATATACCCACCCTCTGGCACTCGATCCCATTTTTGACTCGGAATGCCCCCACAATTCTCAAATTTTACAAATCTATCAAAACATGGCTCTTTCAACAATACCCGACCAAGGTCTAATTCCAATGGATGCACATACCGATTTACAGATTTACAGACCTCCTGGTACTACGCTACTGCTAAAAGATGCCAGCTGAAATACTTGCTAACCACACTCCTTACAGCACTCTGCTGCTATTGAGCAAGGCCCATGCTTTAAATAATAAAATAAAAATAAAATAAAAATAGTGTCTCTGATCTGTCGCTTAGTAACAAATACTCCTCAATGACCTTTTTGAGCTAAATCCACAATTTTCTGCTCAAAGGGAATGACGAAATGTGTACCGCTCATGATAACCCTTTCTGCTGACACAGGGAGTCCATCCTTCACCTGTTTAAATGCACACAGATCGACCATCAAGACTCTTTCCCTTTGCATCACTCCTGGGAACAAGCATCCCCATCTCCTCGACTCAATCAACTCTTGTACTTTCTGTAAGCTGTCATCAAGTTGGGTATGTTCTTTGATGAGAGTTGTAGTTACCAGGCCGAACAGAAGTGTCTTATTGAGAAAGTTGACGTATTCCTCAGCTATGCAGATGTCGGCTGTTTGGTCTGGAAGCAGACGCCGAGACATGAAATCCGCTGGGTTGTATCACTTGCCCGCACTGTGGACAGTGTTGAAATTATGCAGATTATGGCCCAACCTCTATATTCTCATGAGCTTCTTGCCCCTGAGGTTTGCATAAATGGTGATCAGCGCCTGATGGTCTGTCACTATTGCAAACGTTTTTTTGATTAGAAAAATGTGACAATGCTCCCATGCCATAACCCTGGCCAGTCCTTTTCCGGGCTGTGAATACCACCTTTCTAAATTTGATATGTTCTTGCTGGCATACGCAATTTCTGCTCTTGGAGACTCTCCCGGGTTTGTGATATGCCAGTATGGCCCTCAATACAACAGCGCTGGACTCATCAATTAGATCTGTGCAATGTGACGGATCGAATTAGGCCATATTATTCGCTGACGTGCTGTTGTGCTTGATCTGGTGAAAAGCCTCTTCACATGCTTTCAATCATTGTAACAGAACACATAGCTTCATGAGTTCCCTCATTGGCCTGCTCATGGCAAATACATCTGTAATATACCTGCTGCAGTAGCTGGCCATCCCTAGGAATAAACAAACATCACTGACATCCAGAGGAGGTGACACTTCTGAAACCGCTTTCACTTTGCCCGGGTCATTAGAGAAAATGTACCTGAAGAATTTGTGAGACGATGTATGAAACGTGCATTATTCCAGGTTAAGAGTCAGCCCTGCATCTCTTAGTGTAACACATACTTGTGCTGGCACCTGATCATGTTGTTCAATTGTGAATCTAAAGACCAGAATATTGTTGATGTAATTAAAGCAATTCTGTATCCGTTATATTACTCTGCAAATGTTCTCTTTAAATATATAAGTGGCTGAGGAGATGCCAAAGCTTAGCCGTCTGTAGTGGAATGGCACAACCAATTCAATCTGATTTGATCCCTTATTTAGATTGAGTTTCAAGAAGAATGTAGCGCACTTTAGTAAGCTAGCATATCATCCAGATGCATCCTCAGATGCCTTTTTTTGTCCAATAGCCTTGTTGGCCTGCCTCATATTCACGCATAATCGAATACCGTTCATCATGCCTTTTTTCAGGACTGCTACTATGTGCGACACCCAGGGGATGGGACCAAAGGCTGCTTCAATGATATTACTGTCCAGCAAACAGTTTCATCAATCATGGGTCCCTTTGCAGACCACTGAAACACACTCAGTTCAGATGGTACCAATGGCGGTGGATGAGCCATCTTGTTGAATTAGGAAAAACACACATCATGTTTAGGGTCGCGCCAGTGTCAATGATGAATTCGCTGTGTTATCACCTACCAGTAGATCGACATCACTCGCAAGAGTAGCCTGTCATCATGTATGCATAGTTATCTCTCTCCCATAGCTGAGAAGGAGGAGGCAAAGGGGACATCCCGTTACTTGTTGAACATGACTCACCAAATCTCTTCTTGCACGCAAATCTCTTCTTGCTGGTGCCGGCCGGTATGCATGAGTATCCGGCCTATGCAGATTTACTTGTACTTGTTCTAGTTGCTATTGAGTTGCACACTGGCTGGGTGATTTTGCCTCTCACAGTTGCTACATTTCTGTCCCAGCGCTCAGTACTCATGTGGGAAAGAAAGACCACATTGATAGCATCTTCCTCCCTATGAGTATCTTCTTTTTTTCTGGAATAGTCACACGTCTTTATTGTAAATGTGGTCACAGCACAGCACCATGAAATCTTCAGGAGAAAGTCGCACACTGTGAGCCCAGTCGTGTAATAATCTGCCACGCAGTGTTTACGAAAGGTACCTACGAAAGGTGCGAAAGGTGCGACTGTTTCGGTGCGCAGGTGGGGTGATTGATGCAAGGATGTCGACACCATAATACCTGAAAGTCGCTGCCCATCAACATTCGTCTGAGCCTCTCTCTTCTTTCTTCCCGGCCTCTGTTACACAGTGCTTCTATGAGAGAAGCTTTGTACTGATGAAGAGCAATTTTTGTGCCAATGCAAATATGCATTGTTCCTATGCCTTGTTTGCACTGCCGCAAAACATTGCACAACACTAGTGAAATATATCTGTAACAAGGGACCTCGAGACCTATTAATGTTCCTTTGCGCATGGGTAAATCGATTTTGCGCATGCTTAAACTGCTTTTGCACCTGTGCAATTGAATTAGCGACACTACAAATGACCTGGCACCGCGTTTAGACTGGTGGTAATGCAACTTTGAACTATAAATGTAAGGAATTAGCTTTAGTAGAATTCTGATCCTAAATGTACTTACTTTGCTTTTACAGCAGATTCCAGGCTTAACTATTTTTAAAATTCCCATAGAACTTTAATAGCCGCTCCCAAGTGCTAGATCAAACAGCCTGCTTTCCATATTTCTAGCCATTCCCTTCTTCTCATGTTAAATATGTACTACCGCATTGACTTTCATCGTGATGCGGAGAATTCAAATCCACTCTGACTCAGTCCTGGGGGGAAAAGCTTGTCGCCTGTCAAGAAGAAATCCATACAAATTGAGCAGTTTAGCATTAAGAAGAACTTGAGGTACAGTGCAAGCGCTTACATGTCTGGCTCTCAAATTTGAAATTAAATCCACAGTATTTTATATAATGTTTCGCCAGCACGTCTACCTGGGGCTACGTATTTGTGAATAAATTACAATACATAATTTCATACAAATGGAAAGTCCAGCTGTGGAGTATTATCTGAATGGAAGGCAAAACTGTGAATAGTATGTAATATTGTTTTCAACAGTTTAGAGATGGGCCGATTCTCTGTTCAGAGGCAAATAAATACATCATCCATAGCTTCTGCCCCTACCCCAGTACAACATTGCACAGGTGAGGTACGGCAGAAGATGGACACAATATAAAACTGAAGATGGCACGAGTAACGACACTAACATTGTAACACTTCATGTGCATGCATTAGATATGAAGCAAATGTGAACTCAACATAGAGAACGTGGACACTAGGTAACACATACATTTATACATGAAGAATATTAACAATGCATCCATACGACATGAAGAATACTAACATAAGCAATGTATAAACTGAGTACAACATTAACAACACGCAAATATAGCTCACTAACATAGAAATGCAAAAGTAATGGGCAGCCATCTTTTCCAAAATGGAAGTCTCAACATGCTTCTAAGTAAACAAAAGGCCTCAAAGCTTCACAAGAAATACAAAATGTTGCAATAACAAAATACAGATCCGTGCAGCGCTCAGACAGGAGCTAGGAAACCAAGCCAAGGTTACCATGAGTAAGGGAGGATAGGAACGGCAGAGAGAAGGCATGAGATGGTGATTCCAAAGACGCAAGCTATATATTCTCAGATTACTAGAGCAATTGGCCCAACTGATAGGAAAATTACGCGCCGAGGTTCATTCTGCCCGTCAGGAGACTAATGCTCTCCGAAGAGATTTAATTGTGACTAATGAGCGCACAGAAGACCTTAGCAGACAATACATGCAATCACAGGCAGGCCAGACACATTTGCCGGGAAGCAATCCAACGATGCAGAACCCTACACTGCCTTCTACTTCTTCAACTCCGGTGCAAATGACTCCACCAGGAGCAGTTCCTTTAGCCCCACCGGAGCGATTTACAGGCGATCCACGGAAATATGCCTCTTTCATGACTCAATGCCACCTTCACTTTCTTTGCAGGCCAGGAGCATTTCCAAATGACCAAGCTCGGGTGGCCTTTGTTCTATTGTATTTGAGCGGTAGCGCAGCAGATTAGTCAGTACCATTAGTGACCCATGATGATCCTATATTACATGACTTTGGGGGATTTCAGAGGGAGATGGAGAAACTGTTTGCCCGTCACACTCGAGAACAAGCAGTGGACAATGAACTCCTTTCCCTCCGACAGGGAAATCAGGATTTGGTAACGTACATCGGAACTTTCAACAGACTGGTCGCTGAAGCTAGGTGGCTTGAAAAGAAGAGAACCACGTTGTTTCATCGGGGTTTAAGGGGAGAGTTAAAAGATGTTCTAGCTCAAGCAGTGGACCCCCCTCGAGTCTGTTCGGAGTTCATAAACTTAGTCGTGCAATTAGGTCACCGGCTGCAAGACTGAAAAGCAGATCGCTCCAAAATGGATCCACGGGCAGTGTATGTTCGGTCAAGAGACAATGTAACTCGTGCACAAGAAAACCCTGTGGAGCCCATGAACTTGGGGGAGTGCGACCCCCCTTAACCAAACAAGAGTGAGACAAAAGAAGGCAGCAACAATTATGCCTGTACTGTGGAAAATCATGGACACTTTCTGAAGGACTGCCCAGTAACACCCCCTGGAAGGTCGTCGGGGCCACTGAGAAAGATGAGGAAAAAGAACCTAAGTCGGAAAACTACCCAGCTCGACAAACGTAGAAGTCAGTTTGTCGAGTGAGAGAAAGGAGACACCGACCTCACACTTTGCAATACCAGTGATCCTAATCAACAACCAACGGTCCTCAAGAATGCATGCCATTGAGGCTTACATCGACAGTGGGGGAGTCGGAAATTATACTGATAAGATGACTACAGTTGATGGAACTGAAATTGCTTCCGGATCCGTTACCCAATGCACAGCTGAAATAACATTGCTGTGTCAGGATGGGCATAGAGAGCTCATTTTGTTTGACATCATCAAAGCGCCTTATTTTCGGCTTATACTAGGGATGCCATGGTTAGTCGCTCATAATCGTTTGATTAACTGGCGAGACAGGATATTAACCTTCCCCAGTGACTGTTCTCTAACCTGTTATTACCAAGAAATGAAGACAGCTTGCATAGTTCAACAACTCCCCGAACAACAACATCTGTCTTGGGTGCAATCAGTAATCTGCCTGAGTAATACCGCGATTTCCAGGATGTATTCCAGAAGGACCAGGCAAATACCCTGCCACCCCACAGGACCTGTGACTATCAGATCGACCTTCTCCCTGGTGCCCAAGTCCCCTGTGGGAGAATCTATGCTCTAACTGAACCCGAAAACCTTCACCTGAAGTCCTATTTAGACCAATACCTCGCAAATGGATTCATCCGTCCGTTGAAGTTCCCTGCAGCCAATCCTTTGTTATTCGTACCGAAAAAAGAAGGGCACTTAAGGACCAGTGTTGACTACCGCGCATTGAACCAAATCACTGTAAAGAACCGTTACCCTTTGCCACTCATTCCGGAAATGCTGGACCAGGTCAAAGATGCTCAAATTTACACCAAATTGGATCTTCGGGGAGCATATCACCTGGTTCGTACTAAATATGGTTTGTTCGAATATCAAGTTATGCCCTTTGGGTTATGCAACGTGCCGGCAGCATTCCAATACTTCATGAATGACGTCCTAAGAGAGCTAATTGATGTCTGTGGCTTAGTGTACATTGATGACATCCTGGTGTACTCAACTTCCAACCAAGACCATGTCAAACATGTCCGTTCAGTCCTCGCCAAACTCTGTGAACATCGTTTATTTGCCAAGCTGGAAAAGTGCCATTTTCACGTAACCAAAGTAGAATTTCTAGGCTTCATTCTTACTCCCGGAGGCATCAGGATGGACCTGCACAAAGTCGATGCCGTTCTGAAATGGCCATCAACAAAGTTTGTAAAAGGAGTACAAAGCATGTTAGGCTTTGCAAACTTTTATCGCCGGATTATACCAGACTTCTCCCAAATCGTACACCCAATCACTGCATTACTGCTAGAAAATAACAAACAATTCACCTGGACTGAAGACGCAGAAAAGCTTTTTCAGGAACTAAAAAAAAGATTCACCTCAGCACCAATCATGCGACATCCACGTCCAGACCTCCCGTACATCGTGGAAATGGACGCATCCAGAATAGCAATGGGAGCTGTCCTCACTCAAAAGGATTCCGAAACTGGCCAGCTACATCCCGTGGCCTTCTGGTCAAAGAAGTTCTCACCCCCAGAAATAATTTATGCAATAACAGACAAAGAACCCTTGGCAATCACTGAAACACTTGTGTACGAGCGCGATAGAAATAAAATATCAATCAATCAATCAATCAAGTCTGCCTTTAAAGCCTGGCGACACTACCTTCTGGGAGCCAGACACACCATTACAGTAATCACTGACCACCGAAACCTACAATATCTTAAGACAGCCAAAGCCCAATCTTCACGACAGCTGCGATGGGCTCTCTTCTTCGCCGAATATGATTGTGTCATAATGTTTCGACCCAGCGTCAAGAATGGAAAGGCTGACGCACTTTCTCGTACTGACACTAATGACTTGGTTTATACGGCTCCAGATCGAGTCCCCATCATACCAGTAGACAAGCTGTTAGGCCTTACTACTGCCTTAACCCACAAGGAACTGAAAAAAGAAATCCAACAGAGCATGAATCCGGATGCCTACCTTGCGTGGGAAGCGCAAGGAGAACAGTATTCCGTCCAAGACCAATTACCATTCTTCAAGGATCGCTTATACATACCCACCAAGAACTTACAACAACAGGTTATTTCAAGTTACTATGACTCCCTAATCTAAGGACATCCCGCAATTACCAAAAACTTAGCCAAGGTTAAACAGAACTTCGGGTGGCCTACCTGGCGAATAGATATCAACCAATACATTCAGTCTTGTGAGGTCTGCGCACAGAATAAATCGCAAAAGCACAAACCATCTGGCCTTCTGAAACCTTTGGACATTCCTCCAGCGTCTTGGCACACTTTTTCCCTCGATTTCATCACTGAGCTATCTACCAGTCAAGGGTTTGACACCATTCTTGTAGTTGTCAACCTATTCTCAAAAATGGCCCACTTTATTCCACTCAAGGTTCTTCCAGTTGCATCCATGTTAGCCAAGGTATTTCTGGACAATATTGTTAAATTACATGGCTTTCCATCTGTCCTGATCTCCGATCGAGGTAGTCAGTTCGTTTCTAACTTTTGGAGGAAGTGCTGTGCTATGGCACTATCCACTAGTCATCACCCTCAAACAGACAGCCAGACTGAAAGGACCAACCAGACCCTAGAGCAGTACCTGCGGTGTATGTTACATCACGAGCTAAGAGACTGGAAAGACTTGCTATGGATAGCCGAGTATGCTTATAACAACTCCTTACATTCCAGCACGGGACAAACGCCCTTTTATACTCTTTATGGCAGACACTGCGTACCTCGGAATTGGACCTCCCAACCAGATTAGAAATGCCCGCGGTAGTAACCCTTCACACCAACATCACTCAAGCTTTTAGAAAGGCCAAAGAACATCTAACACACGCCAAAGACAAACAAAAACAATTCGCCGACCAACACAGGACTACGGCCTCCACTTATCAAGTAGGAGACAAGGTCTGGTTAGCCACCAGATTTATGCCCATCAAAGGAACCCGGACCTTTCAACCCAAGTATGTGGGTCCCTATACTATCAAGGCAATTATCAATCCAGCGGCCGTCAAATTAGATTTTCCATCCAATCTACGTATCCTCCCAGTATTCCATGTATCCCTGGTAAAACCGATGCAACCATGCACATGTATTGGAACGGCATCTAAACATATTCTTGTCGACGGGGAACCAGAATTTGAAATTAAAGGTATACTGGATTCTAAGTACTCTAGGGGCAAGCTATACTATCTAATAGATTGGAAGGGGTTTGGACCCCAAGATAGATACTGGGAACCCAGCAAAAATGTTCACGCACCACGTCTAAAAGGTACCTTAATTCCAGAAATGCATGCTAGGACAGCAAAACACCATAGCAATAAGACCTACCTGAAAGACTCACGTCGGGCCGGCATCAGTGAAGTAACTCGACTGTCATAGCCCGCAAAGCACCACGCGCCCCTGCCGAGACACCAGGACGGAGAACCCGCCAACATCAAGAACAAGGTGAGAGGTAGCCCAAAGGGACCGCAGACATACCGGGTGTTGGGAGGCTGTTAATCCCAGTTACCCGGTCCTAAACATTGTTTACCTGTATTTCTGGTAGGATTCTTCCGCTGGTAACTACTGGGCATTGCAGGGAGGGATACCTGGACACTGATTGCTGGGTGGCGCCCCGTGGAACCAGGTGAGCGTAACAGTTCTAGCTCCAAGACCTCCTTGTAATTTGGGACTTTGCAGACCATCTTAACAGATAGCAGCAGTGGTGATGGTTCACTAGGAGTCGTCGGACTGCTGGCGGATCCCTGAAGGCTGCAGAGAGGATCTGTGGAGAATACGTTTATACACAACACAGAGTGGTTGACAGGAGCCCCTTTGGAGAAAGTCTTGCCCGGTCACCGTAGGCTGCTCCATGGGGCATAAAGTGTCATGATGCTGATAGGGAATAACTGATGCCAAAGACTCCATGGATGTAAGTTTGACATTGTCCTGGCAAAACAGGGAGAGGGGATTGTTTGTATATCAGGGGATCTTGATGAAAAAAAGAGATAAAGGATAAAAGAGATAATTTCTGACAAGGGTCAGGAAAGGTTACATGGTACACCTCATTACAGGGTATTTATAAGAGACAAATACTTCACCAGGAGTTGGAAAGACAGCCATAGTGTATTTATTTGTCTTGTAATTGTTGGCACCAGCATCATGTTGCAAGCATGCTTAGGCTTTGTGAAAAGTGGACTTTTTGTGTATATTTCTATATATTGTGCAGGATGTGAAGTTGTGGTGTGGACCAAGAGTGTGATCCAGTGATTCACCTGTTCAAAGTATTACTCTGGTATAAGGACAAAATAATGAAATGCCACAAGCAGTGGTTGCAGGACAGTGCAGGCAAAATGTTTTTTTTCCCTGGCCGTAAGAAGGCAATCACTCGAAGACAGTACTGTAACACATGTGCACCTATTTACATGCCACATATAAGGGAAAACAGTTACAGAATTGATTAGCCATTATGGAACTGTGGAAAGAATAGAGACAAGGGAGGTACAGCACCCACAGCTCCTCATCCTCCGCCCTAGGGCAGTGATCCATCTTCGGAAGCACAGTGATTATTTCTATTACGAGCATTGAAAGCAGCGGCGGGGTATTCTAATCTCACATATGCCCCCCGTGTACAGTAGTGAAAACAATATAAGCGGAGAAAATATAAATGAACAGAGACTAGTGTACACACACATAGAATATGATGAGCGGCCTGAACTACAGGCAAAATTGACAGAAACCAAGGCACGGGTCCAGAGAGAATGAGAAAGACAGGGCAACAGGGATGTTATGGCGATTGTACCAAATGAATGGGTTTCAGGACAAATAATGCTCAAATTGGATGGAAGGGGCATGGATGATTTTAAAGAAAGGGAAGTTAGAGAAAGGCAGGAGAAATAAGAAGAGAAAAAGTAACAGAGGAGAGTGACAGAGAGCAGATTAGAGAGAAGAGAGAGAAAGAAAGATGGTATGAGGAAGAAAGTGAGAGAGAAAGAAGCGAGGGGCAGAAAGAGAAAGGGAGAAGAGACGAGAAGAAGACAGAAAAAGGGGGAGATGAAGAATTTCAGAAAGGGAACGAGAAAAGCAAAAGGAGGAAGAAAGGGACAGAAAGAGGCAACGAGATATGGAAAGAAGTAGGGAAAAGCGATGAAAGATGTTGATTACATTATTAGGGGGCATACGCTCCCAGGCAGAGAGAGAAACAGGAAACAAGAATAGAGAGAAAGAGAGAGGAGCTTGGAGAGATGCTGGAAGTGGAGGAGATCCTTAAAAAATATACTCTTCCAGATGAAGGAGAGGAAGGAGCCAAAAGAAGGAGGATTGGCAATCTGTACAGGATCAGGCACCAATAGCATAAAGCAGAGTATAGAAGGCTCTCCGCTGGATGGATGGGAGGAAGGAATATATATTGGAGAAGGTGATGAGTGTAATGTATAGGGCAAAACCCTTGGCAGGCTAGATTTTGATGATAGAGAAGACGATGAAGGTGATGACAGTGATGACACTATGTTAGAAGAAGAAGAGAGAGAGGAAAGTGGAGATGTGGAGTCTGTACAAGCCCCTTCTATAAACATGGGGATAGGGAAAGAGATAGCGTGGTTAGATTTGTAAGAACCGGTGAGGAGGCAAGAGCTCATTAAATATCCTAGATGCCCAAAAATGCAATCAGTTTAGAATAGAGAACACTGTACGTGAATAGACTGAGGAATTTACCAAGAGTTAGAATGACATATGCAGTGACAAAGACAGAGGGTGCAACTGCATCCAGACAGGGTACTGGGTTCACACAGTACCCCTTATTAGAGAAAGGGGGAGGACTGTCACAATATATCATGTTACCACAAATGGACAAAAATAACATAATTTGTACATTGCCATCACTTACATCAGATGCTGGTAAATGGATCTATGAATTACAGAGAATGACAGCAGGGATTACCTTAGCAGTAGGTGACATAAAAACACTTCTTGCTGCTATATTAGGGGAGCAATACGATGCCATTTGGATATTCTGGGGTGACAGCACAAAACACTAACCATGATGGAGCACCTTTTAATAACTGTCGAGCTAATGTATGAAGAGCACTTACTTAGGTTCAGTACCCAGAATCATCACACATGAATGCAATTATGACTCATAAAATGAGATCAGATGAAGATCTGACAACTTATATGCAGGATATTCAGGAAAAAAACGGTGGTTAGAAACTAGAGAACCATGGTGCAAAAACATAACTATTTATTTATCACATTTTATGTTAGGTAGCTCCTGAGGAAGTGTAAAGACAATTGAGAAAGATTGTGGGAATGGAAAGGAAGCCATGGGCAGAGAGACAACTGATGATTGTTCACCATTGTCAGTTAAAGCAAGAGAAAGATAGAAAGAAAGTTGAGGACAAGAAGATTGATGGAGCAAAGTTAGTTCAGAAGACATTCTCAGTGGAAGGAGCAGCATCGACAAGTGGAGATGAAAGTGTTAATGCACAAGGGACACAGCAGGTACAGCCAGCAGCAAATGAAAATTTTGCAGGAAGGGGAGAGTATCGTTATTTTCCTTGAGTGCAAGGGTTTGCACCCAGAGGCAGAGGGTTTGGATTTCAAGCTCCACAAGGAGGAGGGTTTAATGGGGGAAACCTAGATTTGGTGTTCACCCATGGCAATGTTGTACATGTGGGAAGAAGGGGCACATTTCACACATATCCAGAAGCAGGGGAGGAATGCATCAGAACTGGCGGGCAGTTAGAATAGGGTGTGTGACAATAGTGGGAGCGCACCCTTCCACTGGCACAGGACTGGACATGTATCCACAATTGGACAGCCTACAGAAAGACTTCATGTGTTCCATCGTATCGATTACACCAGACCCACAAGAGGAACCGGGGGTCGCAGTGACCATAGGTGACAACACATTTTCCTTCTTAGTATATACAGCGCCAACTCAATCTTTTGTTAAAGAGGGATGGTTCCCAATGTCAGGCATTGCCATGAACGTACAAGAATTGCCGGGGTGACAACTAGGGTTCCTTTTAAAGATGCTTTACCCATTACTATAGGAATACACAACCTGTCCATGCCATTATTATTTTCCCGCAAGACACCAGTTTACTTATTGGGGAGAGACTTAATGAACAAATTAAATATGACGATATAATTTACTGACCAGGGGATAATATGTTGTATCTCAGGGATTCAATATGTGAATGAACAAGAATTCATAGCAGAATTTTATGGACAGGAAGAACAAACAAGAGTGCCAATAAATCTGGAAGTATTTCTTTATGGACTACACATATTGTTAGCATGGCTTCCAAGAATACAAAGACAGACTATTGCGGTTACCCACATAGTCTTTTGACCAGAAGAACCCACAGACGTGGAAAAAGGGCTGATGATTACAATTGTCTAGGAAGCAGCAATAGTGAGGGAAGACAGAGTAATTGTACGCAGGGTTGATGAGGAAGGGGAAAATGGAGAACAGTGATATCGCTTGACGATGGACATCGATTGACTGATTTAACAGATGAAGGCTTGTTTACAGATGATGACTCAGATGAGAAAGTGATGTTTTATATGAGTCTTAAAAATCAGTTAAAAATTGAAAATTGGGAGATACCGCAGAGAAGGTCATTAGTAAAAAAGGTACCGTCCTTTCTCCAGGAAGATTTGGCATATGTACCAAGCACATCGTGGATTAGCCGTCCATTTGGAGTTAAACTGAAGCAGGGAACTATTTTACCATGAGTAAGAAAATATCCCATGTCAAAAGAAGCTCATGAAGGTGTTTATGACACTATTGGCTTCTCAGTGTGACAAGGGATATTATTTCCTTCAGAAGCCCCATGTAAAATGGCTGTGTACCCAGAGAAAATAAGCAACAGGGGGGTCATGGAGATTTATTCAGGACATTAGTTCCAGACCCAGACACAATATTATGTAACATCCCATCCAAAGCTAAATACTTTACAGTGATTGATTTAAAGAATGGTTTCTATTCCATCCCATTTCATGAAGAGTCTCAGTATTTGACCTAGTTCACTTGCAGCCGGATTAAATGAAAATATACTCGGTTACCCCAGTGGTATCATGAATCCCCCTCTGTTTTTCAGTGAGTACTGCAGATGGACTTGAGAAATGTGCAACTTGACAGCATACTAATACAATACTGTAGGTGAGGCATGGCATCACAAGTAAAACAGTGACACAATGGGTACAATGTGTAAAAGCTTTATTGAAATTGTTAGGGTTGGAGACACTCATACTTTGCTCTATAACTAAGATGGGAGTAGTCTCGACCATAAAATAATAAATAATGCAGTCCTAGTGTAGTCAGTCAAATCAAAATGACCTATGCTAACAAAACCTAATGCATGCCCTATCTCTTGTACAAAAAAGTGTGAAAGGGAGAAATGTTTGCAAAAAATCAGTTTTCAAATGAATAAATGTGGTTGAACCAGCTCTCCTCTCTGCGTTAGACCTCACAGAGAAAGGCTGTCCCTGTAGGCAGGATGACACACTCTGACTTGGTTTCCAACACAATAAACAGCTCCAAAATGTGGGTTGAGGCCTGTCTGGTCTTCAACGCTATAGTCTCTTTTCTCAAATTCCAAATATTGTTTCAACCAAAAAGTTCAGAAAGGCCCCCCTCTGTAAGGCTCAGACCTCTCACGATAAAGTTCAACACAAACTTGCAAGGGGGCTCCCTTCCTCAAGCTTATTTCACTTCGGGTCTCCATCTGTAGGGCTCAGATATTGAATGTCGAAGACTTTTCAATGTGCGTGGCTCCCTTTACTGACCACTGCAAGACCATTTCGACCCAAAGTTTACAATTCAACTTTCACTCTCCCCTTCTCATGGAGTTAAACTTCTTTATTTAACTTTTGCTGTTCATTCGCTTTATCACCTCAAACAATTTACTTTTCACTGAGACTTTTGAACGCACTACTTCCTTTCGCTGGACCACACCATTACTTAGTATCGATGGCTTCCCAGCTGTTTTTTTTTACTTCAAAATTCATTCATAGGTCTGCCTTTCCTCACATCTCATTCACACATGTGCAGCCTTCATTCACGATATAATGTTGCTCCTTTTCACTTTAACACACACCAGTCTTTCAGTTTGCTTGCCAACTCATCGGCAGTGTGCGTCTCTTTCTTGGTTTTGCCATTCCCAATTTACAAGTCACGGTTAATACCACAGGCTTGGCTTCTCCTTCCTCATTCTGACATTCACCCGGGACGGTCACTG
Organism: Ambystoma mexicanum; assembly: GCF_040938575.1. NCBI lineage: Eukaryota > Metazoa > Chordata > Amphibia > Caudata > Ambystomatidae > Ambystoma > Ambystoma mexicanum. The sequence goes on from NC_090922.1 coordinate 1,411,391,121, forward strand.
GCATCCTTGAAACACAATGCAATCTTCACTTGTTGGATCTGGCCTACTCCACATGTCTTTTGCATCCTGTCGGAGGCAACAACCTCCAGTAAGGAACTCTTGCGGATTCCAAGCCGCTGCTCTCGTCCGTTGATCAGTCTCACTGCTCCAGTAGGTTTGCTATTATCCCGGAAGCCCTGCTTGTGCTCGTGTTCCACCTTTCTCAGAGTGTGTCTTTGGGTTCTGCCTTTTATTCGTGTGAGGAGAGCTAATTGGAATCAGGTGTATGCACTTAGAGTCAAGTGCCTGACTTTGCCTGACATGATTAACGGGACATGTCCAGTACAATGTGTGAAAGTTAATGTTGTTTCTCTCAGTTACCCTCTTCCTCACCCCAGTGTTTGTATAAAAAGGTGGGGGAATTGGGACCTCGCAGCATCCCAAAATATAGTATGGGTTGGATAAACAAAAGAGGGGGGAATACCGCATCTCACCATTGGCTGCCTCACCTGCACTCCCTGAAGACCCCTCACCCAGGTGATCCTCCTGCACTGATCCACCCCTAAGACCTGAATCCAAAGGCGATGGCCATGCCCTGGACACCTGAAAGAGAGATCCCGGGGACTAGCGGACGAGACACCCGCTGGTTTCTCACAGTCCGTAGATGACAGTATAGTGTCTAGCAATGTGGAGAAAGAGTTCAGGAGAGAGACGTATGATAATATTGGCCGAGAAAGGGTACAAACTTGACAAAGCGAAAATGCAATATTATAAGTACTATAAATAGGCCAGCTAATATCAAAAGAAGGAAGGAAGTTGACAAATGAAAGAGCAGAAGCAATTATGAGGACACCCAAACCAGAGACAGTGAAAGGGTTCCAGCAATTCCTAGGCCTTTGAAGTTATTGCAGTGTGTGGGTTTTGACTACAGCAAATATGTAAGGCCACTTTCAAGAGGACTGAAAGAGGTGCAGAAAGATAACTGTGATGTAGCCTGGACAGGTGAGATGATAGACGCCTTTGATGACTTTAAGCCATCAATTAACACAGCTCCTGTGTCAGGGATCTACAATGAAGAATTGTTCTTATTATCCCATTCAAATGGAGTAGAGATGATGGCGGTCCTGTCACAGAAAGGAGGTAATTATCGCTGCGAACAAGCGCTGGCGGGTATATCTATGGAACGCACAGTTACATCATATGTTGTGCATGCCCTCTCTCTCATACTTGAAACACCCAAAAGCACATTGTCCACATAGAGAGCCTGCGTTTATGAAGTAATTATATCAAACCTATCGATTACAAATGTCAGGTGCCAAGTGGTTAATCCAACGAGATTTATAGCAGAACGAGTAAAGGAAAGAGATAACGGGCATGATTGTACTGAGTACACCGAATACTATGATTAAATACTACATGTCAAGGAAAATGCCCTATGAGGGAGGTTAGTTCTCTTAATTGGCAGTTCATCATCAATAGACCAGAGTACTAGCGAACGACACTGTGGAACAGCAGTAGTGAAATCAAAAGAGAATGACAGCTTTGAGACAGTGGCAAGTACGAGATTGCCTGCCCATTTCTCAACACAAGCGGCAGAATTAGTAGTGCTTATTTTGCCAATGGAAGCGCATGAGGAAGAGGCGGTAACAGTGTATTCCGACTCCACCTGAGTGACATCAACAGTGCATGCAGGATTGTCACATTGGAAAAGGAGGGGTTTCCTGTGTGCAGAAAGCAGACCAGTGCAGCATTCATTGCTATTGGACAGGCTAATAGAGGCACTCTAACTCACATGGACCATTGCTGAGGTGAAGTGTGCAACGCACACCAGAGGTTCAAATTTGATTTCTAGCGGCAATGAGGCAGTCAAACTTGAAGCAAAAGAGCACCATATTTACCCGAAATATCTGACGTTCTGACTGTACCGAACAAATATACACATGCACGCTACATGGTGAAGAAGGACAGTTTTAATAAGCTACCCACAGCACAAATTACCAAACTACAGGTAAAGGTCACCACCAGAAGAGCAAGAGTTATAGAAACAAAGGGGGTGCTCGGAGTCCTCCACAGATGAAATGTGGTGGCAAGACAGCACTGGGAAACAAGTCATACCCCTAGGGCTGCTTACACTAGCATTAGATAAATTGCATTACCCTGCACACAAATGAAATGAGTATCTTGCAGTACTGATTTTGGAGGTCTAGTTTGTCCCAAATTTGGCAGAACATGTTGCTGTTTCTTTTTGTAAATTGTTTAATGTGCCAACATTTCACTGCTGGGCATATTCTGTGAACAGTGAGAGGAGCAATACCCCATCCTACTGGACCATTTCAGCATTTGCATATGCACTATGTAGATATGCTCCAAATTGTTAATTGCTACAGGTACATGTTAGTAGACATATGACATTTTTCTGATGGATTGAATCAGGACACAATGCACAAATCTGAATACCACATGTGCTGTGAAGTTCCTTGTAAGTGAGGTATTTCCAAGGTGGGGAGTGTGCAAAGTGCTCCGGTCTGACAATCGACCACAATTTGTAAATGAGGTATTTGGGCACATCACTATCCTGTTGGGTATAAAGCATACATTCTCGTCAGATTATCACCCACAAGCAAACAGCCTTTTCAAGCACCTCAACAACTTCTAATGGAGTGAGTTGCCAAACTTAAAGAGACACTGAAAAATGGTTGGCTCCTTTGTCTTCCTCTAGTCCTATTTGCATTACGCAATCAGCCCAGCTCTGACCATCACCTGACGCCACATGAGTTGGTGACAGGACACTGAATACACACTAATAGATGCCTAAGAAACTGGGGAAAGAACAAGATACATGACAGACTGTAGTCAGAGGGGACCTGGCATGTAAAGGATGGTAGGCACAATGGAATTAGGTTTCTGGTAGTAGGGGGAGAAAGTGAGGGAAAGACGATGGTGCTTCTTCATAGAGGATCTCTAGGGCAGATTTAAAGGGGTGGATAGTAAATGACGTCAGAACATGTGGAGGAAGGGTGCTTTAGTGGAGCAGGGTAGGAAGAGAGAAGGGAGAGAGAAGGGAGAGAGAGGGAGCTAAAGCAGAGGATGTGCAGGCCGGTCAGAGAACAGAGAGATTAGGGAGGGTATTTGAGCAATGGTTGTGTCTTGCAGAGTAGGCAGAGATATTGTTACTTAATAAGGGGGTGAAAGCCCATGCATAGATTTGAAAAGAAACAGAAAGAGTTTGAAGAAGGACCATGTTTTAGTCCAAAGTCAACTGGATGGGTTGAAAGGGGGAGAGCACAGAAACAATTGTAGAGTGTTCGGGTGCTGTAGGTGATTACTTTGCCAAGTGGCCATAAAGAGTAGTGGGGAAATGCCATGAGGAGGCTGTCATTGAGATGAAAGTGACTGGGTGCTAGAGTCAATATGAGTGTTTTAATAGAACTTTTAGGTCGAAGGGGCCACTGTAAGGTGTACGAGATTTGCTTCTCCAAGAACTTAACACCAACCACACAACCAACATTAACTGTCATGCCCCAGTGAAATAATGCACCCTCACGCCTAAACCTTCTACATTGTGGTACACTCAGGAACTCAACCTTATCAAAAGAGACACATGAAAAAATGAACAACTTGGTGATAATGCAGCAGTGCAACCCCCCTGCTCAAGGAATTCCATGCAGCATGCAGATCACTGATAACAACTGCCAAGTCCAACTACTACATGGACACCATTGCCAAGGTCAGAATTGATAGCAGACCCCTCTTCAATGCCATTAAGTATTGCAACAACTCTCTGCATGACCCACTTGTACGGCGGCCACTTGAATAATCCACTTTCATTAACTCTTTCTTAATCAATAACACCAGCACACCACTCCATCCCATTTAGCAAAATCAACAATGCCTGGACACTCACCATGGAAAACTGCGGCTCTAGCAACCCTCAAGACCAAATTGAAAGTGATAGACATACTCGATGCCTCCGTACTCAAGATTCTCCCGACTGGAGCACTCAACCCTTACCTGGCAATCATCAAAAGTGCCCTCACACAAGGCACCGTCCCCTCATGCCTCAAGACTGGACACATTTTGCTGCTTCTCAAGAAACTAACACTACACTCCAATGAACTTAGCACCTTCTGTGCCATTCCCCATATTTCCTTCCTAGGAAAAATCCTTGAGAAAGCAGTAGTCGTGCAATGGATACAACAGATGGATGCTAACAACATCTTTCATTCCTAACAATCTGGCTTCAGACCCAGATTTGTCAAGGGGATTGACCTTTCCCATAACTTCCCCAACAATGGCCATCTAGTTCTCCTCAACCTCTCAACAGCATTCAACACAGTAGGCACAGTAGACCCCCAGCTACTCACCCACATTCTACATCTCTGTATGGGGATCAGAGAGACTATCCTCAGCTGGATAAAATCCTACCTTGCTAAACACAACAACATTGTCCAAATGGATTTCTTGAGAGAACCAACTTTGCCCATCATCAGTGGAGTTCCACAAGGTTTCCATCCTCTCCCACTTGATCTTCAACTCTACATGAAACCGCCTATACAACTACTGGCTGCATGAAAAACCCACATCCACCAATACGCATATGACACTCAACTCTACTTTAAGAAATTCTCTACCAAAGGCATATGCAGGCTCAAGACTTGCATCACACTCACATTGATCTAGGTCTGGATGTCCGGTGCTTAGAAGCTCAAACCCTCCTAGAGCAAATGTATTCTGTGCGCCAACAACACTGAACATGCTGACATTCAGACCTGGCTCTCTGCAATGAACCTCTAGGGCTTCACACCCCAGCTGACCCTCTGCACCAAGTCCCTTGGGTTCTACTTCAACAGGCACCTCTCCATCAAGGAGAATATAGCAAGACACACATGCCTCTGTACCAACATTCCCTCCTCGGGAATATCAAGCTGTTCATCCCAGCAAACACATGCAGATCTGCTGTCCAATCCTTAATCTCCTCCCACCTGGATGTAAGGAATGCACTTTTGGAAGTCCTTTCTTTTCGAACCACACTGGCCCCCCTGTGATGTGTCCTACATGGTGAAGCACAACTCATCAAATTACATTGTAAATTCATCCACATCACCCCGACCCTCCTTGAACTGCACTGGCTTCCTCTGCAAGCATGTCTCACCTTCAAATCTTGCTGCATCATCTACAAGGCTGTCGCCCTCAATTCCCTTGGGAGCTAAGCATCTCTGGAGGCCTATGATCCACCAGACATGCGCAGAATTCCACTCTGCTGATGCAGGAAGGAAAGAACCAGAAGAGAGGACTTCTCTGTCCTTTCCCCCAGACTCTGGAACCTCTATCCCATCAATAGAAGATAAGGGGCCACATTACGAGTCTGGCGGCAACCCGCTGGTGCTACCGGCGGGTTTGCACCGGACTCATAACACTCTTTCTGCCACCTGAGATCCCAGTGTCACCAGGACATTACAAGTCCTGGTGGTCCAGGATATCAGGCGGCGGAAAGTGTAAGTCCCCATTCCCATGGAGTCCCATTTGACTCAATGGGAATGGGGACACGGAAGCACTGGCACTGTTGTAAACGGTGCTGGTGCTTCCGTGACAACTCTGCCTTCTGTGGCCATTGCGCCTGGCAGGTCTGACCTGCCGGGCACAACGGCCACAGAAGGCAGAGTTGGAGTGTGGTGGTCCGGAAAGCGTGCCGGTACGGTGGGACCAGCACCCTTATTTCCAATTGTCACACTTAGAATGAGGCCCAAAATTCACCCCTTTGCTTCTACATTTCAGGAAGGAGCTCAATATCATCCTCTTTAAGGAATGGCTACTCCCTAACACATAGGTCCCCAGACACTCCACTTCCCACCTATCCTATAACTGGGAGTTCTTCTCTCACCTGTTTCCTCTTCTAGTTGCTTGTAGATCATTTGCTGCCACCTTCCTACACTCCTCTTCACCGTTATTAGCTCAATGCTTCCTTGTATTACTGCTCCCTCACTGTGTGCCCCCCTCTTTGACTTGCAAATCACCCTGTTGCTTCCCGAAGCTAGGTCTGTGCTCAATAAATAGCCTAATAATAATAATAATAATATCTATATATATAAAAGTCAAAATGTGTCTTTGGGTTTGTGGCAGGCTTTGTGAATTGTTTGGCTTTGCAAAGCATTGTTCCTTATACAATTCCACACCGTTTCACCAATCTGCACCAAACCTTGCATAGTTACCTTTTACGACCCTCCAGACAATACTGGCTACATGACTTTTGGACACCCCTCCTCTTTCACCAGATTTCACTAAAAGTTAACATTTGTTTGTGGCTTTGTAGCTTGGCGAAGCGTTGTTCCTTATACAATTCCACATCGTTTCACCAATCTTCATCAAATATTTCATAGTTACCTATTAGGACCCCACGGATATTATTGACTTCATGACATTTGGACATACCACCCCTTTCTCTAGATTTCAGCAGAAGTTAAATTTGTTTATGGGTTTGTGGCCTGCCAACATAGCCGTAAACCATGTTCACTGGGGTGGGAAACAAAACATGTATGAGAGGCGAATTGACCTGAGAGGCGAAGTTGAAGGCAGGTAGCTTTTCAGAAGTTTCCAAATTGTTGCTGCATCAGGTGAAATTACTTTTCCAGAGGATGTTTGCAAGATGTTGTCTGCTGACAAAACCCGTAAACTATGTACATCCGGAAGGGAAACAAAAAATGTTGTTTCTATGCAAGCTTTGCAATGCCGTAAACCATGTTCACCGGGATGGGCAACAAAAATGTGTTTCCACATCAGGTGAAATTACTTTTTCAGAGGATTTTTGCAAGATGGTGCCTGCCAAACAAACTGTAATCCATTTTCACAAGGAAGGGGGGGAAATGATGTTACTCTACTGGTCCCGACACGAGGAACAAAACTCGAGGTCAAATATGCGTGGTTTCCAAGATATTTGCACCACAATGTATCACAGCCAACTGCACCATGCCAGGGTGAGGCGGAACAGCGACTTACAGGATCATTAATTTTCAACAATTAATGAGAGTGTTATGATTTCTCTCTACAGAACCCGTTCTTAGAGCGGTCACCTCTGGTAGTTAATAATAATTATTAATGAAAGAGGTGCCGGAGAGTAGCGTTGCAGGGTTGTGGAATGTGAGATGGAGAGGAGTTTATGTGGCTATGGAATGGAAATATGTGTTGTGACTAGCTGCATGGTAGTTCGTACTCACTATACGCACTTGGAGGGAAATCAAGTATACTAGAGGTAGTCGGGGAGCAAACCTGACATATCTTATTGGTAAACAATAGACCATAAAGGCTCCCGTACCTAATGAAGGTTTGGACACTCAGTTTCCTGGTTGAACATGAAATATCACGCTAAAACATGATGCAGAACACTGACGCTAAGAAGTTCATGGAAAATACAACCTAACTTCATTATTAATTCGGTTAAGAACAATTATAATACAAAGCATATAAGGTTATAAAAACATACATATAAAATTTAATCAGTAAAATAATTAACAAAGTGACCAGTGCTGTTGAATAAAGTGCTGTGCGCAAATCACCAAAAAGTGCTAATAAAGTACAAAAAACGTACCCTGACTAAATCTAACTTCCAGGTACATGAGAATTCTAGATTTGTCAGGTACTTGTTTACAATTTTAGTTTAGAAACTGTGAGAGAAAGCAACCTTTGACTTGTTTTAGTAAACAGAAGAAGCCACACGGGATACAATAAATGAGACCTATTTTTGTCGAATGTCTCAAAACGTGGTGCTTTGGTTACAAAATACCTAAAATACACCCTAGCGAGTTATAATTCCTTTTTCAGGTACTTAGTGTTAGTATCTGCAGTAGCCCTACATGTTTTGTTCCTGTAGTCCTTGGGATTGGTTACAGGAACTTCTTCAGGGGGGTGTGGGAGCTGAGACAGAACTCGTCCTCAGCTTGAGTCAAGATGGAGGCTTGATAGAACTGGACTTGTTTTGGCTGTTGCGGCAGCGTAGAGTCCTTGATCGTATTCGTAGTGGATACGTCTAGATTTATAACTGTTTATAAAATCTTGTATTTAATACAGGTTGATAGTACCAGGCCAAACCTAATCATAAAAACAGAAAGGCCACATTATGATTGTGGTGGTTTCTCAGTCAATGCTTTAGTCATTGTAAAATGAAAAAAACGCCCTGTGATAGGGTGCTTACCGTCTCTTAGTATCAGTAAGTACTTTCTAGGTACTGCCTAGGTTCATAGTGATGCAGTCCCCAGAGGTGTCCCTGTAAACACACAAACAATAAACTTAATTTTCTGTAATCCGTAAGGAAGGTGCTGTTGGCCTACACAATTCATGAATAGCAGTAAGGCAAGTGCCGGCATCCATGTGGTACTATAGACAGGCTCTCAATCAGAGACTTACTTACTTACTTCATATTGTGCTAATATCGTAAGTCTCTGGTCTTCTGGTGCAGAGGTATAGTCTCAGGGTTAGAAGACTGGGTAGAAATGAGGACTGGTAAAGTTCTGTGAGAATAGAAAGGAAAGTTGTGTTACTACAAGGTGCACATCGGAAACCGTTGATACATTAAAGGTCCTTACATAAGAGAAAGGGTGGATCCTCTACTAAGAGGAGCTATTCCTGCTCGTGGATGCTGTAAAATTAAAGTGCCCTCATATTTAGGTAACTGGTGACGATGGCCAAGGGTAAAGTGAAGGCAACAAGGCACGCTAATGTATTAGTCTCCCAATTATAATATACATTGAACGGTGGTATAAAAGTACAAATCACTAGATTGTAATACTATATGGTAATTATAGAGTGCAGCACGAGTTCGAAGAGTACCTTGAGTTCAAAAGTAGATGGCTCCACGGCTACTGGTCTGCAGTAATCGTGTACAGCGTAACGTTTCAGAGTGTCCGTTGCTAAGGCGACTTCCTCGCCCGAGAATAAGTAAGTAACTAGGGCGGCGCTTGCGCGTAGAGTAGAACACTTGATACATGATGCGCTAGAAGAAAGGCGTATAGCCTTCGATTACGGCCATAAAGTAAAACAAGAGTAGATTGGTTAAGGGAGGTCGCTGGTCAGCAAGGGGCTACTAAATTGGGACTCAAAAGGAAAGTGTTATGGCTAAACGCGTAGGTTGATGCGGGAACCAGTTTTGTCATGGCAGCTCTAAGGTATGTTGCCATGGGTACCGGTCACGCTAATGCTAGCCCTCGAAGGTTACTGCACATGTGTGCAGGGAGAGACACTCATCTACGAATAGTCAGTATCATTGTTTAGAGTAGAGAGTGCCTGGGAGGGAGACGAGGAGGCTGAACTCTGATTGTAAACTAGAGTGACGCTCTGGGATAGAGCGGTATGATTGCATAGAAACCACCTTTATGTATAAAGGCGTATAAAGGTGTTTATGTCTAAAAGAATGTCGCGAGTTTACCAATTTGAGGGATAGTATCCCGATGTAAGTATATGGTAACAATCATAATTATTAACACCAGTTGTACATGGTGCATGAGGTACGTCAGAAATAAGAAGGCAGCTGTGGAATACGATGATGTTGGTTAGGCTGCCGGGAAAAAGGGGTTAATGCGTACCTAAGACTTTAATGTTGCAAGGCTCTACTGGTAGTAACTTAGCAAAGAATTAGAGATGTCTAGTATTAGAATTAATCATTGGATCAAATAAAAATTAGGATGAGACATCATCTCGGAGGTCAACATGCTCAATCAGCGGAAAAGCATTTCGAGTGCTCAAAGATACAGTCTGCCTTAGTGGAAATGTAATCGAGTGTTAAGGGTAGCTGATTAGAGCAAACAAGTCAGTCAGTGGCACCAATAAACTCAATGATGTAGGTGGTATATTATTTAATAAATATGCTCCAGTCTATGTTCTCATTAAGTCCATCTGGGTAACTTTTAGTCAAAAAGATCAATTTTTGTTCTTGTACACTTAGTGTATGTTTGTCTTTATTAGTGTTGTGAGTTTGATCTATTTTTAGAACTACAGTCCACCTTAGTTCTTCAGGTTTGTGCCCTTGGCTGTTGAAATGGCCCGTTAGTGGTGCATTCATAGTATTATTCCTGATGCAATTTTTGTGTTCTCCAATCCTGACCTTTATTTTCCTTTCGGTCTTGCCTATGTATAACCTGTTGCAAGGACACCAGATAGCGTATACTACCATTGCAGAGTTACAATTGGTTAGGACACGTTGTTCCCATCTATTGTTGAGGCCCAAATCAATATCTTTAGATCTACATGTTTGGGCACAGCAGTTACAGTGTCCACATGGACTGTGGCCTATTGTTTTAGGTAGACCCCAGCTTTCAGTTAATGTTGATTGGGTGCTTGGTTTCAGAGAAACATCATTTTTTGTAATCATTTCTTTCAGGTTTTTACTCCTACAAAAGGCGCACTTAGGGGTAGGCAGTGGACAGTCACCCTTTTCTAATATGTGCCAGTTGTTTCTCACAATCTTAGATATACCGTTCGAGAGTGTGTTGTAAGTACTCACAAACACAATGTTGTCATCAATTGTTCTTTTCTCTCTGTATTCAAGAATAGCATCTCTGTTGTTATTGGCTGCTCTTTTGTATGCTGTTTTCACTATTTTTCAGGGGTAGCCCCTCTGAATGAGATTAGACTTGAGGTAATCGGCTTCCTTCACAACATCTCTTTTGGAGCTACTGTTGCATTGCATATGCAAGAATTGTCTGAGAGGTAAATTTTGTCGAGTATGTTTTGGATGGAAACTTGAATATGCCAACAATTGAGTTTTTATCAGTTTCCTTGTGGAATCGTTTCACCTGAAGTATTGACAACTCTTTATTAGCGTAGATCGTTAGGTCTAGAAAGTTGACTGATTCAGAACTCACGGTTTTAGTGAATTGCAAAAAGGGATTTTGTGAGTTCAGCCACAGTACAAATGCATTGAAGTTTGATATATCGCCAGACCAAATCATTAACACGTCATCAATATATCTTTTCCATAATTGAATATATTGTCTATATGGATTAAGATCAGTCAAGATGGTATGTACTTTAATAGTTTCTACATATAGGTTTGCAAGTGTGGGAACTACTGCTGACCCCATGGCAGTTCTGTGTATTTGTTTGTAGAACTGGTTATTAAAGGAGAAGTAGTTTTCACACAGTGCCATTTCTGTACACCAGTGGATAAACGAGTTCAGGGTTTTACCTGTCGTTCTAGACTGCAACAATTTCTCTTCCACCATACTTAAAGTTGCTGGCTGGGGAATTTTAGTATATAGTGAGACTACATCTAAGGTAACAAGTAGATCATTTTTGTTTATCTTAAGGCCTTCCACCATTCTAATCACTTCAGTTGTATCCTGGATGTAGGAAGTCATTAGTCTTACATATGTATTTAGAGAGCGATCTGCAAATTTAGAGAGGGATTCTAGAATTGAACCACAACCAGCCACAATGGGTCTACCAGGAGGGTTCACGAGAGTCTTGTGGATTTTAGGCAAAGTATAAAACTTTGGAATGTTCGGGCAAATAGGTGTCAGGTATTCGGCTTCCTGTTTAGATATCCAACCTCTATCTTCAGCTTTGGCAACCTTGAGGTTGATCAAGGACTGTAGTCTTTTGGTCGGATCAGTAGTAAGTTGCTCATAAAATGAGGTATCGCTAAGTTGGCGATCACATTCAGTGGTATAGTCCTGTCTGTTAAGAAGAACTATTGCCCCTCCTTTATCAGCTTTTCTGATTATTATATCTTGATTAGATTTAAGAATTTTGATTGCTTCTCTTTCTCTTCTACTGATATTCTGAAAGGTATGTCTGTCGGTAGTTTTCTCAAGTTTAGCAAGATCTCTCATCACTCTGTTTTTGAATACTAGAGATTCTGGGTTATTACTTGTAGTAAGGGGGATTGAAATTGGACGTCCGACGCAATCCTGTTTCATTGGTCTCACCCGTATAAGCATTTGTTGCAAAGAATTGTTTCAGATGTATTATTCTGAATAACATTTCTAAATCAGTTCTGCTACCAAATGCATCACAGTGGGTAGTAGGGACAAAGCTTAGACCTTTTTCAAGCACTTCTATCTCTGTTTTAGTAGGGTGATAGCTCAATAGGTTCACTAGTAGGATCTCTTGCCGTGGCTCGAAGTCCAAATTAGTTGGGTCCTGGTCTAAAAAAACAGAGTTAGGTCTTGAATTCCCTCTTCCTCTCTGCGGTCTTTGTGGTTGTCCTCATCACATGCCGTTGGATCTTCTGCCTCTTGAGCTACCTCTGTAGTTGGAATAATCCTTGTCGGTTTCTTCCGTATTCTCATCAGTTGAGCCGTAGGAGCTGTAGGATGTATTGCCAAAGCGTTCTTTACGTCCTCTCTGGTTTGGTTGGGCTTGTGATTGATTTGGTTTGTAGTTGTCCTGGGTATAGGAGAAGGCTTTCTCATGTGTGAAGTCTATTAGGTCTTTCTTCATCCTTCTGACTCTATCGCGTGTTGTATAGTCTTTGAAGTCATCTATCTCCTTGTTAATTTCTTCCAGACTTTTCTTGTAAATGTCTATTGATACTAATTTCTTGATTTCATCTTCTAGTGTCAATAGTTCAGCTGCAAGTTTGTCAGTCATTTCTTTTGCTGTATAGATAATGAGTATTATCCAATCTCTACCGTATTTGTTTGCGATATAGCTCCATTGTACTACAAATTGTTTGTTGTCCAGGAACAGTCTGGGTTCATTAAGTACCACGAGACCTTGTGGTAGAGTTCCATTTCTAAGGTACTCTATCATAATAACGCTGTGTAGTTCCGTTCTGATGAATCTTTTTTTAAGTTGGACTAGTTCATCCCAATTGCTCACATTATTATTTTTTTTTAAATTTGATTTTATTAAGTTTTAACACATAACAGTTCTCTCAATGAGAAAAGCAAAAAAAGAAAAAGTTACATATGCATCTATATTCGTTACACAGGTGGAAGTAATTCCAGTATACAGTGCTTAGTTTCATTTCTATACATCCAACGGTACAACAATGGAAAAGACGAACATATTTTTCTCGTTCTCTTTATACTTTTACACCTTTGCCCCTCCCCCAACCCCTCACGGACTAAGAAATTGTGTTACCAAGGAGTTGTGTTTTCATGGTCATGCGCTCGTTGTCGCAGGCTGAAACTGTTTCGATGTGGTGTGTTCTGGGACTCGCCATAAGGAGGATGTCTTGTCATGGTTCTACTGGTGCCTGAGAGATAGCGTAGAAGCGGTCTCATAACGGGTAGAGGGGGAATGGTACCCAAGAGGAGAAGGACATAGTCGGGCCATATGGACAGTGAACCTTATCTCTATTTGGGGTTGGATGTCTGTTCGATGTGTGTTTGCTTAGGAAATCTGCCCACAGGACTTCACACTGTGTTGCCCTGCCGTGGAGTGATGCAGTAATTTTCTCCATAGTACATATGTTCATTGCAACATTAATCCATTCATTCTCGGTCAGGGTCGTAATTGATTTCCATTTGGTGGCAAGTAATGCCCGAGCAGCGAGCAACAGATGGGGAGCTAGGCCTTGGACTCTCAGCGACTCGTCCTCTATTTTCTCGAGACCGAACAGGACAAGATGGGGGTCCGCCGTTCTTTGAATCCCGTCCAGGTGTCCGATCCACCCCAAGACCTCATCCCAATAGATCTTAATCTTAGGACATCCCTACCACATGTGCCAATAGTCTGCGACTTGTCCACATTGACGCCAACAGAAGGGGGGGATGATTGATACATTTTGGATATTTTGTAAGGGACATACTGCCAGCGGTGCAAGAATTCGATGGAATGGAGTATATATTGACACGATATGGAAGTGCGTGTTGCCATGCGGCACATTTTATCCCACACGTCTTCATCAATTTCCAACCCCATGTCATTCCCCCAACGTGCTCTGAGGTTATGTGTGTTCCCTCTACCCGCCTCCACTAGTAATTTGTACATGGCGGAAATCAGGCCCTTCCTGTCAGTCTTGGAGTCCAACAGCTTTTCGAAGGGGAGAGCTCCTTACTCAGTTTTTCCTTCCATGCTGCCTTTGTTTTTTTGATAAAACATTTTAATTGAATTTTGACATAACCAAAACGGCCACCAAATCGGGGGACAAGAAAAACAAAACAACGAAAAAAAGGGGACAACACATTAAGAGCACTCAAGTACAGCTTCTTCAGTTATGTGTTTACATGGTATTTTGGTATCGCACATCGCCATGGGTTGCGGGCCACCCATCCAGCTCACCTTCTGTTCATGTGGAGACCACCACTGCTTCAGGACGTCAATGCCCAGTCTCTTCCCATTTCCCCCATATCTTGGATGCTTTACTCAGGCATCCTCTTGCGCGATAGACTCGGTGCTCCATCATGGCACATGCGTCCATGCCGAGTATCCATTGTTCCAGGGTCGGAGGGTCAGGCGCTCCCCATTTTTGGGCAATGTTGCGTTTCACTAGGGCCATGGCAGCGTTCAATAGACAAATAGTAAGTGTTTAATCGCCACGTTCTAGGGGGGGCCGTTCCTTGCAGTTGCCTCTCCACCAGGAGAGGCGAGTGGTCCGAAACCCCCGGGGGAGCAAGTCTGCTGAGAGCATATTAGACAGGTCTGTGTGTGGAACAAATAGGAAGTCAAGCCTGGAAAGGGAGCCATGGGCCCCGGAGTTGAAAGAATAGCCACTGGTTCCCGGGTGCAGTTCCCGCCATACATCACCAAGACCCAGGGCAGACACAAAGTCAAAAAGCTTTGTGGGGAGGTTCGGGTTGCGTTGTCTAAGGTGCGAACGATCTAAGGTGTTGCACATGACGTCATTGAAATCCCCTCCCAGGAACCACTTCTCTGATTGGTGCCTACCCAACAAGGAGGTCAGGTCATCAAGAAGTTCTTGCCCCAGCCTAGGTGGAGAGTAAATGGAAACAAGTCCCAGTGTTTCTTCCCGGAGTGTCCCAAGCGCCATCACGTAGCGTCCGCGAGGGTCCTGCTCTAGTGCATGTAGAACAAAAGGGACCCGTTTATGTATAAGAATAAGGGTGCCCCTGGATCCCATGGTGTATCCCGCATGGAAGGCGGTCTTGTAATTGGTGCGTAGAAAAAATGTACAGTGTGCCCCTGCAAGGTGTGTTTCAGTAAGCAAATCTATGTCGGGGGAATATCTGGAAAGTAGCTGCTTGACCAGACGTCTTTTGATCGTGGAACCCATCCCATTCACGCTCCAAGTGAGAACCTTGAGAGAGCTGGGGCGCATGGACATGGGTGGGTGAGATTGGTCAAGTGACATCTAGTAGAGGTATAAGAGGGATAGGCAGGCTGCCCCCGAGGGTGCAGCCCTGGCGTGTGAACATGCGGTGCAAGAAAGATAAAGATTGAGGTCTGAAGTGCTGATCCTGTGTGGTGTGGTCCCAACTGGCCAGGAGCTCCACCATCCCTGGAGAACTACCAGGGAGGGTCGGACCTGAAATAACAAAGTTCCCCAACTAACTCCTCCCTCCCCCTCCCTATACTCCACCCCAACTTGAAGTACCTGTCGACCCAACATTGCTGACAATCAAAAAGAGTAGATTGTCAGCTTTAACTGCCCTTATTAAAGTTTAACTAGAAAGTCAGGGGGGGGGGGGCTGTGATGGTGTTGTACCCCCTCTTAAACACCCAAGTGGGAGGGTAGCGATCCCCCGCTTACCGCATTACAAACGTGTGAAATCGCCTTTAGTAGTCCCATGGCTTCGTACTGTCAGTGACCACAAGGTAGGTACCCCATGGGCAAGGCCCTCGGCGGGTTCAGGGCGGTGACTCATCACCCCATCTTCTGGGGGATCTGGTAGTGGTGGCTAGTCCGGCCTAGGATGTTGCTCCGGTGATGGTCTGGGGTTCCTGTTTCTGTTATTGTTACCCCGGGTTGCAGACCAGTCTCCTTCAATGTGCTGCTCCTCCCAGTGCCATGCTTCTCCAGGATCATCGAAATGGACCGTCGTGCCTCTGTGATAAATGTTCAATTGTGCGGGAAACAGGAGGCCGTACTTGACTCCCAATGTCTGTAGTTGCTTCTTAAGCTTCCCAAAGGACTGTCTCGCTTTCTGTACTTCCCTGGTGCAGTCGGGGAAGAAGGCCAGTCTAGATCCGTTGAATGTAATTGTACCTTTGGATCTTGCAAGTTGTAAGAGCGCATCCCGGTCTCGATAATTTAAGAATCTCACGATCACGGTGCATGGGGGAGCGCCGGGCAGTGGTCTGCCTGCGGGCATTCGGTGGGCTCTCTCGATGGAAAATAACTTTGAACAGGATTGCAAGTCAAACAGATCTGTTAGCAATTGTTCCAAAAAGAGTTCCATGCAGGGCCCTTCCTCTTTCTCGGGGATACCATGGATGCGAACGTTATTGTGTCTGGAACTTCCCTCGCTCTCCTCCACCCTGGCCCCCAGAGTCTTGAGTGTGGCCGAGATTCCATGGATCTGTTGCTGCACATTGTGTAGGCCGTTTTCTGTCGTCGCGATCCGTTGTTCTGTCTCTCCAGTGCGCACAGACAGCTTCTGGAGGTCGTGTCTAAGGAGGGAGACGTCGAGGCTTATGCAATCTATCTTCTGCTCCATAGATGAGGGGAGTCCGCGATGGCCGCCATAATGTCTTTAAGCGAGAGAGCGTGTTCAGTTTCCGTCCCGTCGGGATGTAGCGATTGGGGATCCGTCTGTTGTGATGAGGGCACAGTATATTGTTCAATTCTGTTCTGCATGTTGGGCTTCCTCGTTCTTTCTTTACCCATGGTCGCACCCCAATCCTGGGGCAGTAGGCCGATAACAGTGTTCTTACCAAGGGACTTCGGTAGCGTCTGCTGGGTCGGTCCCGTCTCAGTCGGGCCGCAGCAAGGCCGAGAGGCGATCGTGTTGAATTTGCGGCGTGAGGTCAACCTCCCACCTTTGCGGCCCCCTGCCAGGAGAGGGGTGGTGTGGTTGGGTACAGAGCCCACCGCCTGCCCAGATGATGTCACCCCTCAGTGGGCATCCGCAGCTTTGTGGCCCTTAACGTGTGTCAGGGTGTGTACCGTGACTTGGGTCCCTGGGTGTACTGCTGCCAGGTTTCAGAATGTAAAACGTTCTTGCTCTCCAACCACGGCACCGCTGGGTTCTTCCCGATGGTGTACCACTCCCACTCGTGTGCTCCGTGTCTCGGGGCTGTGGTCTCAGTGCGGGAGGCATCTGACGTCTAGGCCGGTGTTGCTGGTTCTTCTCCTTCTCAGGGGGCCCCCTCAGCGAGCACTTATTCTGCAGTGCAAGGCACGACGTGCCGGATGCTTCGGCCCAAATAATATATGGGTTGGTGTCTCGGCCCAGTGAGTTCTTCACGATCTGTACTCCGGACCTTCCGCTCGTCGAGGCCCTCCGAATCCTCCAGTGGCCGATTCGCCGGATCTGCTGCGAACTTGAACGGTTGATGGGGGAGGACCGGGAGCTCTTCACAGATATGACGGGTGGGGAAACCAGTTTGTGTCCCGGGGGGAGGGGATGGGGGGCACCCGAGGCACACGTTGCAGGGTCCTGCCTCGGTCGCCTTGACCCGGGGCGAGGCCCGGGCCCAGATCCTTAGGGCCGGGGCGAGTCGTCCGCCTCCCCTGTCGTTCCGCTCAGCTCCGCGTCTGGTTCGTGAGGTCGCCTCTTAAGGTTCGCACAGGAGCACACCAGCTCCCTCCGCTGTCTTTTCCTCAGCCGAAATCGTCGCAGCACCTCGTCACCCAGTGTGTACCGTTCGTTAAGCTTCTTCACTCAGGTGGCCATTTTGGGAGAGCACCTGGCGATTCTCCATCCACCTTGGTCTCGACGTATCTTCGTGCCCGGCTTTCGAATGTTTTCACCGCCTAGACCGAGTGAGCACCACGGTTCCCTCTAAGCATAGAGGTAATTTTTAAGTTTTATAATTAGCGATATCAGGCGATTTATCAGGATTCATGCGGCGAACGCGGGAGCGACGAAAGGCTACGTGCTCCTCATCGCGCTGCTAGCCATGCTCACCTCCATGCTGCCTTTGTTAAGACCCCTTTGATCTGTAAGTAGTGGAAAGTGGACAGCACGCCTATATTTAGGGCCTCTGTTAGTTCTGAGAGAGTGATAAAGGAATCGTCTCAGAGAAGCTGGCCCACCCTTTCTAGTCCTGCTTCATACCACGCCTGGAAACTTTCAACATTGGGGATGTGGTTATTTATGCCCGGGGACCATAGGTGGCTCAGTGGAGACGGCCATGTTGTGATTTCTCTTATCTCTGGACCCTCCCTCCATATTTCCCATATGGTGGCAAAGAGCGGATGCTCCTTCGTCCTTCTCAGCACTTTCTTTAGTGGGGCCCATAGCCACTCCGAGAGTGTTGCTGGGTCTAAATAGTGGTTGTCCATTGCTATCCACTGTGGTTCTTTTTGGTTACGTAAGTGAGGGACGAGCACCCATAATTGGACAGCAACATAATACTTCTTGAGGTCTGGGAGGCCTACCCCTCTTTTATCTTTGGGTAACGTTAATGTGTTGTAGGCGATCCTGGCTTTTTTCCCACGCCACAGGAATTTCAGGGTGGTTTTTCTAACCTGAAGTATTGCTTCGGTATTTTAATGGGAAGCATCTGAAAGGGGTAGAGAAACCTCGGGAGACAAGTCATTTTAATGGCGTTAAGCAGGCCAAGCCACGAGATTGTCAATTTGTCCCACCTGGCAAGATCTGCATGGAATTTGGCAAGAAGCTGTGGAAAGTTTGCTTCATAAAGAGTGTCTATTTGTTTCGTAATTCGAATTCCTAAATATCGCATGGTGTCATGCTCAAGCGTCAGTCCAAGGGAGGAATATTTTGTTTCGTTTACCTCTGCCGCCCCCTGAAGGGGGAACAATATGGATCTTGACCGATTGACCTTGAACCCTGATAACTGACCATATTCTTCAAGGAGGGATATAGCTCGGGGAATGGATCTTTCAGGATTGACCACATGCAGGAGAATGTCGTCGCCATACAATGCCAACTTGTACTCTGTGTGTCCCAGGTGCATCCCTTCTATACTGGTGTCCGTTCTCATCTTGTGTGCTAATTGTTCAAGCGATAAAGCAAACAGGATGGCCGACAATGGGCATCCCTGTCGGGTACCCCGCTTCAGTTGGAACCACCTAGAATATACCCCATTTACAAATACCGAAGCTGTAGGCATCGAATAGACTTTCTGGATACCCTTTCTCAGCTTGGGGCCCATCCCAATTTTTCCAAGGACTCCCATTAGAAAGTCCCAATCTACCCTATCAAATGCTTTTTCTGCATCGATGGAAAATAGTGAGGGATCAGTGTTCAGGTTGTGGGAGGCATGTACCAAGTGCAGGGTCTTGCGCATGGTATCTGCACCCTGGCGACCCAGTATAAAGCCCACCTGGTCAGGGTGGATGAGGTGGGGCATGTATGTTTCAATTCTAGCTGCCAAGACCCTTGTGTATATCTTTGCATCTAAGTTGAGTAGGGAGATAGGACGATATGATCTGCATTTCTTGGGATATCTCCCTTCTTTTGGGATGACAGTTATGAGTGCTTTGACAAATGAATCCGGAGGTTTCCCCTTGTCTAGGATCTCATTAAATAGTTTCATTAGAAAGGGTGTGAGCTGTGAGGCAAATGTCTTGTAAAAACCTGCAGTATACCTGTCTTCGCCTGGGGATTTACCTGGTGTTAGTCGTTTGATGGCCTCCTGAATCTCTTCCTCAGTTATGGGGGAGTCCAAGGTCTCAGACTCAATGTATGTCAGTTTTGGCATATCGATATCAACTAAATAGGATCGAATGCTAGACGGATCCGATTCCGTCTCTGGGGTATACGGGGCTTCATAGAAGTCTGCAAAGGCTTCGGGGATGGTGGTCCTACTTATAACCGTGTTGGGTCCTCCATCAATTATTTCCTGTACTCAGCATTCTACCTGCTGTGCTCGTAGCCTGGCCGCCAATAACGCGTCTGCTTTGACTCCTTTCTCATAAATTTTCTGTCTTAGGAAAAGAAGTTTACAAGCTATTTGGTCGTGTTCTAGGAGACAGAGTTCCTCCCTTTTTTCCTTGCTTCACTGACTTTTTCCATTACGTCCCCTTCCTCTTCTTCATTATCTAGTTGGGCGATTGCTCTACGGAGTCTATTTTCAATCAAGGTTCTCTCTCTCTTTTTATTGGCTCCCTCCCTCATCAGGACCCCCCTCCAGGTCGCCTTGCCCACTTCCCAAACCCCTTGTGTAGAGACCTCGCCGGTATCGTTCAATCGAAAGTAATCAGCAATTTCAGTTTCCATCTCCGATTTAAAAACAGGGTCTTTCCATAGGGTCTCGTTGCATCTCCATTTTCCACCTCTAACTGGTAGGGATTCCCATATTTTATCGGCGGTCACCATGTCATGGTCCGACCATGTGATCGGTGTGATTTCTGTGTGTGAGGCCGTATCGCATAGATCTCTTCAGAGGTAGAGGTGGTCAATGAGGGTGAGTGTATTGTGTGGGGCCGAGAAAAAGGTGTAAACTCTCACCGTTGGGTGCATTTGTCTCCACACATCAGTCATTCCATACAATTCCATCATCACCCTGAATTGGGCATGGTCTCCTCTGAGTTTATCACGTGTTTCTGGGTTACTGGGTTTCCAATCTAACGCGGGATCTGCCCATGTGTTAAAATCTCCTCCAAGGATGATATGGCCCGTTGACTCTAGCATGATTTTGGGGATTGTTTTGGAGAGGAATCTAACCTGACCTACGTTGGGGGAGTAAATCGTGGCGATCGTAGTGGACACATTCCCAATGGTCCCTGAAACAAGCAAGGCTCGGCCTTCTGCATCTGACCAAACCTTTGTGGTCTTGAAGTCTATCCCCTTCTTAATGATTATTCCCACTCCCCCCTCTGGTCCAGAGCCCCAGAATTCAGTCCCGGATCGCCTCCCCAGGACCGCCCTCTCCTCACCCTTCATATATTTAGTCTCCTGCAATAAAAGGATATTGATATTAGATCTGCGAAACTCTCTAAAGACAAGTGACCTCTTGGTCGGTGAATTAAGACCTTTGACGTTCAGCGTTCCCACCCTTATGGCACCCCTGCTATATGGTTCAGCGGTCATCGTAACAACGGAATCTGCGACCATACATACTCTCTGACCATTTCAACCCGCTTTCTAGGTATTTAACCAACCACGTAACCATTGTACTGTTCATAGTTCTTGAATATCCCCTTGATTTGACACGTGGCCTTGTCCGTCTTCCCCACACCCCCTCCCTTCCTTCTTCCTGAGTTCGGTGGCATCCGATCGAGCTTAGTTAAACGCACTAGCCCGGAACCGAACCACCAGTGGAGATCGTTACCTCACTGTCCCCTTGTAAAATAAGCATCAAAATAACTAATGAGCCCCCGGTAACCTCCCCCCAGAGCGAGCACATTTCTGCAAGATAAGTGGAGGTCTCAATCATGTTACCCCAATAAACACCCATGTTTACCCCTTATCAAATGTCAATTCAAGCAAAGAGTACCATACTTGTCGAGGATCAGCTGCCCCCTTCTGGGGAGCCATTTCCCCTGCGATATTTCCTTGAGCCTTTCACCTTCTTCCTCTTTGGGCCTGTATTTGCCATTCCCTCCTGTCCTTGGGGGCATGGTCACAGGATTCCTCCCGATCCTGCGGGCCTAGTAAGTCAGATATGCAAGCTTTGATTTGTTGCTCAGGGCTCAAGGCGATCCTTGTGCCTTCATGTTCGAAAGAAAGAGAAAAGGGGTATCCCCAACTGTAGAGTGTGTCACGAGATTTAAGCCATGTCGTGAGTGGTTTACACATTTTCCTCAGGGCCAAGGTCAGGGAGGAGAGGTCCTGGTATATCGTTATTTGGGATCCATTTAGGGAAATGGTGCTCCCGCTCCTCGCCTTTTCTAACACTCTCATCCTATCCTGATAACGGTGGAATCTTGCCAGGACTGATCTCGGGCCTCCAGGTGGGCCTCCCACTCTATGAATGCGCTCTGTCTTGGGATCATCAATGTTGTCATCGGCAACCAGGAGCTTGATAATGTTGTGAAGGGTTGTTTTCAGGTCCTCTTCTGTTTCCCCTTCTTTCTCAGGAATCCCAAAAAACGTAGGTTGTTTCTCCTTTCACGATTCTCCAAATCGTCCATATTAAGTCTAAACTCCTGCTCTCTTTGTTCGAGCTCAGTTATTCTGTGGGCCAGCTGTGTTTCCAAGACATCGATTGAGGCCTGGTTGTTTTCGACACCTTCAACCCTATCCTCTATGTTGTCAAGGCGCTGTGTAAGTTTATCAATCTTTCCTCCTATGTTGGCTCCCATGTTCCTTATTTCCGCCAGTAAATCTGATATGTCTCCTTTTGTGGCGGTGGTCTCTGTATCTGTGATTGGCGATGTGGCCATTTTGGAGCCGACGTCGATTCGGGCTATCGAACCGTATGCGTATATGGCAAGTTTCTGTCGGTCATTCAGGCGCCTGATGTCGTAGTTTCAACGTGTCGGACAGTGCCGCTGCTGGAACGCCTGTTGCCACAGAGGAGGCACACGCCCCAAGGTCACTTATTTCGTGCTTTTACTTTCCGTCCCAAGACAGACTGTTTTAAAAGTATCTCCGGGGGCCTTTCCCTCTGTGAGGTAGATGCGTCCGTTATTACAGTCTGGGTAAGGTCCTTGTCCTCTGGCGGGTAAACGGAGTGGGGGACAAGGGCAGACACTTACTTCTCTTGGGCCGCGGCGCGCGCGAGCACCGCACCGCGTGTGTCCCAGGTCTCAGGCCACACCCCAGCCCGGTGGCGGGCCTGCCTTGCTTGGTCTGTCAGGGGGAGGCGATCTGATCCCGCCACGAAGGTTCATTTCGGCGGAAGAGGAAGCACGGGGCCCGTGCCTCCATTTCCTTTGCGGGGTGCCCGGCGTCGGACCGCTTCCAAAGTACTCCCCGCTCCTTTCTCCACTATTGCGGTCTACCGTCTGCTCCGCCGGGTCCACCCATCCAGGAGTGGCATTGTGTGGACGCAGGGTCCCAGCCACCAGCATGCGCTCCACTGGGTGTTGCTCTCAGCAGGCCAAGAGTTCCGGACAGAGTCGAGGCCGATTCTAGTTTCGTTTTCACCTTTGCAGTTTCACGACGATATTTGGTGGAAGCCGGGGCCGTTTTCTCCCGGGACTTCTTCCATACGTGGCGAGTACCTTCACAGACCTTCGTCTCGAATTTCCATCCAAAGGGTGGGGTAAAAAAACTGGGGCTCATTCCGTTTTCGGGACCTCGGGACAGGAGCTCATGCAGGAGAGGATCTCATCCGCGCGCCCCCTGGTGGCCACCCTTGCTCACATTATTAATAGGGGAATTACCATTTTCTGGGTCTAGGGTGGTGGCTCTTGCTAGTATTTCCGATACATATTTGTCATCATAGCTTTTAACTTTGTCTGCTGCCATGGTTAAGTGAAGGTAGCACCAGGGATTAGAGAAATTAGAGCTATAATGTGGGTGTGTCTGTATTTGTAGGGTTTATTGAGATAGTTCCCACGACCGATGGCCGTACTAAAAGCTATACACACTTGGAGGGAAATCAGGTATACTACATTGTTTGTCCAGACTTTTCCCCATCAACAAGAGCAGGTCATTTTACTCCCTATTGCTGCTAATGAATTTTGCAAATAATAACGTTCTTGGAACGTACTAAAATGTTTTTAGTGAAGTCACACCATATTCCAAGCATTTTGCTTCCACCGGCACTGCTCTAGGAACGATTATAACTGATTGTAGCATTTATCTTCTAACTGCTCTAAGCATGCAATCTGTTCAAGATTGAGTGCTACCAGACCGTACATTATAGTAGGAATTATGCTCAATCTATATATTTCCAACAGCCCCTCGACATTGTTTCCCCCACAATGGGCTACATAATATTTGATTGGTTACAGCTTCGCCCAGACTTCTTCCTTCACTGTCTTGTAATAAAATTCCCCACTATGATTGGACGTTATGAAGAAACCCAGATAATTATATTCTAATACATTGACCAATTGAGAATCTTGCATTTGCTAAATTAGTTTTTTATTACGGATATTCTTTTTGCTTAACCGCAAAGTTTTTGTTTTCGCTATATTGATTACCATGGCATTTTCCGCAGCATAGTTCTCCACCGTTTTTAGAGATCTTTGCAATCCCATCTGAGTAAAATCAAATAAGATAACATTGTCAACATAGGCCAACCAAGGTATCAAAACACCATTAAACCTTGGTGGGACATTTTTTGTCTGAGCGAATATTATTTTCATATCCGACGTGAACAAATTGTACAGAATTGGTCCAAAGACACATCTTTGTTTCAGACCCCCATTCGTATTTTGAAATTCTGTACATTGTCCAACCAAGTTGAAACGAATAGTAATTGATGTGTTTGTATAGAGCAATTGAATATAGTATAAAAAATTCTTGTCTATGCCCCATTTTGTTAATTTTTTTCCAAAGACTATCCCATGGAACTAGATCAAATGCCTTAGAAAAATCAACACAACAACAATAAAGATGCTTGATATTTTTGTTCTTGGACTATTGGACCACACATATATTCATATTTTTGTTACGGTGTTATAGTGTCTCCTGACGCCGGTCTGAAATGGGCTTAATATTTCTTTATCGTCCTCCCATTTTGTTAATTCTCTAAGTAATATACTCACAAAGATTTTTTGACTCATGTCCATTAATGATATTAGCCTGTAATTTTGGGGATCTTGCCTATTTTCTTTTTTGAAAATTGGCGCCAGTATGGCTTTTTGCCAACTTTCAGGGATATTACTACTTTTTTCTATATGTTTATACAATGATGTCAATATTCACGCCCATAATTGTGGGTGCGCTTTCAAGACTATGTTTGGGATCCCACCAGGTCCCGGCGCCGGAAAGCTCTTTAGTCTCGATATCATGTTACACAATCTTTCTTCATGTATCTCGAAAGCCGACATATTGAATGAGCATTTATTGTCAAAAATGAGGTTCTGATTTACATCCACATCGTAGTTCAACTCTGCAATGTATTTTAACCATTTAGAATTATGTCTACCCAATTTTTGTTGCTTATGCCAATTTGTATACCCTGTGTCCAATTTTCTTAACTGTAACAGTTTTTCTCTTGAGTCGATTAGTAAATTCTTTTAAATTGACTCCTTTCATTTCGATATACTTTCTTTCTATCCACAATTCTAACATTATAAGGGTGCCTGATTTTATTTCTGTTCTTACAATTATAGGCCCTTTCTCTACTCGGTTTTATTCCATAAGCGTTTCGTAATTCTTTAACAGTAATATTATGTCTCCATGTACTCCCTCTAGATCCTGGTATATGTCACTTTTTTTGTTTTCAATATGTCATTAATGCTTTAATTATTCCCTCAGACCAATTTAGGGGGTAATTCATAGAATTCAGCGCACAAGTGGCGCACGCGGCTGGCGCACAGTGTGCGCGTGCGAATCCCTGCGCCAGCCGCGTGCGCTAAAATCCATTTCCGCGCACAGCGTATTCATGGATTCCAGCCACCAAAACCAGCCATGGCGCATAGTGGCGCAGCGACCCTGCAGCAGCGCCAGTTACGCCCCCAAGAACGCCTCCCGCGCAGGGAAAAGCCATCAATATACCCAATCCAGCGCAAAGGGCTGTGCTAACCCTGTACCAGCACAGCAAGCGGGCTACGTGTATCACTGGGGTGCGTGGGAAGTACCTCACGCAATTGGCCCAGTGCGAGCAGGGTACGCGTATTTCAGGGGTGCGCTGGAAGTTCCACACTCGATTTCATCATGGTACGTGTATTTCAGGGGTGCGCGGGAATTTCCACACGCGATTGGGCCCGTGCGAGCAGGGTACGTGTATCTCAGGGGTGCGCGGGAAGTTCCACACGCGATTCCATCAGGGTACGTGTATTTCGGGGTGCGCGTGAAGTTCCACACGCGATATCAGCAGCATACGTGTATTTCAGGGTGCAGGGGAAGTTACACACGCAATTTCCACAGGGAACGTGTATTTCAGGGGTGCGCGTGAAGTTCCACACGCGATATCAGCAGGGTACGTGTATTTCAGGGTGCAAGGGAAGTTACACATGCGATTCCAGCAGGGTACGTGCATTTCAGGGGTGCGCGGGAATTTCCACACGCGATTGGGCCCGTGCGAGCAGGGTACGCGTATCTCAGGGGTGCGCGGGAAGTTCCACACGCGATTCCATCAGGGTACGTGTATTTCGGGGTGCGCGTGAAGTTCCACACGCAATATCAGCAGGGTACGTGTATTTCAGGGTGCAGGTGAAGTTACACACGCGATTTCCGCAGGGTACGTGTATTTCAGGGGTGCGTGGGAATTTCCACACGCGATTGGGCCCGTGCGAGCAGGGTACGCGTATCTCAGGGGTGGCGGGAAGTTCCACACGCGATATCAGCAGGGTACGTGTATTTCAGGGTGCATGGGAAGTCACACACGCGATTCCAGCAGGGTACGTGTATTTCAGGGGTGCGCGGGAAGTTCCACACGCGATTCCATCAGGGTACGTGTATTACAGGGGTGCGCGGGGAGCAACACACATGAATTGCACGTGTGGGCCCTCCCAGGTGTTCCCTCTACACCCTCCATGGGCCCTGCAGGTGGCTCACACCACAGGGGCTTACCCTGCACATGTCCTACAGGCACCCCACCCACCATGGCCATGCCCCCCAGCCAACCCACATGTCAACTTGCACTACTGCCCACCAACGCATGTCCCCCTGCACCACCAGCCACCAGGGGCAGCCTCCACCAGGCCCCCACCCATGTCTCACACCACCCCCACCCCCCAGCACTGTGGGGCACCTGCCAGCAGGCCCCCACCCATGTGCAACTCATGTTCCCCACCACCTCCACCCCCCAGCAGTGCAGGAGCAGCCTCCACCAGTCCCCCCCATGTCTCCCACCACCCCCACCCCCCAGCAGTGCAGGGGCACCCACCACCAGGCCCCCACCCATGTCTCCCACCACCCCCACCCCCCAGCCACCAGGGGCAGCATCCACCAGGCCCACACCCATGTCTCACACCACCCCCACCCCCAGCAGTGCAGGGGCAGCATCCACCAGGCCCCCCCATGTCTCCCACCACCCCCACCCCCCAGCACTGTGGGGCACCTGCCAGCAGGCCCCCACCCATGACCAACTCATGTTCCCCACCACTCCCACCCCCCAGCACTGTGGGGCACCTGCCAGCAGGCCCCCACCCATGACCAACTCATGTTCCCCACCACCCCCACCCCCCAGCCACCAGGGGCAGCCTCCACCAGGCCCCCACCCATTTCTCCCACCACCCCCACCCCCCGGCACTGTGGGGCACCTGCCAGCAGGCCCCCACCCATGTCCAACTCATGTTCCCCACCACCCCCACCCCCCAGCACTGTGGGGCACCTGCCAGCAGGCCCCCACCCATGTGCAAACTCATGTTCCCCAGCCAACATGTCATCACAATCTAGATCCCTGGTCCCTATGGTCAGCCTCCAAATGCAAAACACCCACCCGAATATTGCATCCACCCACTCATAATTTGCAATTACATCACAGAACACCAATTGCAAGTTCCGAAACAAACACATTTCCCTCACATACACCCAATGGGTGTCAGTGAATCTCAAAACACATATCATGAAATGCATGAAACCAATGAGATACCACACATTGAAGTTCACCAAAAAAAATATGTATTAAAGGAAACATCAATAGAATAAAAAAAGAAGAAACAGAAACGTGAATGTACAAAAATGAAAAGAAGCATGTCCGTCAAAAAAAGCAAAACCAAAAATAAAAATCCAAAGTAATGTCCACAAAACAAAATCCAATGGGAAATGAAAAAGAAAGCCATTGCTCCATGGTCAAAAATAGAAAAATAAA
The DNA here is from genome assembly GCF_040938575.1 of Ambystoma mexicanum. Lineage (NCBI taxonomy): Eukaryota > Metazoa > Chordata > Amphibia > Caudata > Ambystomatidae > Ambystoma > Ambystoma mexicanum. The sequence continues at coordinate 1,411,418,946 of NC_090922.1, forward strand.
ATATAATCCAACTGTCAACTATGTACATGGGAACAATCCAGGGTCCATTATCCCAACAAAATAAAGGAAACCTATCTAACTACACTAACTAATAAAAGAAACTATATACAAAAATGTGGCCAATGTCCGAAAGGTCCAAATAAAATAAAAACAAAAATGAAACCTAACACTACCTAGAAACTATGTACAAGGGCAGCGGGCTAGTTTCACGGCTCACTTGTGGATGTTACGGGCCAGGGCATCATCGAACTCCTCCTCAATGTCCCGGAGGCGGTCCTCCTCCATGGCCCCGAGGGTCCGCAGGGCCGTCGCCGTGTCCACCTCCAAACCCCTGCGGATTGCCTCGAGGCACTCGGCCCGCCTCAGGGCCCTCCGCATGGAGTTCTCCGCCCTGACCATTGTGAGCCGTGCCTCTTCCGCCCGCTGCCGCTCCGCATCTATGGCGTGGCCCAACCGCTGCCACACGGAAGACACTCTCTGTCCTGGGTCCTCCTGCCCTCCGGCCGATGCCGGCCCCTCCGATGTCGAAGGCCCCGAGCCTTCATGGCTCCCACCATGTTGCTGCTCTGCCTCTGCCCGTGCACTGCCTCCTGCTGCCTGCACATCCTCCGCCGGCTGGGGTGCAGTCGTAGATGTGGCCACCCCTGCTGGACGTCCGACTCCCGACTGTGGCAGGGATGCCTCCTCCACCAGCCTGGCCGCACCGTCAGAGGCAGCACCACAGGGCACCCAGGTGACTGATGGGTGGGAAGATGGCACATAGGACGACTGGCGCTTACGGGGTCCAGTTGAGGAGGGGGTCGGAGCAAGCCCCATCAGACGGAGGAATCCGGCCTGGGTGACCTGTCCCAGCAGGCTGACGTGGTCAACGAGCCATTCGAGATGACGTGCAGTCTCTCCATGAAAAGACTGCAGGTCACATCGCATGGCCCGTTGACGCAACGCCACACCAGCCAGGACAGGCTCAACCCGGACCTGGATAGCCACGTCCGCAGGCAGAGGAAGGCCAGTTGACGTGAGCTCATCCCCTGCCTGAAAACGGATCTGGACGTAGGCATCCCTGCTGGTGCAAGATGATGCAGGGACAGGATCGGGGACAGGATTGCACACAGGCACCTCCGCGGCGGCCTGTGCTGCCTCCTGTCCCTGGTCCTGCACTGCACCACTAGCACCAGTGGGATCCCCACCTCCAGACCCCGTCTGTGGTGCTTGCACGGCCTCCTCCTCCACCAAACCCCCCACCAACCTGGATGACTCGGTGCCATCTTCCCCTGTTGGGCCCTGTGGGGTCCCAGCTGCCTCTTCTGCTGCCGAGGAGTCCAACTCCAACCTCCGCCTCCTGGACCTCCCCCCGGCAGCTGTGGCCTGGGACGCGGCACCGGACTCCTCACTCCCCGACGAGATGACAACCTGGGAGGGGAGCCGGGCCTTGCGTCTTCGGCTGGCGGTCGGATACCCACCGCTGTGCTCCACAGCACCTTCTCCGCCCTATTCATCAGTTGACGCTGCAGACAGGGAGAAACAAAACACAGGCATCAGGGCACTGTACAATGGACACATACACACATGACAGTTGTACATGAGTGGCATTGGCAAACCTCAGACATGTCATCACAATCCCCAACACACATGTCATTACAACTCGCACACATTAGCCATACCACAGCCATATCGCAACTGCCACCACCATCCATACACATACAACAGCATGAGCAGGCAAAGGTGAGCCACCCATGTCCAACTCATGTTCCCCACCACCCCCACCCACCAGCCACCAGGGGCAGCCTCCACCAGGCCCCCCCCATGTCCAACTCATGTTCCCCACCACCCCCACCCCCCAGCACTGTGGGGCACCTGCCAGCAGGCCCCCACCCATGACCAACTCATGTTCCCCACCACCCCCACCCACCAGCCACCAGGGGCAGCCTCCACCAGGCCCCCACCCATTTCTCCCACCACCCCCACCCCCCGGCACTGTGGGGCACCTGCCAGCAGGCCCCCACCCATGTCCAACTCATGTTCCCCACCACCCCCTCCCCCCAGCACTGTGTGGCACCTGCCAGCAGGCCCCCACCCATGTGCAAACTCATGTTCCCCAGCCAACATGTCATCACAATCTAGATCCCTGGTCCCTATGGTCAGCCTCCAAATGCAAAACACCCACCCGAATATTGCATCCACCCACTCATAATTTGCAATTACATCACAGAACACCAATTGCAAGTTCCGAAACAAACACATTTCCCTCACATACACCCAATGGGTGTCAGTGAATCTCAAAACACATATCATGAAATGCATGAAACCAATGAGATACCACACATTGAAGTTCACCAAAAAAAATATGTATTAAAGGAAACATCAATAGAATAAAAAAAGAAGAAACAGAAACGTGAATGTACAAAAATGAAAAGAAGCATGTCCGTCAAAAAAAGCGAAACCAAAAATAAAAATCCAAAGTAATGTCCAAAGTCGATGTCCACAAAACAAAATCCAATGGGAAACGAAAAAGAAAGCCATTGCTCCATGGTCAAAAATAGAAAAATAAAATACAATCCAACTGTCAACTATGTACATGGGAACAATCCAGGGTCCATTATCCCAACAAAATAAAGGAAACCTATCTTACTACACTAACTAATAAAAAAAACTATATACAAAAATGTGGCCAATGTCCGAAAGGTCCAAATAAAATAAAAACAAAAATGAAACCTAACACTACCTAGAAACTATGTACAAGGGCAGCGGGCTAGTTTCACGGCTCACATGTGGATGTTACGGGCCAGGGCATCATCGAACTCCTCCTCAATGTCCCGGAGGCGGTCCTCCTCCATGGCCCCGAGGGCCCGCAGGGCCGTCGCCGTGTCCACCTCCAAACCCCTGCGGATTGCCTCGAGGCACTCGGCCCGCCTCAGGGCCCTCCGCATGGAGTTCTCCGCCCTAACCATTGTGAGCCGTGCCTCTTCCGCCCGCTGCCGCTCCGCATCTATGGCGTGGCCCAACCGCTGCCACACGGAAGACACTCTCTGTCCTGGGTCCTCCTGCCCTCCGGCCGATGCCTGCCCCTCCGATGTCGAAGGCCCGAGCCTTCATGGCTCCCACCATGTTGATGCTGCTGCTGCTCTGCCTCTGCCCATGCACTGCCTCCTGCTGCCGGCACATCCTCCGCCGGCTGGGGTGCAGTCGTAGATGTGGCCACCCCTGCTGGACGTCCGACTCCCGACTGTGGCAGGGATGCCTCCTCCACCAGCCTGGCCGCACCGTCAGAGGCAGCACCAGAGGGCACCCAGGTGACTGATGGGTGGGAAGATGGCACAGAGGACGACTGGCGCGTAGGGGGTCCAGTTGAGGAGGGGGTCGGAGCAAGCCCCATCAGACGGAGGAATCCGGCCTGGGTGACCTGTCCCAGCACGCTGACGTGGTCAACAAGCCATTCGAGATGACGTGCAGTCTCTCCATTAAAAGACTGCAGGTCACCTCGCATGGCCCGTTGACGCAACGCTACACCAGCCAGGACAGGCTCAACCCGGACCTGGATAGCCACGTCCGCAGGCAGAGGAAGGCCAGTTGACGTGAGCTCATCCCCTGCCTGAAAACGGGTCTGGACGTAGGCATCCCTGCTGGTGCAAGATGATGCAGGGACAGGATCGGGGACAGGATTGCACACAGGCACCTCCGCGGCGGCCTGTGCTGCCTCCTGTCCCTGGTCCTGCACTGCACCACTAGCACCAGTGGGATCCCCACCTCCAGACCCCGTCTGTGGTGCTTGCACGGCCTCCTCCTCCACCAAACCCCCCACCAACCTGGATGACTCAGTGCCATCTTCCCCTGTTGGGCCCTGTGGGGTCCCAGCTGCCCCTTCTGCTGCCGAGGAGTCCAACTCCAACCTCCGCCTCTTGGACCTCCCCCCGGCAGCTGCGGCCTGGGACGCGGCACCGGACTCCTCACTCCCCGACCAGATGACAACCTGGGAGGGGAGCCGGGCCTTGCGTCTCCGGCTGGCGGTCTGATCCCCGCCGCTGTGCTCCACAGCACCTTCTCCGCCCTCTTCATCAGTTGACGCTGCAGACAGGGAGAAACAAAACACAGGCATCAATGCACTGTACAATGGGCACATACACACATGACAGTTGTACATGAGTGGCATTGGCAAACCTCAGACATGTCATCACAATCCCCAACACACATGTCATTACAACTCGCACACATTAGCCATACCACAGCCATATCGCAACTGCCACCACCATCCATACACATACAACAGCATGAGCAGGCAAAGGTGAGCCAGACATCACATGCAACACAGGAAGTGCACCACACATGTACACACACCACCACACTTGCATGCATGTGTACACCTCTGCCAAGTGTCGCACTGTTCAGACGGGCATCCATGTCACATCTGCCAATCAGGCTTCCACATACCGCTGTCACATGCATCCATGTTGCATCACTGTTGCACCCTTGTCAAATACACACACATGCACATGTACACAGTGCTGATACATGCAGCCGAAAACAACATACATGCGTGACATCATGGACATGTCTACTTACATACACATTCATCCAAACATGTGTGCCCACACAACTGCATTTGGCATGCAAGCCTACACACACAAGCACCATCCATGTCTCACACATCACAGCCCTCGCATGTGTCAGCCCCACGGCCCTGTACGCCCCCACCCATACTCGACCCCATACAAACAGATGTGCAACCTGCACAATACTGAATAATCACCACACGCACTGCTCACAATCAGGATGCATGTACACTCACCGCTCGACTCCAGACGGGTCTGCTTCTCTAGGACCTGGACGTGGAGCGCTGGGGATATGCGTTCCAGGACCCTCATCTGTTCTTCCGACAAGTGGCCCCGGCGCCCCTTGGCATCCGCTGCCTTCAAGAGGCGCCGGGCCTTGTTCAGGGTCCTGGACCTGAAGTCCTCCCAGCGCTTCCTGACATGTTGTAAGTCGCGGACTGCCACCCCCTCCACGTTGATGGCAGTCACGATGTCAGTCCAGATCCGAGTCCGTCCTTCCTTGTCGGCGCGGGAACTTCCGAAGAGGGCATCATACTGCCCCAGGACTTGCTCCACCAGGACACCAACTTCGGTGGCACTGAAGCTGGTGCACCTCTGCCTCTCTGGCCGGGGGTTGTCAGTGGTCACAGATGGTGTTTGCCCCGACATGACAACCCCAGAGGCAGGAGTGGGTGGGCAACTGGGTCCTGGGGCTGGACTGTGGAGCGATGGAATCCCAGTCGGGAGTCTTCGGTTCCAGCAGGGGTGGTCACAGCAACAGCACCCCTGGCTGATGTGTAGGCAGCAAATGGCAGTGCACGTGGGCAGCAGGCAGTCAGGCAGCAGCAGATGGCAGGTGGGAGCGTGCTCGGGGCTCTGGGGGGCAGTAGTTCGGCCTTCTGGGCAGGAGCGTGGTCTTCCGTGTGCATACGCGTGGCCAGCTTGATACGGAGTGATTTGGCACGTGAAAAATCTGCACGTCAGCGTGTAATTCGAGGAAAGGCCCTTAGCGCGTAAGCGCGTCTGCACGCATACGCATTTTCATTGGACAGAAGGCCCCTCAAGCACAAGCGCCCCTGTGACGTGATGCGTACAGACGTGCATGCGCATTTCAGCGCGCGTGAAAAACTGCACGTCCGCGTGTAATACGAGGAAAGGGCCATGCGCGTAAGCGCGCGTGGAAACTGCACGTCCGCGTGTAATACGAGGAAAGGGCCTATGCACGTAAGTGACGTGACGCGCGTGTGCGTTTCCCTCAGCACGGGTTAAAGGTGAGCGGGCCCAGCAGTTCGCTGTACGTGCCTTTCGTGGAGACCGACGTGTGTTGCTGCTTCCTGTTGTTTCGCGCGCCATCACAACGTCACAGCTATCAAGGACGTATCTATTCTTTTGGCGGGGGTATTGGCTACGCGTGTTTTTCTGCATCGCGCTAGTCAGACGGTGATTCACACACGCTCTTTTTCCCACTGCGGGTGCCCCTGTGTATCGCACCCATTTTCGATGTCATAGTAGCCTGCGTGTCCCACGCGTACGCGTTATTCGTGTTACTGGGTGCCACCGCGTACTGCGGGAGGTTGAATCCACGCACGTAGGCTGCAGGGTTGTGTGCACGGTTTTACTGCAGTTTTGGGGTGCCTGAGCGTTGCGTGACCCGTCACCACATCACCGGGGTCACATACAGCCTTGCAGGTGCAGGGGGGCTGTTAACATCTTGCTTCCCACCCCCTTCACCCCAATTGCCCAGGTCAATTGTGGTGTACACCTCCCATTTGCACCACTCCATCTGTGCCAGCACTACTACATCTGTGCCATGGTTGGGAGGACACCAAAGGTGAGGAGCGCCTCAGCTGGGTGTACTCCTCGTGGCGGGCGTGGTCGGGGACGTGGCCGTGGTGACCAGGGAGTAGGGGGACTCCAGGGTGTCCAGGGCAGCCACAGAGGGGGAAGAGGCAGGGGTGCGCCACTTGAGCACAATGTTGTGCCATGTGTCGGTGCAGCCATGCCACCACCCCCTGTGGTTCCGGGGGATGCAGCTCCTGCATCTGGCACTGGCACCCATATGACCCGGCAGTCCGTTCCATCGACTGCCACGGGCCCAAGGGTGGTGGTAGCTGCAGGTGCAGCTGTGGACACCGCCACCCAGGCTCAGGGTCTGCCAGCGCAGGCTGCGTTGGCACTTGAAGAGCCCTTGGTAGATCTCCAACAGGCCAGGGGGGAAACCATAGGGGCAGGTCGGGCTGCTCAGACCAAGACACGTGTCCCTGGGGCAGTCATGTCATCTGCTGCCCCGAACAGCCGGGTGTTGGCAAGTGCAGGGGCAGATGCACCCAACAGCACCCCGGTTGTGAGTCTGCCAACCAGGACCGTTGCGGCCAACCACCCTGCCACAGCTGATGTTGCTGCGCAGGGTCCATTAGTGGGCACCCAGCTGCCACTGACACAAGTCAGGCCTCTGGTCATCCCTCCACCTGCCACTACTTTGGCTCAATCCACCGAACCCACTGGCCATGCTGGTCAGGGCAGCATTAGCCAGCCAGATTCGGCGCCACAGTCCAAGAGGAGGAAGGTTGCACCTGCAGCACAGGCTGGGACCCCACACACAGCCACGACCTCCTGCACGTCGAGGAAGAAGCCTTTCTGTAAGCAGGAACTGGACTTCCTCGTGGACTACGTGCGGGGCCACAGCCGTGATATGCTAGTGGGTGCCAATAGTCAGACAACGGCTGCCCAACGTGACACCCACTGGAAGCATGTTGCGGAACATGTCAGTTCATTCGGCCATGAGGTGCGCACGGCGCAAGAGTGCAAAAAGCGTTGGAATGACATCAAGCGCAGCACTAAGGCCAAGCGTGCCTCAAATTACAACTTGACTCTGATGACTGGCGGTGGGCCTGCACCAGAGGAGGAAAAACTCACTCCGCATGAGGCTCTCGTTGCGGAGTTCATACCACCTGAATTGGTCGAAGGAGTGGGAGAGAAGCTGGACTTAGATGCCCAGTCCAGTGAGTGTTGATGCGTGTTTGTTGAGGACGTGTGTGTTTCACTTGTGGGATGTGCTGTGCATGATTGCTGCTACATGTGACGTGTACATGGTTCTGATGTGTAAGTAATGCAATGCTACCGTCATGCATGTCTCCTCTGCCTGCATGCGGGACTCCATGTAGGCATGCTCCCTTGCCCCTCCTCCGCCACTCTGCACCCCAGTTCCACCTTTGCACTGGTCTGCTCCAATCTTGCCAATGTGTACTTTCTTGTTCATGTGTCCTGTGTAGATGCTAACTTCCAGCGTGGAATCTGCCAGACATATGCCATGTGGTACAGCCTTAGTACTCGATGCAGGGTATCTCACTTGTACTGTGCATGGGTCAGATGTCCCGCAGGGACATGAGTGCCCATTCATGCTCCATGTGCATTGCACGCATGCCCCTATGTGTCCTTGACTGGATGATCACTGTAATATAAGTCCTTGGTTACATACATTGCCTGCCATCTCATCAGCCTTCCCATATCAACTGTGCCTCAGTCCTGCGTTGCACACATGTTTAGGCTCTGACAATCTGTGTGGCTCACAGGCCTCAGCCTGTTCAATGGCCAATGACTCTGTCCAACTCTTGTTGTGTCTTCTTCACACGTGGGCGGCCTCCGGAGTTTCCATCATGTGTCCTGCCCACTGTCCCAGCATCATTTGCAGTGTTGTAATTTGAATCACATGAAGCTGTTGATGCCAGTCAACACTGCCTGTCAATACACAGGTGTATGGTCAGCCTTTTGATACCATGCTAGGCATCCCTGCTTTGGTACTGGGGTGGAGGGGTGCTTGACTTCTAGGCATGGTATACATTGAATGCACAATGCACGTGATGTCTGATTTTGACATTGCACTGCCTTCACATTTCCTGGCACACACCATGTAGTGCTTGTACATGTAGGTAGTGAGTGGCGTACACATTTTCTGAACTGCATAGACCCACTTCCATGGAAACTGCACCTTTCAACAGGTCTGATCACAGAAGCTATTCAAAGTAGACCCAGCATGCATGCCAGGTCATATGTTGTGTGTCACATGTCTGCCTGATGCCTTTGCTGTCGGTGTGTGTGTGTGTCGTATGCTTCTGACATGTGTATTGACCTTTTCCTCTCTATTTTTCAGGTGATGACGCAATGGAGGCAGAGGATGGTGTTGTCATGCCAGACACAGGGTTGGTAACGCCACATCAACCCGGCACTAGTGGGGGTCGTGGGGTGGTAGGCCACGAAAACCCCCAAGTGCTGCAGTCCATCTTGTCTCTGGCTGCCTATGAGTCCAGCCTTGATGACGACTCTGACGTCCATGTTGAGTTGGATGACCATCAAGTCCATGTGTCAGGGGTGAGTGATTCTGATGTGGTAACTCCTCTGTCTGCGACCCCTGCACTGAGAGATCAGACAGTCTTGGTTCCTCCGCCCGTGGTGGATCGGGATGCAGGGTCACCCTCCACACCAGTCACTGATGTGCCTGGGACATCACGTCGACGGGGGCATGTAGTCGTGCAGCCGCAGGCGGTGCCAGCACAGCGAGGACCCCCGGTCCTTGGGTCCCGCAGGGGTCAAGCCCGGCAACGCGGTCGCCACGCGCAACCGCTGTATACTGAGTGGGAGCAAGACATGACTGCCAATTCCGAACGGCAGGGGGCAGCATTGGAGAACATCGCTGAGAGCATGGAGCGTGTGGCCTGATCTGTGCTCCCCACTGCTAGGCAGGTGCTTCTCCAGCAGCAGCCAGCACGGTCCACGGCCCGCTCGCTCCGGCTGGGCATGGCGGCCTCAGACAGGGCACGCCAGGCTGAAATGTCGTCTCTGCGTCAAGCAATTGCTGCTCACGCAGAGGCGCACATGGATGCCTTGAGGGAGGAGTATGCTTCCCTCAGATCCACTCTGGGTGTCCTTATGATGTCCCAGAGGCAGCAGGCAGAGGAGAGGTTTGCACAGCTTGAGTGTTCCATCTCGGCTGAGCTACAGGCTTGCCGGGAGGTGCAGCGGTTGTCCAGCCAGGCCTTGCCAGAGGAACTCCGTGTTACACGTGCTACCTTGCAAGAGGAAGCACGTGTATCACGGGAAGTTCTGCATGCAGACCTACGTCACATCGCCACACAGAACCAGGCTCACCCGTCCGGCAGACTTGCTGCCGACGAGGGGCAAGCTGCGGCTAGGCTTGGCCAGGCGACTGTGCCACGTCCTCCTTTCCAGGATGAGCCAGACTCGGACGACCATCTATCTCCCACATAGGTCGTGCTGTGCAGGCGTTGAGCCCATGGATGATTTTTTTTTGGCTCAGCATCATCGCATGTGGATGTTGAGCAGCACCCTGTACCTCCCCCCTCCTGGGTGCCTCCCCTCCCCCCCGGGTCGTATGTGGCCATTTTTGATTTTTCTTTTAGTTTAGTTAGTTACGTTTCTGTTTGATAGTTAGTTTAAATAGGTAATGTAGATTTTCCATAGTTAGTGTAATTAGTTAATAGTTGATTTAGTTTAAAATTGCTAGTCTATTGTGCTTTCATGTGACGGTGCAGTGCTTTGTGGCTTTTGAAGGCATCCACTGTCTGTTCCAGCTGGGCCCTTCATGGTTGTCTTGTGTATGTGTTTGCTGCTTGGGTTCCTTGACTCACATATGCCACTCCTGCCTCCCTTATCCATGGGCTCGCAAGGATGGTTCGGTGTTACAGCATTTTACACAAGGGCATTGGACTGTCATATCTGTGGCATGTCTGGTGCTGTGTGACTTGTGTTGACACCCCTAGTGGGGATGATTTAGGTGTCATTGTCCACTGTTCAGCTTTTGCTAGATGGGGTGTGTCATGATTAATGTGGACATTGATTGCTATGCATTGTGTAGTATGTTTCATATCTTTCCTGTACATGTGCTTGTTGCAGTTCATGCTGTAGATAGTGTTCCACACTTTGGAGGTGAAAGACAGACTGATGGTGTGATTTGTGATGTGACTCTCTGACATGGTCAAGTAATGAGATGCCTGATGAGACACACACAGATGACTTTGAAGCATTAATCATGTGTTTCATGCCCTTTCTGCAGGGGGATGAGCCTCCAGAGCACCTTTGCCAGCAGACATGTCCCATTGGACGACGGAATTCTGGACCCGTTTGTTGGTGCCCACATGCACATGTGTGCAGAAGCAGAGGCACAGTGATTGCAGACCCACATCCTAGAACTGCTGACATGTTCCAAGGAACTCCAGGCAAGGTGAGCATCACAGGGGGGCCACGACACAGCAAAGCTTGCACCAGGCGAGTTGCACATGCAGGCTTAGTCACAGCACTGAGGGTGAGCTTAGATGAATATTGGTGTTGAAGCACACAATGCAGCTCAGATGTGTTTGTGGACTGATGGCTGCTGATAGTAGGGTTGTCTGGGACACATGCAGGGGCAGTGGCACATACCCTCCGGTACACCAAGGTCCATTGAGGCACTTGTATCAACCATGTAACCTTCCGAGACATGGAAAGGGGCAGCTCACAGGGACATGCAGCAAGGGACATGCTCGGGTGTAGTGCATGTCTTTTCCACGTACTTCATGATAAATGCACTGCCAACTTTGTTTCGGTCATGGTGGTACGCAACTTGCTCTGTAGTCATGGCTTGCTATATGGGTCTGTCTGCTTACCCAGGGAACATTGCATTTTGTGTGAATTGTGACACATTGGTGTTCCATTTGCCACGCACCCAGCAGCGGCTGCCTTACTGCATTGACTGTGTATGACCCGTCACAGGGGTGATGTTATACATGGGTACGAAGCATCAACCACAGATTGTCTGTTTGTAGAGTAGTCTGTTGCTATGGGGCATGTTTGGTGTTGTGTTTTTGTGCAATTGGCACGTACAGGTTGTTGACTGTGTCTCTCTTTGCAGCATTGCAGTGCTCCAGTAACCGGACCTGAGAGTGCGCAGGCAGGAGGCCAGCACTCAAAACCAGAGCTAAGTGTCTTGTTGTTTTTCTTACAAACTGCTCTGCATAGGCTTGCTGGGGAGTGTACTGATGCATGGATGTATGTGTGGTTCAATTTGGTATGTTTTTTTCTCCCTAATCACCCGTGATCCTATGCAATTTTGAAACCTATACCCTCTACCCGGTGTTCCTGCTTCCCGTGCCTATCCAAGCAACGTTCCCTGACCCTCTTTCCTCACTGGGGTTGCGGATGCCTGTGTAAGCCCCGAACTTGCAGGCGCCAAAACCCTAGAGGGGGTGGTTGGTTTGTACCACTCCGAAGCCTGGACTACAGAAGGCCATGACAATGATGTCCAAGTCTGTTTGGATTGTGTATGTGTTCATGCAGGTTGTACATTTTCGTGCATTCCCTAGTTTCATGTGTCATTCCTCCTCCCCTCTCCTGCCGCTCATTCCAGTCATCCAGTGTGTCAACACCTGTCCCGACTGCATATCCCTGAACCTCCTTCCCCACCAGGGTCTCAGGGGCCTGTGTGAGTTTGACCTTGCAGGCACCCGGGACATGGTGGGGGTGGTTGTTTCGTGACACTCCCGCACCTGTACAGGGGACCTCTGACAGTACACATCCATTCATGGTGCATCATCCTATGTCATGTACCACACATGTCTCACATCCTGTCGTGACATTGTTTTGCTGTGCTACCTTGGTTGTTGCATCATTGTGGTAGTACTTGGCCTTTGTGAGGTACTGCTACGTCAAGACATCTACTGGAGGGTGTTTGGGTTCGTTTTTATGCCTTGGATTTTGTGATTTCGGAAATGAGTGTGGATTCTGAGGGTTCAGGCATCTTTTTACACACAAGGTGGGAGATGGTGACGAAGGGTAAAGGTGATCCTGTGGCCAGGTGGAATTGAGGTTTGGAGGCTCCATGACCCAGGTGCAGTTGTTCAGTGGGTCATGGTCATTTGTGAGGGAGGGGGGGATTGTTGTTGATAGTTGCCTTGCCCTGCAGTGTGATGGGAACTCTGACATAGTAATGGTGGTATCCCATGTACATGTTGTGTTCTGCTGATCAATGCCTGTTCATGTGTTGTGTTTTCTTTTCAGGTGCGAGGGGATAGTTGTGGTTTGACATGCTGGGGTGTACACATGGTGGATGTTCACATGTGATGTGTAGGGAACACTGATGGTCACTTGAGTGCACATGCATGTGTGGAGTGCATGACCTTGCAGAACCACACACTTGCACTCTGATGCACTACATGTACTCCCACCCTTGCATATCCACGTGTACACTGTTTGCCTTCTGGTGCCCACTGTGTCCCAGCAGCACATGTTCTGTGACCGATCATGGATCCAGTACATGCCTAATTTGATGTTTGACGTGGTCTGTCACTTAGATGTGATGCTCAGGGTGTGCATCACACACAATGGCTGTTCACTGTGCTGTGCGCTGAGCAGTGTGATGCAGGAGTAGGACACTGCACACATGAGCTGCAGTGTTGATTTTGCAATGCATAATGTGCATGTAGACAGGCATTCATTGTGATGTTACGTCTACGACTGTTGTAATGCATTTGGAAATTACTTATTTTGGGTGGGAGGTTGTTGGTCTGTCATTTCATCTGATTCCGGGTCAGGCAGCAGTGTCCGATGCCACTGTGCATTTAGGACATGGCAATGTGTACCTTATCGTTACTGCATTGGTGTATGGGTATTGCGTGCCATGTCATGTTGATGTTTGGGAGGGTTTGAGTGACATGACAGTGATGGCCATGGCCTGGTTTGCAGGTGTGTGTGATGCACACCTTGCATGTCCGTGTCATCCGCTTCTCAGAGCAACTAGCTGGGGGTAGATTTCTCTCCGCAGCAGGGCCCTCCCCCTGGAACAGACTTCCGGCCTGACTTGAACTTGAGGGGAATCATCTCCAGTTCTGGAAGCACCTCAAGACCTTCCTCTTTGCTTCTGCTTACTGTCTGCCTCTCCCTTGCAGAATTCTCCACTGGAACTGCACAGGAGCTGCAACTGGGCTACTCTCACCAACCTCGGTCCCTGGCCCAGCCACTCTCCACTTGCACTGCCTCCCTGGCAACCCCTGCACTGCAGTACTGTCTCTCTATCCCTACAGCCCTCCCTTACCAGCACTTGTCTGCACTTACCTTTGTAGTTGCCACCAGGCGACCTATGTATTATTTTTTTGGGCTACTTCCCCTGTACTGGACTCCCCCCACCCTTCCCCTTGCACTTTTCCCATTCCCCCTACCCCTGCACTTGCACGATCCCAATGACACCTGGCCTAGTAGTACCGTTCTCTGTGTTCCCTTGTTCCCCCCTCCCTGCCTCATTGCGCCTTGGAATACTTGTGTATGGCCCATATCATGTCATATGTCATATGTGTGCCTTTTGGTCACACAGGATAGCTTGTGTTTAAGTAGCTAGGGATGCAGACGATGTGGCACTTCCATGGCAACTATCTCAGGGTGGTAAGGTTGTGACAGTTGACTGTCTCTTTGTCATCATCGATTGTCACCTGGTATGTGCCAGGC